>NC_137441.1:27553672-28163672 GCF_964374335.1 Astatotilapia calliptera
TCTGATTGAGGAATCACTCATCTTTGGAAAAGAGAGTTTATTACAGAGAAATGGCTCTTTCCAAAATAAAAGCTATACTATCCGCTTCTTCTGGGCTATATTCTCAGCAGCATAAGGAGAATCATGTGCTAACAGCTGTCTAAATGACTCGGCTAAAGTTAGTAGCATGCTTGTTGTTTTTTGTCTGCTTCCACTTGTCTTTGCACTAGGATGATGTCGGCGTAAATGTGCAGTCATATTCGTTGTGTTCCCACTAGTGCTTTCAGGTTAATCTCGTTGAAATGACCTTAGCGCCACAACACGGCAAATCTCCGTTAACGAGCTACCGCCGATCGCTCCGTGCATGGGGCTAGACGGCCAACACGTTAACGAGCTAACTGCGCTAACACACTAGTTCACACCAATGTAATTGAGCATTGCATGGCACATCCAACATACTGTTTTACTTTAGTCCATGACTCGCTTACCTTCAGGGTCATACGTCACATGAAAACCAAAATAATTCCAAACGCCAGATCTGAATGAGAGTGGGGGAGGTCCATGTTAAAAGGAGAGCTTAACTTCTGTCTCGCTAGCTTGCCCTGCGCTCTTCCTTCTGACTATGCTGTCTGTGTTGAGCGCTCAGTGGATCTGCGCTGGACAGTGCAGCCTAGGCGGAGTAGTCGAACACAGATTCACTGAGCGCTCAACACAGACAGCATCGTCAGAAGGAAAATTGATAAAATAAATTACAAATGTTGTATTGTTCGATACATATGCGTACTGAACCGAAAGCACTGTATCGAACGGTTCAATATCGATACGATTATCGTTGCACCCCTAATATATATATATATATATATATATATATGTATGTGTGTGTGTGTGTGTGTGTGTGTGTGTGTGTGTGTGTGTGTGTGCCAGAAAATGCCAGAAATTACTACTAGTGCACAAACAACAACAACAGTTAATATATGACTTTTGTTAACACTGCTTTAAATAAAAGACCTAATATCCAAAGACATGGTTCTGTCTAAACTGAAGGGAACTGCAAAATTACCAAGGTTAAACATTGCCTTTTCAAAACTATGCATAATTTATCTCCACATTTCAGATTAAATATTGTATATACAGATTTTCATTCTGGAAAAAAGAGCATATGATGCATTGTGAACGTGTCCTTCCACTGTTTAAAAAAATGCAATGGCTCCCAAATGATGAGAAAAAACACGCCCCTCTCCTCCCAGTTTCACATTTAGATGCTGCATCGAGTTATGAGTACAAAAACATTTGTACATGAGTCGCAAAATTCATGGCTGCCTCATCCACCTTTTATTTCAAATGATTCCCATGTCTGTCTCAGCTTTCTAGGCCCTCTGCTGTTTGTTTCCTTCTCACTTTCTCCTCCTGTGCTCAGACACTCCCGGAAGAGCTGCTGACGGAGCCTGGCCTGTGGGAGTGGGCAGGCAGCCAGCATTGGCCAGAAATTTCCAGTTCCAACTGGATCTCACGGAGGGGGGGAGCCATTACCCATACACAGAGGTAGGCAGTGAGAAAAATATAGCAGCCGTCTCCTGAAATTTCCCCATAGCACTTCCTCATCAAACCACATGTGTCGCTACATGTCGTTAAAAGCTGTGGACTCTGCTGTGTCCAAAGGTGATGCCGTTAACCCCTCTCCAGTATGTTTATTTATGCGGTGGAGTAAATCCTCTTGGGCAGACATGCTTAAAACGGCAGGATTCTTCTCCATTTGATTTACTTGTAAATTTATAGAAACTTGGATGAAAATACAGTTACCACAAATAAAGCCACATACGGCAATGCACAAAAATGAAACTGACATCACAATCACAAAAATGCACACACAGCATACCATGAAACATCGAAAGTCCACATATCCTGTGCCATTATGGTATGAGTCTAAGCTTTTGTATGCAAATAATTCGACCTGTGGTTAGGTTGTGTGAGAGGGTGTGTGAGATCAAACTACCTAAACCTTACTTTATTTTTAAACTTGTGTTTTGGTTTTATTTTGGACAAAATTAGTACTATATTTTACCAAATGTATCTTTAAAAAAAGACTTAGGATAAGTTTAGCATGTAAAGTATAAAGGACCTGAATAACACATGGATCCATACTGAAACCAGACTCTATCGAAGGCAAGCTAGCTGTAAACGTAAAGCCTTCCTAGCAGAAATAAAATGCGTCTCAACTTAATCCAGTTTATGTAAAGCAGTTCAGGTCAAATCTTAACTACGTAACAATTGTGTCACTAAAGGTATCAAAGGTCATTCTCCAAGTTTCTTTGGCTCCTATCAGCAAATAAAACACGGGCAAAGTTTTAAAAACCAATGAGGGAGGGGGACAATCAAGTGTGGAGTAATATTCCCCGTCATGCCGTGTTTGTGAAATGTATTTTTTTTCTATCGTGCAGACACTTCTCTGCAATTGTCACCTTCCACCCATTGTATCTCCTGCTGGGCGGAGCCTCTAGATATGACACAGTCTCTAAAACAGAAACAACGAGCCTAACTTTACAGGTTTGGCCACAACACTGTGTCTGTCTGTCCACACATACACATGCTAGAGAAGAAAGCGACATAAAGGCAAAGTAAACACAGCTTCCACATAAATAGGTGCCACCTGTTCTATAAAGAGCCTATGCTAACGAATGACAGAAGTTAAATGCACACATCTTGCACAAGTCCGAGTTTGTTTGGTGTGGGTGTGAAAAATATTGCGCAATCCATAGTTACAGATGATAAAAACATAAGCTGAAGAAACCGCTTTTTTATTGAACACAGATAATGACGGAAATATGAGTTCATTTCCAAGTGCAGAGGCCAGTTTGGATCCAGAAGGCCACAGACTGGGATGCACAAAGGTAAACAACAGCACATAAGTAGAAATATTGACAGAAAGATTAAGCTTCACTCACCTGCCACTCGTACTGCTGCTGGTACTGCTGACTGAGTCTGAACTGGAGGAACGGCTGTGAGAGCCTGACCCACTGTGGGAGCGTGGAGGACGAGTGGCCTGACTCGCCAGTCTCTGAGGAGAGGGATTTCGTGAATGAGTCGAATGTGGAGACCGGCTACGACTGTGGCGGTAGGAACGTTCCCCACGCCGACCCCTGTCCTCCCGATACAGGTCCCTGTGAACCACACTGGCCAAAGTAAAGGGTTCCCGGGCTCGAGACTCGTAGCGAGGCTCGGGTGTCTCAAATCGACAAGGGCTCCTGCTGTGGGAGCGGTAGAAGCCAACCCCGCTGGAAGTAGACCCTCCGCTTCCTCCCGTTGTGGCCCCTGAAGATCCACTTGTTCCGGTGTTCCCAGAAACGGCACTAACTATAGTTCCACCGACTCCTGACGGCACAGTTGTACCACTTCCGCTGGAGGTACCAGACCCGCTCCCAGCTGTGCTTAGAGTTCTCTCCCTCGCGTCACGGTAATAGTCTGTTTCATAATGCCGCTGACGGTCAAAACTGCTACCAGTACGCTCGTGAAGTCCATAGGCACTGTGATCGTACCCCCGATCCCGACTTTCAGCGGTCCTAACAAACATGAAGAAACAACAAGTTATATTACAGTTACACTTTGGGCATAAAAAGATAGCTGCTAGCATCAGACAGTGGACAAACAAAAATTAACAGGTGTGTCTGGTGCGTTTGTCAATAATTGGACACATGGAAAGATTGGGCAAAGTGTTTTGAGAAGGGCCAAGCTAGTTTTTCCCCCCATCTTAAAGAAAGCACTATACCAAGGGGATTAAAGTAACAGCTTGAGGAAACTGAGCATCAAGTCTGACATGTTTTCATGGCCAAACCATTTATGGCTTTCAGATGGACTGTATCAGATTCTTCTGCGACCAAAGCTACACTAGAAATCCTCTTTCTAGAACAAGAATGCTGCTATCGGACTGTTTTTCGTGCATTTCTGTCAACTCCAAGGTGTTAATATAAGCTTTATGTTCATTCTTTTTTAGATATATCAGTAAATCAACATAGCACACTAACATTTTCAGCAAAAGGCATGCATCTGGTTTATAACAGAACAGAAATCTATATTATATATCAGAGCTACCTTAATAACAGGAATGGCAGATTATGTCATTATAGGCTGTAAAGTCCTACTGGTCTGCACACTATAACAGAAGCCACTTCTAAAGACGTTTTATTAGTCAAGCCTGGATAAAGGTTTTCGAGGTAACTTTCGAAGAGCCTTTTGTTTATATCGTTACACAATTTGACACCACTTGTTCCTCTGAAAACTGAATCTCCTCAGTAGCATCTTTTGTGAAGACGTACATTAGAAACGGCCCTGAAAGGACATTCTGTTCAGACCCGAACACTCGCTTTCTGAATAAAGCAATCAGAAATTAATTTGGTAATACGACCGCTGTGTCATTACAGCAGTCGTATTACCAAACTCGCCATAATGAGCGGGACAGGGCGGCAATTACCACCATTTGAATTCAGATCAAATTATAATCAGCAAATTAGCCATGATGTTCCGACACAGGGCAGAATATGGTTTAATATGACAACAGTTACAAAACTTCATTATAGTGCTTCTGTAGATAAAAAAAAAAACACGGCGTTTATTCTTCTAGCAAGTTAAAATCAGAGGATGGAAAAATAGTTAGATTATAGAGTCAGACTTTAGAAAGGAAAAAACTGCGAAGTCTTATTTAATTTACTGCAAAAACATTATATTCATATCTGTGTAACAAAGGTATAACTAATCAAATAACTAATCAAATATATGTCTAGTCAAAGCTTCATAAAGCTAGTGTACTAGTAACTAAATAATACTAGTAACTGTATTTGCTGTATGTGTGCACAGTCTGTTCATAAGGCTGAAAAAAAGAGAGAGGAGAAAAAAACAACAAACATCCATATCATAAAACTGAAACATCTTGAGGTTGATTTTGTGCATTGACAAAGGTCCCATAGTTCTGGTGCTTTCCAGAACCTGCACTACCTTCTTCTCTCCTCCCCTAACATTTCCTGCCAATCTCCACACTGCACAACTCACTGTCTGAAAGAAAGAAAGCCTCATGTGCAAACTATACAAATGTTAACAAGACTTGAAAAAAAAAACAACATTATCTCATTTTATTCCACAGACTGACTTTTTAAATTTCCTAAATGCAAATCTTTTGAAAGGTTTGGCCCAGCAGAATTTTTTTATGCTTTTATCTATTTGTCTAAAAATGTGTTTATGTAAACATTTCCTTGCTTTTTTATTTGCCCGTAGTTGAACTGCATGGTCAAAAAAAAAAAAAGCTTCATATTAAAGGTAATTAAGCAGTGTCAGGGTTATGAAACGGTCATGAATGAGTTTTGCTTCGCAACTGGTTCCTTATGTGTCATCACACGTTTAATGGTTTTACATTTACAGTTTTTCAGTGTTCGTGCTCTAGAGCTTTAAAGTGGGGATTCCACTGCAAGTCTTCTATCACTTGATTTGGATCATTTAATTAGTGGAAATTCTTGCACAAATAAAAAATGTCAGTTTAATGAAATCTGGTGATTCAAACCAAACAGCTGACCTAACGATCTGGATTTCTTTATCCACAACTGTAGTGAAATCGGCTGCCTGCATCTCAATCAGATGCTGCCTGCATCTCACTGAGACGGCAAATGGATTAGACCTGGCGTTACAGAAGGCGTCTGCAATTCCTCTTAAAACATATGACACAAGCATCTTTCCTCCTCACTGTCATTTGGTAAATGATGCTGAAGATTAGATTAGGTTTTTCTTTTTTGGCTTTGTTCCCAAATCTGGCCATTACACCCGTGTTCAAAATATTTATGCTCATACTTTATTGCTATATTTAAGGTGACCCCCAAACATCCACTTAAACCTAACCCTTTGTATTAAATTCATAACCCATTTTAACATCTTCTGTGCACCATAAAGTGGCAAACCTGGAAATATTCATCAGTGTTAAACCTTTGACATAACCAGGTAGTAACCAGGAAGTCATCCATGAAGTCTTTTCGCTAAGGGTCGTAAGACTCAAGAAAAGACTGTATGCAGCGTTCACACTGCTGAAAATTCTTGAGGGTAATTTAAGTTTAGGAGACTGACACCACATCTGTATTTTGTTGCATATACATAAGAGTAGAGCAGGTTAGGAGAAAATACTCTTTCAGCTTATTTGATTTAATCATCTGTGTGCTGGATTCATGAATAACATCTATGCTATAACGATGTCGGCTGTGAAAATGACGGATTACCTTGACCCCTAGGTGCTCTCGAAAATGCTAATTTGCTGGCGCAAGGCTCACTGCTCAACAGATACCTTTCAATTTCTCTTCAATTTCACTCTACACAAATCGGCTTTTACATTATTCATCGAGCTTAAAAATAATTCTGTTAGACTTTCTTGACAGAATTTCCATCAGTGTTTGATTATTATCTACTGCGGAGCATGCTAAGCACCTGTTTTGGGACACGTGAATAGCATAATTATGAGGAGACATGCCAGCAGCATGACAAAACGCTGCCTTGTATGGAGGCTCCGTCATATGGGAGCAACGCATGCACATCCATTTAAAATCAGTATAAGAGGTTAATTGTTAAATATCCACTTTGCAGTACAAACAACAAATTGAATCTAATTGTTGAGAATCTCTTTGTTTTGCAAGCTAGAACACAAACTACAGAGCTAGGGTTTAGCGATATCTAAATGTTTAATTTAATTAAAAAGAAAATTTTGAAAACAACAAAATAGGAATATTTCTTCTGGTAATCTAATAACTGGAGGTCACTTCACCACTCAGTGAGTTGCACGATTACATAGAAACATTACATACATCTCTTTTGTTAAATTGTAAAGCTTCTATAGTATAAGTGGCAGAGAAAAGCCAGAAAATCTAACAAACATTACAAAAGGAATATCCTACATAAAAATAATATTCAATGTGCAGCGTGTGTTTCAGGAAGGATTGTAGGTCATTTTTGTAAAACAGTTACTTAAAATATTGTTGCCACTGTACTGTTTCTAGAGTTTAAAATGATATTTAGGATTTCGATTCTTGTTTTAAAGCTGACAAAAATTCAGATATTCATTTAAAATGATCCAGAGCTGACAAATGACTACAATTTTCTTTCGCTTGTCACTCTACCAACATTTCAATAAGAACCAAAATTAAATCAGCAGAATTGTAATATGTAAATATGTTGTTTTGGTTTTTTTTAAGTAAAATTGATTTTATATTAACTAATATTTACTAGCAACTGGTCAGAAATGAAAACTAAAAAGATTTCTGACAAACAAGGTAATATAAGCATCATGGTTCATGGACCGAACATGCTTACGTGCACATTCAGGGCCCAGGCAAATAATTAAATCAAATTAATCAAAGCAAAATTAATTAAGCAATAAATATATAAACAAACTAAAATCTTAAAGTGTGACTGTAACAAAACTTGAATTAGTGAAAAACACAAAAAATGTATTTGATCTGCATCACTTTTTATTTCTTTTCCTTCTATTTTACTGCATTTAGCCATTAGGAGAATCCCACCCCCACACTTCACTGCATATTTCTTTAATCATAGGTATGTGACAAATACTTGAATTTTGAGCATTTTAAAAGATTCTGTAGTTTTTCTTATGTTAAAATATTAATAGTTTATATTAAAAAACATCTTTACAATGATCATTCGTTATAAATATCAGCTGCGTTGTGAATTCTAAAGAGGAGAGAGGGCTGGGGGAAGGAGTTGAAGGTGGGGTCAGATCAGGTGAGAGGCAGAGCAAAGAAAGCAATACAGGTAAGGTTCAAACTCACAGGCAGTAATAATGCACCAGCTATTTTGGTTAGTGTGGAAAATGGAGAGAGACAGGGGTTCAAACTAGGGGGTTAGAGAGGACAGCTAAAATGCACAGGGCAGGACATACCAACCTTTTGAGAGAGTGGTAACTTGACCTATTATTCCAAATACAATTTTGGGAGATAGAACTTTGTGAGCAAAAACTGGGCAAAAATGTTGAGTGGAGAAGGGAAAAAAATGAAGAAAACTAGTTCACAACAGAATACGTAATCCTCGTCTTCAGCACACGGGACCTCATGAGCACAAATGAGTGGTAGTGTCTGTTTAGTTAAAACAATGAGGACAACTTTGGCCTTGTAGAGATCCATGTTAGGATGCTTTGTGTGCTGGAAAATGTCCGAGTCTAAATATCCATCCAAACAGGAGTGAAAAAAACAAAACCTGTGTTGTATTTCAGTCCGATGCAATAAATACATGATATCCAGGAATCCACCTTTAGTTGACCAGTGATTCCCCAACAGCAATGGTTGATGTGAAAAATTAAGTCTTGCGTCTTTTGCATTAAGTCCTGCACATTCCACTTTGGCCAACACCGTTCACAGCAACAAAGTAGTCAAATTCCTTTTGTAGAGGGAAGGAAATATGGCCACAAAAAAGTTAGGAATGAGGAAGATGTCACATGAGTAATCCAAGTTCTTGTTCATAGTAGCACCATACTCATCCCAACGGTGAACAACATGCATAACAGTTCAAAACACTGTTGGATGTTTATGTCTGCCTTTTCGCTTTCAAGCAGAAGAGAGTGCATGCTGTCCCAGCCTGGACAGAGTCAATATCAAACACTGTTCATAGGTGCAACGCGCTGCTGACACGGTGTAATTGTATCCAAAGTTTAATTATAGTTCCACATTTAGGAAAGAAGGAGGTAATCCAGAAATTTGACGTAGGTTATCTCCAATAGCATGGATGGTAGCAATTTTCCAGTCACAATTTCCAGCAGTCCTCTTTGCATTGTATGATCCAAATGTTCGCTTTGCTCATCGAGTCTGCAAGTCTCAGTTGTTGGAAAGTTTAAAAAGAAAAAAAAAATCATCTCCACAAAAATAAGGCGGGAATAAAAGTCTTTTGCTCACTTGTTTCTGTTGATTCTACTGAGTCGGATCACCAGTAGAGGTCTCCCAGCACTCAATTTGTAATGCCCTGATTTTAGACATAATCCCAAACAAAATGAAAAAAAAGAACCAAGAAAGCAACCCATACCTTTAGAATGACCGCATATCCTTTAAGTACTGGGCCAGAGTTAATCCAACAGTGGGGAATAAATATCCTCTGTAGATCCTCCACATGACTCCAGCCCGCGACAGAAGTGCACACCTCAGTGAGGTGGGCATTATAACTTAAAGCCAAATTAGACTAATCCAAACAATGGTGTTCTATACATGTAATGTGTGCTCTTGGTTGTTTGGTTACATGATGAAAAAGGGGTGATATTAATCCTCCGACAAGGGCACGTAACTCCAGATTAGGGGAATCCCGGGGATGGCTGCTGGACCACTCTCTCTTTTTCTCTCTTTCCCCCACTCTGTATTCTCTATCTCTCTCTCTCTCTCTCTCTCTCTCTCTTTCCAGAAATCGCCAATAATCCTGGGAAATTTTACGATATCCAATCTTTGCCCCGTATTTTCCTCAAATGATATTTCCACCTCACAGAGATGCTTAAAGGTCACAAAGATAATCCCCAACAGCCATTTAAACTACTGACTATCATTCAACTATCAGATACACTTGCAAACGTGCCCTCGTTTTAACAAAAATATCTTAAGTGTCTACCTGTAAGTAGGAATCCAGGAGCGCTGGCTGCGCTCTGAGGAACTTAGAAGGGATTCCTATTAGATTTCATTGTCGAACACAAGCTCATTTTCTCCTCTTTAACCCCCAAACAGGTAAATGAACAGATGGTGAAAGATGGTTGGAGGTAAGGTGTTTACCAGAAACTACGGTTCCCCCTGCCTTCAGAGAAACTTTGTCCACTTACCCGTCTAGTCTGCGTTCATAGCGTCCATCTCTGCTGTGAAGCGACGTGGGGGGCCCATACACGGCCCCCCCTGCCGCCCTTGTGAATCCTGATACATCCCGGCCGCGAGAGCTTAAGGACAGACTATCGTCCAGCCCCCTCGCCGCACTAGGAATTGTTCCTGGTTCATTGTAATCAGTGCGCAGGTCTCTGTCCCCCATCTTGTTGACAGCATTGTGAGCCTTCTGAGCACTTTTAATGTCCACAAAATCCACAAAGGCCGCGACTCCACCTTCTGATCCCCGCTTGGGCAGGACCTTGACACTCTCCACTCGTCCATATCTAAAGTCAGAATAGATTAAAAGCATGGTTACCACCAGGTTTGCAGCTGCAAATGTGTTGCATAACTTTTTAGGAATGTTGAAAAACACACAGGGTTCTGCACAGTCCTGAAATTGACTGTGCGTACATGTGCACAAATGTCTGTGGCAACGAGGGAGATGAGGCAATTTTGCTACTCTTACTTTCCCTACTGTGATACTTTCTAACACGGCAACAGTAACCCAGCAACTGGACTTGAAACCCTGCCACATTGCGTGTTAATAAATGCATAGATTTTCTAAAATTAGCATGTTTTCCGAGCAAAAGGTGCTGCCACGAAGACACAGCTACTGAAAAACACACAGATGAGGTTTGAGCAGTTTATACAGCGATGGGGTTTCTTTAAGAAATTCCTCATTAATTTACTGATTTATTTATTTATATATATATATATATATATATATGTGTGTGTGTGTGTGTGTGTGTGTGTGTGTGTGTGTGTGTGTGTGTGTGTGTGTGTGTGTATACAAGACACACATGCAGAGTATATTTATATTATATATTATAGCCTATATTTATTTTTAAGGTGTAAAGGGAGTTATAATTGCTGAATACACCCTTTTCAGTCTTGAAAATGACAAAACACCTGATGAACTGAGGATTCAATTTTGGGATGAGGAGGCTGTTACAGAAAATTTCTCCCACTTGAGAGTTAATAAGCTGTTATCATCTTCTATAGCCCCCCCGCACCACCACCAAAAAAATGGGTCTTTTAGCAGTGTGATTTTTTTTTGCTGTCCAAGACAGACAGTAGGGTGATCACAAAATTTATTGGCATGCCAGTTCCCAACACCGAACAGCCCCCGACGCCATTTTAGAAAAGCTGTTCACACTGCTTACTCATTCTGTCGTCCCCCATCTTCAATGACTTCTATCACACATTGGGCTGTCATGCACCTGCATACCCTCGCTACCTCTGGGTTAACGCTGGAGCTGAGGTAGCGAGCTGAAAAAAAGGGGGGAAAGGGCTCGCCAGCACCGTTCCCCCTACTGCACAAAAAAGAAAGAGATGCTGCCAGTCGCCATCCCCCCCAAACATAACGTTACGTTGTACTTCAAACAGGGGGTTATGTAAATAAAACGGTGTATATAGGTAGCTCATTTTTACTGCTGCTCTCGGAGGCTGCACGTATTAGATACGAGCCATATTTGTAGCTGAGTCTCTGCATCAACCCGCTGCAAATAATAAGACCGCGAGAGGGCAAAGCACCAAATGCATATCATCTGTTTTTATATTTCATCCAGCTGTAGGTTTGGATGAGGGTGGGGGAGGTGGGGGGTGCTGTGGGACGAGTATGGCTTTCGGTTACACTGTGGTTATTAAGGATTAATGTTGCCATTTAGCAGCTTTCATCCGATATGGCGACGCCCACACAGTGATAATAATTAAAAATCCAAAACAACAACAATAAAAAAAAAAGGTCTCATATGGGCAAACTGGTGTTTTTGGGGCTGTCTGGTTTCCAGCATATGAACGGAGACGCGGGCTGCTATTTCCTTGACAGCCGAGAGAGGAGAGAGGCGAGAGCGCGCAGACAACCGTGAAAGCCACACGCAGGGAAAAAAATAGAAAGAAAACGTATTTAAATCATTGTTCAGCCCGAGGAAGATAACAAAGAGCTAAAGGCACACAGTCTCCAGCGGCTCGCTCTTAACCAAAAGTAGCAATGGAGCTCAGTGCGATTATGGCAGGCTGCATTACAAATATACATGTGTGTGCGTGTGTATACATGGATATGCTGTCTGATCTTCCCTGAAATCAGATCACGCTGCAGGCTGTGCGAGTCAGCGCCGTTTTAACAACCATTTTCTGTAAACACTACAGCGTTACAGCACTGCACATCTGCTCCGCGGCACAGCCGAGCCCGGTCAATCACAGCCAGTTTGCCGCGGCGATGTTGCAGCGTGGACGGCGGCGTGACGGCGTCACCTTTCGGCTTCTACAGACTTGTGTTAAGATGTAGGAACGGAGCAAACGGCACGCTCTCATAGATGGGTGCACAGCGTGCTAATACACCGCGGTGTGTGTGTGTGTGTGTGTGCAGGTCTGACTGGAAGCAGTGACCTGACAAACTCACAGAGTCGAGTCAGACAGCAGAAGCAAACACAGAGACTTTATGGTGTCTGCCGGAGATGCGGGCACGTATAAAAGCACGGGGCTCTCCGGGTAGACTGAACTTTGTTTACACTGACTGTGCACCACAAAAACAATAAACAATAAACAAGAAAAAGCCCCTTCTTTACGGTCACCCGGTGGAAAGGTACGCTGCTTAAAAGTCAGCCTGCTTAAAAATCAGCCTGCTGGCAATGCGCACCAGGAAGACGTAAGAGGGGTGAGTAAAGTTATCACCTAGCTCGACAAGTTAATAAGCGTGTCAAAATGGCAAAACCATATGTCCGCTGGCTGCTTGGCTTGGGCTGGCTGAGGCGTGCTAGCAGATTTTGCTTTTTCGTCTCAGCTCAAACGCAGGAGCACCGTGTGTTGTTGTTGCTGCTCGGATTGTGTGTATGGAGAGAGAGAGGGGGGACTGACAGCACAGTTGCCAAATGGGACTTTGCTACAGGGAAACCTCCTGCTTCATCCCGACTTCTCTAAAATGTGACACAACAGAGAGAGAGATGCTGGACGTGCACCGCTCTTAACATTACAAAACGCGCACAAACACACACACACATACACACACGCCGCTCATTTGTGTTTCTACTCACCGCTTGAAGTGCTCAATAATTTTCTCCTCTCGTACATTTTCGGGTAAATTTCCCACCCATAAATGTCTGGTTTCCCGGACCATACTGTGTGCTCCTGCTCCCCGATCATACAGATGAGTTTGCTATGTCCGTTTCTCCCCGTGCAAAATACAAAAGCTCTGCAAAATAAACGGCGGACAAGAAAAAAGATGCTTGGCGCAAATCATTGACTGCTCGTTGTGGCCCAATGTAAACCATTAGGCTGTATCCCCGCACGCTGTTTGATACTCTTCAGTGTTAAAGCGCGATCTTGCACCTCATGAACGCGCTCCGGTCTGTTCCCGTGACTAGGCGCGTCCCTGACACCATGCGACCTTTGGGTGTCGAAAGAAAGCATGTAGCTTCCTAAAAAGATGCAGCAACTTCGCTTGTAATGAGAGGCACACCGCGCAGGCGTGGCTTTGTGTGTGAACTTCTTTTTTCCCCCCCGATGAGACGGTCTTTCACCCCTGCGCATGCGTGAGAAAACCCCTGGTTGAATGGTGGTGCTTTGACATCTGCAGCTTCACAAGAGGATCCCATCAGTGGCAGTTAAGTGTGGCAAGGTGAATCATCCTGCGCACAGCACACAGTGAGCCCAAGTTTGGTATTTTTATGTTTCAACGTTGTAATAGTTCAGTTGTTATCAAAGCACAGGCAAAAAAAATGTCACCCCATAATTGTAAAGTGAGCCATCAGCTCACATGTTAAAAAGTTACAAAAGCCTTCAGTGTTGTTCCCTGTCACTTAGCTGGTTGGCACTCATTTACCATATCCAACTGCTGGGACTTCAGATCACTGCTCTGTTTGTCTGCACAACAAATCAGCAGAAACAGCAGTAGCTGCAGTCCAGTCATTCATAAGAATCAGGAGACTAGATGCACTCTCATTCTAATCACAGGTTGTGTTGAAGTTTTTGACACTTGAAGCGGAAACTTGCACACAGGAAACAGGAAACTGAAGGACAGCTGTGGGCTACTCTGCATGCTAATAATCTAACATGAATGTGCTGCAAGTTAATCTGTGACCAACTTATTATAATAAGTTATAATAAGTTTAAGAGATTTTTTTTTCTCCTTAACTTGAATTAGTGTGAATAATATGCTATGTCTTCCCAACACTGGTGGGATGTTTTAGAGTAGACTGCTATCTGGAACAGAACAAAACACCACAGGAGGGCCTTTTTGTCTCGTTCAGTTGGGTTCAATACACTTTCTGTTTATCCCTTTAGTTTTGCACTTAAGTGTGTGAAAACTGAAACAAAAATGTTTCCACATAAGCTGATATAAGGCACTGTTGCAGGGAAATAGGGGAAACCACATAATTCATAACTTATGTATGACAGAAAATAGTTTGCTTGTCAGTGTGTCAAGTGAAATTACAGGAAGTTTAGGTGGATTTTCATGAGTTTCATATTTTGACAGATATGAAACTTATGTGGGAAACTGTTCTTTTGTATGGAAAAGATCAACGTACTGCTAGATCAGTTAAAAAAAAAAAAGAAAGAAAAGCTGAGGCAGTGACACAATAAATAAAATCCCCAAAATTCAGAATCCCCAAGCCGGATCGTCCAGAAAAGCAATCCAGCAAACTCGAGACAACACGGCTAAGTTTACAGTAAGAAACTTTACCACACTGAGGTAGTTTGAATGTGTTTGAAACCTTTAAACTTTGAATTGATACATATGCCTTCTGCATGTTGCACCTGCAGTCTGTCAGAGCAACAAAAAAAAAGATGCTTTGACATATTTAACAGCTTCTACTACTGGGTTACAAAAGGCACCGGGAGCTGTTAAGTCAAGTACTTTGACCTGGTCTGAGCTCTACTTTAAGCTAATAAGTAACACAAAACAATCAGGCCCCTGTCCAAAAGTCCAAGAGTACAGTGGCGATAAGCCCTCTTGTAAGGGAAAATACAAACTGTATGTGTGTGTGTATTTTTCTTTGACCGACTATCCCCATTATAAAACATGCACACTTTCTCTGAATGACCACCATGACTGATAAATAACGAACCAAATAATGATGTCCACATAATCAAGAGGGGCGTCAACATTTAAGTAAAATGGTAGATGAACAACTATTTTCTCCACATTGTGTTGTGCCCAAATCCTCCTTGGAGCTGAATTGTTTTATTTTATTTTTTTTATTTGTAATTTTTTTTGCCTGTGGAAAATGATCACTGGCTTGTTTGGTTTGAAAATAAAGCTGCAACTACAGCGGGGCATTATTCTGCTTTTGTTACTATATTAAGAATACTTAAAGGGAGAAGTGCGCCTGCGTTAAAATGCAGTAACAGGGGACACGCGAAACTGCTTTGCGCATGCGTCCACTGTGCCTATCAGATGAAGACAGAACAATCTGGAAATCTCCAGAGGAGGTTACAACGGCGCTCAGTCAGTTCTATGGGCATTTTCACCGTACTCGGGTGCTCAGAGCGTCCTCCCTATGTCTACTGAAAGCGTCCTGATGTGGAACTTTACTCCATTAAAAGTCTAATAAACCTCTGGGAGTACAATTTCTCATTTTGGTGGATCGACTAGACACCAAAAACTAAATTTCATCTTCAGTGATTTTCAGACGTGGATTATCGTGGAAACTGGACCGTCAGGCTAATGTTTCCCCCTGTAATTTTTTTTGACACGGGATGACGGGACTGACATAACAAAAACCCTCTCATGGAATATGTTTCTGTCTGTCCACAGCTCTCAATAAAGACAGATCTAATGGGCATAACACCGGCGACACATTGTGGATTTAATTCGATATGGGTGTTAAATTGTCACACGAAGTCAGGCTTTAACCTTGGCTACTGTTATTGAGACAATGTAGCACAGGCTGGAAGGGCGGTATCTCAAACTTCCTCATAAAAAGCCCCTTTGAGTGTAGCCTAATAAAGCGAATTTGCTGCCATTACAACAACAGTGTGAATTAATACGGCTTGCTAGCTGTTTAACAGCGTGTTTGTCCAACAAAATGGAGCTAAGGTCGACGCATAATCAAGTAAACTAGCCTTTTCTTTGTCTAACGCCATTTTGTGTGTCTTTGGAGCACTAACGTTGTCGTCAGCCATTTTGCCTTTTCTTTTCAAGCACACAGCCTTTGAACACTAGCAGAGCACAATGGTGTTTGCGGGCCTGTCGCGGGGAAATAAGTGAACAAACAACAAAACAATAAACGAATAAGCTTACCCACTGCCCAGGCTGTGTGGTATGCAGTTATTGGATGTTTGCAGTCATGTCAGTACTACACTTAGTAATGTTAGCTCCTCTGTAGAGTGCATTTACCTGCTGTAACAGCGACTGCTTTAATGGTTAAAAACGACGACGTGATATGGGAGTCTAAATTTACATTTTCTGTCGGGTTTTTTTTTTCCAATAAATGGAATAATTTCCTATTTTGTGCAGCTTTATTATTCTGTTTCTGTTGAATGCCTACCTTATACTGCAAGAATAAAAGAAAGGGGTTCAGCGTTGGTGAAATATAAAAAATGGGTTTTGTATTGCTTCTCAACTGAAAATGCTGGGAAATGCGAAATCTACTGAATAAAAAATAATAATACTTTGACCTTAATCTGCTCTACTGGAAATGATCTCAAACGGTAAATCTTCCCAAGAGGTCACACAGACCCAGATAACCATTATTGTTGAAACAGTATGACTAACCAGCAGGAAGAAAACAAGCTTAAAAACACATCCTTAGCATCCTAAGAAGTAAAATGAACTCCAGGACTTGTTGAAAGGCTGCCTATTGAATAGTTGTTGATAACCATGAAATTGTTCTTTTAGAAAATGTGAAAAGACTGTAAACATTCCTTACATGATGAGTTGTGTCAAATATTTAATACAAAATGTATACTACATTGTAGGTAGAAAGCAACGTTGCCTTGATATGATTTCCACTAAATAGTGCCATTAAAGAGACGTGCAGGCTTTAAAATCCCAGAGTGCCTATCTCTGATGCTCTTTCTTGAAGGCTCGTGGTTTTTGCTGACGCTCCCTCCTTCTGTACTCTGTATAATCCTCTTCATCCTGTGTGAACACAGCAAAATATGATGCTAGAAACATGGGTGACTGAAGACATGCCTGCTGTTAAGCTACAGCCAGACATATAGCTTAGTGAATGTAGCCATGATTTCTTGATATGCATGATTCTCAATCACCACATGAGCTACATTTTAATAGCAAAACAGACCCGACTCACCTTAAAAGTCTATTCAAATGCAAGGTTTTTTATATTTGTTTTATTTTGCATTATACTTTGTTTAAACCCCGCAACTTTAAATAGGTCAGCTCAGTGAAAGGAAAAGTAGACTCAGTATTCTGAGTCAGAGATCACGTTGACCTGAATCTGTCTTGGGGGTCTTAAACCTTCTCCACCCGGGATACAAGTTGGAAAAATCGAGTGTCATCTTGAGACTCATCTAATGAACATATTGATATTCTACTCCAGTTTTGGGAGGCCTCGGTGGGAACGAAGTGCTTTTGGCCCCGTGTGCCGCTCCCAGGGAGACTCACTGACCTGTGAGGATGCTGCATCCAGCAGATCCTTGGTGGGGAGTAGACAGCTAGCCTCTCCGAGGAAACATATTAGGATGTGGAACACGTCTGCCCAGCGTCCAACAGTCAGCATCAGGACCATCAAACCCCCGAGACGCACCACCACTGCGTTGAGGACGGCCTGGCTGCTAGGCAGACGGTGTTGCTCTTCTACAGAACCATGACATTAGAGGACTATTAGGGAGAAGTATTTCATTTGCATTTAAACAAACTAAAAAAAGTCTTAGATCAGCCACAGATGCTGTAGTGATTAGTCAGGGGAATTGAGAAGCAAGTGATGCTACTGGCATATTGCTTTGTAAGGGCTTATGTCTTTAAATGTTTCTCACCCTGCATGTACACCACCAACAGCGTATAGCAGATAGTAAGTGGTGTCCAAAACCTAAGGGCTTCTGTTGCAGAGAGGAAATGTTGGTTGATGGTTGAAACAGCAGCCAGCACAGCCACAGAGAAGGTAATGATGATGGTCCTGCACAGCATGGGCAGCAGGGAGCTGCCCGATGTGAGGAGGCTGATGCAAATGCCGCAGTAGCCCTGTGAGCTGTGGAGTTTATACAGAGCTATGACATGGTGCAGCAGGTTTGTGGCCTGCCTAGCCAGAAACCAGCTGAGTGCTGCTGCCAGGAGTAAGCATAGCCAGCGCTGCGCCGCCCCCTCGTGTAGAAAGTGCAAACTGCAGGTTAGGGCGCAACCCAGAGAGAACTGGCTTTGAACTAACAGCTGCTGCAGAAATTTCCCCGACTCCTGGGAAAAAAGAGGAGCACG
This sequence comes from Astatotilapia calliptera, assembly GCF_964374335.1. Lineage (NCBI taxonomy): Eukaryota > Metazoa > Chordata > Actinopteri > Cichliformes > Cichlidae > Astatotilapia > Astatotilapia calliptera. Next base: position 27,571,889 of record NC_137441.1, read on the forward strand.
AGTGATGAATGAATCAAAGCAGACGACGATGGCTGTCGCGACTCATCCTGACACCAACTCAGCAGAGTAAGCCACAGAAAAATCACCTTATACAGCTGAGGCATATTCATATATATTTTTATCACATAATTGGTTTCTTACTGGTCCAGCTGTAACCAATCCAGAGACAGCTCGAAGACAGAATTCTAGTACCACCAGTGAGGCCACACGGGAGCCCACTACACACAGTATCCCAGTTACAAAGAGAAACTGAAGCAGCCCAGTAAGTCCAGGTTTTGTCCTTATCGGATGACCGGATGTCTTCCGAGTTGATGTGTCTTCACCATTTTTTTTACTCCAGCTCCAAGTTGTAGGGAGGAGGGAAAAAAAGTCACATCAAAGACATAAAAATAAACTGTGTGGATGATGAAATCCCTCTAAAATCAATTATTTTTAAAAGTGAAAATGGGAAATTCTTCAGCAAAACACCACATAAGTCTGTACACAAGAGGCGACCTCTCTCACCTCTCCTCCAAGAATAAATGCACTCTCAACAGGGAGCACAGCACAGAGATCCCACATGCAGCTACCAGCCCTGCAGGTCAGATAGCCGTGAATTTCGAGCACAAGTAATAACAAACCTCAGACATTTACTATTTTAATAAATGGCCCGCAGCCGTGCTGAAGGATGAGGAACTCACCTTGGAGTAAACTTTCCAGTGGATTTATATCTAGAGTCAGCCACCCTGGTAAGAAGTAGGAAGTTGGAAGAAGCCATGTGATGAAAGAGAACATAGTACTACCTCAAGGGAGGAAAAATCACCTTGAATGTCTATAAAAGTAAGCTACTTTAAGCATCTGCACTCTCAAGATTCATCTTTTATGGTTCATAGATCGCGTTACAGTGTTGTGAAGTATCAGCTCAGCGCTTCCGTTTTCTTTCTGTTGCCCCAGCGTTGTGCTTTGCTCACCCAGAAGCCTGTTCTGTGTCCTGTACCAAAGTTCAACTGAGTGTCAGTGGAGCAGAGGCACCCTCAGGCCTGAGTCATGGCAAGATAGTGGAGGTTATTGCACCATGGGAAAGACTTTACACTCTCTCTGAAATATAGTCGCAAGCATTCGCTGAGTTCTGTGGTGATCTGCACGTAACAGCGTGGGATTATTCTGATGGCATTAAACACAAGAAACAGTTGTAGACTTGCAATATTATTAAACAGCAATATTGTAATAATAATACGTGAAAAGAAATTAGAGTGTGCACAGTAATTACCTAAAGAGTTATGGGTAGGCAACTCCAGGCCTCGAGTGCCGGTATCCTGGAGGTTTTAGATGTGTCCATGATCCATCACAGCTGATTTAAAGGGCTAAATGACTCCTCAGCATTTCTTGAAGTTCTCCAGAGGCCTGGTAATGAACTAATCATTTGATTCAGGTGTGTTAACCCAGGGTGCGATCTAAAACCTGCAGGATACCAGCACTCGAGGCCTGGAGTTGCCTACCCCTGAGTTATACCAAGTGCGTGGGATGAGGTGTGTAATGGTAGATTTAAAGTTGGGAGAAGATGGAGCTCAAATATAGCTGCAAGCACAAGTGTCATGTTTCTACAAATATTTTATTATCTCATCAAGAAACAGTTGTTTGAAGCAAAATATACAGCAGTGTGCAAAAGTCACCTCATGTGTTATTGGAAAAATGCAAAGGTACAAAGAAATCGTCAGGTGTCAGCTGTGTGCAGGCAGGAGTTGGACCCAAAATGCAGGCTCTCAGACACGAGGGATGAACAAAATCACAGCTTTATTGGCTGGAAAGGAAAATGCATGCAACACAAAAACGAAACTGGGAAAGAATAAGGTAAACTCACGGGGAAACCACACAGAGAAACACAGCCATGAGGGACGACGGGACACCGACACAGAGAAACACAAGGCTGAATGAGACACAGAAGGAGAGCACAGCTGGGAGAAATCAGAACTGACGAGACAAGGAAGCAAAGCAGGATACACTCACATGAGACGCAGACCTTCAAAGTAAAACAGGAAGTATAACACTGAGACACAGTGGAGACAGAGCAACTAAGAAACACAGAGACATAAACCATAAGGCAGAGAACTCTAAGAACCAAAAGGCTAGAGATGAAAAATAATACACAGAGGGAAACACAAAGCACGGAACACAAGAAACTACACTCAAGGGAGTAACTAAAGACCAACAATGAGAATACAAAGTGACAAAAAACACAGGAAACTCAAAACACTCAGTCAAAAACCCAGGACCCTAACAGAAATACAGTATAACAGTTTGTACAGTACAGACTTGACAGCCAGTGTTTGGTATGAACACCGTTATTTTTGAACACACTCTGATCTCTCTTCGGCAGCTTTCTTGCCATGTCTTTAAGTAGTTTTCAGGAATAGTTTTCCAGGCTTCTTTAAGGACATCCAGCTCTTCTTTGGATGTTGGCTGGCTTTTGTTCTGTTCTCTGTCAACATAATCCCACTCTGCTCGATTAATGCTGGGGGCCAACCCATGACTGTCAGTGTTCCACTGTTTGTGTGTTATTCAGTGTGTTTATTCAGTTATGCTTTTACTGCATTGGCAGTGTGTTTGGCAATGACTTTATGGCAATGATCCAAATCACACTCTTTCCAAATGGTCGTGTATGGTGGCTCAAAATCAAAATCTGTGTTTCTGTGTTCATAATTTCATCAGTTTTGACAAGACTGGCTAAAAGGTGTCCCTAAACCAGCCTCCACAGTGTTATACATATGGCTGTTGACATTCACTTGTTGTACCTCTTTTCTGACCTCCTCCTTGAGAGTGATTCCTTAAGAATGGCTTCCTGACAGCCACCCTTCCACTGATACCATTTCCTTTGAAGCTTCAGTGAACAGTGGATAGATCAGCTGAAGGACCAGATCCGTCCCTCAGGTCTTATGTCAGGTCTTTTTTAAGGACACACTACTAACCATGAATCACCTTGTTGTTGCAAAAATTACTTTGTATCCCTGCTAAACTGTGTCATCTTTGATATTTAGACTCAGTGAAAGAAACTGGAACAAATTGCGTGTTTTCGTCACATTCTTGTAGTAACCAAGTGCCATAAGATACAATGTCTTGATCAGTGTTGGGACTAACTCGGTATTAAGTAACGCGTTACAGTACCTACGTTATTATTGTGGTAACGAGCACGGTAACTAGTTATTATGCCAAAACCGGGAACGTGTTACTCGTTACTGGGATTTAGATAGGCTCGTTATTCGTTACTTCGTGTGGTGGCTATCGCAGAGCTAGCTCTCACAGATTCAATAACATTAGCAAGTGGTGGAAACCAGCAGGTGGATGAAGGAAAAGGGAGGCAAGAGGAGAGACCCGAAGCGGCCGCTGGTCCGAGAGTGTCAGGTGAACTGAACTTCAGGTAAGAAGTTATAACCTGCAGTCCATCTGGGTCAGATATGAACCAAGTTTAGTTGGAGTTTATTTTTGTTGTGCTGACTTTTTCGTACTGCGTGCTAGCTAGCATGACGGAGTTTCTATACAGCTGGGTGGTGCTATGTTACTGATGTTGAACTTTATTTTGTTCATAAGGTTAATTATTAGAGTTGCCAACCGTCTAGTAAAAAACGGAATCGTCTCGTATTCAGAGAAATTATTACGCGTTTCGTATTGAGGTGAAAAGGAACACAGTTTATGTTTCAGCTACAATGAAAAAGACACAAAGCTGGAGTTACTCTGTGTCTTTGCTGCACAGCTGCTTCTTCTTCTCTCATTCTCTCCCCCTCTCTCTCCTGTTTCTACTTCAATCATGAAACTGATCAATGATCAGCTGATCGGCTTTTCTCTCTTGTTTGTTTATCGCCCACTTTGCGCCAGAAAGAGGAAACCAGCGGATGTCGCGGTAAACAACAGCAGCACCTTTAAGCTTGATCAGCTGTTGTTAGAATTTATTTAATATTAATTTCTAGTATCAGCTGATGTTGGCTGGAGCCACAGCTGTAAAAGCTGCTGGTCATGATATCGGTTTGGATATGTGGTGAGAGGGAAACATGAAGATGAAACCAGGAGATGTCCTTACTGAATCATCAGAGCTGATGGAGAAACAGGTTTACCTTTTAGGTGACATGAATGAGTTGAAGAGAAGTTATGAACTGTTTCTGAGAGACAAATAACACCAGGATCCTTTTCTAAGTAGCTGACAGCTAGTAACTGTGCAGGGGCGGGTCTAGCAAAGTGTTGCCAGAGGTCCATGTAGGGAATTAAAAGGGAAAGGGGGGCACAAAGAAATACTTTCTTATTCTCATTTAAAATGTCTCACTTTTAAAAAAAATAATTATCTGAGTCTTACAACAAACAATTGATAGATTGATACATATATACCATCAAAACAGTGAACATCACTGTCACAACAGTGCTTATTTTCATTCAAAGGCTTTATGATTTTTCCTATAATGGTGGGCCGGTCTCTAGTCAAAATGCCTGGGACGATTTTTTTGTCCCAGTCCAGCCCTGTAAGCAGCTCATCTGCAGTCTGGTGTTACCTACATCTTCCTATTCAGAAGGCAGAATTTCCGAGTTCTGAGTACAATCAAAAGCACCACGACTGCAGTTTTTGTGTTGGATGTAAAAAGCGAGGATAGAATGGCTAGGATAGAATCAGGCGTGGGATTTCTCTCGTGGAAATGTGCACATTATTTTTTCCTTTCTATTGGTAGGTGGCACAGTGCACTTGTGGCAAGTAAGCAAGCTAGAAGACTGTCAATCTTGCTGGGTATCCAGTTACTGAGGCAACACATTAACAAGAGAATTCTGAGTTAAACCAAAGTTACTTTCCCTAGTAACTAGTTACTCTGAAAGTAACGAGTAACTTGAAGTAACTGAGTTACTTTTAATAGAAGTAACTAGTAATGTAACTAAGTTACTAATTTAAAGTAACTTACCCAACACTGGTCTTGATGCATGCTCAATCATCCAGGTAAGGAAATCGCAAAAAGTTGATTCTGTTCATCTGGACGTAGCATTTTGTGGGAGAAACGTTTCGTCGCTCATCCAAGTGACTTCTTCAGTCTCAGCTGACTGCAGGTTTCCCCAAATCTTATCAACAGTACATTTGCACAATAACTAAAACTAGCCCACTGAATCAACAGTGGACTGTGAGGTCAATTCCTTGATCATTAATATGCAAATTCTCATGACCATTGACCAACAACCACTGATCAATGGCCATGAGCACCATTCACAGAGAGTTGGGGAATGGCTGCAATCACAGCATTGTAAGATGGTGAAAGATGTACACTTAGGCCCCCTCCTCGATTCAGAGATGGTCTTTCCCTTTTCACATAAAGAGCCTACCTGACTCCCCCCTCATACCACTTAGCCGCTAAGCGGATGGCACAAGACAGAAGAGCTAACTCGTCGGGCCAGGACTGCAGTCTGTTCATACCTACAAGCCAGTTGACACTCTTTCAGTGATGAGGATGGACACATCCTGGACAGGGAGGATCACTGGTTTGAGTGGTTGTTGGTGGTCATGACAATTTTCATATTAATGATCAAGGAACTGACCTCACAGCCCACTGTTCATTCAGTAGGCTGGTTTCAGTCATTATGCAAATGTACTGTTTATAAGGCTGGGGAAACCTGCAGTCAGCTGAGACTGAAGAAGACACTTGGATGAGCGACGAAACGTTTCTCCCACTGAAAACGCCACGTCCAGATGAACAGAATCAACCTTTTGGGGGCCTAAGATACAATGTAACATTGTTCCTTGCTAAGTTGTCTGTTATGTCCCTTGAGTTAGGTGTCTTTTTGGTGCCTTTTTTTAAAATTTCAATGTCAGTGTTAACAAAAACAAATATTTCTCTTAAAATGTTGAGCTACAAGGACTGGACTGAAAAACGAGTGAAAACACAGTCAATATTTAAAGAAAGACTTTGAAAGACCGTCAGAAACCCTGGAGAACTGTTGCTCAAGACCAGTTAAAATATCTGAAAGTCTGGCTCCTTAGAAAGAAAATCTAAAGAAGTACAATATTGCTTATTATTTTTAGGTTTGTGGGAGATGTATCACATAGGGAAAGGAGAAATAGGCTGCAGGCAAGCTCAGTGCGTGTCCATAAGTGGGCAGCAGTGTACAGCATTCAAGTTAATGATGAATGAGTCTCTACCTCTACCTGCAGAATGTCTAAAGCAGAGTGAAACAACACTGGTGCAAGCTGTAGTCTTATTAGGATCCACTATATCCTTGCAGATTGTCAATCCAAAGTGCTGAAGTCTTCTACCGCGATTCTTCTTCCTTCCGATTTCAAGGATCAAATGATTTGAATGTTTGTTAACCAGACTGGTTAAATCAACTTAACGACTTCGTTCACACGCAGGATTCTCATTAACTCAACTTCTCAGCTTAAAATATGACACTTCAAGGTAAGTAAAAACAAAATCCCTTTGCTTCTTTTGAGGTATTACCTTGTATGCACTGTAATTAAAGTAAGTCGCAGGGATCATTGAATTATGTGTCTGAAACAGTACACGGACTGTACTACAGTACTGCATTTTGCCTTTTCAGTAAACCTGCATGCTGTTGTGTTTAGCCCAAACCATTAAACTCTACAAAATCAACTATCTTTGCTAAGCAGTGCACTATCTGCACAGGCTCTGCTGAAACAGGAGACTAACAAACCACATCGAGCTGGCCTTTATCACTGAGAAAGAGTCATTTAACAGGGTCAAAAACAACAGATGGATTAGGAGCAAAGGACTTATGACAGGCTGAGGCACAGCCCTTCGTCTCAGTCGCTGATTTACAAGTGCCGGAGAGCAGAGATTCCTAAGCAGGCTGGTGAGTGTTTGTGACTCCTACAGGTGAGCAAGACTTTTGTAAGACTGTGAGGATATAAAGGGAATTTGTAATCCTTCAGTCACTGCTTTTTGAACTGGTTTATTTCAGTCATGAGCTATGGTTTAGCCCCAAGATATTTGATTGACTTTAAGATACCCTAAAAGTGTTAGTATTTTGTTACGAAGACACAACTGTCCAAACTCGCTGTTTCAGAGCGCAGTGAAGCTCAACACTGAAGCAGTGAGTGAGCGGTGATTCCAGCAGATCAGCCCCTGAGACGAAGGAAAACTGTCCTCATGGACTCCAACGGTTCCGGCAGCGTGCAGTACGACCGCTGGAATGAGGACAACATCAACATGAATGTAGAGGCTTCACAGTCCTCACTGAGGAGGTGAGACTTAGAGGATAGCAGCTGGGCTTGACACCACATGAGGACTAAGTTAAACTGACAAAGGTTAAATGTGTTTAATAAAAAGAATCCAGGTTTTATGAGTTTGACATTGACCATACAGTTTAAATCAAGTGTAGGAGAAAGGTTGTAATAGGTTTTATCCATGTATCCATCTCACTTAAACTTCCTGCAACCTATTTTTTATAGTTTAAATGATATGTAGTTACTTCCTCCAGGGAACTTGTGTTTTTGACAGTGTTTGTGTGTCTGTGAATGGGATCGCTCCAAGTTCTGAATGAACTGTGGTATAACTTTGTTTTAAAGGTGTAGAGTGGGGTCATGTTATTAATCCATTAAAATTAAGCTTACATCCACCATAGGTACCAAACCACAGGTACCAAATAAACCCGCCCCCTTTCTTTCCCATTCACAGGATCTGCAACAGCATGTGTGTCGGCAGCACTGGAATAGTAGTAAAAGCAGCAGGAGCCGTAGCTGCACTGGTGGCAGTTTACATCATAGGATATGTGATGGGGTACTACATCCATCGATGCCCGTAGGGGAACCAGGAGGTCAGGAGAGAAAAGAGATTTAAAACACACCAAAAAAGCATAAGCTTCATATGCAGAATGAGCTGTGACTGAATCGGATTTATTGTGATCAGAAAATATACAAATTCATGGTTCATACTGATACTACGGCACATGAAAATGGAGTTATATCATTATATGATGTTCTATGAAGTGTAAAATATTAATTCATATCCTTCTCCAAAAATATCAGGCTGTTTTTTTGTCCAAACTGATAACTAGAGATAAACTCCTTTGAGCAGGAGATACCTTTGGATCTACTGACTGTGGTATTTCTGTGGACTGCAGGAGTCTTAGATCACCTTGGTTTAGACTGAGGGTGAGCAATAGTTTAGACAAACATTTGTGAGTCATTTGAAGATCAGCCACTGTGGAAGTTGACTGAGTAAGTTTAATGTTTGCTACTGCTGGTCTTTTAGTGACACTCAAACTCATCCAGACCTTCTGCTTTTGTTCGATTTCTTCCCAATTGTTCTGAACAACTGCAGCTTCAACAGTTTTGGATCTCAGCTTCCTTTAATACATTTGTATTTAACACATCTACTCCACACACATACTCCAGTACATCACTACGCAGTAAAGACAAAATGGATGTTTAAAAACCTACTTTTTTACTTTTATGCTAAAAAGTGATCTATTTTTAAACCTCAACTCAATCTAAGTTATCTCTGTTTTTCATAAAAGAACACAACCTCTGTGTTTTCTTAATGAACTGAACTTTAGAGAGCCTGTCGTGTTCGTGTGGTATCAGATCATTTTAATATTTTAAATCTATGAAGTGTCTTTTGGTTTCATATGACACAATCCTGCAAACAATACAAATTAAATTTAAGCTTTAAGTTTATTAAGGGCTAAACTGACGTGAAAGTTAATGCCTATGAATCATTGTGCAAACAATACCAACCATTTACATTTAAAAGCACTGTAAACAGTTCAGTTGCATGCAAGGCTGAAGATCTTGTGTTAATGTGGTATTCTAGCTATTGTTATGCAGACCATAAATGATCTGCTGTCAGACAGGAAAACTCATATTCTTGTGCCAGAACTACTTTGTGAGACACTTCATGTAGCTAATCAGTCTCCGTGGTATTTAGACCTCCTGTGCATCATTTCCCAAACGGCAGATTGAAAGCCGACAGCTCGGTTGTACAAAGACAAACTGTTTTCCCCATTTTCCCTGTGTTAGTTTATTTCTCGCACATTATTGGTTTTTGTTAGATTTCCTCCTGTAGCACTTGGTTTGTTTTTTGCCCCTTGGTGGAATTAACCACCTGTTTGTATGACTTCAACTTGTTAAAAGATTCAGATTTCAGATGTTACTCTTCCTCCTGTCATGTGTTTGGGTCCTTGAATTCTTATACCAAGACCTTTATTTACATTACAGTTCGTTTTTTGGTTTGTTTGTTTTTTTTAGAGTTTAATAAACTTTCACATATTAAAACAAACTTCTGTGAACGGAAAAAAAAATCAAATGCTCCATTAGAACTTTCTATTTGCCATCCAACAATAGAAGAGAATGCTACCCCTGGTTGCAAATGCACACAACGAAATCCTTTAACTTCACAGAAACTCCAGGAAGGCTTTCCTGATAGATGCTGCTGTGAACACCATGCAAGAAACTGCTCGGCAGGACATTACAGAGAGTTAAGACACCGTACAATAAACAGAGTGAGACAGACTGACAGACGACCTCCATGTGGAGTTATAAGGACAGGCTGTCTGTGGGAGTTTCAGCAAATAAATCTGCCTACAAAGAAACAGAGTAATATTATTGCACTAACAATACAACTGTCATCTCAGTTTACAGACTGGTGTTAATGGTACATACTACACTGTTTTCCTGATTTCCATATGCTTTGAATTTCATAGAGTTACAAGGACATTTCCATCCGGTTACCCTAAAAATCTCCATTCAAAAAAACAACAAAATACATTACGTATCAGCACGGATGCACAGCTACACTGACCACATTCATGACAATATCAGACTTGACTGCTATCAGCAAAAAGGATGATATTTAGCAGTGGAGTGTGATGAAGAGCTGAAAGACTTTCCTGGCACATAACGGGAAATAAATTAAAAATATATACATTTTAACCAACGGCCCAGAATTTCACAAACAGAACCATAATCACGCATTTATGTGGAATGAGAAAATGGCCCACGCTGATGATAAAGGACTTCTATCAACCCAGTGTGCGAGTCCAACCTTTAACGCCGCCAGAAGCAAAGTTAATGGACCTCATAAAAATACATTTCACAGGGAACATCACTCTCTCCCCATGTGTTCCTCAACAACTCATCAATTCAGCACTGATAGGCTGTGTTGAAGATTCTGCCTGGGATTCCCTGGTGTCACAGATTATCTCCTGCAGCATGGTTTCTGCTAAGAAAGCATCTATGTTTTCTGGGCTCTCTCTTCCACATACAGCTGCATCTGTTAAAGGCAAACAACCAAACAATGTGGACATGCAGATGACAATAATTCACCATTAAATGAATCAGTGAATGGGATGCTTCTGCTTACCTTTACTATATCAGAAGTCATAGTCTTTAGTGGAATGAGTCTAGGCTCCTGCATGTGGACTTCTTGCTCATCAGCGACTATCCATGGAAAATCCTGCAGAGGCAAACACATTAATGTGACCAACACATGTAAATAACAATTCTGTGTTTCTGAGTAAGTGCATTTAAACACCTCACCTTAATTACTTGAACCTTCTCCATATTGCGAGTAGCAGCATCTCTGGTATGTACTAGTACTGTAAACGAACACCCTGTGACAAAAAAAGAAAAGTAAAACAGTTCAATCAGTCAAATCTATGAGCCCATACCACCTTATGAGCACTATAATGTCACCTTTCTCTGGACTTCAGTTTAATTGGCATAGATTTCTGACAAAGGCTTGATTATTCCATCAATTAATCTGATAAGAAATACTTTTGTCTTATTAATTAGCAATAATAAATATAGAAAACTCTACAGGTATTTCAAAATGAAACCCCAATTGGTTTCCATTTTAGAAATTGTAATGTTTTAAATTTTAACTGCATACAACACCTGTCAAAAAACAAACAAAAAAACTAAACCTTTGACTGTATTTCCGTGTCACGTTTTAATGGAATTTTTTTTAAAGAAAATGTTATCTAAAATCCAAAAATATATAAATAATCTCAAGTACAGTCAAAGGGCAAAGTCAAATAAAATAAGGTATATATATACACAATCAAAATTGACCTTTACTCTGTCTTCTTGGAAGGCTTTCTGACATTAAGAGTTCTGACAGTTTTCTGAGGTAGATTTGGTGTGTTCTCATGTTTATGTGTGCCAAGTGAATGAGTTAGTTTGTGTCTGTAAGCCTTTAAAGGAGTATGTGGTGTTTGCAATGAAGAAAAGTGAGCACAGACTTAAATGAATGTAAATCATTTGCTAATGGGTAAATCAATTTATGCACCTCCTATCTTCCAAAGGTGAACACAAATATTTACCCCAGTAATGAAGAGAATCCTCTTAAGCTGCTTAGGCAAGACTTTGTGCTGAATCATGTGACTTAAAGGATATCATTTAAAAATCTTTCCAAAACTTTTGCAGAGTATATGAGTATATAAGCATGTATGTAATTGTCTTCTCTTCCGGTGAGCCACGATGACATTACCTGGTGGATTACTATTTAAAACAGCATCACACACGCTGATCTTCAGGATGAATGCCCTCAGCAGCTGCTCCACGTGTGACAGCAACGTGTCTGAGCTGTGAAAACACAAATAGCAGTCAGTGACCAGTGTCACAGTAAAAATGTATTTCAACGGAAAGATGCTTCTTTTTAGTAAACATTAAAATGTGGAGGGCAACCTGATGGAGAGCAGTGGTGGCTGGGAAATCTCGAAAACAAATCTCTCTACTGGATGATGCTCTTTGTCCATGATGACCACAACCACCTTCTCTGCATCGTTCTAAGAGGCGAATGGAGGATATCAGAGCAGTAAGAGGAGAAATGAGAGTACACTTTGTGTGACATTGACCCGTCACTTTCAGGACATAGCTTACCTTTTCAATGAGTGGCTTTATACAGTGTAGTGTATCTTGGATATACTGATTCAGCTCTGGGTGACATGACATCTGGAATAAAACACACCAACAGAAGTCCTGTATTAGAGAAGCTAATATGCACACACCTAACAGCTGCAAACAAATAGTAATAACACATAAAACAGTACCTGCACAGGTACGTTGTACTTCTTTCGCTTCTGAAATATCCCAGAGGGATAAACCTCACGGACATACAGGATGAGATGAATAGCGACCTCCAGGAATTCACACAGAATGTCAGCAACCACTGGAAAACATGCGAACAATAAAACCTCTTGTGTTCTTGCTAATGTGACAAAGTCCCGCCAAACCCAATGCAAACATTCAGCAATATAGCGTCGCCTACTTAGCTCACTTTAATTCATAGTAAAACCCAGGCAGACAGTGACAGCATGGTTTATGTAGGTTCCATATGCCCATGACTTTGCAAGGGGGACAACTACCTATTGGAAAATTAACAGTAGTCTCGCCGAGCTGACCAGACCTGGTATATATATATTCCTTTAATGGCCTTACCTTGCCCAAAATTGAGATCTTGCCTCGTTAGAGTTGTCATGTTTTACTCCCCTGGTTCAGCAAAATTAAATTTAAATGCTTAATTTTCTGTACGACTTGCTAACTTGTGTAAAGCAGCAGTCTTACCGGTCCTCGTATTGATTTTAATGGTTCAATATCTCGTTTTTTGTTGCTGCTGTACCTGACAACCGAAGAGATAAGAAGTTCAGTTTTTACAGAATTTTACACGTGTTTAAAAAAACCCGCAACGGTCCACATGAAGACACCCGGAGACATTAGCAACCTGCCGACCCGAACCGCGGCATTTCTTTTTTTTTGTACGCGAAGCTTCGTCGCCCGCCGAGGTGACGTCACTCGTTGTTTACAATTGCGTACTCTGCCGTCCACTTGTGATGACGTGATATGGACCGTTGGTTTTATTTTTAGTTTCCACCTTTTTTTTCCGCAACAGTTATTACAAAATAATAATAATAATAATAATAATAATAATAATAATAATAATACCGCGAGGTGATTGGCAAAAAGCACTGAAACATTTATTTTTGTCTTATATTATATTATATTTTATTATATTATAATTGATAATAGGCTTTATTTCACTAATTAATTGAGTTCACAATTTTGTTTTGATAATTACCAATTATTAGATAATTATCAGATTTTTTAAAAGTTGGTTTTAATTTTTTAGTTATGGTTTTATACTTGCTATGACAGCTTCATGAATGAAAATATCCTTAATTATCAGTCTTGCCGAATGCAGGTATTCTGTCTCCTCGGCAAGGTTATGCCATCCCGAGGTGTCCCATTGCTCATAAATATGAAAACATACCAATTACGCATGAAACATATTGAATTAAAACAGTAAATCATATGCAGCCTAACTAAGGGTGACTAATGTTATACCTGGTTATTTAGACAATCACAACAATCTGTTTATTACGCTTATTCTTTTTCTTTTTACATTTTTTGGTTGTTTGAATTCAAATGCTAACTTACATCAAAAGTCCTCTTCACTCTCTCTTTTTTTTTTTTTGCCTGTCCCGTTTGGCTCTTTTGCCATCAGAATTATTGTCTAAAGGCGAAGAAAGATGCCCAACGGATTTACTTTACCAAATGGACGATCCCAGCCTTGCCGTAATGGTCTATTTGATTCACCTTTTATTGTTTATTTTATTTTTTATTTTCACTTGCTAGATACGGGACAGACTTGAATGAGGAAAAGAAAAGGGAGAAAGAAAGAGGAAAAAACAGCGGAGAAGAGGGACGGGGATAAAGGGCAAAAAACAAAAACCAACAAAATAAGCAGACAAAAATACATATATCAATCACCTGGATCACCTGTTGAGAAAGAAAAAAGAAAACAAGCATTTAACAAGGGATAAACAACATCATGATGATCTATGGGAACATAACAGTAAATACTAAGTGTTAAACATTATTGCGCAACACGTAAGATGGACAGTGCAGTTTGCTTTGAGGCAGGGCCGTGCAGAGAGGTTTAAAGGGGCGGGTGCTCAAAGTTAAAAAGGGGCACATTGAACCAGGTTGAATAACAACAACACACATTCATCAAGAATCTAATATGGGAAGGTCAGGGCTGTGTTGATCTGAGACTGTAGACATTAAAAAGTCCATAGGAGAGATGGTAGCTGATTAAACAAGTGTCATGAGATAATAACAAAATACAAAGATTGGTGACAGCGCTTGGAACCATAAGGCAACAAAAAACTGTGAGAAATAATTTAGGCTCTGCCTGTGAATCACTCTTTGCTTCTCTTCTTCCTTCCATCCCATCATTTCATATATCACTCTCCACTTGCTGTCTATCTGAGAACAAGGCACAACTTGTTATTGCAATAAACTATAATCTAATTATCCACACCTAACAACTCTTGCACTTAATCTATAATAAAATGATGACAGAAAAATGTTATAGCCCTGCCTTTAGCAGCCTCACACAGCTCCTACTGTTTCCTCCTCATGTCCTTACCAGCCATGTCTGGACAATGTTATATCATGAGTAATAATTTAAAAAAACCCATATACATAAAACACACACATGCACACACACACAGTGACATTTTAGACCTTCTTCAGAATACTGTATATACTATGAGCCACAATAATAAAGCAATGAGGAGGGGGAAGTAATAAATATGAAATAATGGCAAGGCAAGGCAAGGCAAGTTTATTTGTATAGCACAATTCAACAACAAGGTGATTCAAAGTGCTTTACAGAGACATTAGAAACAAGAACAAATAAAAAGCATGATTTAAAATTGAATAAAACAAGCAAATAAACTAACTAATTAACAAACAAACAAACAAACAAACAAACAACAGTATATAAAATCAAAACAGATAAAATCAGAACAGTAGATAAAATCAGTAGTTAAATGTAAGTTTTGAAATTTAAGCTTAAAGTGTGGATTTGGTCTTTATTCAAATGCAGCTGAGAACAGGTGAGTCTTCAACCTGGATTTAAATAAACTGAGTGTTTCAGCTGATCTGAGGCTTTCTGGGAGTTTGTTCCAGATATAAGGAGCATAAAAGCTGAATGCAGCTTCTCCGTGTCTGGTTCTGACTCTGGGAACTGATAAAAGACCGGATCCAGATGACCTGAGGGATCTGGATGGTTCATACTGGGTCAGGAGGTCACTGATGTATTTTGGTCCTAAACCATTCAGAGCTTTATAGGCCAGTATCAGAACTTTAAAGTCTATCCTCTGACGGACAGGCAGCCAGTGTAAGGACCTCAGAGCTGGACTGATGTGGTCCACTTTTTTGGT
The DNA here is from genome assembly GCF_964374335.1 of Astatotilapia calliptera. Classification (NCBI taxonomy): domain Eukaryota; kingdom Metazoa; phylum Chordata; class Actinopteri; order Cichliformes; family Cichlidae; genus Astatotilapia; species Astatotilapia calliptera. The sequence continues at coordinate 27,587,075 of NC_137441.1, forward strand.
CTTAGTGAGGACTCGAGCAGCAGAGTTCTGAATGAGCTGTAGTTGTCTGACTGATTTTTTAGGTAGACCTGTAAAGATGCTGTTACAGTAATCAAGCCTACTAAAGATGAATGCATGGACTAGTTTTTCCAGGTCCTGTTGAGACATCAGATCTTTTATCCTTGATATATTCTTGAGGTGATAGTAAGCTGATTTTGTTATTGTCTTAATGTGTTTTTCTAAGTTTAGGTCTGCATCCATCACTACACCCAAATTTCTCGCCTGGTTTGTGGTTTTTAGATGTATAGATTGAAGTTCTCTGGTGACCTGTAATCGTTTTTCTTTGGCGCCAAAGACTATTACCTCAGTTTTGTTTTTGTTTAGCTGGAGAAAATTGTGGCACAACCAGTCATTGATTTCCTCAATGCATTTACCAAGAGCCTGTACAGGGCCTCGGTCTCCTGGTGACATTGTGATATATATTTGTGTGTCATCTGCATAGCTGTGATAGTTTATTTTGTTGTTGTTTATAATCTGTGCCAGTGGGAGCATGTAGATGTTAAACAGAAGGGGTCCCAAGATGGAACCTTGGGGAACTCCACATGTGATACTTGTCTGCTCAGATGTGAAGTTACCTATTGATACAAAGTATTTCCTGTTTTCTACGTATGTTTTGAACCAGTTTAGTACAGTTCCTGAAAGACCTGTCCAGTTCTCCAGTCGTTTGAGTAATATGTTGTGGTCAACTGTATCAAATGCTGCACTGAGATCCAGTAAAACTAGGACTGACATTTTTCCACTGTCTGTATTCAGACATATGTCATTAAACACTTTGGTCAGAGCGGTTTCAGTGCTGTGGTTCTGTCTAAAACCTGACTGGAAGGCATCGTAGCAATTATTCTGTTTTAAGAAGTAACTGAGCTGTTGAGAAACTGCTTTTTCAATGATCTTACTTAAAAACGGGAGATTTGAGATCGGCCTGTAGTTGTTCATTTGTGTCTTGTCAAGATTGTCCTTTTTCAGTATAGGTTTGATTACAGCAGTTTTTAGTGATTCTGGAAACACACCTGATAATAAAGAAAAGTTGACGATCTGTAACAGGTCTGACTGATTCCATTTGTTTCAATATCCACTCTGTGCAGGGCAAAGTAAAATACAGCGTGTGTTTTTTAATATATTATAATTATAATAATGCATAATTATGTGGACATGCATATTAGATCGTTTTTAGTGAAAAATAATCCCTCCAGAAAGGCAGGAAAAGCCCGGAAACTTACTTTAAAACTAAATATGTTTCTAAATACTTTAAAACTAAATATGTTCCCTAAAACGGTGACAGAGCTACAGACCCATGACAGCCTTACACAGGTAGCCAGCAGCTATGACCAGCACTACTTGTGCAGTTAATAAAAGGACAGGTAATGTTTGTCGCGCTGTTGCACACACAGCACGCTCGTTTGTTTCAATTCATCAGTTGCAACAAGACAGCTTACCAACGTGTACGTAATAAGCTAATACTCCTGGGTGCTATACACTACAGTTTACGCTGTACACCTACTTACTGGTTTTGTCGCATCAGTCTGTGTCTCTGAGTTAACTTGTGTTTCTCCTACAGCTCCGGACCGCTAAAAATGCGCGTGCTCTTTGTGAGCTCGTTCCCGTCTCGTAACTAGCGCGTTCTGCCGTCAAGGGCGATCATTGGTTAAATGTGATCATGTGACTGATGCAAGCCAGATCCTTTTATTTAGCAAAACTGTGATTAATAGTTAAATATTATTGTTGAGGGGCACAGACAGGACTCCGCACGCACACACACATAAAAAAAATACTGATAATTTTTTTAAAAAAGTTGCCCTATCAAAAGGGCACCTTGGGCACCCATCAGGAAAGGGGCGGGTGCTCAAGCCCCTCTAGCCCCCCCCCCCCTCCCTGCACGTGCCTGCTTTGAGGTAGGAGCCAAAAAGGGTGTAGTTTGTGTGTGTGAGCACCCGTATCCATGGGATACTCTGACCGCAGAGCGAAGAATGACATGAGTTGTGAACAAATTTATTCGTAGGATGTTACAGCTCTAAAGGTAGGCAAGGTGCTGTTATTTTTTTTTTCTAGAACTGGATATTAAAAAACACCATGCAAAAGAAGAAGAAGAAAGAACTGGAAAGCGAACTGTCCTCCTGAACACGCTATTGTATTTTAACCATTCCACAAAGATTAAACCTGGCTAAATTATAAGGTTTGGTTACCATTTACTGTTTTGGCAACCCTAAAAACCATCTTTTATGTTCATTTACTGAAGCATAATAAATGTTTTTGTTTGTCAGATGATCGTAAATAATAATAGATTGTGAGGAATGTGTGTGAAATGCCATACTGCCTTAACTCAGGCCAGAATCCATATGTTTGTGTTCTCAATCACTCCTGAAAATTCCATTTTCTGAGCCATGAAAAAAAATTGTTGTGGGATTTTCACCTTGGACTTTGATTTTGATGCAACCCCTATAGAGTACCATTTCTAAAATAAGTCACACATTAACCTCCTTGACTGCCAGACCAATCAGCTTCAGTTATGACAGCTGTAAAGCTGCATCTTTAGGTTTTATCTTTATGAGTTTTGAAACACTGTGGTTTTCTTGCAGATTTGAAACTGTAAAAGTCATGCCTCTCTTGGAATTTTTAGCTGGGAGCATTTCAGGTAGGAAAATCCTGTTTTTAAGAGAACAACAGAAAATGTAACACAGAGCAGTAATTGTCTGATTGTGGAGAAATAAAATGTTGTTGTTGGTTGTTGTAGGTGCACTGGGAATTGCAGTAGGACATCCGTTAGACACTGTGAAGGTTGCATGACACTTTGAAACCAATAAATATGACTTAATGCACAAATTGTTTCTTATTTTTTATTTTACATCTCTTCTTACATTTGTAGGTACGTCTCCAAGCCCAGTCTGTGTATAAAGGGATATTTCACTGTGTGATTAAAACATACTCTCATGAAGGGGTGGGTACCACATTTTTCCTACATTGTTTTGCAAGAAATACTGACGTGAAGTAGTGTAATGCTCCACTGGGATAAGACAGCACTGATCGTTTATGCTTTAATCACATCAGCTCCATGGATTCTTTAAGGGCATGGCATTTCCTGTGCTGACCACTGGCATCACCAACTCCGTTGTCTTTGGCAGTTACAGTAATGCTTTAGGTTACCTCACTAAGTCTCAGCGCAGTCGAGGCAAACCGGCCTCTGCTGCACAGGTCTTCACTGCTGGCTGCTTCTCAGGCCTGGTGCAGGTAAGATCACCTGATGTTCTGTGGTTGCACATGTCACTGCCATGCAACTGTGTATGCACAAAGCTTCATCTGTTAGAGCTGCAGGAGACCACACACGTTGCAAAAATCACTGCTCACACCAACATTCTAGCTGCAAGCCACGAGATACAAACATACCTACAGAAGAATCTCAACCAAGTCCGTTTGAAGTACTTTATCAGCCATTACTGCATCAGTGTGACTGCATTAGGACAGACTTTGGCGCTCACAAGCACCTACCACCAGCTTGGGAGTATTTTCCTTTGCTGAGGCATGCGCTGTGCAGCAATTTGAAACAGTTGCAGTTGCGGTATTTGTCCACCAGGTGGCTCCAACTATTCACAAAGCACATCAATTTTGTGGAAATTCATTAAGCTATTTTCTAACTCTGTTACACAGAGAACAAAAGAAAAAACAAACAAATAGACAAAAACTGTATTAAACAATTAAAGCTGGTGCTCTTGCCAAAGTAAATGCTGAAACAACAGGATTATCACTGCTTTCACAGAAATTCAGGTTTTCTTCATGCAATGTTACATCTGACCACAAGGGGGCCTCCGAGTGTTCACTGACTGCAGCTCAGAACCAGATAAGAGATTTAAGGAAATTAAAAACCAGCTCATGTTTCATAACTGAGATTTATTTACACTGCAGATCATGACTCGGCTTTACGCTACTTTAATCTTTGGGGCAATCTGTTTTCAGGTGTCGGTTTCTGCACCCATTGACCTGGTCAAGGTGCGTCTTCAGGGTCAATCGACGTCAACACGATATCGCGGACCCGTGCACTGCGTCGCTGTCATCGTGAGGGAGGAGGGGCTCAGGGGTCTGTACAGAGGAGGCCTGGCCCTCACTCTGAGGGACGTCCCCTGCTATGGGCTCTACTTCTTACCTTACGAGGTCACTCGTAAGGTTCTCACTCAAGATGGCAAAGAGCCAGGTCACAATCATAACATAATACTGGATATCATAGTGAGATAGTTTCTTGTATTCTGACAGATTTTAAAAGGACTTCATCTCACAAAAGCTGCTCAACTGGAATTAGTCATTTAAATCTTTAAGGCTTTCAGTTTGTAGCGCATGAATCCAGTAATGAGGTGAACACACATGATGAAGCTGAATATAAATATCTAGTTACTCATGAAAATTCATCTTTATTTCTTAAGTTACTTTTATGTTCAGGGATCCTGATTTTAAGGTCTCATTAAAATCTTCCCTGCACACATTAACCCACATGGATATTTTACTATATCAACCTCATATTTGGCTCTACGAGAGAGTCTGCTTTGAAAACCGTTGGCACATTTTTTGGCAAATAGTTTAATGAAAACTATTCGTTTAGAAAACTCCTCAGTATTGTCTTAGTTCTGCCTCTCTGTCCTCAGGCACCTTTGTGATATTGGTGGCAGGTGGATTCGCAGGTGTGGTGACCTGGTCCTTCGCCACGCCCATGGACGTCGTGAAAGCTCGGCTCCAGATGTCGGGGGCCGGCGGGCGGGAGTACGGCGGCGTCCTGCACTGCATGAGAGTGAGCGTGAGGGAAGAAGGAGTGAGGGTGTTTTTCAAAGGCCTCCTGCTGAACAGCCTGAGAGCATTTCCGGTCAACGCTGTCACATTCCTCAGCTACGAGAGCCTGATGAAGATTTTTTATCCACCACGAGCCAGTCACTCTTCACAGTAAAGGGATGGAGACACTGACTTCAAGGATAAAATATCTTTGAGACGATTTCAGTATAAAGAGTGTTCTCAGTTACTAAATGCTGTTTTTAAACTGCCTGTAGAATAAGTCAAAGCATCAGAAACCTGGGAACACTTTAAATTCAACCTACTGGTGAGGAAAGATTAGCTGCTGCCAGTGAGCCTCCTGCTACACGAGTATACACACTTTAGATCAAAACTGCTACAGTCAACATTTCTGCATTAACAGCATATCACAATAAAAGTGATGACTTGAAATGACTCCATAAAAAAGACCTTTTGAGTTTGTTTTTTGGGTGAGTGACAGATGTTGTATAAAACGTTGAGTCCACAAGTACAGTGCTTCAAGGATTGGCCCGAGAGCAGAAAAGGCTATGGCAAGAAAAGTAAATATTGGCGAGGAAAGATTTAATTATTACTTTAGGAGACGATGCTTTAGTGCTCTGTCAACATATTTCTCAGTGTTAAAATAACTATCAAGAAGAAATCTTGTGCACACGTGCAAAAAGTGGATACACTTTACATACCGGAAACATATCGATTGGGCAACGACCTGGAAACTCTAAGGGATTTTGTTCCAGATTGATGTGATAGCATCACGCACCTGCACATCCCTGATTTCAATCTCCCGTTTCCCCACATCTCAAAGGTGCTCTGTTGGATTGAGATCTGGTAACTATGGAGACCATTTAAGTGCAGTGAACTCATCGTGTTTAAGAAACCAGTTTGAGACTGTGATATTGCTTTATCCTGCTGGAAGCAACCATCAAAAGAAGGGTACGCTGTGGTCATAAAGGGATGGACATGGTCAGCAATACTCAAGCTTCTGTGTTCATGCCTAATTCTGGATCTGTCATCCGAATGTTGCAGTAATCTCAGCAATGTTTTTCCAGTTTTCTAACGTCCAGATTTGGTGAGCAAGTGCAAATTGTAGCCAGGAGTGGCCCCAACTATGGTCTTCTGCTTCTGTAGCCCATCTACTTCAACGTTAGACCTGTTGTGCATTCAAAGATGCTCTTCTGCATTCATTGGTTTTAAATTATTAGAGTTACTGCAGCCTGCCTATCCACTCAAAGTAGTTGGGCGTTCCTAATAAAGTGGCTGGTGAGTGCATTACCATAATCAGGATACGTGTACACTGTGTGTAAATTAACAGCACATGATACTATTAAACAGGCGGCATAGTGAAAGAAAATACTTTAATCTTCTGCACAGTGTCCATCAAACATTTTTACATCCTCTGCAAAATATTTTACACCTTTGATTTGCACAGTTCCAAACACAGCTCATCATTACCTCAACACTTTGAACCTGGTCAACAGCCTGAAAAAAAAAGCATCTGCATGTTGAAAATTGCCTCCTGAAGCAGCATTTCAAAGACTCAAAGTGGAAGGTTAGTATAAAAAGATCAATTCTTAACGTCTGAATGTTCAATCAGAGCCCACACGGGAGAAAAAAAAAATGTTTTCAATGTAAAGACAAAAAGTTCAAGTCAGTTAGCTCTTGTGGTTAAACTGTGGCCACAAACATGTAAGAGAAGAAGAAAAGCTGCTTCTCGAGGCACAGCAAGAACGGTCAAACTGGAACTGAATAAGACAGACATGTCCTGGGTACGGTCAGAACGACTTTCTACATACGGGTGGAGGAACTTCCACTTTCAGGTCGGATGCTGAAATTAGAAGTAGCGAGGACAGAAGGAGGAACTGAGATTGTGTAAATTTGTAGTGACAAGCACAGGATGACTTTTGTTTTTACTGCAACTTGGGTTTTATTTTTGTTGTTTGTGGGGTTTTTAAATGCTAGAAATGCAAAATGTGGAGTAAGTTCTACAGGAAAAGATCCACAAAGAAAAACAGAACGCCTGGAAAGCATCAGCTGTTTTCCACATATGGTAAATAATTCCTTTAGTTTGAGGAACAATCAAAAGTGAGCATTTACAAGTTTCTGTCACCACATAAGAGAACCGAGTGTTTACAACTGCAGCAAGCAGAGCCGAACCAGGAAGTTTGCCATGTTTACGGCAGATGATTAGCAGGCACACAAAATATGGTGCCCACCGAAGAGGTTCCGGAAAACTACCGCAGCTGTGGTTCTTTTATTAAGTAGTGTTTCATTTATTTCAGTTTAAAATTCATTTCTGTTTAACAACTCACCAAAAATAACAAGATGCATAAACATCTGTTAACCAAGTGATCAAAGGAACATAGTTACACTCACAGTAACGCCTCAAGTGCTGATTTTACAGTTTATTTAAAAAAAAATTAAATAAAAATACAGCTGGCGCACTGCTAGACACAAAGCTTGATAGCCACTGGCAAGAACTACAGAAATAAAACTCAAGTTGTAATAAACTGTTTTTTAAAAAGGTTATAAATGTATAAAAACAGCAGCTTGTCCATTTATTCCTTCTTTCAGTCCTCTTTTCCTGATTAGATTAACAGGGCTGCCGTCCCAGCGTGGATCAGTGGTCATGTCAGCTTTATGTGTACACAAAACAAAAAAAGTGAAAAAAGCTATAACGTTATAGAGGATGAGCATTCTCAGAATGCAATAATGTGGCATCCAAGTGTTTTACACATGGATTACTAATGTGTAAAGCAGTCTTAAGCTTTGGCTGGACAAGCCTCAAAAAAGGCCTCCTACCTCGGGCACTGGAGCCCTACACTCAGACGCTATTAAGATACATTTTACACTGGATTATACAATGAAGATTAACATTACTACAAAATTTTTAATCTTACAGTGTCCGAGCTTTGCAGTTCCCATGCGTTTAGTAGCTGCTATACCACAGATGAGAGATAAACTAGCCTGTAATGGAATGCAAATGTAGGAAAAACACCCTGAGCTTCCTTTTACTGACCAATAAAAGACAAAGAAAGGATCAAAAAGGCTTAAAGTGGTAATCCGGTCAGGTACAAAGAAATACTGGTGAGAATGTTCCACAGGATGACTGATGGCTGACTGCTCGGTCACACACCCACAGCTCATCAAGCCATCAAATGGTTTACTTCAACAGTGACACTGAAGGAACCCTGAAAGACAGAAGCTCTTGAACGGGAGTGAACTATTGATGCTTCCAGTTCATTTCAGGCAGCACTACAGCTTTAAGAGCGGGCTACTCAGTGAGACTGAGAGGCTTTGAAGTCCTGGTCGTGGAGAAGGGGTTTGTGGTTCTGCTCAGCAGCCATGGCCTGTAAGGTTGCTCTTTGGAACTGCCTGGCTTTGTTGTACAAGAAGACCCCGATGAACACGAGGACGGTCCCGGTGGCGCTGAGGATGGTTACCTGGTTGCTGAACACAATGATGCTCAGCCACACAGACAGGGCGTGCTTAACAGTACTGGCAACACTGAGGAAGAATGAGGATGATTATTACTGGGGCTAACAACAAATTCATCCAGTTTAAACTTCTTAATATGACTTTTATATGTTCATCCTTATGATCTGCATATAAATGTTAGAACGGTGAATTCTCAGATTAAACAGTCTCCAATCTTAATTTCAGCGTACATATAAGTTATCTTCATGACATATCAGACTGCTTTAAAAGCTCCTTCTCTCATTTTTTTTTCTTCTTTCGGCTCTGTGTGATGTCAAAGAAAGGAGCGATCCCTAACATGTTCTCCAAGCCTCACCAAGCTGCTGTTAGTGGGGCACAACCAATCAAAAGAAAAGGGCTAAATCAGGGGACGCCTTAGAGAGATGGAACTAAAATACCTGCACAAAGACCCGCTATAAACAGTGAAGCATATACAAAATAATCAACTCAAGCCCAAGGAAAAATATATGGAGCTGGAAATGGGCATAGTAGGCCCCCTTTAATAACTTCCAGCTATAGAATCTAAAAGGTCTATATTGGGAAATATACAGTGATATGTGCACGAGCTCATTAAGAGCATTCCCATACTGGGCACGCTCCGCCTCAGCATCTCTGCTGCTGCCTCTAGTGTTCTTGTGCAGAGCACGGTAAAGTTTAAGCATTTTGTGGTTTCACTGAAGCTATTTTGGAATCTGCAGCACACATCCCATCTGTCAGGTGGGATAGGGAGCCAAACACGCTGGACTTTGTGGATTCAGATACGCTCACTAATGGATTGGTTTGTCTATTGTAAATAGACAGCACTGAGGTGCAAATCGATGCTGTGCTGTACTGTACTAGTACAGCAGAGAACAGACTTTAGTCAGTGCCGGTGAGATGATAAGATAAGATGATACTGGTGTAACTTGAAAATCTGCAAATGCAACAAGTGGTTATCTACTAAGCTAAGCGTGGGCGGTTCAAATACATCAATTAATTAACTGTAGCAGGAACTATGGCCTCCAAGAAACTCATGGCATGCAGGATAAAGTGCTTCTGACTTTGTGTCCTACCTGAAAGTAACAGGAGAAATCCTTCCCATGAGCGCATAGGCAGTGACGCTCTGCAGGTGGAACAGGCAACCATCGAAAAGCAGCAACAGGATGATGTCCTGACTAAAGATCAAGCTCTGTCCGCTCTTCCCAACCGTGGGGATATCCTGGAAATTAAACAGAACCATCAAGAAAGTTACCCGCTTGTTTTCTTAAGCATTGTAGGGCCTAACAAGTCTGGAAATTAAGAACTTCTGTTTTGCCTCACCAAAAGGAACAGCCAGGCAGGTATGAGCATGATGACTGCTGCCGCACTGGTGTAGAACTGCAGCTCGGGAGGGCTGAAATAACACAACCAAGTTTAAAAAAAATAAAAAAAAAAGAGCTGTGTGTTTACCCCATCAGCCTTTTACAGCTTAGAGTCAAAAAGCTGCATTAAATGCTTTCACTGAAGTCTTTTAAAGGGTTTAATTATCCATTTTGCACTTGTTTTTCTTCAGTTATGATCATGTACAATGTGCCGTTTGTCTCTATTTGTATGTATGTGCTTTTTGTACACAGGTCTCTCTTGAAAGGCAGACCTCGCTCTCAGTGAGACTACCCGTTTAAATTAAAGCATGATTTTACCTGAATTTGTATGTGTCTCCACTTAGCAGTTTTTTGGAGAATACATTCTGTAAGCTGAGATCAGAGAGACAAGAGTTAGGGCAAAGTAGGGAATACACCGCTGGTGGAAAAGCTGTGCTGTGTGCTCCAGTACCAGTCCATGATGTTGGTGGAGAGAGCAGCGGAGAAGCCGAGCATGTTGAAGCTGATCTCGGTGGCTGTGCAGAGGCCCAGGCCGGCCATGACTGGGAACAGGGACAGATTCACCCACAGCCCTGCACACAAAAGGGATAGGTGAAATGAATCCCCGTGTTTATCTAAACTAAACCAGCAACCAGAGCTGCGGCTGCCTAACTGGTCTGTGCTGGCTTCAGGGCGTGTCTTTCATATGCGAAGGAACAGTGAACGCCTTATTGGTGTTGGCGTGCCCAGGCACGCCCTGAAGCCAGCACAGCAACGTGAACTTTACCCGTGTACTCCCCGAGGATCAGTCTTGACATGATGACTGTGAAAATGGGCGCCGAGCTCTTCACTGTTTCAGCGAATGACACGGCAACATTCTTCAGGCTCACCAAGCCCAGAACCACTGTGGTGAACCTGCAAGTGGAGACAATGATGGCGTCTGTGCTGAACTTGCAACAACAGTCAAGAGTAATTTCTTATCAAGCTGCACTTATAAAAAAAACAAAACACAAAATTCTCAATGAGGTCTATTTTCCTTTCAAATGCATGCATTCAATCTGTTATTAATCTGCATATTTACAGGATAGCAAACAATCTCACCTCATAAGTCCAACAAACAGCATAATCATGATGAAGTTGGAGGGGTACTCGTTTCTGGACTTGTGCTGGTACAGACAGCAGGGGACAAACATCTTTAAGCAGCCTATGACTGTGGTGGAGAGCATCTGAACAGCACCTAGCAAGAAAATGGCAGTTAAAAAACACAAAAAAATACAAAGGCAGACATTAATTTTCATGAGGGAGAAAACACTTCAAAATACTGCTGTAACGAATATGTTTCCTGTCTGACTATGAGGGTCCATTCATGCCAAAAATGCTGACATCAGACTGATGTGGGATAAACAGTTGTCTATTTAAACTGAACTTCAGATCACCTGATCATTTGTGTCACTGCAATTTCACTTCTGTCATCTTGTCACACTACCTTTCACTTGGCTGTGCTGTTCTGCACGTTGCTTTGGCATGTTGTAACGGCCTGTATAACAGCTCAGGCGCGGTTCATAGTTGAACAAACAAAAATGGTATGCACATGAACATACAGTTAGCACACACAGACAGTAGCGGTTTTTGATACGGGCGACACGGGCGGTTGCCCGGGGCGGCATCGTGGTGGGGGTGGCATCACGGGCATCGGCAAAAAAAAAAAAAAATTGACATCAGCCAGCGCATAGTGGGAATGGCATAGGCACCGATCGGTTTTCTACCGCCCATTTGCTGGGAGTAAGGGCGCCCTCCGTTTGCGAGGTGCGCCTGCTGCTTGCAGCACAGGGAGGAGAGGGCGGGGCGGCGGGGGATTCTCTGGCTGGCTGGAGCAGCATCTAATAACCAACTCGCAAAGTAAAACAAAATAAAAACAAACCAACAAACACGAAAACACCAGACATCATGATACAGACTTGTAATTTGCACCGATGTTTTTTCGAAATTCTATACGCGAAAAGTGAGCGCGAGAGCCCTCGGTGCGCCTGCTCGCTGCTGAAGTCAAAGTAAACTTTGTCATCTCCGCTACATACAGTCCAGTATATAGAGAGACGATACGACGAGGCTCCTGTTACAGCAGTGCAAGTAAACAAACAATATATATATATAAGAAGAGTAAAAAAATAAATATACACTTTAGGACCAGGGGTAAAGGGATCAATAACAATTTAACATTTAGAATTTAGAGTTTGATGATTTAAAGTCTCACACACAACCCCTCGAAAGGGGAGGGGCCCGGCTGCTTCCAAATAGAGCACATTTCATTCATAACGTTGTAAATCCAAGTCCATCATGTATTCATGATTTGAATCCTGGGTTGTGTGAAATGCCAGAAATAAACCCTAGACAAAGCGAATCTGTGAACTAAGGTGTAGGTTAGGTTATTAGGTTATGTTGTGGTGATTCTCGGGTTGGGGGATGGGTGTTCATACTGGAGCGCAAAATTAGGGAGTGCTCGCCCAGGGCGCCAAACAGGCTAGGACCGCCACTGCACACAGGTCCTCATTACTGGTAAATTAAAATCTCCTTGAATGCACCAAACCACCTACCCACAGCTGCACTGGTAGTTTTACAATCTAAAACAATAAGTATTGTCTCAGCAAGCCGTTCTTGAGTTTTATGTGAAAGTTGCCCTTCATCAATCTGAATCACAATGGCTTTTCATTAATCTTAAGATTCATGACTGAGGTGCACTTTTCTTATCTTGTGATTATTGCAGTTAATCAGTGTTAGAAGCAGCAGAATGATTTTACTACTTCTTACCGAGCATGCTGGGCTCTCCTTCCAGCAGCGACAGTATATATTTGTTCAGAAACAGGGTGCAGAAGCTGAAGAAGTACCAGAGACCCAGATAGGTCATGGAGCGCCAGTTGGACACCCCGGACTCTGCCTCGATCACCGTAGTCTCCGTTACCGTGATCTTCAGCACCTGCTCCCCCGGGAGGCTCTCACTGCGGGTCAGCACCACTCGCTCCTGGCGGCTACGTAACTGCGACAAGAGGCACCAGAGTGGCTGCTTGCTGCCCGGCATTATTCCTGCTGCCTGAGGGCCCCCCGCGGGCCCCACCAAAAGGGGGACTCTTAATGTGGCTCAGTTTTTTAGGGTTTGTTTGCTTGTTTGTTTTTTGGTTCTTAGTCCATCCTCTGAAATGTCCAGCAAGCTACCTCTCAGTCTTGCTGTGACTATTGGAAATCACTTCCTGTTTTGGTGTTTCCTTACTAGTCCTCTGCTGCAGATACTGGGGGGGGAAAAAAGGAAAGATCACAGGGAAGGGAAAAAATCTTTAAATAAATCACCCTGCTCTGTAATGCTGTGCCCTACTTTAAAAACCAAACAAAGCACATTTATCCCACACTGCTCCAATAGTTTACATAGAAACACAAGTGCACAGTGAAATTACTTCATAAACTGTTCAACACGGTAAGCTGTGTTATGTTATATAAAGGCAATTCACTGCATATAACGCGTATCTACTGTATCCTCCGTTGATGAAAACATGAATATAATCAGCTTGTTATTAATTTTTGCACGACTAACCTTCAGCGTTAAAGTCCTGCAAGTGAAAGGAGCAGCTGTACATGTGGCTAGGACTAGGACGGAGGACAGACGGTGAATGAAACCAGATCAAAGTTCACTTAAACCGATGATAACACTGACTTACAGCGAGGCTTCAAGGACCGCCAACGACACACAAACAAGGTTGACACGTACAAGGTTGGGGGTGGCTACTAGCTTCTTCCCGCAGAAACTCGCAGTGACGAGATAAAACTACTCAAAAATATCACGTCACGAGGAAGACCCAGCTCTTACCTCTCTCTGTAGCCTGACTGCCTAGGCTTGTACAGACAAATACTGAGAAGACAGTGGTTCAGCGAGGCAACGGACTTATCACAGGAGGAAGTTTAGGTTAGCTAGCAGCCGTTGCTGGTTGTTGTTGCTGCTGCACTGAATATAACAAGGCGGGCGTCACCCACAGAGGACGCTGCGCTCTCATCCACACCGGACAACACCCACATCGCAACACCCTTCCCGCTGTTAAAGAGAATTTACCTTTGTTTCTAGGTTACATACAGTTGTGCACCTGGCTTCGAAACATGGTTGCTAACAATGCGCATGCGTCAAGTAACATCGAAAGAGCCACAGATCAGAAGTTTCAAAATAAAATCTCCAGCGGCGAATGCAGCGGTCTTCCAGAGGGTCAGGAGTTCAAGTTTGTCTCATTATAAATATCTCTCTAAACGTCTTTTTCAAACTTATTTATAGTCTTTAAAAAATCCTGGCTTTTTCTGGAGAAAAAATAAATAAATAAATTAAATTGTGCTTTTAATTTCATACTGCCATCAGCGTGTTTCCGGTGGGGCTCACGTCACACTTGACACTTGTCAAAACATTATACATTCTCTCAGCTTTCCGTCGGCACAAGAGGAATGACTTCTGCAACAGCACACGTGGTGAAGTTTGTAAAATGTTGAGAACAACATATTTTTTAATCTAATTTCATTGGTGACTATTAATACAGACGTATTAATAACCAAATAAACAATAAGCAAATAACGCCTAGCACTGTTACCAAGATGGCTCGGGATGGACAATAAAGACAGAGAAATCGGCATATTTAGAAATAAACAGTGTGTAGGAAACAAATGTGTGGTGTCAACATAAAGAAATTTCCATATAAAGAGGTAAAATATCAAGTCACAGTTGACCCTGACCTCTCATTCAAGCTCAAATAAGGTCAAACATTCATAAAATGCTTTTTATCTTTAAAACTGTACTTGAAATTCTGCTGCCTTTGATTTTAATGACAACATTATATTTGACATCCAAATATCATGTTACATTTGACCGCTCACCTTTATATTACACATCTGCCTTTCTTTCAAGTTCAAACCAAAATGTGTTTTACCTTTGAAGGAATTATTCCCAAGAAAAATAATGAGCTGCCCAGTTAGTTAAAAATATACTGTAGTATAACATTACACAATAAGATATTTATTTCCATTTATTTACAAATCAATATCTATTGCCCATTACCTACTCCTCCATAATGTCTGTAATCAAAGTAAACATCTGTCATGCTACTGTAAAGTAAATACTGCACAGAGAGTGAGCTCCATTAGCGGATGTTTGTGCTCTCAAAGTGCTTTTTGTCATGAATGGATTCTTATATATGGTGTTTACAGCTTTAATATCAGACCTGGAGATGACTTCAACTACTTACCGTAATTAATGGATATCAGCATATCACATAAGTAGATTTATATTTTAACACACGTGGCTGTGGTAAGATCAGTAGTACTCTAGCCCAGTGGCATGTGTAGTTTTCATAGTTTTTGTGGTTTTGGTGGTTTTTAGCTTAGAACTGAATGAGCTGATGGGTTGGAGCTGACAAACAGGATATGGTATACCAACATGAAACCATGAACCCCACCTTGTTCATTCAAACAGTCCAGGTTGTTGGTGATGTAAAAGTGAGGGAAACCTTTTCTTGCACACACTAGGCCACTCCAGTGAATCATGAGTTAGAGGTCGTAGTATCTTGCTGGATGTGCTTACCAGTTCATCATTACTTTAAGAACTGACGATCAGTCAGTCCAGAAAATTACTAAAACTTTGAATGTGTCCCCAAGTGCAGTCAACCATCAAGCCCTACAATGAAACTGGCTCACATGAGGACTGCCCCAGGAAAGGAAGACCAAGAGTCACCTCCGCTGCTGAGGATAAATTCATCTGAGTCACCAGCCTTAGAAAAATCGCATGTTAACAGCACCTCAGATTTAGAGCCCAGATAAATGCCACACATAGTCAGAGTAGAGACACATCTCTACATCCACTGTTCAGAGGAGACTGCACGAATCAGGCCTTTATGGTCAAATAGCTGCTAAGAAACCACTACTAATTCCCTTTCATGCTCCTGCACTAATTGAAGGGTGTTTCTCACAAAGTGCAAGGCAATATGTCTGTGAAGGTCCTCAGTCATTCAGGTCACTGTAGTCTAAGGAGCTTGGAAAGAAAAGTGTCTGGACTTCTTTGAGTTTCCTTGAAGACGTTTCACCTCTCATACGAGAAACGTCTTCAGTTCTAAGAGCAATTGATGGAGAGTCCAAGATTTTTAAATCCTATTGGGAGTGTCCCTAAGAAGGTCATGGACCCCTGATTAATCCTATGCCTAATCACATGAGCGAAGGTGTGAAACTGGGTGTGGGTCACAATCAGCCAAGGTTTTGGGTGAAACCTAGCCCCACCCTATCATATTATTTACTTAGGTCAAATGGCCCAGGATGTGAGTGGGTGTTAAAGCGTCTGGCGAGGGATCTCAAATCTGGATTATAGATGGCAGACAGTTGGTGCCGTAAGCCACCCCCTCTGTTCAAAGATGGTCGCTCACAATGGCCATTCACACCTGTGTTCTCTGTCCAAAATGTGAACATTGGCATCTTGACAGGGCAAGACTTAGACTAAGTCTTAGAAAACCACTTCTAATTAAAAGCAACAAGCAGAATAGATTTGTGTGGGCTGAAAAACACAAGGAATAGACATTAGACCAGTGGAAATCTGTGCTTTGGTCTGATGAGTCCAAATTTGATATCTCTGGTTCCACCTGCCATGTCAAAAAAGGTGAACAGTTGGTCTCTACATGCATGGTTCCCACCGTGAAGCATGGAGGAGGAGGAGGTGTGGGGGTGCTTTGTTGGTGGCACTGTTGTGGATTTATTCAAAATCGAAGGCACACTGCAGCGGTATGCCACCCCATCACATTTTGTGTTTAGTTGGACCATCATTTATTTTTCAACAGGACAATGACCCCAAACACACCTCCAGGTTCTGTAAGGGCTATTTGACCAAGAATGAGAGTGATGGAGTGCTGTGCCAGATCTCCTGGCCTCCTCAGTCACCTGATCTAAACCCTGTCGAGATGGTTTGGGATGAGAAGAACCGCAGAGTGAAGGCAAAAGGGCCAACAGGTGCCCAGCATCTCTGGGAACTCCTCCATAACTGTTGGAAAACCATTTCAGGTGACAACCTCATGAGGCTCATCGAGAGAATGGCAAAGCAGTAATCAAAGCAAAGGGTGGCTATTTTGAAGAATCTAAAATATAAAACATGTTTTGAGTTATTTTGCACTTTTTTGTTTACTACATAATTCTAAATATGTTCATTCATAGTTTTGATGCCTTCAATAAGAATCTGCAATGTAAAAATAAAGAAAAAGCATTTAATGAGAAGATGTGTCCAAGCTTTTGACAAGCAGAGTATATAAATTATTAAAATATATATTTAATTCATAAAACATGAAAATGTGAATATCAATCTGTGCAAGCCTCTTTGTGGTCCACGAGGGGGCAGCATCACTTTCGCGCTGCAACAAATGAAGCAGTAGAAGAAGAATTTAGCCAGGCTACTGTTCCCGTTGTTTACACTGCAAAATGTGAAACTGAAGTTGTGTGGGCTGGAGGTGGAGACGAACTGAAAAGGTTTCGGGAATGTAAGCTGCTGCGCTGTAGTCCGCCAGGAAATGGACGAGATAAGGTGAGCAGCTTAATTCGTGCATTTAACTGTAAAAGTTACTTTTTATTTCTCTCTCTGTTAGTCACCGAGCTTTTGTGTCGTGATAAAATGTAATCAGACAGCTGGTACATGTACACCTTATTATCTCGTTATAACCGGACACACCCATTAACATCAATAAACGGGTTATTTATTGTTATTTATAACTGTGAGTCTTCACCTGACAAGCTTTATATGGAGTCTGAGCTAATGTAGAGGCTTTATGGTTCAACAAGTCTTCTGTATGTGGAGGACTGAACCTGGCACGGACGACTGTAACCTCTGTAGAAATATGAATAAAGTCATATTTATGCAAGCCAAATAAAACAAAGACAAACGACCAGAGGAACAAAACAGGAAAGACACATTAATGCTTAAAACGTATTTTGCATTCAGTCTTTTTAGTTGCCCCAACTAAGGGGCACGATTCATGTTCAGGTAAATTACTAGTTTTGCAATCCTCAACTGTAGAAATTCTTGGTAAGTCACGTGGTTATGATCAACTGTCTACAAGATGGTGTTTCTAGACAGTTTCCCAACCAATGGAGTAATTTCACCTGGCTGGGAAATATCTGTCTTTGTATTAACTGTTTAAGAACCTATATAAGCAGTAACAATAAGGACTTCTGCATTTTTATCTGTATATTTTTAATTGGGACAATGTAAGTACTTAAATATAAAATATTTCTTCAGCACCTTTCAAGATAAAACCAAATGCAAATCTAAAATTTTTTTCGCTGCATTTTGTAAGCGACCCTTGAGTTTACAGATCTGAAGCTCAGAGGGAGAGACTTCCAGAGTCTGGGGGCCACTGCTGCAAAAGCTCTGCCTCGTATAGTTTTCAGCCTGGCATGATGCACAACCAGTTGGCCCTGATGACATGACCTCAAGGCCCTGCTGGGGATGCATGAATGTAAACTGAAATGTAAAAGGAGAAAAGTTAGACAGATGTATTAAAGAGAAACAAGATAAAACCACCTCAGTGCTGGCAATTCTGGTTATCGATTGGCCATCTTTTTAACTGATATTTAAAAATATTGTATGTATTCTGTGTAGTTTGGTTTTCTATTTACCCTAATAGTATGGTAATGACTAAAAGGTGGAGGATCCAAATTATGTGAAAATTTATAACACATGTTTAACACATGAATATTTGTCTTATTTATAAATTTTCACATAATTTGGATACTTGGATTTTCAAAGCCACGTAAGCTGTGCTTCTGTAAAATTAAACAGTAGTGATAACAATAATGCTATTCTATTAAATATTTCCAATCTTCTGTTATATAAAGACTGTAATAGTTTTAAAGTATTAAAGCCAGACTGTGACCGTGTAGTAATACAATAATTAATATCAATTAAAAAATCACGGATGTTTGGTAGAACATTTCAGTTTCATTATTACTGTATGCATATATAACAACATCATCAGCAAAGAGTATTAGCTCCAGAACAAGCCAATCAATATCACGACAAAGCATGTTATAGACACGCCGGTCCACTGTGTCCATTTCAAATTTTCTTCTTCAAAATGTGAAAAGCACATGCATGCACAAGTTGCAGTGGGAGATAATACATTTAAATCCAAGGGGTGTGTTTGTCGTCTCCTGGGGTCCCTTTTTATAGACCTCAGCATTTGCTGAAGTAAGGTGCTGCAAACATATTTATTTTATGATCCGGTCGTCTGATAAGAAAACCTTTGATATTTTGTAGGAGGAAATGCACAAGTAGACACAGCTTTCACTGTGACACCGAGCAATCATTAATGTTGTTATCGAAACCAGTGACACATTCAAATGTTTGCTGTGATAAATATCTGTTATGTTTGTCCTCCTCTGTGGGATGTTTTCTGTATTTGAATGTGCAGCATGTAACAGGAAGAAGGATCCCGGCTTATTTAGAGTTTCTCTTTTTATCAGTGAGCAGTGCTTTTTTTAAGTTTAGTGACCTGAATGAATATCATCTTCTGCAGTTATGTAAAATTTGTTTACTTTCTCAGTCCTCTGTTGGGCAACCAGCCACATGGCTCGGACCTTCCGTCTCCGAACCTGAGGCCGAGACACCAGGAACTGATCCTGACACCATGTGGCCCGGTGAGATACTGGTGCTGCCGTGCCGGGAAGCGAAGCACATGTTTTCATTCCTGTCGTGCTTTGATTGTGATTTTTTTTGTTGTTGTTGTGGCTATCACAGGTTGTCTCACATTCTTTGTCCTTTCCATGCTGTTGCAGAT
Source organism: Astatotilapia calliptera (assembly GCF_964374335.1). NCBI lineage: Eukaryota > Metazoa > Chordata > Actinopteri > Cichliformes > Cichlidae > Astatotilapia > Astatotilapia calliptera. The sequence continues at coordinate 27,606,513 of NC_137441.1, forward strand.
AAAGCGCTGGTCGGAGCTGCCGCGCCTGCTGCAGGTCTATTTCTGCTTCGCCATACTGTCTCTGCTGGCGCTGCTCGGCCTCACCGTGTCCAGCCTCTACAAGCAGCACACGGACACGGACGTGTCCGATGAGGACAACTTCACTGTGTCGCTGATCCAGCTAGTTGGAATAGGTGAGTTTGTTGAGGGCAAGAAAAAAAAAGACATTTGCAGCATTCATCATCACCCCCACCGCCTCCTTTTAAAAAGCAGAAGTTCTTCTGTTGCAATCATATGATGAAAACTTCAGTGGAAGGAGCCAGTTCCAGTGGCTTATGTGTTCAGTGAGGATTTATGTCAACTGAGCTAGCTTTATTTCCTCATAGCTCAGGTTTACAGCTCGCTGAAGCATTTCCCATAAAAATGACTTGAGCTGCACTCTCTACCTGCCCTGTAGAGATTTGAGGAAATGGTGACTTTTGCTTAACCTCCTATGACCTTTCATCCACATATGTGGACATCACATTTTGGGTTATTTAGACCACAATACTCAATTTTGCTCTACAAGGGCCTGATATCCACTTACAAGGACATTATACTGCTACTGGTCTATCAAAATTTTAAACGAATATCCTCATATGTGGCTCTCATTTTTCTTAGAAACAAAAATCAGGTTAAAAAACATCAGGTAATTCTTTGTTTTTACTTTCATCAGGTCCGAATCAGCACAAATATCAAAGAGAAATTAAAAATACATGCTGTGGAAGAGTTTGGGTCTTAGGAGGTTAAAGTCGCTTTCGAAGCGTCATTTCCAACAAACACTGGGATGCTGTGAAAAACCGAAATAAAAGCAAAATGCAATGATTAGCAAATAAATTGTGGAGCTTAGTGCAGAGTAAACGTTACCTCTGAGGAGATGTTTGATGAACAGAGTAGCAAAGTAACTGATTTTGTTCATGATCATTAACATTTTTTACACAGAGCTTCATTAAAAGCTTTGTATCGTATACTTATATCCTTAAGCTATATGATTGAGAAACGGTGTGCACACACAGTACAAATACTTCATCTTTATTCAAAGTGCTTGTCCTGCATGTGAGCTCTGCCTGTTGTCTGGCCCCTGCAGTGTTCTGCATCTACTACATCATCCGCGGCGTGCTGCAGGAAAACCGACAGGAGCTGGTGGCGTTCGTGCTCAGCGTGCTGGTAGTGATGATTCGGTCGGTGGTCAACTTCTCCGTGCTGGGTACGAAAGGCCAACAGGAGCTGCTGGTGAGGAGTTTGGAGGGAATCGTGAATATTTCTCGTGCAAAAAGCAAATAGAACTTTGACTGATTTGGATTTGCAGAACAAAACCAGAAAAGATACTAATGTTAATATGAGCAATGTGAGAAAATGTAAAAAAAAACAACACGGTAAAACATCTTTAGCACGACAGAAGTATATTAAACTTCAAGATATTCCATAAGTCCTGCGTGACTGACCGATGGCTGCAAAAATGAGACAGTTGTTGTAGTTTTCGCTCTGTACACCACCACAGTGGATTTTAAATCAAACAGTTAACATGCCTGTGATTGAAGTGCAGACTTCATTCAGCTTTCTTTTCACAAAATATTTAATTAACTGTAAGAAATTACAGCCAGTTTTATACAGTTTTCTATTTTAAGAGGCCCAGCAGTGATTGGACAAACAAACATAATTTGAGATATATATGTTTTATGTCTTTTGACTTCCTGAAGTCTGAACCCACGAGCATCACCAAATGCAGATGTTCTTCCCAGTCTTCACTGCAGCTCCCTCCCATTGCTAGTTGCTGTGAGTCTCTTTGCCTTCAGTTTTGTTTTCAGTAACCGAAAACGTGCTCGGAGAGAGCTGTTCCAGCCAAGCACGCTGGGTTGAGATCAGGTGACTGACTTGTTCATTCAATAATGTCTCGTTTCTTTTCCTTGAGAAACTCTTGGGTTGATTTAGCAGTTTTGCAGCATTTGGTTGAATCTCAGCAGAGAGCACAGCCCTGTACACTTTTCCATTAATCGTACTCCTTGTGTCAGTAGTCATCAATAAACAGAAATACATGCCCACACTATGTTTGACAGGTAATTTGGTACGCTTCAGATCATAAGTGGTTTCTCTCCTTCTCCACACTTTTCTCTTCCCATCATATTTTCATCTGTCCAAAGTGTCTTTTAGATGTTTTCTTGCAACGTCTAATCTCACTTTCTTATTCTAGAGTGTAACCAGTGGTTTGCACTTTTCACAGTGATATCTTCTTGAGCGTGTGGCTTGCTTTGAGGTTATGAAGTTATTTTTAAACTCTAAGGAAAAATTTGCGATCATCCACTCTAGTTGTCTTCGGTGGTTGCTCAGAGTTAGCCCGATTGTTGATTAGGACACACCAAACGTTTTTGCTGTTTTTCTGAAAGCTTCCTTTGATTTTTCAGCCTAAAGATGGCCTCCTTCTGCTCCTATCAACTAGGCCTGTGCGATATGATGAGATATATCGGATGACGATATGAAAACATCTGTCAAATTATACGTTATTGTTTGTTTTGTGGTGTTGCAAAATACACTGTTTACAGCAATGTGTCTGTGAAGGTTCTCAGTCATCCAGGTCATCGTAGTCAAAGGAGCTTGCAAAGAAAAGCGTCTGGACTTCTTTAAGTTGCTTGAAGACGTTTCACCTCTCATCCGAGAAGCTTCTTCAGTTCTAAGGTCAAATGGTGGAGAGTCCCAGATATACACCTAGTGGGAGTATCCCCCCACAGAGGGACAAAAGGAACCCCTGATGATCCTCTAATCGCCTGAGCCAAGGTGTGAAACTGGGTGTGGGTCCCAATCAGCCAGAGTTTCGGGTGAGTTCATTGTGAAACCTGGCCCCACCTTATCATGCGAATTCCTGAGATCAGATGGCCCAGGATGTGAGTGGGCGTTAAGGCGTCTGGGAAGGGATCTCAAAACTGGATTATAGATGGCAGAGAGTTGGTGTCGTAAACCACCGCCTGTGTTCAACGATGGTCGCTCACAGTGGACATAGATGGCTTCTTTTACTCCTCTTTCAAACCATCTGTCCTCTCTGTCCAAAATGTGAACATTGGCATCCTCGAAAGAGTGTCCTTTATCCTTAAGATGCAGATGGACTGCTGAGTCTTGTCCTGTGGAGGTGGCTCTTCTGTGTTGTGCCATGCGCTTGTGAAGTGGCTGTTTGGTCTCTCCAATGTAGAGGTCTGGGCATTCCTCGCTGCACTGTACAGCATACGCCACATTGTTAAGTCTGTGTTTTGGCGTTTTGTCTTTCGGGTGAACCAGTTTTTGCCTGAGCGTGTTGCTGGGTCTGAAATGCACCGGGATGTCATGCTTGGAGAAAACTCTCCTGACTCTCCTCAGAAATGTCTTGTTTACAGCAATATTTTTTCATCGTTTTGATGGTCACTGTAGTGGCTATATTCATTTCTTAAAGTTCTCTCTTTCTCTTATATTTTATATAACCACACTAAGGATGGACGGACAAGCACCTGTTTTTATGCGTTGTGGTTAGCAACAACGTAAAACTATCGCGTGTCCGCTTGTTTATGTTCCATATAAACCTTTTACAATAAAGCTCAAGATCCTGTTGAGACTTTTCAAAATAAACTGAATCACGTGAAAGAGCAGATTATTTACGGATGAGAAGTAAAAAAGAGCCGCCAGGTGCTAAAATATAAACCTTAGACTCAAACGTTAGAACAGGCTTTTCCCCGCATCACGCCGTGTAATAAATACTCACAAAGAAAACAGCGGCCGTTACAACTCATGTCTAAAAATGTATAGTTTCATGCATCGGTTAAAACACTAGACTCCAGCTACATGACGCGCAGCTGGAAACACTGCCCACAAGACGAGCTGCCCGAGATTCACAGAATTTACAGAACATGTTACATTTTTGTGATTTATATCGTTATCGGGATGATAGAATTCTTATATCGGGATATGAGATTTTGGTCATATCGCACAGCCCTAGTATAGCCAGTAAAAATGAGGCAGAATACGTTAGCTCCAAACAGAAGGACTGTTCAAAACAAATCGAGGACCTTATTCCTAAATGAGGGGCTACCCCTGTAGCACGGACATGGTTTGGTTATGAAAGTATGACACGGACCAGAAAACTGTACTATGCAAATTCTGCCGCAAACCAGTCCCCAGCACAGACTCAACCACGACAAACCTCGACTACTACGCAAGAATCACGAGAAAGAGTGTGAAGAGAGCTTATGGATGAGAAGCAAAAAATAGCCGTCAGCTGCTCTAAATAAACCTTAGACTCAAACGTTAGAACAGGCTTTTCCTCGCAGCAGTTTCATGCATCGGTCAAAACACTCGACTCCAGGTACACCACTCCCAGCTGAAAACACTTGACACAAGTGGGGTTGCCAGAGATTCACAGAATATACAGAAAAAGCCCTATTTTGTGATATATATGTATATATGTTCTAAGGATGAGAAATGTCTTTTATCGGGATATGAGATTTTGGTCATATCAACATGCTTTCAGGCCTCATATTGAGAGATTTCCACAGGGAAATTCACCAAACACAAGTTAAACACTTGGAATGAACTCCTGGGCCCTGTTTCAGGAAGCCGGTTTAGTGCAAACTCTGAGTAAGTAAACCCTGAGTTAACGAAAACTCTGGGTTTTCGGTTTCACAAAGCGAGTTTAGATGAATTCTGAGTGAGTTACTATGACGACACACTCCGTGAAGCTAACCTGCCCCCTAGCAGGTTTACTTCAACTAACCTTGACTTTCTCCGCCTCTTTGTCAGAAACCTGACTGTAGGAAGTGTCAGACATGGCTTGCTCCTTCCTTGAAGAGCCAGTAGATGTTGAAGCCCAAATTCTCCGCAGAGCTCTCCACCAGGAGAGAGTGATTAGAGCACGTTCGGACATTTTATCATTTCCTGATGATTTCCTGTGTGAACGTTACCGTTTTTCAGCACAATCTATAATTCATTTGAATAACATCCTCAGGCCTAATATTGCTCATGTGACACATCGCGGACATCCTCTCAGTTCTGTACATATTATTTGTATTGCACTTCGGTTTTTTGCAAACGGGAGCTTTCTGTATAATATTGGTGACGCTGAGCACGTTTCCAAGGCTACCGTCTGTCGGGCAGTCAGGAATGTTACAGTTGCACTGAAACGTCTCCTGCACTCGTTTGTGGTGTTCCCCGGTCATAGACCCACAAGATTTATCAAAGAGGGATGCCACAAAATTGCAGGTATCAGGATGACCAAAACTTAATTCATGATGTGGTGATACTTGAACTACTACTTAAATTTTACATTTATTCTCACGGTTCCCAGGCGTGATTGGCTGTATAGATGGCACTCACATTCCAATCAGGAGCAATGTGAACAGGAAGTCTTTCCACAGCATTAATGTACAGGTACATAGTTCCCTGTAGCATTTCAAACTAACAAATTATGTCATTATAGTAATGGATGCTAATTTGTGTTCTCTGCACTGTGAAGATCATATGTGATGCTGCCAACATTATCACAAATGTGGAAGCCAACTGCTCAGCCTCTGTGAGTGGTGGTGGTGGAGGACCCCCACCTGTTTTTCGGGCCTCCGCTTTTTTTCTGTTGGCTATAACGGGCCACATTTGAGCATACAGAGTAAGCAAATATGTACTTGTAATGTGCTCAGATAATTGCAATAAGTGCTTACAGAGGGGAAATTAATGTAGCCTCTAACTGCAATTGATTTACATCGGACAAACAGACCAAGCACTATGGCTCATAATACAATTACACCTTACCTGTTTGGACTATATTTTTATATTTCATTTTTACTTGCTGCCAGGAACGTTTGGGGCCTGTTGGGTTGCACCTGCGCTCAAATCACATCACGAAATAAAATGTATGAAATAAAAAATAAAATAAAATATAATAAAATAACGTGTTAAATGGGTGGAAATCCCTAGATCAATGTTTAAATTAACACTCACGCATTGACTCTGTCGGCTATGTTTTGCCATGCATGCTCCCTTTCTTTTGCAGCTGAGGCTGTGTTACTTTTTTTCCGCGGAATTTGCATGTTATCGGCATATGCTGCCATCAGAATTTTGGCCTCAAGCGCTGTAAGATACATTGACCGCGCCTTCTTTCCCTCCGTCTCCATGGTGACTCGCTTAATCTGTGCTCCACTAATCAGGGCTTTATGTATCCTCGTGCGCGCCCTTAACTCGGGGTTAAAGCAACTCCGCGTTGATTGAACTAATTGTTATCAGCCTTTCTGAAACCGAATATTCCGAGTTGGACAGTTCGGGGTTACTCAACCCTGAGTATCGTTTTTCACTCTGAGTTTTCTAAACCGGCTTCCTGAAATAGGGCCCAGAGCTTTTATCTGCTCAGTTTAATTTTCCAGGTAGTTTTGACTCCTTCAATTAAAGCTGAAAGTCTGCTCTTCAAACATGCTTGATTGGACAATTTAAAATCCACTGCCATGGTGTACAAAAGAAAAAGGAAATCAAATTTGTGCCGTCATCCAAAATCCTTCTGGACCCGACTGTGTATACGTCAGCTCTGAATAGTGTCATCGTTGCTTCCTGCTGCTGCTGTTAAGACACGAAAGGAAACAAAATAAACAAAACAGGTGTCAGCAGGCATCGTGAACGATTACTTCCCGTTTAGATGATTCTCAGTTCCACCACTTGATGTCACTGTGACTGTATGTGTGAATGAGTGATCCAACGAGTGAATGTTGAGACTACATGTTGATGGTTATTGCTGTGTGTTGGTGTTTGCTGAACATACATAAAAGCTAAGGTGGTAAACCTGTTACAGCTCCACCAGTGTTCTGTTTAAAAGCATGCAAAGCCCCAGGAAGAGCAGTTCATATCACAGACAGTCTACATGCAGCTGAGTGTTGAGTTACTGAATAATGCCACATTTCTGCAAACTGAACCATCTTTTTTACTGGCGGGTGACTGATATGAATGATAGAGAATAATTTGATGTAATAACTGCCTTTAATTTTTCACCGTGCACAAACCTGAAGCACAAACTGAGTGAACAGCGGCGATCTGTTTGTGTGGCAGGTGCGTTTCGTGTGCATCGTCACCCTGGGCGTCGTGCACATCTTTTGCACCACGCTGCTCATCCGGAGACCGAACATGATGGCGTTCCGTGTGGGCGGAGCCTTGGAGTGCCTTCAAGAGCAGTATTTCCTGCTAAACCTGTGTTTCTCCATGGTGACCTTTGACCTGCAGGCTCAGGTACACGCACGTTCTCCTTTTGTTTTTTACAGTGGAAATTTTTGGCATTTCACGCGCGCAGCATGTCGCCCTGCACGTCGCCCTGCACGTGCTCCTCGTCATATGCTTTTTTTCCTTGGTGTTCAGCGTCCAACAGTGAGGTGAGTTTGTTTTTAACAGAGCTGATGAGCGGCTTCGTGACGTTGTGCTGTTGGTGTGACCTTTTCAGTTGTGCCTGTGTGCCCTGATCTTAACAACGAGCCTGGCGGCGACTGGTGCCAACAACATAATCGTGGGTGTCGGAGTGTTCTGGGCCATCCTGACTACAGTTGTGGGCGCTGTTGCGGTGAGACCTTTTTATACATCCTCTGGTCACACCAGAGAGTCACAAGCGACAATAAACCAAAAAGGACAAGAAACATAGATGCACTTTAAACAGTCACAAGCTGAAGAGCAGCCAATTGTAACCACTTGTTTTTGTTTTTTAGGTTTTAAAGGAAAAGAAAGTTTTGGTTTGGATCTTTATGGCGCAGAACGTTCCTCAGGTGGCATTCTTTGTGTATCTGATGTACACGGTAGGCTGAGATTTCCCTCATTTATTCAGATATTTTATTTAACTACACATTTTGTTGTTCCGTTTGTGTGAGTGTGCTTTATGAAGTGAGTCTTCCTAATAATAATCCTGCTTAGGAATGACTGTCCCAAAGTACGTCACACAACTCGCACTTCAAATATGACCGACCGGTGCCTTTGTTGGGGGCTATCTTTCTATTGAGGATCAATACACATTTTATCATATCTGTGAGAATTTATAATTTGAAAATTGTGCCAGTGTGACTCAGTGATGAGTTTTTTGGGACAATGTGGAAAATGTAAATAAAAACCAAATCCAATGACTTGCAAATCTCATGAACTTTATTTACAATAAAACAGGAAAGTTTGGACCTGGACAGCAAAAGTCTGTAAAAGTAAGTGGCACTAAAAAGAAACAGCTGGAGGAACATTTTGAAACTAATTAGGTTAATTTTCAACAGGTCAGTAACTTGATTGGGTATAAAAAGATATTCTTAGCGAGGCAGCGTTTCTCAGGAGTAAAGATGTGCAAAGAAATTGTATCTACAAGTTATTAAACAATTTCAGAATAATTTTCTGCTATGTAAAATTGTAAAGATTTGGAACATCTCACATCTACGGAACATAAAATCATCAAAATATTCAAAGAATTTGGAGAAATCTCTGTGCGCAAGGGACAAGGACTAAATCTTCGTCCGTCAGGCAGCACTGCATTAGAAACAGGTGCGATGCTAGCATGGAAATCACTGCAGGGGCTCAGGAGCAATTACAGAAAACTGTGAACACATCCACAAATGTGAACTTGATCCAGAAGGGCCACTATCTTCTCCTCGCCAAAGCTCATTTAAAATGGACTTATGCTCCCATCAAGGCAAGAGATTTTTCAGGGAAGGCCTTGGATATTTCAGCATAGTAGAAGAGTCTGGGTGCGGTAGTGACTTTCCTGCAGTCCAGGTTGTTCCCCAGTTTGGTACACGATGAAATAAAAAAATACAACTAAAAAGACCCACAACTGTGGAGGTGTTGTTAAAAGAAGAGGGGATGCTGTAGAGTAAAACACGGCTCTGTCCCAGCGATTTTAAGACGTGTCGCTGCTGTCAAATTCAAAATGATTTCATTTTCTCAGTTCAAACATCAAATATGATTTTTCTATTATGGGATTACGAGATTTGCAAATCACTGGATGTTTTTTAATTTACATTTTACACACTATCCAAAATTTGTTGGTGCTGGGCTGTAAAAGTCCTTGTAGTTTCATAGACTGTATATATCAGATGGCAGAGCCACTGATGTCACCTGTTAGTTTGCTGGCTACCTTTTTGAAGCCTCAAGGTTCAAATCTGGACATGACAATCAATGGATGATAGTAGATGTAAAGCTTGGGTAGCGGAGTGCACTGTATTATTAAATGGGATGCTAACATGGCTAGCATAACAGGTGACATCTTATACAGTCTTTCTGTCACTACGAAAGTCACTCAAAGCAGAGATTTCCTTTCACAGTGAGTCCTGCACAGCAACACAGTGGAAACAGCTATAAACCTTTTTTATTCCAAGACTTCAAATCCGTTTATTTGTGCTGTGAAGTTGGGCATTTGCTCATCAGGGAGTGATGTAGGTGCAGTAATAAATGCAGTTAGCGTAGCACTTGAATAGTTACTTTCCAGTGTTTTTCAGTATTTCCAGTAGACCCCCCAAAAAGCACTTTCTGACACGATTGCTGCTCACATCACAGAGGACAGCGCCTCTGTGATGTGAGGATGACGCCGCATGTTGTCGTTCCCTTCTTTGGCTGAGCCGTGCACTCAGATACAGGCGCCTGCGGGGAAACAATGATTTTGCTTTAATCGCAGGTGGCAGAGAAATGGTTCCAGGACACTACGTACACAGTGGAGGCAGCTGCTATAACCGGGGCTTTGATTTCACTGGTGATCAAAGTGGTTTTATTCTGGGGCCTCATCAGACTGGTACACAGCTTTGGACAAGGCCTGAGAGAGAGAAGTGAGTTTACTGCTTCAGTCCCTTAAGAGTTACTTTGAGCACAACACTAAACACACACTGCATCTGCAGAACACCGAGTTAGCAGTTTCTGTTTCTTCCTAAATACCCTGAATTTGTTTGTTCGAGATGTTGATTGTAAGAAAACCAGAGTTTTCCTGAATCTGCCAAACTTGAGCATCAGAATACTGAAACCCTTGTTTTTTATTGCTCTTCACAGTGTTTGCACATAACAGGTGATAAAACATCAGGACCAAGGAAACAGCTGCACGCTGTGGGCTTAAAGCACCGTGCTGCTGACCGCGAAGCTCACATTTGTATTCAGCATCAAGTGTGCCAAAATCATCACTCAGCATTGTTTTATTTTTCCATGTTCTGTATACTGTAAGAATGTTAATGTGTTTCTGGCTTCAGCGGCGTCCCTGTTTACAGAATTTAAATGAATTCTCAGGGGGTTTTTGGGTTTTTTTTTTTTTTTTTTTTATTTCAGTCAACAACAACAACACCAACAGATTATAATTTTACATAAAAGTACTCAAACAGTAACCGAAAAAGGAATCTGATCATATCAGATGCAAACATCTGATATGATCAGTCTGTACCTGAATACGTGCATGCATCATGACGTGCGATGCAGCTCTCTGTATTTAAGTCCTCACTATCCAGGTTGTGCCAACACTTTTATATTAGTGCATTACGTGTATTAGCTAAGCATGGCTCACTGAGTCTATGAGCTCCATTGTTTTTACCCCTGCTGAGCGTACGCTCTGTCGCTCTCTGTGGCACGACTAAAATATTTCCTTTGAATGTCGCCACGCAGGTAGATTGTTCTGGTATCCTGTCAACATGCGTTTGTAAACCAGCTTCATATAATCGTTTTTACACCAATATGCATTTTAACACCTAAATCGAGTTTTGTAGCGTTGCCAACATCCTCCACTTTTTAAAAAATGTGATTTCTTCCTGTAAATTGTATTCACAGTTATGACTGATTTAAGTTTGCTTTTTAAAATTAGAAATGTGTAAATTAACTCGTGCAGTCGACCACCACGACTAGCCGTGTTTTTATTGACATATTTTTTAAACTGTCTGCTGCACTTTCATGCGCTCCTGTTTTTTTCATCCAAAGTTCTTAATAAAGTATTTTAACAAAAACTTTGACATTTTGATTTACTGATCTTTTTGGGACATGCAGCTCTGTGCAAGTCTCGATCCACTCCTCATATTTTGCTTTCAGTGAGCCAGACGTTGTTGTACTTCTCCAAAGGGAGGGAGTGTGTAATCCTTCTGTTTGTCCGTCTGTTCGTTAGCAGTGTATCGCCCAGTTTTCAATATATCATTTTCAAATTTTGTGTGATGGTACATACCAATAACAGCTCGAGCTGATTTAATTTAGGGTCAAGTTCAAGGTCAGACCAAAAGTGAAAATCACTAATAACTTTATATTACCCACAATTCTTAGTGGATTGTTTTCAAACTTCACAACAATATACCAGGCCTTGTATTTGACCTTGACCATAATTGTCACTGCCCAAGAAACCATGTATCATATGAAAGGGCATGGAGAGAAGTACAACAACATTTGACGTCACAATAACAGGCTGACGTCAACGTAACTTTTTAAAGTGGTCTTTTCAGTCACCTTTTACACGAGGATTTTCAGAGGAATGTTTTTGTGTATGTTAAGCCACTTAAAACTGAATCATGATGAATCATTCAAGCATAAAAAACACCTTATCAAAGGATGAACCGGTGTTGTGTCTCTATAACAGGCAACTGGGCAAAGTAGCTATTTTAAATGGTTTCTTTAGGCTCCTTGTTGCTGGAAACGTCACAAAACAGAGCTATCGGGTGAAAACTTATAACTTGGCGTGATGTACTTGTGTACGTGTGTACTTAAACATTTTGGGGAAACTGGACAGGACGAAGGACAAAAAAGTGGCAGGACTTTAAAAATAAAATAAAATACTGATCTACAGCAGGTGAACATTATCTGAAAGTTACGTCCTTAAGAAAGAGGGGGGGAAAGTCAGCAAAGACCTGACACGGGACCAGCTGATCCATCTACTTCTCACTGAAGCCTGCACTTCACTCCATGGCGTTGGGGGATCTCGAGTACCATGTGACTCAGGACTGTACTTAAAGTAACTCTGTGCAAATGCCCGTGATTTTAATCATATAACTGGTTTCATTTGTCGAAGCACATGATCAGACGGTTGTTGGTTAACCCTGTTTATTAAATGTTTTGGGAAAAATATCAGACTCCATATTAGAAACATTAACAAGTGTACTCATACAAAATTCCCATTTACAAAAGTGAAAAGCACTTTGAGAGTTGACAATGCTTCACAGAAGGGTCGTCAAAGCCTGGTTATCTTACTGAACTTCGCGTGTGTGTTTTTAAACTGAGATTAAACAGTTCAGACCAACATTTGAAATAATTCTGCCACCGTCCACGTCAGAAATGACATTTTTCACTTTGTCCTGGAATGCATTTCAAGAGATATTTAACTCAGTTTGTACTTCTGTCCAATGACACCGTGCTAGAAATTCAGTTGGATGAGCAGAACTACTAAAAGCAGATTGGTCTTCATCAGTGAAACAGAATTTACAACCAAAGAATGTAAAAGAAAAAGTACTAAATAGATTTATTATCCATTAGTAATACATTAGAAACTGTTAATAAACACATGAACTTTACAAAATACATCTTATTCAAACATTACATTTATATACATACTCAAAGGTTTAAGGAATAATTAGCTGTTAGTGCTCGGGTGGTTTTTGTTTAGCGTTACAGATGAAAGCTATTCATCTTTTCACCCTGACACAGTTTGTTGAGCCAATTCACAACACATATATATTAACTTCCGGGCACTAAGCCCGAACAGACATGTAAGGCAGGCCACCTCAAAGTAATCACGAAAGGCAGCACAGGGGTAAACTGATAAGAACAGATCCAAAGTCTCACACACAGACCATTAAACCACCCACAGCCCACAGACATTGGTCTATAAAATATACTATGGCTTAAAGCACATTTTAAAAAGCAGACTTTAAAAATACAAAGTATGAAATACGAAGACTTCCAATCTGTGTTCTCTTAGCCTGGAATGGATACCGCCTCCTAGTGTTCACCCCGTGGTTGATAGTAGAGATATTACACAATGTAATAAATGACACAAACGAGTGACAATCAAGTGCTGTGAACAGCGCAGACAAACAGTCACAATGTGGTAACAATGAGAATGCACAAAAACACAAATCTGTGATTTTTGTTTTTGTTTTTAAAGTGTGGTGTAAACCTTGAAAAATATTACTTCTTTACATGAATGATACCAGTGTTTAAGGCACAGTCTGTAATGTTGTGTTGCTAGGTAGATGTACTTTAAATCTGCTCCTCCATGAGACGCAACTAAAAAAAAACTCTAAAAACAACATTTGCCTTTCATTGATAGCATTACATCCATATTTTTTTTTTTACCAGAGTTGGATCTTTCCTGGAAGGTGCAACTCTGCCGTCACCCCCACAGAGAGCTAGTTTTTACCCTGCCATCTGATTAAAAAGTGCTACGACACATCTGATAACCACCATCTGATAACCACAACTGACCTTTAAGTTTCAGTACAAGATCACTTCAAGTGTTGCATTTCCTTTTCATTTTTAGTCAAAACACTTTGTTAACAAGCTGAAGTTTCAACTTCAAGAAAGGAGAGGTTTTCACAGCATTCAGATCCTGGAGTAATAGTGGAACCAAACTCCATTCAAAAATCCATCGTTTTAAAAGTCTTACACACCTAATGTCCAGTGGGAACATTTGGGAAATTGTATTAATGCTTCAAAGTTCACAAAGAAAAAAAAAATTTATTTGGTTTAATTTTCTTTAACTAATGCTTTTAAAAATGCTCATTTGTTTTTATTTATTAAAGTCATATTTTGAATTTTAAGGGCATGTCGCAGCGTCCACATTTCAGCCAATTGCAGTCGTTACAGGAGCTTAGCTTTTTACTGTCGTGAACGAAATGTTTACCAAAAAACAAGAATGATGAAACAGTATTTTAGAAAGTAGGACTTAGTATTAGTTGTTTGTTTGTTTGTTTTTTTAATTAAAAGGACCTTGAATGCTTGTCCTTATTTTCTATCATATATGCACAGTGGTACACTGGTAGAGCTTCAAACTGCTCAGTCATTTTTTTCCTTCTAGTTTTGGGTATTTATGATGTCAGTGAGAACAGACAATCCCTAACCTTCTGTTTACAAAGCGCAGCCAATCAAAAGAAAGCTGTCTTCATGAGGGGGTGGGGGAACTAAAACTGTTGCCATGAAGGTGGATGAAATGAGGGGCTGTAGCAACCTCGTTTTACTGAAAACTATTATAACAGATTTTTTTATTTTTTTGAAGAGAGTTTGGTGAGACCTTCTATCCGTAAAAGATGGAAAAAAAAGAAAAAAAAATGGCACAGAGAACGGTCAAGCTAAAACCAAGACTTTAAGGAGACCCCGAAGAAGGCCTCAGAATTCCTCATCCTCTGAGCTGAGGTAGTTCTGCTTCTTCCTCACGTTCCAGTGTAAGCACTGGGCCAGGCTCTCGAACCAGTCATTAACCGGGTCCCGGAAGCAGATCGATGGAACGGGGAAGCAGGAAGTGGTGATGGTAATACTGGAGCAAGAATTGAAATGGGAAAAAAATAAATAAATAAATGAAAGGAGTTGTACTTTTTAAGGACTGAACAAGGAAAGAAAATGTTCATTGTTTGCAGTCTCAACAAAAGAGGTGTTGTCTTCAAACTTCCTTATAAAAAAAAAAAAAAGAAGAAGAAAACAGCAGGCACTTACTGAGGAATCCTGGCAGCTCTCTTCCAATAACCAGAAAGCTGATTATGTTTTTGCTGAGTTACATAAAGGAAGAAGCTGGATCGGACTCAGGAGACACTCATGGACTCAAGCCCATTAAGGCAGGTTGATAAGGTTACATAACAAAGCCTTTAAGTGTTGAGGCAGCTGCAGGGGCGTTAAACTTATCAAGTGTGTGTCTATGTCTATATCATGGCCTCGGCATCCAGACTAACCTGTCCCCGTGGCAGATCTCTTGTCTCTTTCGTCCATCAAACGACACCCATGCTGTGTTTCTGGCGTCACATGAGAGCATTATCTGAGAGGCAACGCAGAAAAAAAATGCAGAAGTCACAGAAAGAACATGCTTCATCTTTTGTGTGTGTGGCGTTACCGCTCAGATTCAAACGAGATCTACTTGTAAGACTTGCCTGTTTCTTGTTAAAACAAATAAATAATAGCAAATGCACGTGATGAATGAGCTTTTTTGGCAAGTTCGCCAGTACCTTGAGCTCCACCCCGGCCGGCACCACGATTGGTCTGAAGGAGAGAGAGTGCGGGCAGATGGGGGTGATCATGATGGCTGGGACGTTGGGATGGATCATGGAAGCTCCTGCTGCCACTGCGTACGCTGTGCTGCCTGTGGGTGTGGAGACTATCACACCTGAGTGGACAGAGATGCAAAAGCACATTTTCACTGAAGCCCAGGTACTTAATGCACTGAGCCATCAAAAGAGTGTAACGAAGGGCAAAGTTCAGCCTGCATCTCTGACTGACCGTCACCCCTTAATAATTCTTGTGCAGAAGAAGAACTTTGTGCAGAAGCTTCTAGACATTTTTCTTCCTAAAATAAAAAAGCCAAACCTTTGCAGTGACTCATGGATATCCTGAACACTTAAGAGTCCCAGAGAGCAGCCATTTGGCTTTTCTACCTTTAAAACCCACCATTTCTAATTCCATTGTTTTGATTCAAATTCCATTGTTTTCATTCAAATTCCGTTGTTTTCATTCAAATTCCGTTGTTTTCATTCAAATTCCATTGTTTTCATTCAAATTCCATTGTTTTCATTCAAATTCCATTGTTTTCATTCAAATTCCATTGTTTTCATTCAAATTCTGTTGTTTTGATTCAAATTCTGTTGTTTTCATTCAAATTCTGTTGTTTTCATTCAAATTCTGTTGTTTTCATTCAAATTCCATTGTTTTCATTCAAATTCCGTTGTTTTCATTCAAATTCTGTTGTTTTCATTCAAATTCCATTGTTTTCATTCAAATTCCATTGTTTTCATTCAAATTCCATTGTTTTCATTCAAATTCTGTTGTTTTCATTCAAATTCCATTGTTTTCATTCAAATTCTGTTGTTTTGATTCAAATTCTGTTGTTTTCATTCAAATTCCATTGTTTTCATTCAAATTCTGTTGTTTTGATTCAAATTCCGTTGTTTTGATTCAAATTCCATTGTTTTCATTCAAATTCCATTGTTTTCATTCAAATTCCATTGTTTTCATTCAAATTCCGTTGTTTTCATTCAAATTCTGTTGTTTTCATTCAAATTCTGTTGTTTTCATTCAAATTCCGTTGTTTTCATTCAAATTCTGTTGTTTTCATTCAAATTCTGTTGTTTTCATTCAAATTCTGTTGTTTTCATTCAAATTCCATTGTTTTCATTCAAATTCCATTGTTTTCATTCAAATTCTGTTGTTTTCATTCAAATTCTGTTGTTTTGATTCAAATTCCATTGTTTTCATTCAAATTCCATTGTTTTCATTCAAATTCTGTTGTTTTCATTCAAATTCCATTGTTTTCATTCAAATTCTGTTGTTTTCATTCAAATTCTGTTGTTTTGATTCAAATTCCATTGTTTTCATTCAAATTCCATTGTTTTCATTCAAATTCCATTGTTTTCATTCAAATTCTGTTGTTTTCATTCAAATTCCATTGTTTTCATTCAAATTCTGTTGTTTTCATTCAAATTCTGTTGTTTTGATTCAAATTCCATTGTTTTCATTCAAATTCCATTGTTTTCATTCAAATTCCATTGTTTTCATTCAAATTCTGTTGTTTTCATTCAAATTCTGTTGTTTTGATTCAAATTCCATTGTTTTCATTCAAATTCCATTGTTTTCATTCAAATTCCATTGTTTTCATTCAAATTCCATTGTTTTCATTCAAATTCTGTTGTTTTCATTCAAATTCCATTGTTTTCATTCAAATTCTGTTGTTTTCATTCAAATTCTGTTGTTTTCATTCAAATTCCATTGTTTTCATTCAAATTCCATTGTTTTCATTCAAATTCCATTGTTTTCATTCAAATTCCATTGTTTTCATTCAAATTCTGTTGTTTTCATTCAAATTCTGTTGTTTTCATTCAAATTCCGTTGTTTTCATTCTAATAAGCACATAGTGAAGCAAAACTGTTGTTAGCCTTATCAGCACGCAGCACTGATCTGATTTCACTGTCAGCACGCCCTGATTCTGGACGGCCTCGAAGTCTCCGCGCTCTCATGCCACTCACCATCTCCCTGCACCGTAGTAATGAGGTGTCCATCCAAGAACAGGTCTACGTTAGAGAGATAGGAGGAGGGTCCTCGGTCCACCACCACCTCATTCAGTACCTGCAGATTTGTGGGAGGGAGGAGAAAAAAAAAAAAGAAAGAAAAAAAAAAAAAAAAAAAAATAACACAATTCACACATCAAACGATTTTCAATTTGCCACAACCCCCATGTCTGCTGATATGATGTCACCCACTCGCACCACATTGTTGGATTTGTGCCAGTACAAATATTTGTCAGAAGCCATTAACCTCATACGTGCGGTCAGAGCTACATTTCGCTAATGACTCAGTTTGCTCCTGCCGCTCTTTAAACAGCAGGTTAACAGCCTGCAGGCGCCTTCTTTGAAGACGGCCGAGTCAGGACGAGCAAACTGCATTAGCGAGCCGTTTTGACCTATTTTTAGCGCGGGCTGAGGCTGCGAGGGGAGCTGGACCCTGCAGTTATGTGACAAAAACTTTTATCGGAGAACCAGAAGCTCTAACCTACAGGGGACAATCGTCTGTGAATCTGCATTCTGCAGCAGGAACAGTTTGAATGTCTATGTCCCAATGCGAGGTGGACACATTACCTGATACTGCATGGCTTTGCGGCTACTTTCAATGTCCCCGTTGGTCAAAATGATCCCCTTTTCGTCCACCCTGGACTTCTTTTCCCAGTTCTCTTTGAGCACCCGCACTTTCAAGCGACTTCTTAAGACAATGGCAGCGTTACCTGCAATCAGTACAAATGCTTTAAGCTTCCTTTACGGAAAATAACACACAAAAACTTTCAGCTACGCAAAAAGAATGGAAAGATTTGTACAAGTAGGTCATACAAACATGGAGGCTGAAAGACCAGTTAGAAAACATTCATTACCTTCAATAATTTGGTTGACCTGAGACTGGTAGTTTTCAAATTTGAATGGGGTCAGAAAGCCCAGGGAACCCAGGTGGAAGGACATGACTGGTGGAACGCTCTCCTACGATGGGAGGAGACGGTTATGTTTACAGCAGCAAAAGCAAAAACGCACAGAGTGCGGCGTGGGCAACCGGCTGAATACCTGGAAGAGCGAAGATGCGTACAGCAAAGTTCCATCTCCACCGAGACAGATTATAAAGTCTACACGGTTGGAGATGTCGTCGAGATCTAAGAGATATGTAGACAACAGCTCATTTAAATCTCTTATTTTAAAAAAAGAAAAGTTATAAACACTTCATGTAACTGGATCAGAGATGACTGGTGTCCCTACCTTCTCTGAAAGTGCAGAATTTCTTTGTAACGGCCGCAAAGTTTTCATCGCCTGAAATGGCTGGGTCCTCCAGGACTTTCTTTTCCACGTAAACAATCATGCTTTTCACCTAAATGACACACGACAATCGAGAGCCTGTTATTTTTACTGGACATGCGGTATAACATTAACACTCAGCAGCTTCCCACCAACAAACGCTGCCCCCCGCCCTTCGGTTTGTGGTTACCTCGGTGAGGAACCTGCAGAGCTCTTTGAAAGGCTGTAGCAGACTGGCATCTCGGATCTTCTTGATGACAAGGACACTTTTTGGTGGTTTGTTCCACGTCAGCCTCTGGCTGGCGGGATCCTGAATGTGCCTGAACAAAGAAACAGGTCCGAACAAAGACATCGTCACTTGGTGCAAAACGGCACCGAGCTGCATCACCGGCTTACGTAAAGGGCCTGGGACGTGAGCACCGAGATCTTAGTCAACACATCTTGTATCAGCTAACTGAAAATTCCTCTTGTTCATCGCCACCAAGGCTGCTCAGAACCTATCCAATTAGACATGTCGGCTTACTGTCTAGCTCTGCTGCCACACACTTGTGAATCTGTCTGCAGGGTTCTGACTCAACCCCATGATCATCTCGGTTATTAAAATCCTTACAAAACTGCAAAATATGCAAGAAAAAACAAACAAACATCTGATTAAAACGTTGAAGTAGAAACTAACAGGACGGATGAAACTCTCACAGGTTAAAAAGAGATAAGTCTGCTGACCTGAGTTAGTTACAGCTCTGCCATACATATTAGGAACTTAATGACTCTAGAATCAGCTGATTCTAGTTTCTGTACAAGCAGTTCCTATGCAAGAAGCTGGTTTTACAGCCCTGGAAATATATGCAATTAAAGTTACAGGAGTGGAAAGTCAGAAATTATTCAGGCTCCGTCACCAGTAGCATAACTGCACAGTCAAACATACTCATTATTTTTTATTTATTTTAAAAACACACTTTCATATAAGAGCTTTTTAAAATCCTTCCTTATTGATTTTAATCAAACCGCATCTACACATTTCAGTAAATCCTTTAATAAACGTTTGGATCAAACCACTAAAGCCACTTAAAATGCATGATACAATAGGAGTATTATGCACCGACCCAGCATTAGCTTTGAAACAAAATGAACATTAATTAGCTTAGCATCAGCATGACTTTTTGTGGGGTGTTGAGCCTCGTTACAGTCAGGTGGCTAAATTACCGAGAGGAATAGATTTTCACAGAACAACTTCTCCCTTATCTGTTATCAATAAAACTTCAACATTTCAATTTCAGCTGTAGAACGAGCATAGACCTCAGGAATGAAATAAAATCATGTGGCTATCCTGGTGCAAAAACTTCCAAAACTACTCATGACAAGACTTCAGCGCATTCATGGATACAGTTGGACATAATAATTATTAAGTAATGCATTAACCTACATGAGTATTTCTGTGAAATCAGCACTGAATGTGTGGGTGACCACAGGAATCAGACAAAGTACCAAATCATATCTGTGGTGCTGAAGTTGTTCCATCAGCCTGTAACGGTTCTTCCCTCCGTGAGTGTGTTGAGACCTTACATCTCTACATATAGTTTACAGCTTTCTGTCAACAGCAAATGCACATGACCTGCTATTTTTTTTTAATGCTAAAAATTTGGAAGTTGCAGCAACAACCACACTGACCCGCTTTTTCACTTCTTCTGAATCAATGTCACAGGAATCAACGCAATAGATTGACTCAACATCCTTAAAGCTTTAATCCTCACCCGAGGACATATTACATGCTTCTAAAACAGCTGCCACACTGTTAAAGCAACACACTCCGACTAACCCCATATGATAAAACAGTGACCAGTGTTTAAACCCCCCCCCCCCAAAAAACCCCCCACAGCAAACACACCTACGAAACTCCCACCATAACAGATGAAAAAGCAATGACACATTCAGTTCCCCTTTCTTTAAAAAACAAAAAAACCCTAAAATGACGTAAAGACAAAATACCCCCAAACTCAAAATTAGAACAATCACAGATTACTTACAAAGGCTGTGAGGGCTGGTACATTCTTTAAAACAAGAGGACTAGTTACATGTAGTAAAACATTTCGAATGATTTGGCTCTGACTGACCTGAACACACACACACACACACACACACACACACACACGTGTCCAAACATCTAAAACTGAGCAGTGCAGGCCTGCTTTTAAACACAATCACATGAGACAAAAGCAAAACTTCATTAGCATTTGAAGCAGCGACAAGCTGTGATCCATTCATGGACAGTTTCTCCTCTGACCACCTCAAAGCATGCTCAGCCTGACCTTCCCCTTTCAATCAGTAAGCCCGGCACACATAAACAACAACTTTTAAATGTTTATTTTTGTTACCGAGCCGCAAAAATAAAGTGGAATTCTCTGTCTAAACTTAAGAAGCAGTTTAATATTACCTACACTGCAGGTCACTGGAGTGCAACTCTCTGAACATCTGTCTGGCAGCGGTGGCATGCCAGTTAATATTTCACCTATTGAACATGTTCTCTCTGTTGAGAAAGACAGAAGATGCTAGAAAGCCTTCTCACCATTTCCAGACCCTGTTCTCGCTGTGGCTCGCAGGAGCGTCCTGCAGTACACACTGGTTGAACTTCATAACTGTACACATGTAACGGAGATGCTGCTTCAGGATGACTCAGCTGGAGAACGGGGCTCTGTCGTCGTGGCCCTTTCTGACAAAACAGTTCATTCCGCTTCTAACTACTTCCTTGAAAGCTGCACATTATAGCAGCTGAATCAGTTTGCTTCCTGAAGTCCAGTCGCGAGTCAGCCACCGGCAGTCTGAGAGGCTGGAAGTGTCTCCATGCGCTGAAAACAACTAACAACAACAAGCAGCAACGCCACCCCTGCTGATGGATCCTCTGTGGCTATATTTGGCCCAGCGAGGACTTAACACTAAACCTTCCTGTTGCATTCTGCTGCTGAATCAGACCTCTCACTCAATCTTAAAGTTGACTTCATCGCAGACTCCGCCCACTCTGCTGTACTGAACCCGCCCATTTCTGGGAAGGACCTTCCTTGTCAGACAGGTGTGATTATCTCAAACACTGAAACCACGCCGGTACAACTCGGAGCTCATAGACCTGGTACAATGCAATGAAAGGCCTCTTAGACCAATGGGCATGACAGATGACTAATGTGATCTGTCAGCTTAAGAAAGGAAACAATCAAACACATCAACAGAGCTTTTGTTAGGAAATTATGCAATTCTGGGTTATGATATTACACCAGGATCTATTTGAACTTCCTCATGCTCTACGGTAAGCAGAGAGAGACTTAAACAATATGGACTTTATTGAGAGGATAAACATTATAGCATAAAAATCACATTTCACACATGATATAATGGGAACCTACAGTGTGACTGTAACAGGAAACACAAATAAGTCACAAACCAAATAAGAAGTTGCCTTCAGACATTAGCTGTCCTTAGTCTCCCCGCTGACATTTTCACATCAGTGTACATTTATATAATTAGAAAAAACTGAGCTGAGTCAAAGTTTATGAATAGTACCTGCTGTAAAATATTTTTGGGGCATTTCTGGGAGTCCTTTAGAAAGTGATCATCCTCAATCTTCCACTAAAACCTAACATTACAGTAAATTTCTATGAAGCAAACAAACAAAAAACCCAACTAATTTGAACTCTTCTTATTCTCTGCACGCTTAATTTAGCCCGTTTTTGCAACAGATGCCCTTCCTGACAACCCTAAATGGATTTGTGTCTCCTCCCAAAATCACAAATGTGTAAATCACTACACCTGTTCACTGGTATGCTAGTAATGCACACTCTGTTTCTTATCTCTGCTTGTGTGAACTGCTCACGCTTGGTGCATCTCATTGGGCTTTACCTCAAAATAATATATTAAACATATTGTCACTACCATTGGGCCACTCTGGATAATTAAGTCGTTTTGATCACAAGGAATTAAACGTACTTGTAGATTTAATAAAAGGCCAGGTTTAATTTGGTTCAATTAAATCTCTACTTAGTGGGAAAAAAATTAACATAAGTTCTGATTATGTTTTAGCACATGTAGGCATGACATAAGCACTCTGTGTGCATTCAGCGGTACTTCGGATTTGACTACAGTTGCCTCAGCTCTCGTCTTTCAAGTGGAAGTCAACAAAGCAATGAGGCACAACACAGAACAAAGGGAGTAGCATGGCTGGTCTTCAGAACAATGCACTGTGAAGTTTTCAGGGTGTATTTAGGGTGTCGGGTATCAATGTGGCCACATGTGTCTGCAGTTCCCCGAAACAAGCCGACAATGAGTGAAACAAGGCTGCATCCATCTGCTTTGAGCACTCACAGCCTCACCCTTCCACAGAGTGTGACGTAAGAGGCGAGTTTCCAGTTAGGAAGGTCTAAACTGGTGCTGCTTTACCTTTAATCACATTTCCTTCTTCCTACTGCCCTAAAGCATAGCACCTACTGGTCACAGCAGCTGAGGGTCCACAGTAGGTGCAAACATTACACTTGTAAACACTGAATATGTGAAACCAGGTTATCCTGAAAAGAACTACAGTGCAGCCTTTGGAATAAAGATAGTCTGGTTTTGCTACTTTTAACCTGTCGAGCAGCTTTAAGGGAGCTAATCTGCCTGAACAAACGCAGACACTTATGTGATTGATCGAGTCAAGAGATCAACAGTTTGAATGTCAAGACTTTCCTAACTGCAGCACGATGAGTGATCTAGGGCACAATCAAATAAGGTGACTCGTGTATATGACAGTGATGCCACAGTGACTGTAAGAAACAAGTAGTGCTGACGCCTTGAACAACATTATCAAAATATGTTGGATTGCATGCTATCTTTTATGCAGAGAAACTACTGGATTCCTGTACATGAAAGTTGAAAAGGTGATTCCTTTGCAAATTGGTGAGCATCCAAGATTTGAGGAAACTTTGGCTTTTTAAAAAAAATGTATCAACAAAAAAAAATGACCAAGAGACTGACAGCAGAAAAGATGGACGTAACCACGGCGACATCACCCAATCTGAAGCCGTGACATGATCGGTCCTGCCGCCTTCATCTTTGGTTGCAAACAACAGGATGTGACAAAAAGGGGCAGGAATGACCACAAAGCTCCTACGCTTATTCGCTAATGGTTTGTGAGTGATCACCTTTTGGCCAGTGAGTGTGTAGATAACACTATTTTGAAACATAATGACAAGGATTTACAACAAACAGACTTCCTCTCTTTTTTTTTTTTCTTTTTTTTTTTTTGTAAATTGAGTGGGACGTTAAACAAGTGACCGAGCCCATAAACTCGCTAGGAAAGCGTTATGTTTTCCCACAGACGTCTATAGGACCACAAAGGTTTTTGCAGCCACAGCTATGACCATTTTTTGACCTTCAGGTAGAATGCAGGTTTAAGACATTTACACTCTGGCTGCTTTTTTTTTTTTTTTTTTTAATTACGGTTTATGCTTGTGTCCATGAAACCAGCCATTACCACAGGAACATAAGAAGAAAAAAAAGAAAAGCATGCTGTTGCAAGTTGTGTTACTAAATAGTCAATTAAAATAATTTTTAATGTTTATGGAGGCTCAGAAAGACACAACGGTCAAACGGTAACAGCTTAAACATAGTGAAAGTGTCACATAGCCAAGTAATTATAAAGTTCAGCAATGTGAAAGGGACCCATAACGCTTCTCTTATTCTGGGTATTTTGCTCAACACACAGGACACAAAGAACAGTGAAGCTGTTTTCAGCCACACGAGAAGAACTGAACAGAAATCGTTGTTGATATGCTCAATCTAAACAGTTGTAAAAGTCATTATTCGAACCTTCACGTTCCCTTCTTTCTATTTGACAACGCAACACAGCGTTCTTCGATGCTACACGTTATGTTTAAAGGTAGATGCGCAGCAGGACACTCACTTATCATCCAGACACGGCAACCAAGAAATTTATGAGGCCAAACAATCAAACACTCTTAAGTAGTCAAGGCACATGACCTTAAACCTCAAATAAAGCATGGAGTGATCTGAGGTTAAAATTAAAATAAAATAAAAGAATTAAAAAAAAAGAATTTCTCAAACCTGCAGCTAGTCTGCACTTTTTGCTTTTCTAAATTTGCATTTCACAGCACACTAAACCCAGCGTGCCTCTGACAGATTTGTCAGACAGATTCAAAAAAAGGAAAGCAGATGCGCTGATGTGATCCAATGTGTGATTATCACGAAGCACCCAACAGACTCATAAACACTAATAACCAAGCTCTGTTTAGAATGAAATCACTGATGACAAATTAATAAATGCCAACACAACAATGAAGAATGATGTTAGTGTAATGCTAAAGCTCATTTTGGATTCAAGGTTCCACTTTAAGCACTGAAACCGGCTGATAAAGACTAGACGTGAAGTACCAAACGATGTGCAACATGCTGCGTTTACACTTGGAAGTTACAAAAGAGGAAATTGGCACATTTACATGGAAGACTTGTTCTCATAAACTGATTATTTTAAAGAAGTGAATGATAATGATTTTTAAGCTGTGTTAACTAGTTTTACAGCAAAATTGCACTGGAGTTCAGAAACAATGGAGCATGTCAGTCATGACACCGACACATGCTTAACAGTATTTTTTCTACACTTGTTTCCTCATACTGGCGTGTCCTGCACAATGTGGACGGCTGATCAAGTTACTGATTAGTTAGTGTGCACATGGTCTTCAATCTTGTGCAGAACATTTAGCTAATCATTGTTAAAGGCGTTGGCTAAAAAATAAATATATATATATATATATATATATATATATATATATATATATATATATATATATATTCGGCACGTTGGAGTATGTGCTGCATGTGCACGCGTTCAACGACCTGAGCTCTGAGGAATTTACCTGCTTTTGAAGATCAGCATGAAAACAGCCTCAGAGCATCAAACTCAGCTCAGGCTTTATTCTAGATTTAAAGTAAAACCTGACTCGAAACATGGAAACCTAAAGTGACTGTGTATTAGCAGTCAGCTGTATTAGCCCTGCTTTGCTTGTGTTAAATCTGTCTTAAAGGATTAAAAACAGTTCTACTCTTTCATTTATTTTATTTTTTTTTATTTTTTTAACTGAACAGAAATGCATTTCTGTTTTTTGTTTAAAAAACAAAAACAGAAAAAAAAAATTGCTTTTTTAAGTGTAGAGTAGATCTATATGGGTCATTTAAAAAAAGAAAAGAGATCCAACAATAACTGAAATGAATGTGTACTTTATGACACTATGGTGTTGCTTTTATTATCAATACTGAGCCCACAGCACTTCCTTAGTGACAATCACTTATTTCAGATTATTTTTCTTTGTGCCTCTCCAAAAAAGGCCAGAAAAACAGACTCTGCTGCTAGCTTTAACTAGGCCTTAAAATCATCCAGATCTGAAAGGACTTGCAAAAGTTCAGATGGCACAAGTCTCACCGTGATGCTAAAAAGCTCCTTTATAGCCTTTAACGCTAATTTGACTGCAGCATTTAGACCCATTGTGCTACGAAAACTACACAAGACTGACATGCTAGATTAGCGTCAAAGTTAACTACAGGATTGCATAACTGAAGGTAAAAGAACTGGTCCAAAAGTTGACCACTCATGTCCTTATTGGCTATTGCAAATAAGGACATTAGCAACACTGCTCTTTTCTCTGCTCCAAAACCCTTTACAGGCCCAACCGGATTTCAAAGCAATGACACGATGCTTTGTTGTACAGGTGGGTTTTAGTGATGCAAAGACACACTAAACTCACTACTGTTCACTGTACAATGACTCACACTGAAACTAAAGCTTAGGAATGACTTCCAAAGGTGGACAACAATAAAAAAAATAAATTAAAAAAACTCTCCCTGTTTGACTTACATTACTGCATGTGGGTTCTGGAGCATGCATGCCTTGGGGCCGAATGTCGTCACAGGGCTCGGTCCATGAAGTGATTGAGTCCTCCTAAAAGACAGGATAAAAAAAAAAAAACATTCACATGTAAACACAGCAAGTAGTTGGGCAAGAACGCAAATGAAGACTCCAAGGCATTTTAAAATGATCTCATCTTACTCGAACTGCGCATAAGTTGACCCCACAACCTCTTCTACTGTCATCTGTTCGTTTACAGGAAACTGGAAGCTGAGCTCAAGACCAGATGATGTCACTCACCCTTTGATGCCGATGCTAGTCTCTAGAAATTCCCAAGTTACCAACTCTTTTTGTCAAAGTTTTCACCAAACAAATTACACTTTTAATTTCAGTTTTCAAGACAAAAAAAGAAGAAAAAAAAAAAGGGGAAGCGAAACAAAGGCTGTTGGAGACGTCTACAAAACAGAAGCGGAAGTTCAGAATTTACAGAATTCACAAATCAGCCGATATTTGCTTATTTTGTGTCTACTTAGCTTCGACACACCACTAGAGTCTCTATTTGTGTCACTGCGTCGATCTGGAAACCTTTCATTTGATAGGTGAAAGTGTAAACTGTGGCGCTACAGCCCAGTGCTTGAAATGTTCTTTGTTCAGATTTAGACTTTTTTGGGGCGTCTGTTTGTCGTAGGTGCAGCGTTAACAGTGCATCGGTGAAATTAAGCCCGACAAGCTGTTTTATAAGCCTTACTTATCCACTTACTTACTCTGGAGCTCACAGAAATCTGCTTTCTGCGCAGTGGAAAAAATGAAAATCTTAAGCACCTGTCTGTATTAGGCTTTGTTAACGCATTGTGACTGGAGTGTGGGGTCAAAAGGTCAGCGGTGGCATTCACTGACGGCGCAAACGCAGCCTTCATGCTGAATCACTCAATCAAATCCTCTTAGCCGTCTCACTCTGCGAATGCACCATCTGCCGTTTACGCGCTCTTAAAGCTGCACTGAACGATATTTTCATACAAACATGTAAAGAAACTAACGCGCAACGCCAGAGCCGCTGCTCACACTGACAAAAGCACTGACAGTTATCACCAAGTCTGCAACTCTACAGAGTCTGTTGCTGCTCTTGTTTCGCTCACTGCTTTGGTATTTGTCAGAACGCCAAAAAACTGGAGTCCAATGGGATGATGTGGAGAAAAGGCAAATGTTTTAAAGTGACAGCAGTTCGATCAACGATAAGCAGTCGTGAGCTTGTTTTAGGGTCATTTTTCCCCTCCAGTGGAGAAAAAACAAAAAGTAATGCAACTTTAAGACTTTTACATTCACCAAATGGGCAAAGGAAAAAAGAGAAGAGAAATAAAAAGATGAAGCTCTGACACTAAAGTACAAAAACAGAGTAAAGCTGTGTGTACTTTGGATTTGTGGTGGTAGCAACCAGAGAGCATAAAAAGTAAATGGCATTTAGTGACTTCAAGCAACTATGGGCAAAAAGACTGCTCAGGTCAGTCTCAGGTGAGAGACTGACGAGACTACCAATGAGACTTAAGCATATCGTTGATTGACATGTGACCAAACATAAGGCCAGGGGGACAGAATTGGCCTGGAAGGCTTTGGAAGATGCTTTACAGCTTTTCCTACTGACAAAGACCTCCACATGACCACTCATACCACACCAAACTAGTTAAGTGTTAGATAAACAATTAAATAATAGAAAGGTTCTCTATTATAGAAATCTATTTTTTTTTATAGTGGGTCCAAAAAAAATTCTGTGAATTAACCAAACCCGAGACTTGCTGCTAAAACTGTACTTGACCTCTGACTAAATGTTTAGTTAAAGGGCAGTTTCACTGGTCCGGCCCACTTGAGATCTAAATGAGCTGTATCTGACCCACGATGTAAAATGAGTTTGACATCCTTGCATTAGACGGTCACCTAGGTTACCAGAGCCTACAACGTCCCCAAGCAACCAGCTGTGTACGTAAGCTTTACTTCTGCGTAACTTCTCGAGCAATCTGAGAATGTATCAATATTTCAGTCCAGCACTGGATCACAGTGCAGGTGGAGTCACAACATTTTTTTAAAACTACTCCAACAGAAGATATTGTATTGCGTTGTATTAGTAAAATAATACACAGATACCAAACTGTGATCCGCTTATCGTAAGCTCTGGTCTTATTGTAAGCTTTTAACTAAACTCACGTTAGTTACTTTTCAGCCAAGGAGGTCCACTTCACTTTTTGCTTTGCTACAATGAAAAGGGTCCTTTCCCAATTAGGATAAATTCCTCCTAAATCTTAATGCTTCTGAAAAAAAAAAAAACCTTGCAACATGAACAGTTAGCAAACCAAAGAGGTGAAGTCAGATACCCACACAAATCCATTTCACAAAAGTCTCAGCTGCTGCAACTGTGATTGTGTCTCAACATTTTCCAATCTGCTTACAAGGTGGTAGCGCAGTAATGCAATCAGGTTAACCGATTGCATTACTGGACTATAGTCATGGCAACATGGACCATTTAAAAAAAAAGAAAAAAACATCTGGATGTTTCAGGCTGAACACTTGGCATCGTTACATGTAGCGGGCCTCTTCGTGGCTGTTTGTATCTGTGTATGTGTGTGACAGAGTTACTGCAAATTTAGTGAGAAGTAATGAATTAATATCTTGACCTTTATAGCAACGCTCTGTATGAAAGTGAGCTGACCAACTGGACAACAACTTAAAGCATATTGTAAATCCAGCAAGCCCTGGTTTGTTTGCTTAAAGGTTAGTCTGCACCAGGGTCACGTCTCTGATAAGCAGGAGGTTTTGACCAGTGAATCAGCAATTTTTCACTCACACTCACACGACCATAACCCTAAGGAAAGATAAAAACGAGGGGTTGAAGTTATAAGTAATACTGTTCTTCTGACTTTGCACTTTAAACATGGCTCATTACCACCTTAAAAAAAAAAGAAAATCAAGTTTCATGTGTGGACAACTGCTTTACCTGTATTCAAAGGAGGTGCTGGCTGAGGAAGTGCTCAAGCTGCGGACTTTTCTGTTTCTTCGAGTCAGGTTGCGGGCAGGCACCTCCCCTCCATCACAGGTGGAGCAGGAGTATGGGGCAGATTCCACTCGCACGTCCTTTCCGCCCTCCATCTCACACAGCCAGGCTGGAGGTAAACTGACATGACACAGCAATCTTTCATGAGTAGAGCGATCAGGTGTCACGCAAAGTGTGACACCTGATCTGTATCTGTATAATATACAGGATATAAACTGCGACAAAGGAATGAAAACTAAGTGACAATAAATGCTGGGCGATGACGCACAACTGTGTGAGGCTGGTCGAAGATGATTTTCAAAGCCTTTTGTTCAAGTTATTTTGAATGTGGGAAAAATACAACAGTATGTATGTTTCTCACAATCGGCTCAGAATCAAAAGAAATGTGCCAATTTATGTATTCATCCCCACTGACACCCAAAGAAAATGATCACACAAAAGAGCTGCTGAAATAACATTTAATCGCAGCCTTAACAGATACAGGGACTATAGCATAAGAACTTAAAAATAGACTATAGCTAGTAATATTTACCTAGTGAAAGAGCTGGCAAAGTTGCACACATAAAATATATTTGTTCTTCAATTGCTAAATGCCAATTTTTTTAATTTGCGCCCTCTCCCCTCAATCACACTCCTCCCATGAGGTGCATCAACAGCAATGAGTTTGTCCTGATCTGCTCACTCTGTTCATTAACACCCTAGCAACCATTAATCAGCTCAGCTGGCAGAAACAACCCCGGCTCAGTGTATTGGCTGCATGCGCCAAACTTCATGTAATAAAACCAGCTTTTGTACTGATGGTCCAAAAGAGGCAAAAACTTACAGAACATCATTCCAACTATTATATACATAAAGAAAACACGAGCGAGTCTACAGCTCGGGTCACATAAAATCTACTGACGCGCTCAAATATTTCTATTCATTTTATTTTACTTCTATCGATCTTACAGATTACATCTCCCAGTAACCGGCGTTCACCAAATTACATAAGGGTTAATATGCACTCTTTTCTAAGTCGGTATTAAATTGAAATAAAAGTTTTTGTCCAAACAGTAAAAACTTCAAGTTAAGCCAAAATTAAGCTTCAACTAAATTATATTGGCTAAAGTTTTTTCCTTACCGTCAGCCAGCTAGAGAAAAAGATGCAACCTAGCTTACACAGGTTAATGTTTATTTTGCGCTTAACAGCCTCGTCTTTGCGATTTATCACTTTTCTAATGGTCGAACTGTCCCGTGTGGTCTACAACAGGACCTCCACCGACTTGCCTGACTATATAAACGGATGAATGGTGGCGACCACAGATATATCACCGGTTAGGCAACTGAGCTAGTTCCCAAGCTAAGCTAGCAGTTAGCCGTCCTGATCACAGAGCGTCACATCATCCAGCTGCACGGCTACCTATTTACTCACAACGTCACGGGAGACGACGCAAATCTGGCGCGCGGCAAAATCCCGCAGGATCAGAACTTCACCATTATTATTCGCTTTGATAATAATATAGTTACACCATCTCACTACTCAGGAATCAACAATCGCCTCGCAACTTCCTCATACTGACCAGCCAATCACGGGCTCCCTCTGCGCCGACGTCATATTGGACTACCACTCCAGGCTACAGCACCACAGGTTATACAGCATTCAGATTATATTACAGGACCAAACTACATTGTAGGTAAAAAATTATACGGCAAAGACATAAAGTTATAGCTGCTGCATGAATTAAGGGATTATTTTGGATTAATGATTCCACTATAGCCTCCAGGTTTAAATTTCTATCACCCCTCTTAATGATTAAACCGCAAAATAACCTTTATTCCGCTTTATTCTGTTTCTTTCCATTAAACAGTACTGTGCGGGAAAAAACATCCCTCATTTCTTTTATATTTTCCTTACAAGGGACTAGACTCTCCTTGTCATTTTTGAAAATGGTCTTTAGCAATGGTTCTGGTCTTTCATGGTTTTTCTTTGGGCATTGCTTTTTTACTCATTTTCCAGTCCGAGTACCTCACCATTTTGACAGATGCTGATTTTTTGTTTTGTTTTTTAGCCATTTAACATTCATATAGTCATTCAGCAATAAAAAAAAAGCTACCTTACTTGAGGGATGTACCAGGTGATTCTCAATTAGCTATTATATGAAAAGTTAACATGCAGCATGGTGTGCATGGTGTCTTTAAAAGAACATAGGAAAGTGGACAAGTGGGAGAGAAATGATAATCCTTCAGCAAATGAACAGTGTCTAAAAGTTGTGTCTTTAACAAATAGAAAAATCCAATCTGGCAAAGGAGAAATGGTCTCGGTGGAAGGGTGGCTGTTAAGAATCCATTATTAAGGAAGTGAAACTGGGAGAAAAGACTTGATACAGAACAGAACAAAAGCCAGCCAACATCCAAACCAAAGCTTTGAATGTGCGTCAAGAATCCCATAGAATTCAGCCTATTCCTGAAGATTACTTAAAGAAATTACAAAAACGTATAATATTGACTTTCAAGCTCATTAGAATTGTACAAACTCCGGTTTTGCCTTATTTCCGTGTATGTTTGAAACATGTTTCAAAAATCGCTGCACCCATTTCCCATTTTCTTAGAAAAATATGAAGAAATGAGGTGTGGCTCAAGACTTTTGCACAAAAACAAAAAATAAAGAATACTGTGGCAATTGTTACACACTTCAGTGTGCTTCAGTCAATCAGTACAACTTTACAGAGGTGGGAAATAACGGAGTACAAATACTAGAATTCACATTACTTTACCTAACTTTATGTTACTTAGGTTTAACATGTTTGAGGGAAGTTTTTATTTCCATCAAACATCATTGAGCCTAAATGGAGGGAACAATAACACAGAAAAGACAATGCTGTTGGTGTAGCCATCCCCGGAGCTTATCACATATGCAGAGATAAAATACAAAAAACAACAACATATTATTTATGCATCATTCACAGCACTATACTTACCAGTGGCTAAAGTGGAGCCTGTGTTGTACTTCAGGATCTAGTTCGCACTACAGAGACACATGCTGCAGCAGGTCATTTCAAATGCAACATTTCTAACAGCTGGACAGATATCAGCACACACACAAGCCGTTTGTATGCAGTTTGACTCACGGTGTGTTGCCAGCTAAAGGTTCAGCTGCTGCATTTCCCAGGGAGCGAAAAGAAAGAAGCAAAGAAACCTCAGAGATGGAGAAAGATAAGAAAGACAGGATGGGAGGCAGAAGAAACGTTAGATTTAAAGGTAAGAACTGCTCAGTGACACCAGATTTAAAGATCATCATTTTAATCACATATTGGGTCCGTATATGATGGTAAGTTATGGTGTATAGCCTACTGTGTGTTATTCGAAGACTGAGCAGCTTAGTGCATATAAAGAGGTTGGCTCGCTGTACTGTGGTGAATTTAAAGTAAAGCACTGCTTTGGACTTAACACCACAGTGACTGTAGTGTTCATGGTCAGAGATTACATCAAGGGTACATCAAGTGTAGCAGAGATGAATTTAGATGTAAGCGATTAAGCTTCGATTCATTTACTGAATCTTTATACCAACTGTGTGCTGTGTAGTAAAAAGACAGTATAAACAGTATACCATGGAAATCAGCCAAGACAGCTTGTGAAACATTTGCTTTAATTCAGCTGTGTAAATCCACAAAGAGCAGTAAACCTCAGCAGCAACACACTTCAGCTGATCACAGCCTGTACACAAAGAAAATGCTGGAGATTACAACAGAAATTATTGTGGGGTGTGATTTTTTCCCCCCACCCTGAGCCACTACTTCCGATTTTAGATCCCCCCCTCCTCCCACGACTCTAGTAACAGGAAATACAGCGAATTTGAAAAAACAAAGCTCTTAAAAAAAAGTGATTTTACCCAAGAGGCTGAATCAGTACATTTTGATGTAGTGGTTTTTTTATCTTTATTTTTGCCACTTGTTTATCAAGTCCTACATGTCATCAGAAAGACCAGACTTGGTAATTTCTTTGGAGTTGTTACAGATGCGCTGACCATCTAGAAGGAAAGCTACTTGCTCATGGTCATGCATTCTCTGCCACATCCACACAAAATAATCTGTATTTGTATTTCAGATGTCTGCCCAGTAGAGGGCAGTAAACATCAAGGATTATTACCAAAGCATGTACATCATTAGAAAGGACTCTGATCATCCATCGGTGAAGCAGGGATCAGCAAGTGTGAGAATATACCGAGTAAGCAATATGCAAACTGCTAACACTGAGGGAAATGCTCTTTAGCAAGGCACGCCAGTTAAGATCGGCGTGTATAATTACGCTGATGTTTTCAGCAAGCGTGGACACGTATGCTGCTGTTACTCAAGCTGGGAAGTCAGTCTGCAATTTCATTTTTAGTCTTCACACTCATTCCGTAGAGTGGCACTACAAGAAGGTGCCTTTACACTCATTGTAAGTGCTGATGAACAAAAAGAGTTAAGTGAGTGCGTTAATGACTGTACAGAAGAGGCAGGCTGATTCAACAGTGGATAAGAAATTGTTTATTGACTTGAACATAATTACAAGGAAACCAAACAGTCTGCAACATTCTAGCTTCAGTGGGAAATGCTCTAAGTGAATCACACTCAACACAGTAGGTCATCTCAAACTGCTTTTTATTACATCTTAAATAACAGTACATTTTAATATAGTTTCTATCTTGCATCCAGCTTTCGGTTGTACACTGACTGACTTTAAAATTAAATACAAAAGGTGAAAAGGGAACAGTGGGGGTGCAGAGCTCTACAGTTATTTGATAGAGAAAGAGAGAAAAAGGAAAGGGAATTTAATTAATTTGTAATATTTTTTTTATTTTGTTTTATTTTTTGCCAACTCCAGGCCTAACGCACAATTACAGCACATTTTTTTTGTACAGAATGTCGCAGAGAAAAAAAACAGAATGGAAAAAATGTCACTACTGCTAAAGAAAGAGCGTTTGTTTACAAGAAGGGAACAACAGAAACTTCTGCCATTCAGATGCTGCAAGATTTTTTTTTCCCGTTTTTTTTTTTATTAAAGGACAGAAAAAACCTGTTATAAAATGTTTTCCTTTGTAAATGGAATTTCGTTTGCTACAGAAGGAATGAAAATTTTATTTTGTTCCATTGGAGATTGTGTATGTTTACGTGAATGAATGTACGTATGCATGTGTGTACAATTTAAACACTTACATTACTTTAATTTTTGTGGAATCCCTCCCAAGTATGGACCAAGTAACCGTTAATGTCGCAGGGTTTGCTTCTCGAGTGCATAGCTTTGACATTTTAGTTGAATCGTGTATGCACGGAGTAGCCAAAAACAAAGAGGAAAAAAAAAAGGAAAAAAGGAAAAAGAAAAATATAAATACCATCGTATTGATATATTCAACAGGTTATTTTCTCAAAGAAAAACATCAAAAGGACTTAATTTCATATGCACCTTTTAAGCAATTCTACAGCATGCGATTCTAAGAGATAACCCACCCATGGCAGACAACCAAAAAAATTTTTTTTTCGTTTTTAACTTAAAAAGTTTCAATATCATTATTTTCAAACATTGATTTATACAACATGTCATTCACAGAGTAGTAACTGCATTTCCAAGCACGGAATGGGCACCTCTGTTAAAAGAGAAAACGTCCGGATTGCAACCGGGCTAAAGTGGAGGTACTCTCTACCTGACCAAATCACATCACCGGTCCCAACCACGGGCAACAGAAACCAGGGGAAAAACAAAGGATAAGGAGGGGAGGGCATGAACAGAAAACAAACCAAAACAAAACGAGGGGCAGGGTGGATTATGATCTGATGGGTTAATCTTTATTCTACATTGTTGCCAGACAAAAAGGTGTAAGAATGGTTAAAATGTTTGGGTTTCTTTTTTTGTTGTTGTTGTTGTTTTCCGTTTTAAAAACGAGCATTCGTCATCATAAACAGCATGTGCTTGGTTAATTAACTTTTTTTCCTTTAGACAGTATATATGCAAAGTTTAATTTTTGTGCAAACAGATTTGTGGACTACACTGGGGTGTGGTGTGGGACAAACAAACAAACAAACAAACAAAAAAAAAAAAACCCAAACAAAAGACAGTAAAAGTATTACGGGGCTAAATATACAGAAGGGCCAGAAGTGGCTTTGAGGACTCCCTGTTGAAGCTGAATTCTCTCGCTTTGTTCTCCGGTGGGATAAAGCTGGATTTAAAATGACGCGATCTGGAGATTCTTTTATTTTTCCCAACTTAAAAACATTCTCTAAAAATGTGTAAAGACTAGGAAATAAAAGCTTTGATCCTCATTTTAAACATTAACTGACAGTTCACTGATCTACCTCTTCAACTAAACAGAAAAACAAAACAAAGAAACAAAAATAAACATGGTCAAAAAGCTATCAAAAGTTAGATCACTGCCATGTAATAACCTTCACTCAGACCTGTGCATAATGAGGACGCAGGACACATTTCGCTTGGTGATGGTGGTGGTGGCAGCGGTGGTAGGGTTTTTGTATTTTCAGTTATAACAATACCAGACCATGGTCGTAGGAGGAATGCACAATTTTCCCCTCAGTTCCACTCTGAAAGCACTAAATTCCCCAAGCTTTTTTTTTTTCCTTTCTTTTTTTGTAGCTTAATGAGTGACAGACAATTGTGCTCTTTTAAATGAGAAGGAGACAGAGAGAGAGAGAGAGAGAATTTTTGCCCTTGATAGTTTTTTGGAGGGGGTGTTTGGAGTCAGTATCATGGTGTGTTTTCGAAAAGATTGGATATGCAATAAAATTGAACATCGTGATGTTGGAATGGTCTTCCACTCAACTTTGGAGTCCGGATGCCATCTGGAAAAAACAAACATTTTATCGTTATTATTCTGCAAAGTTACTGACTGTGCACAAAACTAAAATCATTTAAGCCGGTGCCTGCAGTTTCAATCTAAACCCCCAGATGGCAGTAAAGATGAACTCTGAGGCGCTGGTGCTAACACCTACCTTCAGACTCTAGTTCCAGATCTTGAGGAAGCTGTCCCAGGACCCTGTTGCCACTGCCATGCCATCGTCAGTCACACCCAAGCAGCTCACCCGGTTATCATGACCGGCCAGGACACCTGCCAAGACAGCAGAGGATGAGACAAGGCACCAAACCTGCTCTGTCTGACGGGTACTGCAGGCTAACATAGACTCGAGAATAAAGATGCAGGTTTGGAAACTGATTACATGATGAAAAGGTGAAAGAGGGCAAGATGAAACTTGTTTCAAAACCATAAAGTGCAGAGTAGGCTATAAACCAGTTAGTAAAGGCTGATGCTGACCCAATATACTGATAATCAATACTCCATACACCAGTGGATCGATATATTTAAAAAAAGAAAAATTGTCTGCTAAGATGTTGGCTCACTCAATAGACCCCACTATGCAGTCAATAGATCAAGTATGCAGTCAATAGATCAAGTATTTATGCCTCCATGGGGGCTCTTCACTACTCGAACAGGGGATGATTCTCCTCTCTCAGCTGCTTACTATTGGCCTTGGGCTACAGTTTGGCTTCAGATCTTTAATGGGGAAATATTACTCCACAAAGTATTCACATAAAGCCAAACATGCTTAACCAAGACTGCAGATACACATCGATACAGACATATGATACACTAATAACAAACATGTTACACGTTGCACATTTGGCTACAAAATATTTATTCCCACTCTGCTTAAACTCGTCAGGTTTCACAGGGACAATGTGCAAGTGCAATTAGACCAGATTAGCATCTACCTTCACAAGTAAAGCATTGCGCAGGAGTAGTGCATTTATGCTGGTTTGCACCAATAGTGTTAGGTTTAATAGTCAAAGTCATTTCTAATAGGCATTTTAATACACTCTCTTCCTAGTTTCCCCAGAACGGCCTTATGATAGTGTCTCCCTTTATAGCAGCTCCTCAACAGTGTCTGCAGGCTATAAGGTTATTTGGTAGCTTGAACATATCCATCATTCCCTGACAACTACCACACAGTGAACGCTTCACCGCCATGTTGACAGAACTAAAACCCTCAGAATAGATGCAGCTGTATAAGCTGTAAGACAAATGCTACTTTTAATGCAACACAACAAAAGAACAAACATACTCCTATCAGTGTTTTCACTAACAGTTGCAGTAACTTCAACAAACTACAAAAATTTATGACGCCAAGACAAATCTTCTGTTTGCCACACAGCCTGATCTAGTGATAATAACAACTTAAAACTATTTAAATCACTTTATTGCTACACACGGTGAATATGTCAATACAATGGTGATTACTGACTCTTCAACAAGAACTAACTGTAAAAGACCAACTGACAAGTTTGTGCAGGTACTGGCCACACCAGCAAAGTTGCAAAAGTGCTGTTAGCATGCCGGCTACTTTCATAGAATAATGCTCGACATCAGAAAATTTTAATTGCAAATATTTCTGAAACTGAAGCAATGCCACAACAGGTACCTCCATATTGTGAATGAGGAGTCCTGACCTTACCCTTTTAAGTGCTGCCACTCTAATGCAGCACATGTGGAAATATTGACTTCATGGCATATTGGCAACTCGGCATCAGCAGTGAATCAAATCATCAGCAATAATAATTTTAGGTTTTGTTTTTTCCTTAAAGGCTTCATAATGTGAATATTTCAAATTATAGTGAAGTATAATCACATTCACACAGCTCCAGTCTTTTGCTCCGTATGGTGCCTACCTGCACGGTCGGCCTTCAAAGTGTCCCAGACGTTGCAGTTGAAATCGTCATAGCCAGCCAGCAGTAGGCGGCCACTCTTAGAGAATGCGACAGAGGTGATGCCGCAGATGATATTATCATGTGAGTAAACCATCAGCTCCTGGTCAGCACGCAGGTCAAACAGCCGGCAGGTAGCATCATCTGAGCCCGTGGCAAATGCGTTGCCATTAGGGAAGAACTGTAACAAAGGGCAGGGGAATCTAAAGTATTCTTACTTTTGTGCGATTTTTCAGAGTGAAGCTAATTATTTACACTTAAGGGCAGATATCACATACCAAATCTGTTTTTAGTCCGTCTAGTCATCACTTTTAGAGCAAAGCATACTGAATACTACTTGCAGTACTACTATGTACTATGAAATCAAGATCGTTCATTTAAAACAAAGTCTCAACAGTTAGCGTTAATTGTTTTTTCAAATTGCTCTGTCTCAGCCTTTTTAGAAAGAGCTTTAAAGTTAAACGTAGCAAAAAGGTCAACACAAACAGAGCCAAGTCATCCTGTCATTTTAATCGACTTGCTCAAGAACCCCAGACTTGCTGACAGATCTGACTGTAATCTGCTGAGTGGCTTTAAGACTTGACACCCTGACATGACTAGTATATAAGGTTTCTGTTTGTATCCTTACGCAGATGGCATTGATGTCCGACTCGTGGCCAGTGAAGGTCTGTCGGCACATTCCTTCTCTGATATCCCAGAGCTTGGCCGAGGCATCACAGGCTCCAGACACAAACAGCCTGGTGTCGGGCGCCAGCGAGAGACTCATGACATCGCCGGTGTGACCAGCAAAAGTAGTTGTCTGCTGGCCAGTCTCAATGTCCCACAGAGCACTGCAAGAAAACGCAAAGATGATTTACTGTCATTTACTCTGCAGAGTGACTGTTGACCTATGAGCAGAATCTAGCCCAGAAAGATGTATTAATTAGCCACCTTGTATTTAAACAGTAGCTCTCTAGCAGAAAGCACTACACGAGTGTATGAAATTAGGAACACTTGTATTTCCATAAATATTGTAGACAACCTAAAGAACTTACAGGCCAATGTGATGGCCCTGAAACCAGTAAAATATTGAAGCTCTTGACAGGTTGAAATTCTGACCCAACTGTTTAAAAGAAGAAAAAAAAAAAAAAAGTGTACTTGATTGAACTGATTGCAGTGGGTGCAATATCCCAACTCACCAGGAGGTGTCTCCAGAGCTGGTGACAATCTGGTTGTCATCCAGGAAGCGACAGCAAGACAGGTAACCTGAGAGGAGTGAAAGAAACTGAATCAAAAACTATAATATGATATATTATTTTGCAGAGCTATAAGACAAGTTTCCTCCCCTTATACTATGCACAGAGAAAGAAATCTCA
Organism: Astatotilapia calliptera; assembly: GCF_964374335.1. Taxonomy (NCBI): domain Eukaryota; kingdom Metazoa; phylum Chordata; class Actinopteri; order Cichliformes; family Cichlidae; genus Astatotilapia; species Astatotilapia calliptera. Next base: position 27,645,954 of record NC_137441.1, read on the forward strand.
TCCCAAATCATCATCCCACCCTCAGAGAATGTTATCTGAGCTGGATGTGGGGGAGATGAATTGACTAATTCACAACCAGATAAAAAAAGAAAAGAAAAAGCTGTAGGGCATCTCCTGGTTCATGACTTGCTTCCATAATTCTTCCTTTACTAGTTGGCAGAGTTTATAAACCCCTCCCAATAGCGAAGGAACTGGAACTAAAATGCTGACACACTTCCTGCATCATGTGACACTGATCAGATGAATGCTCCGCGCCCAAGAGCTCAACACTTTCATTAGCTTGAGCTGGTATATGACACAATGAAGACAGATGCACAATATGACTAGTATCTTTTGGATCTGAAAAAAATAACTGGGCTTCCACAATTATATAAGGGCTACCTTAGCAACATAATGGCTTATAACCGACTGGTTGTTTATAGAAGGACTTGTATGTATGTATAAATATATGCATACATACACACACTTGTATGGCTACATCCTATATGGCTGCAAAGTCTTGCTTTGACAAAAGACTTGCCAAATATTCAAAAGCATGTTACCATGACCACACACCGACAGAATCAGACTCACAAGATGAAACTACCAGTCTCACAACCATATTTAAGCCCAAGCAACAAAAAGTAAAAAAAAAAAGAAAAAAAAAGAAAAAAAAAAGTGAGAAATATGAACTTCCATCTACTCAAACGGAGGGCCAAATTGAAACCTAAATGAGGAATGCAGTCTTAAAAATCAAGTGACTTGAGTCCTGCCATGACCTATACTGCCCTTGTCAGAGATTGCAGAACGCTGACAAATCAAAGCTACTTTGGGCTGCACTCTTTCACAAGGGGTTGCTGCAGCAGGTACGGCCACATGTTTCACTTGTCAGATTTTTACGCCAGATGCCCTTTCTGACATAACCCTTGAGGGATTTGTCTCTGAACGGGAGACTTTTCCCAACATCCTGGGACTGACGGGTAAATGGGTACAAGCTAATGGAAGCATCCTGCCTACCTGTGTGTCCGGCCAGCTCGCGGCTTACGCGCACATTTCCTTCACGGGTCTTCAGGTTGTAGATTGAGCAGATGTTGTCCAGGCCACCACAGGCAACATAGTTCCCAGAAGGGGCATAGGCGCACGTCATCACCCAGGAGGAGCGCAACGGGATGGCATGGACCTGAAGGAGAGGAGCAAGATTTAATATTAGATAGTATGCAGTGACAGATGGAAGAGAGGGAGAAGGGGCAGGCATGTGACAAAGTCTGTCTGCAGTATTAACTTAACATTTCAAGGGCACAGTATTCACTATAAATAGCATTACTTGACACAAAACACTTGTGAATTGTATTACAATGAACTTAACCTTTTGCAAATGGAAGTCTGGGAATTATCATTATTTCTATTCTGACTTGATCTTGGATGAAAGGGAAAAGACAACAGTTCATTTGGAAATTTGGTGAAGGATGACTGTACACATCTTATGTTTAGACTACCCCGACCTCATCAGATCTCCTGGCCCCACTTTATTGTGTTTTTCTGGGTTTTATATGTCCTGGTGACATCTAAAATCTTCTGCCCGTCTGTGTTTACAGCTCAAGATTAAAGGATGGTTAGCTCTGGGTCAACAGAAGTTTTGTTTTAGCTTTCTGGTTTTTGAACAAGCTAACCAACTATGTGACATTTTATGACATCATGTCATCATTTCACAGTGTTTTGGTGTTATCAGTTTTAAAATATTATTAGAATGTATTGCTCACTGATCAAACCACAAGGAAGAAAAAAAAACCTCCCATACCAACGTAAGAGAGGATGTGTGTCTTTCTTTGTACATTTCACTGGTTAAACACCAGGAACTTAAAAAAGCACCCCAAATTACTGACCATTTAAATTGTTTCAGTTACCTTGTTTGTGGTGTAGCTGTCCCAAATAATGAGTTTGCCATCCTGGGAAGCACTGACCAAAAGCCTGGTGAAAAGAAAGAAGAGATTAATAAAGGGAAAGACTGTCATCAATTTGAACTAGCAGAGTGTGATGCATATGTGTATATATAGTACAGTTTTACCCAGAAAATGTTTATCCGTGACCTTCACAATACAAAAACACTGCTTAACACACAGTACGCGAGGATGTGGCTTGTCTTACTTGAACATTTTTATTCTATTTTAAGGGGTTTGAAGTGATAGAACGGAACATTTCAGATGGTATTTAGACAGTTTAGATTTACTTTTTGAAGGCGTTTCCAATTTATTGCATCCATATTTTTGTTGCGCTTTAGGAATTAGGGGTAACAATGAGCCATCATTTCAGAGCCAACACAATAGGAAAGATATCACTTAACCATGTTTAGTAGTGTTGCCAGTGCTGTCACTTTCCTGTGAGCAAACAGGACAAAAGATAGGAACCAATGCAGGTCACATGATTCAATTTACTGTGTAAATTATGTGGGTGGTGAGATTCGGGGGGGCTTGTTCAAGAACCATCATGGAAGCTAAGTGTTGCACTGTTGAGCAAGTGAATAGACATTTTCTAGACAGATAAAAATAGATCCATAAGCAACCAAACAAATGAAAAAGCTTGTGATACCCGTCTTAAATACATTTACATAATTTTACATGCAGAATGGATGGTGCTAATCCCAACTGGACTGATCTAGCAGCTGAATTACACCAATACTTTCAAGTATGTTTAGAAGAGCATCTTTAAAACAAACAAAAACCCCACTGAGATATATCCCAGTTTTTGCTTTCAAGAGAAAGCTCCTCAGTACCTCTGTGACTGCTCTGCTATCTGGGTGAACCCAACAGGAGTAACCACAGTGATGGTCCCAATGCACACAGGACCAGGAAAAAGAGTGAACACACCAATGACTGCTGGGAATATGGAAATCTTAACTACTGTGCTGGCAGGAATATGCTCACATACGCACACCAGCAGATAATAAGTCGGGGACCGAAAGGTTTGTGCTGGGAATTCTAGTCTAGGAAAAAAATAATTACCAGCTTCTTGGTCTTAAAAATGACCACATTTGATCTGGGAAAAAAATGTTAGCTTCAGATCAGGCTGTGACACTGAGTGTGTTAGCAGACTGCAACACAAGACTTTGCCCTAACTTGAAAGGAGCTCAGAGTTCTGAGGGTTGAGAAGAAGCCACCAATATTTTCAAAGGCAAAAACGTGGTTTTTAAAGAAAACACTGAAACTATTTAAAAGTTACCAATTGTGAAACTCGTAGTTCTTCGGGTCAGAGTACATGTCAACTGGCAGACAAGCGCATGCAGCAAAGTGCACGTGTTTGGCAATTTTTTAGTACTCTTTATGAACAACTTCGTTTTCATGGCTTCCCAGTCATGTACCCACACCTCATTCTCATAAGATACACTTTTGTGGTTGTCTGATATGATACAATAGGAGGTCTGAAAATGCAATGAGCAGCAATAAGAAAGAGCCTAATATAGATGGGTAATACAGATGTTTTACATAAAACAACAAAATGATCCAACATGTGTTTAGGTAATGTGTTTGAGGATCGTCTTGTGGGACGAGTTAGTCACATTTGAGTACTCAGGATATTTCATAAAAAAAACGCAAATTGCTTTGTTGAAGTCAGTACAAACTTCTACTTTAAAGTTGTTTAACAAATTACTTTATTTTCAACATGAAACCAGTGCTTTGTGTTCTCACATGCACTGACAAAAAGAAAGAAAATATACGGGGATGAATTAGCTCTAAATTAATAACTGAGGTGTTATTCTAAGAACGTCTAATGCCTTAATATTTTGAAGAAAAAAAAAACTTACATTTTTGAGATGCATTTAGGCTTTTGAAAAAAAATATTCATGCTATTTCTGGGATTTAGCATCATATTCCTTATATTAAACTTTGTCTTACAGACTGCTGGTGTTTTATAACAGATTCATAATATACTGAGGACTGCATGCTGAAAAATTACACATTACTGGCTGGTAAATGAAAGTAAGGGAAGGCTTTCTTTCTCAAAGTGTAGAAAATTCACCCTAGTCTGGCACGTGAAGAACCAACTCTAGCCTAGACTGCAGCTCAAAACATCTTTTTGATTGGGTAAAATCCCACAAACACCTCTTGAGGATAAAACATTGAGATTCAACAAATAGTAAGCTCTTACAGTGAAAACACTGTGTTAGATTTTTTTTTCTTACTTATACGACGACCAGCAGGGTGATGAGATGAATGAGCACTTTGCAGTGGTCTCTCTGTGGACTGACGCACGGCAGCGCCACAGTGATTAACTTGTTGATTGCTGAGGTGAGAGGTGTGTACAGCTCTGGGGAATACACTTTCTGAAGTGAGGACTATTGCTTCATCTGCCATGGCTATGAGGCTCAACACTTGTTTTTAACAAAGACTGACTCCATTTTGAGTATTTTCCCTACCCACATACCACACCCCCAGTGCACACAAACACAGGCACAGCACAGTAGAAGCACTCCAAGATACAGTGATGCACCTGAAATAACCAGTCATGGTAATGAGTGTGTTAATATTGTGCATGTGCACCAGTACAGTACACCACTGTTAAAATTTTACAACCGTGAGTACATGGTAATATAACAGACTGCAAAAGACTTGCTTTGGGATTAAGAGTGGGGTGAGTTACTGTGGAATGCCACGGTTTGAAGAGGACCCTCAGGAGGAAGTAAGCAGCACAAAGACAGCCAAGCAAGCTTTTATATCCATTTCCTGCATTTAGGCAGTGGGGGTTGGGGCTGATGGGATAAAATATTTAGTTAATGGACAGAATGGAGTTGAATGAGATTACCTCGAGTCAGAGCCCCAGTGCATGGCATAGATTTTAGCCAGATGCCCCCTCAGTGTCCGTCTAGTGCGCATCTGAATTCGGCCAACAGGGTCAATGTTAGCTGTGATCTAAAAAAGGATCAAGATGAGAGAGAAAGTCACCTTGAGACCATCATGTATTAGTCAAAGTATTAAAACCTTCCAACCAAACATCAAGCATATTGTCTTCATTTAAGTTTCAAAATAATAAATTATGTCAAGTCAACATCATAACAACTATAGCGCTTACCTGAGACAGGGTAGCATCTGCACACGCTTTCCTGGCATCCTGAAAAAAGCAGCCAGTAAAATTAGAACGTCATATTTTATGTGCAAATGGCATGCTTTCATGTTTGGGGGTTCCTTACTTTTAAAGCACTCTGTAAAAAAAAATTAACTACACTATAAATGTCTGACATCTTAAATGCACTGGAATGACGACATCCATTTAATAATAGTAAATAATAAGAAACTATGGTGCAATACAAGTGAGATTAATGTAAATCAAGTTGGATTCCTGCTCAGTGGCATCCCACTGCAATGATGCTACTGAGGAACCTGAGCAAGCGTTGGCAGGCAGCTTTAACTTCTTGCCCACAGCAGTCATGTAAAATGTAGTAGAGGCTCAATGCAGAAATACTGTCATCCCACAGCTATTTTTGTTTGCTAGTGTTAGTGGTGCTTACGGTACATTGATTTTGATCATGTGACAATATGCATTACAGTACTGCTACAGGTGATAAAGCCTGTAAAAATGTATTGAAGCATTTTAGGACAAACCAAGAAGTACATAACCCCTATTATCACTACTAGTGTAAAACCTGGAGGTCACTGACAAATGTTATTTGGATTTATAAATCTACTTAAAGAAAACAAATGCAGGTTACTTCGGGGACTGAAGGACTTACTCTGATCTGGTTCTTGAGCTGCTCAGCCTCCTGGCGTAACTGATCCAGTTCACTCATTTTCCTCAGCTAATGGTGCGCTTCGCTCCGCCGCCTAGACTCTTGCTGATCTGAAGGAGACAAGCAACGAGATGCTCAACATACATTTCGCATGCTGCTTTTAAAAAAAACAAAAACAAAAACAAAAAAAAAAACAGTATTAACGCAGTCAGTTGTAATACAGTACATGTGAATTAAACATATGGTGCTGACAAATTACTTTGGCTAGTACACAAAATTTACATGTGATTCTGGCCAAAATGGAATTACGTTTTGTCTTCTCTAATGTATTTATGGACATGTTATCATTTTGTTAGTTACAGAAAAGCCGGGGATCACACAGTATCTTTTAAATCCAATCTGTGAGGCCCAGACAAAGTCTCAGGGAATCGCTTTCTAGACATCTCAAGACTTGTCCTCGCCAGCTTGAAACTGTTACCTAGCAACAAGCACTAGGCAGCTACTTTAGGCTTAAGATAACAATTTTGAGGATGATGCTGAATTTGTTCTCTCTCCCCTCCCAAACGACAGCAAACCCTTGGGCAAACATCTGGCCACAATGAGCAGCTGATAACCATTTCTTCAGAATCAAGGCAAAAATACATTAAAACAAACAAAACAAAAAAAAACAAACAAAAAAAAAAAAACACTAGGCCATGCAGGCCAAACACATACCCCCTACTGACTGACAAAACGGAGCAAGGATCAAAAGTCCAGATATCAAGAAAGGAACAAGACAGACCAAGAAAGCAGCAGTTTCACTGCACTACTGAAACCCCAAGGTGCTGAGATGATGGGCTGGGACTGACAAAGCTGTCAACGTTCTGGCCTCGGGACTCTAAACTCTCCTCCAATGTCATCCCTGTAATCCTGGGACACAGTTGATTCAGCTCCTCAGCCAAATCCGGTTAAGACAAAACCTGCTGATGATCCTAAAAGCAGTGGCTATCTTGCTGACCCCAATCCTCTGGTTAACACAGACACTTTCACTATCCACAGAAAGATGACAAATTCGACTTCAAAGAAAAATACTATAACAACAATGAACCCTAGCTCAGAAATTCTACACTGACAGAAGATTAACTGAAGTGATACAATCATTGCTACTTTCAGCACCAATAAAAATTTAGGTGCCAACACAAATCAGCAGACCAATTCACCTGCTTAGTGGGGAGGAAAACAAACAAAAAAAAGACCCCATTTCATTGAAATGTGTTATATTTCAATATGAAGTGATTGTCTTCATTAGGGTTTCTCCTATCTTCACTTCAAAAATACAAACTCAAGATTTTATAAAAATTAAATATTTAAAGACAACAACGTAAGCATCATTACTCCCTGGTGTGTCAAACAAGCTAACGAACACTACCATCTGCACTGCAAACACATCTTACCTTCCTGTTTATCTGGGTTTCGGTCCTTTGTCCTAAAGAGTGTCGAGACCTGAATGAACACTTTACCCTTCAGGCGCCTGACATCTTAGTAGCTACCTGTCACCTGATTGGCTAGTGCTGTAAATGGGTCTGCATCTAAGCAAGTCCTCTTAGCCCCCTAATCTTGATAAAAAGGTCTCATGGTAATATCACAGGCTAATTCTTGTCTTCTCTGCACTAACTCTTTAAGTAATCACAGGTAAAGAAACTAAAACTACCAGTGGACTTTTTGCAAAGATATTGCAAGTTCAGATTTTGCAACCTGAGCATAACTAAACTGTAAGACAAGCATTTGAAAAGCGTGAGGAGACAAAGGATGCATCCCACTGGTTGATAAAGTCTAGGTTATGGTTAGTGGATGCACAACTGGCAACACAGCTGAAGAAAAATCAGTCCAGCTGCGATTAACCTTCCTATAAAGCCTATGAATTATTTAAAAAAAAATTCCCTCCATTTACTTATTCTCATTTTAGTCATTTCTATAAAACCTCATGAAAGATCCAATTCCCTTTAACAGCTATTGCAGTAAAACATGGTGGGCACTGAGTTTAAAAGAAAGGTTTTTAGATTCAATCACTGCTGTTGGATCGTCCTTTTCTGACCCTTAATGTTCTATTTTTTTTTGTGTGCGTACAAAAGTGTTCTTCCTTTGTTCCTTTACAACAGTCAAACACCATTGTTGTAAATCAATACAATGAGCCACAGATCCTGCCCCCCCCCCCCAAAGAAAAACAAACAAAAAAAAACCCAAAAAACATACTAGCTCCACTGCTTTCCCATGGCCTAGGAACTTTTGGGGTGAGTCTGCTGTGTGAAACATTGTTGGCTGTTCACACGAGCCTTCTTGCTTCCAAATCATTCACAACATCTATTCTAGCTACAATAATTGTCCAGATTTTAAATGAGTGTAAGACAGAGGACAATCCGGGGGGGAACTCTGGAGCTCTTTGTCAATCTTTAACACATATTTTTAAGCAGTTTCTGAATTAACTTAACTTTGTTCCTGCACATTTTTAGATGGGAACACAGACGATGTAAACATATTAGCCTTTTTTCATAATCATTACAGTGATATTAAATTTCTGCAATCTAAAAAAGGAACCTACAGGTTCAGATTTAAATACATCCATGTAATCTACACAGTATACCGTTTTAGACTACAGATAACATATTACATAAATAATATGCCTGTATGTGTAAAATATAGAGCTGTACAAATATGCTAGAACCATTCAAATGTGCAAAAGCTTGAGTTTAGTCCTGATGTTGCTCTCATGTGAGGCCTACAGCTATTGTCATTTCTTTCTTTGTTTTTAGGGGCTTTCTGTCTTTAGCAAGTGAAACACGTGGAGTTGCCAGAGGTCAGGGGATCAATGTAGCGTGTCATGAACATTTCACGGTTTGATCCTTGAAAATTTTGTGCATGAATGAATTAAAATTTTGGTGTCTGAGCTCCAAAATAACAGCCTCTGAAATGCTAAATTTATTCAAATGGTAGAAATTTATAGAAGTCTATTGGCAAAAACGTAATATCAAGCACTAGTTGAGATTAGAATTAGCATAAAAAAGGTGTGATTCAGAGGACTCTTTTCCCTTTTGCTGGTGGTGGGAGTGTTGAAACCACTGGCAGCCCAACAGATAGAGCCTCGACTTCACTGCCTTCTCTTTCTGCCAGCTATTTTTAGAGAGGTGGTGGGGGAGGAGGAGTAGAAAGAGGAGGAGAGAAGCAGACTTCACATTTTCCAGCCACTCCTATCAGCTCCGACATCTCGAGCACAACACATTGACAAGGAGAGAGGAAGTGTAATTTGACTCCATACACAGAGACTTCATTGGTATTTCTTCTTCCCATACACAATGATCACAAATACAGCATCCATTTTCACAGCATACACATTTATAGGTCTTTATCAGATGTCATCTCTGCTGGCGTTTCATTAAACAGTATAATATACGATTCCCCCCCCCCCCCCCCTTTTTAGTTGGTAAGCCTATATCTCAAAACATTTCAAAAATATTTCTTGAGAAGGAACGAATTTGTGGATTTCAGAGAGCAAATTTGAGTTTGCTCAAATTTTGAGTCCGAGTTAAATTTTAAATACAAGAGTTACCTCATTAAAAAGGCCATCATCTTTTTACTCTTGAACATTTTTCCCTTTGTGATTTTTTTGGAAGTGACTATGGCAATATTAAGGAAAAAAAATAAAAAAAGTTGCTAGTATAATTTATGCCAATGACACTTAACACTAAATACAGAGAAAACTAATCAAAACATCTGATAAATTATCAAGTGTATATCTTAATTAAGACATAACAAAAAAAGTAAGGCATCACAGGTGAAGGGACATGCACAAAATGGTCTAGTGTGAGGTGAGGCAGCAGATTTTGGGGTAGACAAGATAACTCCGTGTGATGACAGTGTCCTCGTGCACAAGGGGATATAGACAAGAGAGGCAAACAGGAGGACAGAGCCAGATTAAACTAATGAGAGTGAACAAGCAGAGGACAATTGGGAGGGTAGCTGCTAATTAACCGCTTGGTAAAGGGGAGCAAGGCCCAATATGCTTCATGGCATCCAGGACTAACAAAGAAAGATTATACCTATCCAGCACTAGGGCTGCACGATTAATCGTTAGAAAATCGCGATCTCGATTCATACTTATGTGCGATCTCATTTCCAAATGACAACGATTTTAAACAAAAAAAAAAACAAAACAAAACAAAACAAAAACACAACAACAACAACAACAACAACAACAAAAACAAAAACAAAAAACAAAACGACGACTGTACCGCATTTTGATCCGGGACGTACTCTGCATGAAAACAAGCGCTCACTCTTCCTGCTCAACAAATGACAAGGGCGGAGCCTTATACCACGTGATACAGAAGCTGTGCCGTGTGATGCTAAAATTAGCAGGGAAAAAACAACGGAGAACACGTCAGGGATGACGAGAAAGTGACAGGAGAAAATCCGTTCCGGTCAACCACCCAAACATCAATAACGGGAACCTTATACACCGCTTCCCTATACCCGTCGAACTCAAAGAAATTACGGAGGCTATCACTTATCACCCGACCAAAGATTATGGCTCCCATCAACACTGTGCAAAACGAGGGATTTAGGAAAATGATCAACACCCTAGACAAACGCTACACAGTGCCGTCCCGCAACTATTTTTCTATTGTTGCACTACCTGCTCTATACACGCAGTGTCGAGCAACGGTGGAGACGGAATTTCAAGCAGTACATTTTGCGGCAACAACAAAACGTGAGACATTTGTTGTTTTTATGTTTATTTATTGTTTTTATGTTCAGTCTCAACTGTTACGAAGTTGATGTGCAGTTAATAAGTGCAATAAATATTTATACTGGAAAAGAAAATCGTGAGAGAATCGTGATCTCAATTCTAAGCCAAAAAAAATCGTGATTCTCATTTTATGCAAAATCGTGCAGCCCTATCCAGCACTGGGTTGGTTTTTTTTAATCTTTCCAAAAGCCAGATATATTCCTATAGACCTCATATTTTCATTCACAAATAAAATGCCAAAAAAGACAAGTGAATCTTATAAATAAAGACTAATGCACATATAAACAAATAAATAGAAACAATGTGGAAAGCCTGTACACTGGTGCAACAACAAAATACCTCTTCTAATTTCTTAAAAATGAATAAACAGGTATTCCAAATATTTAAAAAAAAAAAAAAAAATTTTTTTTTTACATTTCTAACTCTTGCCCAGCTCGGAGACCAAGACAAAAAGCCATGTATTAGGCACAAAGGCAGGGTGGTGGGCTAAATAATTTACACCCTCCTGCCTCGATACCAGCTGCCCTACCCTTTTATTCCTTCGGGGCTGCTCCCATCTCACTTGTCTGATTGTTCCTGCCAACTTGTCTCAAGGTTTTTTGTTTTTAAATTCTTGACCTTTAATGTGCCTCTTAGGTTGAGCCAGATTTGCTGCTAGTAGAAACAAACCGTATGAGCTGCAGCACGGTATGGATGGGGGCTGCTCTTGCTCGCAAGCCAGTTGGTAGCTGTCTAGCTGTTGCAGTGCCTTAGCTACTGATCATCTGTGTCAGCATGCAGCCTCCACCTTGATACAAATGCATAGATTCTCTAAGCAGGCGTTTCCTTTTTAAGGGTGTTTCCCTAGCTGTGCTCGTCTCTCTCTTCCCTTTGTCAAAACATTTAGCGGATGTGGCGACAGCACACACACACACTTACAAATACACTTGCTCGGTGGTTTCTTCTATTACAATCGTGTTTGCCATTGTCCATTTATGTTTTTGAACCAGGCTATGGAAACAGGTTACTCTGGAAATAATAACTGGCAGCATTATGCTAAAGGTGAATATAAAATCGAAGAAGAAAAAGAAGCAGATCAAAGAGACCGAGGGGAGGGTGGAGATCCAGCAGGAGGCAGTGTGTTGAGAGTTACAACACCAGAGGATAGGCTAGCACTTCACACAGAATTAGGTCAGTCTGACTTAGATTAGACCTGGCCCATGCTCGTAAACAAATAATCAAGACCGAGGATGCAGTGGGACAGGTCACTTGTAACCATCATGTCAGTTTCTGTATTTACTCTTAGCTTGGCAGCCCATGGACCCTTCCATGTAATGTCACAGAGTTATTATTGTAACAGCCATTACATTTAATGTTATGTTAACTGGCACTATAAGACCTACTAGTTTAGAATAGTGTAACCTGGATATTTTTTGTAACTATAATTTACACAAATGGCCATTAAACATCCCACATGCAGGACTAAACAAACAGATACAAATTAATATGTGTTATAAAGACTTCTAAAAAAGAAAGAAAAGACCTAAGATTGGGCTAGATTATTTTAGCATCCGCTGAGTCTAATGCTTAAAATCGCAAAGGAAATGTGCCAACCAAGGACTGAATTGTGTGTGGTCCATTTATTTTTCCCTTTTTAAATAATTATGTCTGAATTTTAGTACGTTTCCTACAAAAAGAGAATTTAGTAATGGTGGTGCATGCTGCAGCTATAATTCACACATTTTGCAAACACTTCCCATGCAGGTATGGTAGTTGTGAATAAGGAGGTCACCATTCAATACAAAAATTCTCTAAACGTGTTGTACTCATTTCCTTTGGTACTGTAGGCAGCATATAGGCAACAAGTCTACCAGAACTGAAGACATTTGGCTACAAGTGTTCTAAGTCTGTCCTTAGCTGTTGGAGGAGAAACCACACAGGCAAAAACTATACATGGAAGAATGCAGCTGCCAAGATAGCTCTACTCATTGATAAGTCAGAGTCTATGGAGGGACTTTGCTTTGGAGGGGGGTGGTGGGGTGATGAAAGTATGACAACCGATTCAAAAAGGCAATATACAAACGATATTATCCAGTACTTCAGATGAGGAAAGGAAATATTTTTAGCAAGCATTTAAAAGACTGGCTCCCAAACCTGTTCAAAGAATTTAAGCCGAGTGAACTTCAATTCACAGTAACAACGCCCAAATCCTCAAATCCAACGCCCCAAATCCAACGCCAGGTCCTCAGCACAATATCCAACATGTTTAGTGTGAACTGGACAGAAAGATTAATTAGTCCGATACTCAATATATGTAAGTGGTATTTGACAAATACTAATGAACGTTGTAATTTTACAACAGTAGAATGTGTAGCTGAGAGCATTAAGACATTTCTTTGCTGCAGTTTTATTCTTACTGGGTGACAATGTTACACTACAGTCAAACAGACTGAAGTGTTTGCATGAAAACACATGCAACATTACGCCAACAACCCATTTCCAGTTATGTGCTTTGCATCATTGTGTTTGCGGATAGTTTTACATTGCTAAAAATCACACCTGGTTTAAAAACGCAGGCTGTGTAAAAGAATGTCACCGTTGCTTCTGCACAAGTGTGTGAAACTAAAAATCTGAAAGTTAAAAAAAAAAGGAATATTTTTCCCCCTGAAAATACACACTAAATATGCATATCATACCAAACCTACTCCCCCCGAAAATGTGATTAGATCCCTCTCTGATTTCGACATTTATATCTGGAAGAAAGAAAAAAAAAGGTTATGTGGTATTTTATCTGGGTTCAAGTCAGAAAACGAAAATGGCAGATGGTTTCCCTAAAACCTGGGGAATGCACTTCTAGGAACAGCAACGGCTTTTAGAAAACTATGTGGAGAGGAGCTACCTTATTTCTTCCTGTCTATTCTTTAAACTTTACAGCATTTAAAAAATCCTAAACCTTTGCTGTTTGACATCAAGTTAAGCCATGACAACTGGTTACACTGTAGGAGATGAGCATAATAATTGAGACATGCTTCAAGACTAATGTTAAAGGCTTTGGGCCATATCAGAATGAAAGTAAAAGCAAAACTGAGAATTTTAACGTTCCACAACAGTCAAACATTTGTGTGACTGGTATGTCTACTGAAAAATGTTTGAGGATTGTCGCAACTGACTACCATCACAGTACATCTTGATTATTTCTAGAACATTTGTTTCATTTGGATAACCAAAAAACAAAACTTTATGAATACCAATTCAAATACGTATATAACTGTAAAACTTTCTATATTTAAATGTTATAGTTCAATTTGTTCGAGTATAAAAACAGGCAAAAGATACAGTAAGTGCATGATTTCTAAGTCTTACTGGTGGGCGAGTGCTGTGAGGTAGTGATCCATTGTAAATGTAACTGAAACACAACCAGGTCACAAAGGAAGAAAGGACAAAGGGGGTGATGATGCAGTAACACAAGACATAAGGGAATCGCTCCTGGACATTTTTTAAAAGCTCCACCAATCTCATCCACTTTGTCATTTTCCAACACACCATTCAGCTCTGAGCGGCTTGTTTACAAGGCAGCTACAGCACTGTGGAGCAGGAAGTGATTCCTTCCCCTTCCCTGACTAGCTAGCATCAGTATGAATGAATGCACTATGAAATGGTTTTCACACCGGTGACACGAAATACCAGAGTTTCAATACCATATTATTATTTTTAAGACCATTTCTGTTATTACTGCACTGTTGTAATTTATATGCCACATTCAACTTTCAAGGATTTAATAAAATGTATATAACTGTACTGACATCACATTTGATAATTTGACTTGGGAAAAACTAAAGTGAGATTTTTGCATTTTTATGACCATTCATTTTACTTTTACCAATATAGCCCACTGTTTTGTAACAGTAAAGGGACACTCCTTGGTTAACACAAACTGTTAAGCACCTTAAGTGCCTTAGTTTTTAAGTTGTTAATGTTTTCTTTGCCATTACCATTTTTTGAACATACTAGAAAATAAGTCAGAAGGTCATGTAGCATGTTTGAAGTTGAATACAAACATAAACCGCTGAAACATCAGCAGAGTCACTAGGGGAAAGAGGAGAAAACCCCAAAATAAAGTCAAGTGAATAAAATGCTTAAGCAGTTATAGTGAAACCCACGACCAACACAGGACTTGGTACTAGAAAAAAGAAGGGGGAGCATAACCACTTTTTATGTTTACGCAACTAAAATTAACATGAAAGATTAACTGTGGATATTTCTGCACTTTCACTTTATACTGTGCCACTAATGATATAAATTAGATGACGGGGAAAGGTTGACAAGATGGGGATTAGTACTTAAATCACTGTTTGAGAAGGTGGGTTGCAAATCTTTCTGAGTCTCAAGAATGGCTGAACTAAATATGAATAGCCTTGGGCCTCATAACCCATTTTGCTCCAATGAATGTAGAGTAAAGTCCTGAGGCTACAAATGAGTATGCATAAGATGGCACAGTTCTGATTAAGTGAGCAAGTGGAGGTGCAAAAATCAACTGTAAGATTTATTGAAAAGAAAAGAAGTACAGTACACAGACTTCAGTTACCCCAACAGTTTTGGAAATGTACCACAAATTCAACTATTCACTATTATCCATACTTTTTCGCCTCTGAAACACTCATACTGGACGTTAGGGCTGCCACGATTTGTCGACTAGTCACAATTACGTCGACTATCAAAATCGTCGACGACTGATTTAATAGTCGACGCGTCGTTTGAAGCTTTGTAAGATCCCAAAAGACGCAGGAATAAGTAGCAGGATTTAAGAGTGTAATAACGGACTGAAACAGAAGATGGCAGCACTGCATGTACAAGGATGCCAGCTGCCGTTAAACCCCGAAGAAGAAGAAGAAGAAGCAGCTGTGTCCCAGAATTCATAGCGTGGCCCAGCTCAGTTTCCAACAATGGCGGCAGCTAGTTAGTTTTAATATTACTCTTATTATTCTTTCTGGGTCACAAAATAAACGTTTAACATATTTTCAGCCGAGAATGTAGCTGTGTAAACCTCAAATATCGGCTCAGTTTATCAGGACACCACATATTTTCAAAAGCGCTCCGACGTTTTCGGAGACGTCTGTTACCCACTAGCTCGATAGCTAGCCGGGGGCTAGGTCACTAGCGCGGTGAGAACACCGGACTCCCGGCAAATTGTTTTCAAACCCACCGCCGTCTTTCGCTACTCAGGTTAAATATATATGAGTCACTTAGATAAATTAAAAATGTTGTTGTTTGGCTTTTTTTTTTTTTTTAGTATTTTATTTGTTCCTGAGTAAATCGGTTTGTCTGAGATTAAAGTTATAGTTTTTACACAGCTGAATAAACGTCAAGCAGACAGCTGATTATCAGAAGTGTGAGATGCTGGAGAATATACTCCGTTGTCCTGTTATATTTTAGATAGCAAGGAGTTTATTAAACTTCACCGAAACAATCTGTAAATTTCATTAAAATTGAATAAACTATCATCTTGTCTTTATTTTTAGTTAGCACCTTAAAAGCTTAAAGCTGTAAGCTAATGATAGTTATATAAGAGCAGATGCTGCTGGTGCAATAAGCTGTAGTTTTACGTCCAGTGGATGATGATCTGATTAGTCGACTAATCGCATAAATAATCGGTGACTAGTCGACTATCAAAATAATCGTTTGTGGCAGCCCTACTGGACGTACACAGACTGATATCCCCACAAACAAGATATTTCTCTATGTATGCTTTAGAATTATAATATGTACCAAGTCCACTAAAGCCAATTTTAGATATCAATTATTTTAAGAAACCCTCCCCCACCAATACTGTCAATGGCACAATGCACCATTTCCTTGCTTCTGTTACTCAAAGTATACTAATCAATGCAATCAAAAAACCAACACTTTATGGAATTTATGTTCTGCATGAGCATTACACTGTGACCAATCTGGAGAAGTGAAGGCTCTGGTAGTGTGAACAAACATCTTACAGACAAATTTTCTATCCAGCTTAATCTCTATAAGATAAAAATGACCACTGCACTACCAACCCATTTTGGGTGGAACTCAAGTTTCTATATCCTGGATTTCTGGCATGTAGACATAAGAATACCATCAATCACAGGGGGATGAACATGTGTGACTCTGCACAGCTGCCAAAAACAGATGGCTTTATGATACATTTCTATGACATGAGATGGAAATCCATAAGCACTCCATGTCTCAGGATGCTATGTCCAACAACATAATTAATTACTAGGTAAGCTATGTTATTTTAAAGCAACCCCCCCCCCCCCCCCCCAACAACAACAAAACACAGTTAAGTTAGTTGAAACTAAATACTAGCCCCATCTACTGCTTTCTTTCAGCCTGAATGCAGCAGTCAAAGTGTTAATCCTCAAGAGCACTTGGAGATTTTTTAAGCTAATTTGGATATGAATGAAATTTTATAAACACACCTTTTTGCATTGTAATAGTTTAGACTAATGTTCGATTATTGGCTCCAACTCCAGCATGATCAGCAATGTCTGAACTGGAAGAAAAAGCTCATCACCACATAACAACCCCACAGCAAACAAACGCTGTGGAGGTGTAATTACAGAGTGATGTTGAATAAAATGCCTAACCTTATTTCATTTGTAGAAAAAAGGTTTGTCTAATATCCTACACTTTGTTTTTTTTAGATCTTGGACAAAATCTAATTGAAATTTCACAAAATAAAAGTCTGAAAACCCCCCCCAAAAAACCCAACAACAGCAACTATGACGTCTGTAATAATTTGTAAAAAATTGTAAAGGAACTATTTTTATTATTATTTTTAATTTGAATCAGCTGAGAAAACTTTAGCATAATTGGCTAGCTGCCAATGTCTGTTGGTAAAGTTACTATTGCAAAAAAAGAAAAAACATCAGTGGGGTAACCCTAACCTTACTGAGTGAACAATCCACTGTTTACTGGAGGTTTGTGGTTTTAGGGTGCAGTGCTGAAAAGGGAAGGGGAAGCCTAAATTAAAAAAAGAAAAGAAAAATCGCAAGGCATAAGAAAACATATTTCCTTTTACAATGATTCATCTTATTTGCACAATCATTACAATGAAAAATTTACAACAATACAACTCAACCAATTACCCAGCCCTACATTTGAGTGTTCTTTATATATGCTGTGTGAACCATCCCTTTTACTGGACACGATTTTGTATGCATGCACCGTCAGTGTGGTTGGCCTGTGCTGGTAATGTCTGATGATAGGGGACATAACATCAATGCGACTGACAGTAGTGTTTAATTGATTGATTAGTGAAACATTCCATGATGCTGTGTGCTCTTTTGCTAGACAGAAAACATTGTTGGTAGAAATAGCAGGCATTTTTCAGACCACATTTCAGAACAAGATGCTCTCAAAAGGCAAACCTAGCCAAAAACAAAACAAAAACTCAATGCACATAAGCTGCTCTGCAATATAACTGATCATTACTAACAAGAAAACAGAATTCTAACATGAGGCTCAACCTTTAAAAAAAAGAAAAAAAAAAAAAAAGAAGAAAAAAAAAAGCTATTCCTAATGCTCAGAATTTTTTCTGACAATAGCATCGAGAGGAAAAAAAAATATGCCTGTTAAAAAGATAAGATTGTATATGTCAAGAAAGTTCATGCATTTTAACATTTACTTGCTACAAAGCTGCACAACCATCTTTTCATACTTGGATATAAATGAGTTAATAGTTAATTAAAACTGTAAGGGGGGGGGGGGGGGGGGGGAAGGAAAGGGAGGGAAGGTCAGGCTAGCCCAAAGCCAAAAGCATGACTTTATTTAAAGCATAAAATACACTCCTTTGATTGCATTAATAATCACACCCCTCCCCCTGTGTTTTCTCCCCAAGCTTCCAAGAGAGGAACAAGTGTGTGAAGAGTCACATGACAGCTACCCCACTCTTGCTCAAGTGACTGTGGCCTTTCTTGCTTTGAAGAGGAAGAACACTCACTAATAGTAGCTGTCTTTCCCAGTCATCTCGGGATTCAGGTTTAGTCACATTTTCCCTTTGCAGTCAAATATAAGGGCGAGAATGTAAATAGACACAGAGATGGTCTCTATTCAAACCAGATCAGGCGGTGAAATCCACATGCAAAAGACGGCCAGAGTTTGTTATGGGCTTGTGGGAGGGTTACGGTGTAAGTGATGACAGTGATGGCCAGTGTGTGGGTCACCAAGCGGCTCTGGTGCCACTTACTTTGAATATTCAAAACAGTGGCTAAGACCTTTGGGCCAGCGGTGACAAGTTATGTAAGCATAACAGCACCTACAGTCAAACTATACACAAATCTAAACAGTGGGAAAGGCTTAGGAAGAATTTTCGCTGTAATATTGACACTTGGGAGTGCCTGGAGCTATAAAAAAAAGACTAAGAATGTTTGCCAAGACACAGATTGAGAAACAAATCTTTATTTGTTACTGCACACCTTTCATAAGTAATCTGTTCTTGCCACTGCTTAAAACAATCTTTACTGATAAATCAATTACAGTACCAAATAAACTTTAAATGTTCTTTTATCCAATTGGTGAATGTTATATAACGGATCATGTTCAATATAACATAAATAATAATAAATTTGTTATGTTTAAAATTTTACAGTTCTGTTAGTGAGGTTAGCAGATGGCAACCTATGTCAATGATTCTGTTAACAAAAATGTATGAGACTTCTGAGAGGAAGATCTGAACTGAATAGAATACTTTAAATTGTATAACCTATAACAATGTATGGCATTAAAACCAACTCCAATATGCCTTTGATTTATTTATTTATTTTTAAACCATGACTCAAGAAAAGCAAATCATTTTGCGTTTAAGTTGTGATTGTGTTCAGGAAATGTAACATCCTGGTGTAAACCACTGTAGCTGCCACTTTAGGGTAGTGACACTTTTGAGAGAGCTGGCCTGCATTGCCACTAAAGGTAGCAGAACACACACACAAACAAACACAAAAATGTTCAGTTTGCAGTCTTAAAATTCATTTTTTAAATTGCCCTTTAAATTATAACTGAGTGTCCAGTAGTGTGTTTCCAATGATGGGCAAAAAAAACCAAACAAGAAAAAACAAAAAAACAAAACAGATGTTTGATATAAGTTACAAGTGCTACATTAGATAAGGCACTGGATTACCTGTGACCTGTTTCTGTACATAAAACAGGAAACTGGACTCTGGATGACATGGAATTTGCTTCATGTTGCCATCGCAGTTCTTAACGCAAACATTTTCTACATGTTGACAGTTTTCTCTGCTATGCATCAGTCACATTAATTATGGCAATACATTTAGATGCATAGCTCACTGAAAATACCTGGCAAGCAGCTGTACTAGCAGGGCGAGTAGCACAGAACAGATCTGGGTTTTGTGTATAAACAATCAACGACTACCGTACTTACTTCCTGGGCCATTACCAAGTACTACAACTTGAGCAGGGACTTTTTAGACAGGAAAATTGGCTCAGAAACTGAATATAAACCTAGGTTCCTCCAGATGACATGCGGGTAAAAGGCCCAAGTTTCAAAAAGGCTTTAATGGCTGATGAAAAATTCCTGCAACTAGAAAAGGCTAAAATTTTCCTCTTTGAACTATTCGAGGAACTTTTAATGCAGATGTTTTTGATTCTACTGTTGGGCTCCCTCACTATAAACCTTGCTGTGGTAAAGAGGGAAAGCCCTGCTGTTGTTGTGGGTGTGCTGGCATTTGCACTCAGTGCCAAGTTTCATAATCTTTGTGAATAGCTCTAAAATTTGAATTTGGAAGTTGTACATTGTAGCCTTGAGACTTCTATTAACACTTAGTGTTAATGTATGCCTGCATCTGTGCTCATATGTATATGGCTGAAACACATGTGTGGTGTGCATGCAATTAATAGTTAGATAACTTGCACCAGTGGATGCTAAGAAACTTATTATCTTCTGAAAGATATTGTTAGAACAAAGCTGTACTAGCACAGCGATCCCATCACAGTCTTTAGCTGCACATTTGCTTATGGATGATCAACACACCCTGATGAAACTGCGCTTGTGCTGCTTTCAGGAGCTGTATTACACAAAGAAGAAGAAAGGATTTAGATTTCTCAACCAACAAGACTTATGAGTATAGTAATGAAGGCATACTGCAGAGGCTGCGACTAATGGTCTTTTAAAATTAATATTCACAAATAATGTCGCTGATAAAGTCACTATTGTGGATGAAGAGAAATACTTATTCAAGAGCTTGGCATAGTACAATGGATAACTCAAGTTCCATGCCCATACTGTTGAGTATTTTCCCATCAACTCTTACATGAAACGGTCTTGTGTTAGAAACCAGAACCCCAAAATGCTTCGCAGAAAACTGATTTGTTGTGGCTTGTAACCAACAGTTAAATGGCATGCTACCAGTTTCCCTTAAAGGAAACATTTTACACAGACCCCGTTAAATGTGTCATGATTCCTTTTTATTTTGAAGAAATTGAGATGAATATACAGGCACAGTGAAGTTTTAAGTCAGATATAGGTAGATAGAAATGTAGGGTTGTTATGCAACAGGAAATAATTATTTACCCAAAAATTGCATCTTCAATTAAGTGCAAATAATGCATTATTTCGTTCTTATCTTGAATCTGAAACTCAAACTTTACATAATGTATCCTACGCTTTCTATCAAGCATTGTAGTATACCTGAATTTGCATTTGCACAACTAAGCCTTTTTGTAGTAATACTTGTGTGGCTGTTGGAAAACATCTGAAGTTGGATCAGGCTACAGTAGTTGTATACTTATAACTCCATAACTATATAAAAAAAAAGGGGCAGTTTTTCTCACTTTTTTTATTTTAAAAAACTATCATAAATTTGTACAGAATTTAGGAAACAAAATTTCAGTTTTGCAGCAGTACTGTGACTACTTGAATAACACTTGCAATGGCCATGCTAAACAGGACCAGTCCACTGGAAAACAGTGAAAAAGCCATTACAAAGTCGGAAGAGTTCCCCACTCAATAAAACCAAAACTCCTGAACATTCAGCCATTACCCATCAGCTACAACAATCAGGGAATTGCTCAAAAGCATTATATATCCTATATTAACAGGATATAAAATTATCTTGTTTATTAACATGCAAAAAACTTGGGGCTGATATGCATAACTCTAACTACTGAACCAAGGCAATTTCATTTCAATGCAGGCCTTTTATTTCAGTCTAGATGTGATAGGGCTTTACTGACTAAATGTATTGATTACCAACCATAAATGTTATTAAAGAACCATTATTAAACATGTTCTGTGGCACTGAATTGGGACTGGTATATATTCATACTACAGATCTATTAGGAACCTCAATAGAAAAGTTATGTTGTCATGGTGTTCACACTCACTGCTACAATTCTGGATTGAACCAGCTTGTCTGAAGCAGGTTTAAGTTTGCATGTTCTCCCTGGTCTTGTGTGGGTTTACTCCAGGGGCTCTGGGTTCTTCCCACAGTCCAGCACCATTAATGCTATTCTAATCTGTGAGTGCATGCGTCTTTTCATTGAGTAAAAGAAAACAAAAACTAACAACAACAAAAAAAACCAAAAACAAAACCTGAACCTACCAGATGCAAACCAAAGATGTGGAGACTGTCACTAACTAAGAAATCATAATATACCATAATGGTCAATGAGACAAAACCACCACCACGTTGGATCCAACCACTCTTGCTTTTTGGTCTCTTGGAGCCACAAGTATATAAAATTTGCATCATTTTGGTCTGGTCAGAAGTTACGTTACAGCCAAGGCTGTCACAAACATACAACACATCTTGCGAGTTCAGGTATCCAACACTTGAATGAAAAAGGTATTTTATCAAAGAGAGGGTAGAGGGGTAATCCTGTGAAGGTATCAATCACTTGTATGTACTTATATGTACGCCCATATTTATTTGGCCCCTCAGCACATCTGCTTTTTACAGTGGACAGTGAAAAGCAGGATCATGCCTGATGTGAAAAAAATAAAAATAAATAAGCACTATCACTAACCAAAGCCACATAATCCCAAAGACTGAAATCCACATATCTAAGAATTTAATCCCATTCATATACAGTACTCCCAGATTAAATGAGGGAAAAAATAAACTGGATGACAATCCCCCCCCCCACCCACCCACCCACCCAAATCCCAGGCCAACAGGATAATTATTCAGGTTTTAAACACATGGTCATTATCTTGTGGTGCTACTCACTCACAGCTAAGCTACTGACAAGCTACACTGTGCACAAACTCAGTCTCCAACAGACAATTCTGCAATTAATGCTTTTAGGCAGGCCTGTCGTATATGACTTGTTTCAAGGCAAAGTCATCAATAAAATGCTGGAGAAATTCATGCAGCTTTTTCTATTGCTTTCCAACAGGGCCAAAGAAAAACAGTGTTGGATATATTCAGGGTGCCAATATAGAGTGGGTCACATCCAGGTCATGTGAGCTGATTAACAATAAATAGAACAATGTTTTATGCTTGGTTTGATAACTGGATGCTTTTGGGCGTGCATACAGGTTGCGCTTAACCCAAAAGTGCTACAGATAAAACCTTAACTATTCACAGTATACTGTTCTGCATAAACTTCCTCTTTTATTTGTAGTTTATTACAGGTCTGGCCACAAGCCTAGAAAACCAGACCACTTCATACAAAAACAAATAATGCCATAGATTTCTCCCAAACTTAACTTCCATCAAATCAGTTGTGAGGTATGATGTGATTAGTATGAAGAGATTAGAACTGGAAGTTTTGGATCAGTGTTAAAATAAATCTAATTGTGACTAAGAAATGAATAGGCATGATTAAAAACAAATAGACAAAATGTGTCTGATATACAGGCACACAGAAACAGAATAAGTTTTGGAAATAAGCAGAATACCTGTTACTGCAACAATAACAAAATGTGAAAGAAATAACTTAAAAATCTAAAGAAGCCATTACATCTTTCTCTCTTTAAATTATGTAATCTGTTCTATCACATCCCTAAGCAGCTGTGAGGATTGAGAAGAAACATCCCATTCCCTAAGGTGTGGTTAAAAAATTCTAAAAAAGAAAATAAGTATAATATTAAAATCTAAATAAAAAATACATTTCATATACAGTATTTAAAGATATAATGTAATTTTCAGATCCCCTGATGTTCAGGTTCACAGTCAAGATGTACAACACCCCTTCCCCACCATGTTGTCCTGTAAGTGAGGTGCACATACTGGATTAATCTGACCAGGAATGCTATGAGAATGAAAACGTTTTTAATGAAAATACATTCTGCACATTTTTAGAATGAGGATAATCAATGAGATCTAGCTTGCCAAGCCTAAAACCATCCGATGCTCGGCAGCTGCCTCTCTCTGTCTGAGAAAAAGCGGTGATGAAAAAGGCTTTGAACGCCATCTTGTTCATTGCAGCTGCTTGGGCCCTGAATACAGGAACCCATTCATTCGAGGAGGCGGAGGGAGGGGGCACACTGGCAAAATGAATTCATCTTTGTGAGCCATTAAAAACGGCTAGCTCTCTTAAGAAACACCACCAATTTTCCTAAAACGGTTGAAAATAGTCTACGTGCGGTCACGGATTTTTCTAATGCAGTATCTCAATACTGCTGGCCTCAAAAGTCCGTATAAGCGCCAGGCTTCATATAGCTCGTCTCGGTGCTGTCGGAGGCGCACAGCACAGCTTCCTGCGACAGCACGTCCAACCTCGCCGCTGAACCCACTTACGAAACATTTCCCGCCGCTAAATACAACTGTTCCAATTCATTTCTATCTTAACCCTCTACGACAGTGTGCCGACTGGGATATGCTGCTTCACCTTTGAGGAAGCATGCCCGTTTTCCGGGCTAGAGCTTGAGATACTATGGAGCGGCGCGGCCCGGCTGGGCACGGTTACTGTAGCTGCTAACAACTTGCACTGCAATGGAGCCGTGATTGAGATAAACAGATTGTCTAATTGGATCTCGTCAATCTTGTTTCCACGCCGTTAAAAGAAGAAGTCTAAAATCAACCTAACTGTGTTCAACCTAACTGACGCTGGGTTAACTCTCATGAAACTAAAATGGCTATGGCCACAATCAGATCCACAGCCGTGCCTGCCCTTTTCCTCGCGATCATACAGCGGCCCTACGGCTTGGTAATCGATGCAAATTCATATTACTTTAACGCGCTGAGCATTATAACGAAAGGCCAAGCTGAAGAACTGGGTGGCTGACTGTTGATTAAACGTGGAATTTGTTAACATATCTGTGCCATACAGTTGCCATCATCTCCGGCGGTTTAGTTTCGATTCACTCACATAAATGCTTTTAGTTCAACTACCCCGTTTTAACATAGCTTTGCAAGTAACTGTGTTTAATTTTTGTTACATTATGTAAATAACAGTAAATGTTGCCTCTAAAATACAACCAACGTGCTTAAAAATCATAAATCAGCAACAGCACCAGTGTTCAAATTCATTATGGATACAGGCATGTTGTCGTCGCTGCCATATTCGTAATTCACACACCCAGATGATCCATACCAGGCTGCAAACGTAGGCTGTGGCCACTGCTGGCTTACTTGTATGGACTGGCTAGGGAATAGTGGGGGTGGTAGTGATTCTGTTGGTGAAGTAGCCATTTTTAGACTCCCTTCGTTGTCAGTTTCATGATGCTACGAATTTGCAGTATGTGTAGTGGTAAATCCAAAATCTGCTCACGCCCGTTTCAGTTGTGTAAGTTTGAGAAGTAGCATTGTGTTTCTTCTTAAACAGCTGGCCAAGGGTTCATCAACAATAAACTGATAGTAGCAAGTGTGCCACCAATTAGCCTATCAGGTAATCCCAGGCTACCCTATAGAGGAAATATGTGGGGGGAAAGGGCCCTTTAAGAGCTTAAAAATGCTGGTAACAACTGATAAATTTTACATCCCGATTGCTGAGGGAAAAATTGCTACTTAGAAGCAGGTTAACGCAGGTAGCTAATTTCTTCAACGAGAGCGAAAGATACCCGGACGTTGGAGAGGGGGTGCGGGCTAACTTAACGAGCTGTCACAATTCACCCTGCTAATTAAGGTTAGCATTGGCCATTAACTCCAACATTGCCGGACAAAGCCATTAGATATATATTATTTGGTTAAACGACACTTTGTTTGAGAAACTTAACCAGTGACCCCCACTCACCGTCTTGGCAGAAACGTCTAGCTAGCTGCAGCTAACTCTAACGAAGGAGCCACTCAACCCAGTTTAACCCTTTTCGTTCCCCGTCCCTGCTTGGCAGCTAGTGAACTGCAGACTTACTGTATTTCCTGAAGCGCATTTTCAAATATCAATACATTTCCTTACCCGCTTTCAATCAAGGGTATCCGTTGTTTATATCACATTGACTGGAAACAGCAAACTCTTGCCTCTCCTCTCTCCGCCCAGGCGCTCAGATTTAGCTTGTTTAGCCACCGAGGAGTGGCACTCCCCGAACCCAGTTTTTGACCCGCCGAGGGGGGAGACACACCGGCACAGAGGCGCAGAGACAAGACTGTGTTCACCCAGACAAGGCGTGTCAGAGTCCCGGTTTAACGTTCCTCCGTCTCAACACAAATTCCAACTCAAAGCAAAAAAATCCCTTCTCGTCTTTCCCACCGTCGTCGTCCCTCTTTTTCTTCCTTCACGCCAGGATCTCAGTCGCTTCTTCCTCCGGCCATCAAACAGCAGAGATGGGCGCGGTAACCCTGCATTCAGGTCTGGGAAACCCCACGTTACGGCAGCGTCACAACGCACGGCGGAGGGGTCGGCGACCACTTCAGATCAGGAAATGCTGCCATCTTTGGTATCTCCAACGTACCTAGAGGGAAGTTTACCTGCTAAAACACTGCTTTTAATTCTAAAACTCGATTAATGTGAAAACTTAAGATAAAATTGGAAAAGCGAATGAGAGTTTTCGAAACCAAGGCAAGGCTGAATAGTGATTTTCACCCTAAGAGAATGCAGCTGCTGAAAGGTACATGGAAAGTTGTGGGGCAACTAAAGAGTGTACATAAAGAGAAACGAAAGTACTTTGGAAAAAAGTAACATTTGAAAATGTCATAAAACAACAACATACATTTCGAGTGAATTTAAAACACTACAGTTGGAAGCAAAAGAGAAAGTTAACTAAAAGAAATGACTGAAAGATTAACCAGGCTTCAGATGATGTCTAAAGGGATTATTTTCTAAAAGCTATAAACAATACAAATAATCTTAGATTTATTGGCGAAAAAATGATGATTGAAAATTTATGTAATTACATATACCTTTCATAATAACTGATGTGTTGTTGAAGTAGAAAACAAAATATAGCATGATGGATATATAATGGCTAAAAGACCAGTTACACTTATAATAATAATGGATTGCATTTATACTTACTGGTCTTACTGGTAATAACGTAAATGCTAACTTAAGGCGATTAGGCATTAACAGCAATACAGCAGTGTTTATCTGGCAGGGCGAACAACCAACTACACGCCAGGCCATGCTTGTACCAGAGGATCTGTCACTTTGGAATACAAACTTGTACAGATTATTAGTTGCTTTATACTGAAAACTGACCACAAATTAATGGATACATTTTAGCAATAACATAAGTGACTATTGTATTCACTGCTATGTTGTTATACACAATGAGCAATGTAAAAAGTTCAAATAAATGTGCCCCTGGCATTTTATTAGACCGGATGCATATCCAAAAGTGTCATGTATTTGCAATATGAAAATGTTATCAAATTCCATTGAAATCTGACCTTCATGCCAGTAAAGCAGCTAGTGTTTCAAATGAACAACACGCTTTCATTTGCAATCCAAAACAGGCAAATGTTATGTTTACTTTCCTGCTAGCGTGCGTGACTAAGTACATATCACGATTTTGCTACACCAACATCTGATGTTTATATATGTTTAACATGTACATTTGACCCTGTATTTTTTTGTGTGTTTAACAAAAACTAAGTATCAAGTAATATGTTCTCTTCTGCTGATCTATCAGTAATGTCTTATGGTTAGTATAAGCTGGTCCTGGAAAAAATCTTGTTGACAAATTATATTCTCTGGGTATTAACTTCACCACAATTATATAAACTGAAATCATTGGGGGTTTGCTTTCTGCTCAGTGCTTATGGGTGGGCCATCACTGCAGCACAGAGATGACTTGATCGTTATCACCAGTAGTCTAGGTAGAGTGCTCAGAAGAGGGGGTTAATGCTCAGCGGGTTAAGGCGTTACTTGGAGACGTGGAACACTTTGTCGTCCTCTGAGACAACAAAGTGTGCACGGGCTCGGTCCGACAGGGGAAGACAACAGCTACTGTTACTTGGCTTGTAAGAGAAATGTTCCCTAGAGAGAGCTACTCTCTCTGTTTGTGCCAGATCTGTTTAGTGCTGTCTTTTCAAATGCACATTAAGTTCAGTTTAAATTCAGTTTAATTAAAATGTGAGCTGGACAAATGTGTGCATGTGTCACATTCATTCTGAAACACTGATGTATACTTTTACATAAAAACAGACTCTTTTGTATGAATGAGCTGATGGAGTTAGAAATGTTATAAGAGTAGTTGTGTCTATTAAAAAAATCAGTAAATATGCTCTTTAAAAATGTGAATTTCCACTAGTGTGTGTATTTGATTCCATCTCACTTTTGTAAACCCTAAAACCTGTGGTGGCGGGACAGGCCTGCTGTTCTGTGTGTACACTTTCTGCTCTCTGAGCACACATTAATTTCACAATTTCACCAAAGTAACCATGCAGTATTGTATAGAGATGTGATTTAAAACCCACCAAAAGCTTTCCTTCAAGTTCATAGGTGTACAAAAGGGCGATATTGGTATTAATTGTTATCTTAAGGTTATGGATTTGATATCTTCATTTAGATTTCTTTTTATGTAATAAAACGCATTGGCAAAGAGGACTGTCTGTCAGGTAGTGTTCAGGGTGTGGGATTCCACTGGGACTCATCTACCCAAGTTAATGCTGCTGAGATTTAGTTGCCCCTGGATACACCCCTGCCTGTCTCTGCATATATGTGTTGTGAAGCTTCTTTAGTAGTGCTTCAGAGCACCCAGGGGAGAAAGCTTATTGTCTGCATTCAGCCTTTTGATGAGGCGAACAGTCCAAAGCTGGATGTGCTTTCTGTTTCAAAACTAATTCTAATTTAATTGGGATAAATTGGACATGGTAAACAGTGCTGATAAGTGCAAGGATTGACAAATAATAGACATTTTAGTGTATTATGAAGGCATGAATTTGCCTTTAAAGCCCATTAGAAACACTTGTTAAAGTGGTTACAAATAACTTCTGTGGTGTTTTAATGTAGTCTAAATTGTAATTAAGGACAGAGTGATCTGTCCTGCTTCTGATTTGATTAAAAACAAAAAGTCACATTCATTAACAGACAAAGAGGGACACATGAACTCCACCCGTTAGCAGAGCAGGGACTGTAAGTAGCACTATCCCACAGTATTAACAAGAGATCATAGGAGAAATCAGATTAGAAAAAGAGGCAAAATAACAACACAAATATTGCCTAATATGATCTCATGCATTTCATAAAACGGGTGACATTACATGAGGCTAAGCTCATAATGACCTTGCTTTTTATAGGCAGGTTGGGGTACAGTAATCTGATTTAGCATAATCTCTTACAATCTCTGATAAATGCTTACAGCATGTATCTCTCAGAGAGGGCAAATCCTATTGGTCCACTGTGAGGCATTACTGACATCTGCTGTTCACATACAAAGGGCCTGCACTTCACACTGTACAACATCCTGTGTAGTTTATCAAGAGAGAGCTTGACTTGACTGTAACAGAGCAACTGACCGATGTGAGTGTTGATTATTCATACTGCACTGAGCCCGTTTACCTGCGTCTCAACTAGCACTGATTTTGAAATCCCGTGGATGCATACAGTAAGTGTTCGTGTATATTTCACAACTGAAGTCTGTGAAGTCTAAAGTGGAGAAAATGTTTGCAGGGTTTGTGCGATCTACTAGCCTAGCCGCAGGACAAACCAGGCACCTGCTATGGATTAGGTCTGAAATATACACAGCATTTAATAATTAAAGAATCGGTGAGCAAATCATAGCTAGTGCACTAATATCAACACTGATATTATTACTTGTGTGCTCAGGCACGGCATTCACCCGCACAAAGACACATATTACTATTAAGATGGATAATTACTTGGACAATTTCCAAAAAATAATGAATGAACGGTTAAAATATCTGGCTACAAGTATTTGATACACTGTTGGTGGATAAATGTTTAAAACACATTGCCAAAGAGCCGACTTAAACATTGACAATTTAACTGCATGAAGATGTTATTGTATTAGAAGAGCTGGTGGGAGTTGGTGCTCTGCAGTAAATCAAACCTGTAATCTGATCGTCTTTGACTGACCAGCCATCCTGATGCAAAATGAGTTTACTTGCTCTTCCTCTTCCAGAAAATAGAACCGCCTGTCATTAAGTTTAAAGTTGGTCGAAGATTCAGGTTTTCTTCGGTCTACATTCTTTTTTATCATGACATGTTTTAATTTTGTGCCTCAAAATTGACAAAACCCACCATCTAATATATTTATATTTGATATTCTGTTGCATATATAAATATCTGCGCCCTTTGCAGCTATTACAGCTTCAATTTTTTTGGGAAGGCTTTCCACAAGGTTTAATTGATCCTAAAGGTGATCTGTGGGGTTGGGTGAAGGCCAGTCAAGTACTTCCACACCAAACTCGCTCATCCATGTCTTCATGGACCATGCTTTTGTGCACTGGTGCACAGCCATGTTGGAACAGGAAGGGCCATCCCCAAACTGTTACCGCAAAGTTGTGCGGTAACAGTAGCAACAAATGTCTTGGTGTGGTGATATAAGGCAGGAGCTGATCAGTCATGAAATCACATTCTGTGTGTACTGCTTTTGAGCTACTCTGAAGGCCACGTTAAGTTTGGAGGTCTGTACTGACTGACTGCAGAAAGCTGACGATCTTTGCACACTATGAGCCTCAGTATCCACTGACCCCACTACCAATTCATGGCTGAGATGGTGTTCTCAATCACTTCCACGTTGTTATGATACCACTAAAAGTTGATTGTGGAATATTTAATATCGAGGAAATTTCATGACTGGATAGGATGCAGCACAGGCAGCATCCTATCAGTGTCATCATGCTGGAGTTCACTGAGCTCCTGAGAGTGACTGATTCTTTCACCAATGTTTGTAGAAGCAGTCTGCATGTCTGGGTGCTTGATTTTATACACCTGTGACCATAGAGCACCTGAACTCAATGATTTGGATGATTGAGAGAACACTTTTCATCATATCGTGTATTTTTGGATTGATGCCTCTATATACACTTGGCAAATAATAGCAATGCTACATTCACTTTTATTGTTACAACCACTGTTAATCAGTTAACTCTTCAAGTACTGTTCACATGCCCAGTTCTTAGTATCATTTTCATCCTATTTTATCATTCATATGTATTAATGTGTGCCCATTTAGATCCACTTTCCCTAATATGCTCCTTGTGTGACCTCGGTGTGAACTTGGCCTCCTTTCACTTCATGGGTGTAATACCAGCAGTGTTACTGAACATCTGCTGGCTTACATCTTCTGACACACCCTTTACCATGTTGGTTTTAACACAGCTACTTACTTCGTGTTACATACACCCCCTAGTGGTGAAAACAGGTGTACACTCAGGTGTAAAGCAATCGTTTAGATACAGTATATCTCTGCAACATTTTATGCTCTATTGCACTTTGTTTTTGATAGGTTTGCTTCCATGTTATATTAAGGAGAATTTCAGTTGTAGCTGTCCAGGACAAAGATACACGGGGCTGTAACTTGTAATGTTGTTGCTGTGGTACTCTACACAGGAAAATATACACATAACAGAAAAAGCAAAAGCAAGTGGACAAAAAAACTTTCCCTCATACAGATATTATTCTCTCAAATATATACTGTACATCTGGAATGTCCATATTTACATTGATGTAGTATAATCAGATGAAAAAGTTAAAAGTTTTCAAAACAACTCCTGTTCCTTTTTTGATTGTTAGCTTGTCTGTCAAAATTAGTCATGAAATGTGAGTAAAAAATACAACCTTAAATATTATATTAGATATTCTGTAATTTTCTGTATAGACAGGAGTTTACGACTGAAAGGTGCCAAGGGTCACAAGTCTTGTGGTTGTTCAGATGTAGTTTTGCAAAGCTAAGCTGTACTAATAAATAATGAATATGTGTGAAGTACAATGTGTCATCTGCTGTTTGTATTTACCCCATTTTAAGACCTACTAAGAAACAGATGATTATTAATATGCTCTAATATGTAAAACCTTGGAAGAGGGCGGTGTACCTTCTTTTTTATGTCTATATTTTATTAGACGTTCTATTTTTGGAAGTTATATGAGATTCTTAACACAAAAACTTAACAAAAAACTGAGAACTGTGTTTTTATTTTCTAATATGACAACATTTGAAAGTGGAAATTGCAATAATCTAGTCAATACTGGTTCAGTCCTCTACATCCATTTCAACGCAAAATGAAATCGCTCAAGTTAATGTTCAAACAAAACCTTTAATGATCTCATTATTTGTTAATGCTGGCTCTGCACACACACAGAATATGTGTATTTGTGGTTAGTCAGAGTATGTGTGAGCAGAATTCCTGCTGGCCATCATCCAAGTCCTTTAGAGGTCAATCGGCGGTCGTGGAGACCAAAGCCATCAGGGTGACTCTGTAAACATTCATCCTGTCGCCCTTTAAAGTGAGAGGCACGCACATCTGCACCACCTCATAAGGCTGAAACACACAGACGTAAACATGTTGTCAGACAGTATATACATACAAGTATATACACGTGTTTCACACAGGAAGACATTTTAAACCTAATTCTGCTGAAAGTCTTAAATAACACTTTTTTCTCGTGCTGAAATCAACAATATTCCCTCCACATTTTGGAACCCATTTTTCACAACCATGCTTTAACTTTGCTGTACTATTCAACTACAATTTGAGTTCCTTGGAAGTGAACTTTTATGACTTTTTTTTGTGATCAACAGCAACACAGATCACCAAAGACAACCAAAGACCAAAATCAGCACTTCCTTACATTGTATCCAGTGTGGGGTGTCCATGTGATCCTGATGGCGTGTCGCTGGCCTGTGTCCACATTGCCTTTGCTCGGCTCCACATTAAAGCCCTGCTGCTGCAGGGATGCCACATTATCCCAGTAAAACTCACCACCCTGGTAAAAACAGAAATGTCTCTTTAAACCATGATAGTGAATGCTGTGCTAATGTAAATTCAATCCCCGTGTTAAACAATGAAACCTGTGGCAGCAGTCGGTTTTGTTTCTGAAAGCTTCAGGATGCTTGAACATCAGCACGTTACCTTCTTACTGGTTTGTGTGGAGCGGATACAGCCCACTTGCAGCTCCCTGACTGCAGGCGTGATGGCACCCGAGCTACACCTGGCCTTCAGGGTCACCAACACAGGAATGGTGGGGCTCTCCGTCACCTCTGACTCTGCTAAAGAGAGGCATTTTGGAGGCTTTAGTTCTTTAACTACAAGTCATGGATTTTCTTACATCTCTTTAATGATCATACAACCATCAGGGAGAATTAACTCATAAACTTTTCTGTCTTGAATCACCTTCTGTGTGGTTAAAAAAAACTAAACAAAATTAAAGTTTTGCATATCTGGACTTAAATCAGGTTGAGGTTGAGATCCTTTGGTATGAACTTAAACAAGCCGCTCATGCTGAAAAACCCTACAATAAAAGTTCCTCCACAGCGATGTATAAGATACACTATCAGTTGTCACAAACACTTGATTGGAGTTCTTGCTGCTAAAGGTGGCACAACCAATTATAAGGTTTAGGGGGCAATTACTTTTTTTTTTTTTTACACAAGGCCAGGTATGATTGGATAAAATGTTTCCCTAAATCATTGTTTAAAAACTGCATTTTGTATTTACTCAGGTTATCTTTGACTGATGCTGAAATCAATCTGTGACATTTAAGTGTGACAAATATGCAAAAAGCGAAGAAACCACACTGCAAGTTCACACACTTTTGGCACATACTGTATTTCTGCTGCACAGAAAGATGACAAAATGTAAAATATAAAACCTCTTGCACTCTTTAAAAAGTAAAAACATGCTGTGTGAGCGTGCTCGCATTATTCCCATTTTATATTCTTTACATTGGCTCCCAATAGATTTTAGAATTCGCTTTAAAATTCTTGTTTCAACATATAGAGCACTAAATGGCCAGGCCCCAGATTATTTATCCAAGCTTCTTATAAAATACACAGCTGCTCGTTGTCTTCGCTCACAGGCTCAGAGTTTGTTCGTTGTTCCCCGTACAGGACTGAAGACGAGAGGGGACAGAGCCTTTCAGTCTGTGGCACCACGGCTGTGGAACAGTTTACCTCCACAACTACGTTTGGTTGACTCTGTGGAATCCTTTAAAAAGCAGTTAAAAACTTTATTGTTTAAACTGGCCTTCTGTTAATCAACACTTTTGAATTGCTTTGAATTTGCATTGTTTATATTGTCTATTTTATTACTTAATGTTTTCTTTATTTTAATCTTTGTGTACAGCACTTTGTGACTGCCTGTCTACGAAAAGTGCTTAACAAATAAACCTTACTTACTTACTTGAAAAGAAGAAAAAAAAGAAAGAAAACAAATAGCATATGTGTGAAAATTATTTAAACACATAGCTGGAAACGATGAAACTGTATAAATTACACCATGGCAAATTGCTACTTCCTTATTCAAGACATTTAGAATATGCACATTTCATCAAGTCAATTTTTGCTCAGTGTCAGTGAGAGGCGTTCAGAATGCACCAACACCTCTTGGACTCAGTACAGTTTACTACTACCTCACTGAGGAGGTGCAACTATTTCACACGTGGATTCGGTGGTAAAATATGATCTGACTGCTGGTGACAAGCGCACGGGCTGTCAGCAAGCTATGATTAGCATAAATGACTTCATCACATACGCTGGCCTTGCTCGCGTAAATCATAAAAAGTGTATGCAAGATATTAGTCATCTTTACAGTGTCAGTGTAAGATTTTCCCAGTATTTAAGAGCATATTGGAGAGAAAACAGTGAAATTGAATCATGCCACCTGTGAGCTGAGGTTCACTGGTTATGACTGGAGGGAGCAGGGATTCAACAGGCACTGTCAGCGGATCTCCGCCACACAGATACATGCTATGTGAAGAGGCTGCACCCTTCAGCTCCATCACACACACTTTACTCTGAGAGACAGAAATGGCACAGGGTTAAGGTTGTTATATCATCAAGACCAGAGAGGACGTCCAGGCTGCAGTAAGGACATCTAAATAACATGAATGCATTAGGAACAGTGTTTTAACCTTGGCCATGCGATCAGTTTTTATAAGCAGTGATTGAGGACAAGGACAGGGTGAGAGCACGCATGCATTCACAGCTGAAAGAGCGTGTAAATCTGTACACGTGTGCGCCCCTCTGACCTTATTCATGAGCTCTATGGTGAGTTTGTCAGAGTAGTTGACAGACGGGTGGTCAGGCTGAAAGGTGACCGTGAATTCTTGGCTCTGCCCTGGAGGAATGCTGCCCTCTACTGGCACCACACTGAACACACTCAACCCACTGTAGTTCTGAGTCCCTGCACAAGCCAGAAAACACGTTGCTAGGTCAGTATGAAAGAATTGAACTGTTGGAGCACATTACCCTCCTGTTTTTTTTAAGCAAATATTCTGACATTTACAGCATTATTACAGTTTCAGATGTGTTTGTCTGTCAGTGGGATTATGCAAAAACTGCTAGTTTTAATTTATGAAACTGTGGAAATTTAAACTATTGGGCTATTTGGTGCACATTTGTGCTCTCTTATACAATACTTCTAGTAGGTAATACTGTATTAAAGTCAAGTTAAGGTCAAGTTTAGTAGTATGTGTAGTCAAATACTACAAAAACGTCTACGTGAGCAGTGAAATACGGACAAAGTGTTAAAAATACAAGCTGCAATCTGTTTTCCCTTCTGGAGCTCCAAACAAATCTTACCCACAGCAGGGTGGACATGGGAGTTTGCATATTCTTCTAGCAGAAAGGCCACCCGGTCAGCTCCACCCTGAGGTCTGAAGGGAGAGAGACTAGCGAGCATCACCCTGAAGCTCACTGCCACCGCTGAGCTGTTCTGCAACTGCAGGGAGAACGAGATTTAATGCCAGTGACCGAGGCTGTTTTTCCCTCATTACTCTGTAGTCTAAAAATATCTTGCATGGTGCTGCCTTTGTTTTTCTTAATGGTGACGTGATGATGAAAATGAAATAGTCCAACAAATACGGGAACAATCTGAGAGGAAGTGAAGTGCAAAGAAGGGATGGGAGACTAGGAGAAAAAGGAGGTAGAGGAGGGTTAAGGAGAGATCTATATGGAACGACCCATTTGAAAGAGAAATAGAAAACACCCAACACGTTTTTAGCATCAGCTTTAGCTGTGAGTGTTTTCATATGGCTCAGAGTTATACTAACGCATCCATGACTATAACCATAAAACCTGTGAGTCTCCTCACTATGATTAACACATGAAAATGGCCCCTTTTACCATTTTTACTCGTTCCACTTAGTGTTTACATGAATCATAAAATATGTTTAAGTTAATGTACTTAAATAAAATTACATCAAAGTTAACCAAGTGAGTTTTTTTCAGTCCACTAAGAAATTAGTATTCAAAAGTAACTAGCGACAGTTTTTTGTTTTTTTTTTGTTCGTATTAACTTTCACACACCTTCACGACTTGTGAGGCAGTCTCCTTCTCCAGCACATAGCCAAAGTCAAGAACATCTCCATTGTGGGAGGAGGTGACAGCAGGGACTATTCCCTCCCCGAGAAGAGTCATTTCCAGGGTCATTTTCTGGCACCGCACCTCCAGCATGTCACAGCACTGGAACAGTACAGGTTAGATGAGTGTGTTCATCATTATACTTGATTAATTTTACATAAACAGGTACAAAGAAGACTCAGTGTATTAACACAGATGGTCGGCTTGTCACTCAAAGCTAAATTATAATATTTACATAGTTAACCCACCTTTTTTTCCAAAGTTGGACTGAAGGCGAGAATCAGAGTGTGTTTTTCTCCAGGTCTTATGGATCTAAGAGCATTGAGCAGGGAAAAGGGACTGTACATGTCCAACACCGACGAGCTCAGCTTATAAAGGGTTAAAGAAAAGCTACGGTGAATATTATAGTAGTAGAAGCAGTGCATTGATTTTGTTTTTTGTAATCTTTGATTTGTGGACATGAAAGTAAAACATGTAAAGAGCTGCCATTCATAAGGTGAAGTGGATTAAATGTCCAGGTACATCTGAAATGATGGAATAATCTCAGGTTTCACTGTAGAGTGTTGGTGGTGAAGTATTTACATACATGTAATCTGTGCTATCGGTGGTGATCCATTTGAACACATAACATCTTTTTCTTCAACTTGTTGTTGTTCACATGTCATCCCTGATAGGACTTTTCCAGATTGTTGCAATTTCTTTTTTATTTAGCATGAGCTAAATAAGATCTGTTTGTCTCTGGCAGAAAGTAGAGACAAACAGAAATTATGGTGAAACTAAGACAGGAAATGAAGTGAAACAAAAGCCCCAAAGCCAGACTAGAAATGTGGATGTTGAGATTAATAGTTAGCATCTTCAACCCCAGAGACACACCAACAGCCTGCTTCCATCCTAATGCAATGATGGTGAACAGAATTTCATTTATGATGCTGCTGGCAAATGTCACAGTGCGCACTATAAATAGTTTTCTCCAAACCACAGTCTATAAACCTTGTAATCAGTGCGATACCATGGTGTCTGAGAGTTTGAGAGATGGGCCATGAAATGCACCTTTCTCCAGATTTTGATATCCTCAAATCACCACCTGTCTGTGATGATAAATTCTTCTGGAGATAACAAAGAAAATGTGCTTTATTTGTCTAATTTGGGTGACCTGACTCTTTCATGCACAATTATTTAGTTCTGAAAGTCAAAATGGAACTTTAACACCAAATATCTGAATTCTGCTGTGTATAAAGCAACACAGTGTGCACATAATACACATTACTGAAAAATCCTTCACACAGATAAATTCAGAAAAGGGAAAAAAACCACATACATATGTATTATGAATATCATGAGTATCACAAATGTTTAAAGCTGTCAGCAAGGTAATTAATAGTTTTGTAAAAAACAAAAAGAAAAAGAAAGGATACATCCAAAGATTCCTGTGAAATGTTCTGAACTGTAAACCTTTTAATCACTCTTTCTCCTACAAATGGAAGACACAAATACAACAAGGTAGATAAGAATAAAAATCCAGCATTATTTAAGCGTTTTTAATGTAACTATACATTTTTTATAAACGACTCACCCACTGTCACCTGATGGAAGTTTATGATATTGCAGCCATTGTTGGATATCACCACTAGAGGGGGTTGTACAGCAGGACACTGAAGCTTCAAGTAGAGCGTATTGAAGGGACTGAGGAGGTAAAGGACATCTGATGAATGCAGATCCATATATGTTGTTGTTGGTTTTTTTTTTTTTTATTAAAATGAAGCTTAAATGACATAAGAGATGTAGAAGTGTAATATGATCTTCACCATAGAAGCTGAATACCTTCTTGTAATATAATTATTCTAGCACAAAACCAACCTAGAAAACTGAGATGGGGCCATTAACAAACTTTTTTTTAGTGGAGTATTAACTTTTTTGAAATGCACCTTTTTTGAACTATTTCTGAGATTTATACCAGCTAAAGAAATCTTCTATTTCTTGGACATACATGCTCCCTTAATAGACTATTAAAACTCTAGAGGCATTTAGTTACGCACACTTATTTGTATAAAAAGAAAAGTGGTAAATGCTCCACAGGTCAACAACCACATTTTGTCAGGTCTTGTGCTTGAAGTCAGATGTCAAATAATTTTGGTTATTCAACTTATCAAAAACTCCACATGGAAACACAGTTATCTCAAGGTAATGTCACCGTCACAGAAATAGGAAGAAACAGAGGTAAACTGGGAGCCTAACTGTTGTTATGGTTGTCATTTTAAGCAGTCAGGTGGGGGGAGCAGAATCAAACCCCTCACAGCACAAAAAATAAGTGACAACAAACTTGACAAATATTAAATCAGAGACACTACGAAACGAGGGCTGGTGTTGACGTTTGATATTGTGGGTAGCTTAAAAAGTGTTCCTTATATGCAATAGCCAGTTGTATATAGAAGGTTTGTTGATAATACAAAATAAGGTATGAATCTAATACCAAGTAAAATACCGGGGTCAGGATTGCTGATACCAACACAGATACTGATACTTTTAACCTATAAAGGCAAATTATATAGTGGAGACCAGTGTGTGATGATGTATGAGACCAATCATCATCAATCTGCAAATTTTTTAATGACCACTAAATAATTTTTTCTTTCCACAATAAATGGTTAATACAAATAAACACAACTTTAAACATTTTCATGCATTTTGAAACTAGGTTTTTGAAGAGGTGGTATGTCATTTAATTAGAAAAAAACAACACATAAGACATTTCAGTGGGCTACATACTGAACTTACAGGATAAAAACAAAGAATCGATCCTATTGCACTAGTATTAATCTGATATCTATATTTGGATGGATCTGCCCACCTCTACATGACAAAAACCTAACATGACGGGGCCTACAGTATGCTGTACACGTGTATATGGAAGCTGATTATTGACCTCCATGCTGGCTGGACTAGTTTGTCGTCCTCTGGAGGGTCTCCATCTGACACAAAGCAGGGAATGGTGTACTCTCTATAACGTTTCCTGAAGGAGTATAGTAGAGAGGCCTTGGCCTCCTCGTACCAACTTGACCTTAAAAGGAAAAGAGTAACAATTAAACATATAAAAAGACTCCTTGTTGCGAGCACTTTTTTTGTACAATTCCAACAAACCTTAAAGTCAATAGTTGGTATGCCCTCGTTTATTCTTGAACACAGCCTGAACTCTCTTAGAAAACCTTGTAGTTTATTTAAGTATCTTCAGGAATAGTTCTCCAGGCTTGAAGGAGATTCAACATCAGTGACACTAACTCAATATTTTCCATCTGGTCAAAAACTCGTCGTCCTCCCTGCAAGACTGACCGGGCTGTTGACCACAGTGTGCTGGCCCACCTGGCTAGATCAACTAAGCCTACTGTCAGGCATGGTAACTCCAGCATCAAGTTTGGTCTATTAAACATCCGCTCTCTCCCTGGTAAGGGACATCTGGTCCATGATCTCCTCTGTGATCGTAAGTTGGACTTTCTTTGCTTGACTGAAACATGGCAACAGCCCAATGACTTTGTTTCTCTCAATGACTCCACTCCGTCTGAGTTTGTTTACACCTGTCAACCTCGCATCTCGGGGAGGGGCGGAGGTCTCGCGATAATTCACCGGAAGCACTGGGAATTACTCCCTGTCTCTGCCCCTCCCTCCCATTCATTTGAATACATTGCACTACAGCTCCCTGGATCTACCCCACCATCATATGTACTGTTTATCGGCCACCTAAGCCAAATAAGGAGTTTTTAAATGAATTTTCTGCTCTTCTCACTCATTTCTCTGTACTTTCTCCAAATCTGATCATTGCTGGTGACTTCAATATTCATGTGGACAATGATAAAATCCCTCTTTTCAGAGATTTTACCTCCTGCCTGGAAAGTTTTGGGCTTCTACAGTACATAGAATTTCCTACCCATTCTAAAGGTCATATCCTGGATTTGGTCTGTTGTTCTGGCATTACCCCCACCCATTGTAAAGCCACATTGTTTCCCCAGTCTGATCATATGTTTATTTCTTTTGATGCAAACATAACCGCTTCCAAAACCTGTATCTCTCGTAATATCACTTTTAGGAAAATTAGTAATATCAACCCAGCTGTTTTTTCATCTGCCGTCCATGACCACCTTCCATCTATCCACAGCTCCTCAACCCCTCTGAAAGGTGCCCTCAAATAAAATGCATTATTATTATTATTATTATTATTATTATTATTATTATTCAAAGCTCTTCTTTGGATGTTGGCTGCTTTTTGTTCTGTTCTCTGTCAAGATCATTTCACACTGCTTGAGGTCTGGGCTCTGGGGAGACCAATCCATGACTGATAATGTTATATTGTGTGTTTTTCTATCTGTGTATCCTTTTACTCCATTGGCAGCGTGTTTTTGACAAGAGCTCAAACATCACAGACTAAAATGCAGCCCCAAACCATGACAGAGCCTCCACCATGTTTTACAGATGGCTGTAGACACTTACTGTTGTACTGCTCTCCTGTTGTCCTTCATATATACTGATGAATATTTGGACTAAAAATTTAAAATTTGGATTTATCACTCCATATGATCTGTTGCCCCTGATTCTCAGTGCAGTTCTTGTGCAACCTATTCCCCCTGTTTCCCTCCCTTAAGAATGACATCTTGACAGCGGACCTTCCACTGAGACCATTTTTGATGAGGTTTGGGTGAACAATAGACGAATCAGCTGAACGGCCAGATGCATCTCTCAAAGTGCCTAAAGATAGAATTTAAAACTAATCCTTTGTGTAGACACAACAATGGTTCAGTGGCTTTTTTATCCTTGAATGATTCATAAGTCAGTGTTAAGTGGCTTAACAAACACAAGTGCATTCCTTTGGACTGGACAGAAAATGAGTGAATAACCAACCAAAGTCTGTAGACAACCTTTGAAAGACCTTCATAAAGCCTGGAGAACTACTGCTCAAGTCCACTTTAAAAAATTACAAGAAATTCTGACTCCTTGTAAGGAAATGATGGGTGGTTCATGAATTTTGTAAATGAATATATTTTGTGATCACCGTGAATGAAAAGAAATGGGAATGCTGCTGAAATCAATTAGTCACTGGAATAAGAAGAAAAAACCAACAACAACAAAAAGAAAAAGAAAAGCTTTGTTAGTCGTTGATATTCTAGTGTTGTTGGATCTCAGAAGGTATTAATTAGATTTAGCCTTTTGAAAGGAAGTGCAATTAGAGAAACATTTTTTATTTGCAGTCCAGCAAACTGGATCTGTTTGATTAGATTGAGTAAATAATCTGTAGAAACCTACCCTGGTACTATGTTGCCAGGATCTGGTGATTCACTTTTCTTTCCTTTCTCTGCTTCATTGGACACCTTGCTGTTTTTTGGATTCACTGACGCCTTTTTCCCCTTACTAGGTTCCAGTGGGA
Source organism: Astatotilapia calliptera (assembly GCF_964374335.1). NCBI lineage: Eukaryota > Metazoa > Chordata > Actinopteri > Cichliformes > Cichlidae > Astatotilapia > Astatotilapia calliptera. The sequence goes on from NC_137441.1 coordinate 27,687,691, forward strand.
TCTCCAGTTTTGCCTTACAATGCACATGAACATGAGTGATGGGTTCATACTAAGGTAGATGACTGAAGGGACTACATCTTGCAAAAAAAATGTTCTGTGTGATTATGAAAGTAAAAAAAAAACCATTTAGTCACTTAAGATGTGTTCACATTTAAAAACCCTGGCACAAGCGGACAGTGGCTGGAGTGGGAAGGTGGGTGTGAAGCTGTACCTCCTGTTCAGCGAGTCTGTTTCCCTCGAGCTCACTCTCATAGAGCAACTTGGCTCGATGAAGATGACGGAGCGCCTCTTCTTTGATCTCCTGGTCCAACAGTCTGGGTTTGAACGTTACCTGGACAAGACATCTCTGGGGTAGAGGAGAGACGGTAATATGTCTGAAATTGCTCAGATTTAGAGGATAACACGGGATATTTCTGTGTGTTTCTTTCACGCTACAGTGTTCCTACACCATATCACTTTTTAACTTCAAACCTCTGCTTCATATTAAGGTTGAAATTAGCTTTCAGCAGTGTCCTGTTTTGGGGTTACTGGTTTGTAACAATTCAAGCGGACTGATATATTACCCTGGATCTCTGTGCCTTCTAGCACTTGTGAAGTTGTCACTGTAAATATATTATTCTTAATATCTTGCTTGGAAAATAAAGTTTAAATAAAAAAAATACTGGAGTCTGGAGGTAAGTGGTCATCTGGAAAATAAGACTTAAAATTAGACTGTCAGAACCAATAGAAGTGATTTTCATTGAGCTTTTTTCCCCCATTTATATCTATAAATAGTGGTTGTTCACTTCCATCAGGTGTCCAGCAGAGAGCATCATTACACTTATAATTCCCTCTGAGCACAGATGGTTTGGTTCCTTAGCTCTGTGCTTATTAAGATCATTTTTAACCAAGATGTAGTAAATAAAAACTAACCGCTTTCTCTAATGTTTAATTTCTTTATAGAAACAAAAGGTCACACTATCTTGTCCATTCAGGTTTATAAATGCATTCAGAAGGAGATTAATCTGTTTTTGGGGCTGATGTGAGATTTTGGATGGATGGAGCTGGATGATGTGTACTCTTAAGTGGTAAGGACAAAAAAAACAGATGGCCCACATTGTATTATTTTACAGATATTATAACATGAAATTATTCAGTTAATAATTACTTTCAGCTAACTCTAGAATAAGCTACTAAGTAGATTTAAATAGACTGTCTAACTGTTATAAATCTGAAGTCTTCTTCACACTAGCAACCTTCTATGTATAAAACCGGTGGTGTGTTCCTTTAACATAAGTGTAAGCTTAATAAGACGTGTTATACCGCACCTCTCCAGGAAGAAGGCGTCCTGCAGACGGACTGATGTCGATGTCTGAGTCCTCTGGCAGGGCGAAGGAGAACAAACGGGGCATTACAGGCGCCTTGACCCCTGGAGAGACTGGTTGTCTATTTTGGTCACGGCCCGTTTGACGGTTGCTCAGGAACAGCATGGCAGTGGACTGGTCACCTACTGCTGTGGCTCCAAACTGAACCAGAAAATGGGAGAGCTCCAGTGGTGGGTGGACACCCACTGCTCGGCAAGACAGCAGAAAATCTCTGATGACAAAATGAATGTTTTTGCTATGGATCAGTAGGTATTGGATTTAATTGAATAAACGGGATCACAACATTCAGTAAAGGCAGTGATTGTCCTATCAACAGGTAAGTACAAAAGACTGAATGTTTAAGCAGACACAATGATGCCATAAAGAGTAAATGTCCTTCATTTACACACAGTGTAGGATTTAAAACTAACCTGTTAATTCCAGACTTGCAGCTGAGCTGAAAGACGTACTCTTTGGCAGTTTGGGCACTAAAAATCAGATCAACCTCCAGGGTTTCTTGTGGGAGCAGAGTACCAAATCCATCATTGGGCTGAACCTCAATAAACTTGATTTAGAGAAAAAACAAAAGCTTTAAAGTTATAACTCAGGATGTTTTCATGAAATCTAACTTAGACTCTGATGCTGGTTGCTGTAGCCATTTAAAGCATTTACATTAAGTAATTATCCCTCCGTCTGTTGTTGCTTTTATTGGTAGCAGCAGAATCTGCCAATCCAAACACAGGATGCACATTGTCTTCTTAAGCACGGGGGATTACGAGGAAACAATGTAGGATAACAGCCTCTCTGTTTACTGTTCACTCTCTTTACACTATAAGAGCTATATAAAGTTACTGTTTATGCAAACCTAACAAATTTTAATAATAGGAGGAACCCTGTGGAATGGAACAAACAGTGAAAGTGGGATGTGGACTAAATATGATTCTTCCATAAACATAACATTATCTGCAAAGATAGCAATGCTTGTATCTGGATCCACGCAACTCTACCTCACTAACACATTAACACTTAATAGAAGAAAAGGTTTTCACATCATTCATGCAGTACCTCAGGCACACCCAAGAAGCCAAAGTCTTGGGGTAGGAGGGACAGATTGGTGAGGCGAATGCTGCTCTTGACTGACTGGTAAATGGAACAGTAGCCAAAGTCCACCTCGCTGTGGTCAAACTGCAGGTCTGAGGAGGTCACAATGGCGTGGACGGTGAAATGGGCAGGCTGCACCTGCACAAACATGAAGCATCTTTACATCTTTGTTCTCCAGACAAACATCTTTATATCAGTGAAGGTAAATCTGTCTTTCTTTTTTAAGTACAACATGGAATTTCTTTTAATTTCACTTTATCATAATATTGCTAACCTGCCCCAGAAAAAGTTTGGCTTATATAATACAACTCCACGGGCTGTCCTGAAAACTGTTCTGGTATCACTTTTTAAATCTTAATTATACATTATCATATTCTGAGTCAAAAACATGGGCATATTACAGACTGATGTTGCTTTAATTTACAAAGACTTCTCAAGTCTGTGAATTAACAGACAGATGCAGTTGAATTATCGAAAGAATCAAATTGATGTTTAACATCAGTCATGGCTAAAATCGAGCAATTTTTGTGCATTCGGTCATTTTTCATTACCCTGCACTGATAGAAATGCGTCTATGTTTGTGTGTGTGCGCGCGTGTGTGTGTGTGCAAGCCAAAACAGGGCTGTGGCTCAGAGTCGGCTTTACAAAGCACCAACCTAAGTACATTTTTTACAATTAGTTAGTCCTAGTCTATAATTTTTGAGGTCTGGTCATGTCTTTATTTCTCTTTCATGAACAGCTGAGCTCTCTAGCTTTTACAGGAAATGTTTCTCAGGCAGGAGTAAAACAGAACATTTGTTCGAGACTATTTTAAGCAGTGGATTAATACACATTTCATGCTCCAATGAGTATTCATGGAGGCAGGGTGATGTGTTTGAGATCCACTCAAAATAAAATTTGGTGTCACGTTTTTGTGAACAAATCAATGTGTATGAATTTGGAGCTCCTCGATGCAGAAAACTAAGTTTTGGAGCTCATTAGCCTCGTTAGCCTTATTCTCTGACAGCATTTAATTCATGTGAATTGTACTAGACAAGAGGCAATTTTGTTAAATTTTGTCAGGTTTTGTGAATTTTTCCCCCCAGCAGTATAAAGCAGATGAGCTTGTTTACTGCACCATTGATTTCCAGGCTGCTGTGATGTCTGGTGACCAGTTGGTGTATGTATGAATGTGTGTGTGTTTTCATGGTGTAATGCCAGGAGCTCATGACTAGGGGCTGGGGGCAACAGCTTTGGTGCATCACAGGAACATCCTGGCCCGCTCTTTGGCTTCTCGTCAGAGCTACACCCCTTCCATGCCCCAGCCCTCTCCTCTCCACGTCCCAGTAAAGTCAGTGAATAGTCGCTGGCTGGGGAGGTAGAGGAAGGTGACAATTTGGCAAGTAGACTGTCCAGATTTAGATTTACTGAAAAAAAGCTGGCAAAAGCACAGCACGAATGTCTAAGCAGCTGCTCTGTGTTTTTAATAAACACTGTCTGATGATATGAAGGAATTCAGCTGCAGTTTCATTTCCTCTTGAGAGGAATGGTCCAGAATTTCCACTTATATCCTTGTAAACAGTAGCTGCATTAATGTGAATATATAATGATACATTTATGAACTAATGTCTTAGTACAATCCCCCAAAAGAGTGACAAAACAGGCCAAGAGATCCAGTCAAATACTGCCAGATAAGTGATTTTAAAATCAAAATCACAGACACCTGAGTCTCATTTATGCATCACACTAAGTTACAAAAAACAAGCAATAGATAAGATGCTGGCATCTTGTCTGTAGCGAGCATCACTGAGGCTCATGAATATCTTAGTACGTCACCCCTACTTGCGGCCCATATATTGATGTAAAAAAATCGAATTCAATTTGGCCCATGAAGTTACTTTTTTTTTTTAGGGTGGATTTGTTTGTTGTTGAAGTTCTTACAAATAAGTTCTTTAAAAAGCAAAAACTTATTTAACATGAAGGAAATATGAGCAGAGAGTACAAACATGTTGAGGGATTGGCTGTGTTAGCGTTTTTATTTTGTTAAATACGAACAAAGTTATAGCAGAAGTGCTGCCACGTGTCTGGCCAGAAAGAGAGTACCAATGTGTTTATTTGGTAGTTCAATGAAAGGCTTCAGTTGATTAAGAGTGAGAAAAAAAATGTGTTCACATTTGCAGTTTTGTCTTATTATACAATATTTGAAATGAAAAAACAAACAAAACACTATATGTTCGGAAATATTTGTGGGTATTTTCTTGTTTGTTTTGTACTACTTGGACACTAAAGTGGCCCTTCAGTGAGATGACAGGGCCAGCAGTGGCCCACAGCTCATTTAAGTTTGAGATCCCCGTCTTAGTATGTAGAATCATGTACTAAACCAACTATATTTCCCAGCAAACAACATTCATTTATTCAAACACGCTGCCAGAGCAGAACCTGAAGCAGAAATGTTAAACTCATTTTACACTGAGGGCCACATACAGCTTGCTTTGGTCTTAAGTGGGTTGGACCAACTTTTTTTCTGTAAGTTGAAAGATGTTTAACTACGTGTTTAATCGGTGAGATATTTAATATAAGAAAAAGAAGTGTAATTTCAATGGTATGTCTTAGTTTTTGTAGATGATGTAGTCAGTAAAAGAAATCTGTCAGCATGACTTAAACTGCAAGAAATAAATGTTTAAAATGACAGAAAAAGCACTGGCATGTTTTTGCCTAAGTTAATTAACAAAAAGCTTTCTTTTTAATTTACTCTGAAATCACTGTAAATATATACAGAAATTTCTCTTTTAGATAATGAAAAAGTTTTCTGTCATTTGCTTATTTGCTTTTACTTAATTACAATGTTTTTGTATCAATTACCATATGGGAGGTCTCCCCTCCTTCACATTTCCCAAAGCACTGCAATGGGCTGGATTGGATTCTTTGCTGGGCCAGTTCTAGCTGCCGGGCCTTATGTTTGACACCCCTGACCTAAAGCATCAGAGTACTACATCAACATGTGTACTGCTCTATATGTATGTGATGAAATCAAGAAAGATGACAACTGCCTTGGCTGCTGGGCAAGAGGTTTTAAGGTAGTCAAATTTTGCGCACAACAGGTACTCCATAATAAAAGAAGGGGATAACAAATACATCTGAAACCTACTTTACCATTTTTGTGCTACTGCAGACAGTTTCAGCAAAACTATATGGGATAACCTTTATGCTTGGCTTATTAGTGTCCATGGAATAACTGGGCCTTGGGGGTGGGAGATAATTTTAGCTTGTTACAAGCAAAATAGGTTACAACCTTCGCTAGCTGCGCTTCTGTTTAGGACAAAGTAGGACACTAGCACTGCACTACACGTTCAAGCCCACTGCTTTCAGGATCACATTGCTCTTATCTGCAGTATACGTGTATAGTACGTAACATGACACAAACCTGGCCTGCTACTTGCACTGTCATTGGAACCTCCAGGACTCCTGTGTCACTGTCAAAAAACTTTGCATCTTTGGACAGGGAGCGTCTGTGAGAAAGCAAAAAGGAAGGCGTGAGGAAGTCGCCATTTGTCATAAAAACAGCTTTATCTTCATGTTCACAAGCAGAAAAGAGCAAAGACATCAAGTAGAGGCTGAAAACAAACACGTAATCGCAACAGTGATTTTGATGCGTTTTTATTTGTTTTGTTAAAATACAAAAAATGCCATCTGTCAAAAGCCACAAGCCAGTGAAGAAAGAAAGAGAAAGATTCAGACCCTGAAGACCCATTACTTTACTTTAACCCACGACTGTAGGATCGGCACGCCGGGGAAAGCAGGAGAGAGATGCAGAGCGCGCCTCCACACTACTGTAGGTTGTAGCCATGGTGATGGGAGACGTAAGTATGATTCAAAGAGGACCAGTAGTCATGCACAGGCTTATGTAAAACTCCAGTCCCTCAATATCCCTCAGTGTCAAGAGCTGCTCTCGTGCTAGCACCAGTAAAAAACTGCATATATGCACGTATGCAGAATTCATTAGCATGTAAAAAAAAGAAAAGTGGTCAAATGTCAAATTCTGTTTGTGTCTTAGATCCACCCACCACCTCCTCTCTCCTTCTCCTAACATCCTTCAATTTTCTTCTCTGCTATTCCTCGCTTTCCCTCCCTTTCTCTCCTTTCAACTGCCTCCCTCTGTCTTTTCCTCTTTACACTCTTAATGCCGGTTGAAGGCTTGAGAGCTAATGCTGTAAATGTCATTGGTTTTAAGGCTCCCCAGATGCTAGTGTGTCTTTTCAAAGCGCTACAACCACCCTCGCCTTCAGCAAATCTGTCAGCTTCAAGTTCGAGGAAAGGTTTGTATTTCGTACGTCCCAGAAACTGCTCTACGACAACCCCATTCATGACTCAAAACCCACAAAGGTCACCTCCTCACCCATCAAAATTAAATCTCTGCAATTACAAAGTCCTTTTTTTCCCCCTGTATAGGTTGACCAATGAGTGCAGAGGGAGTATTTAAGGAAGCACTCTTGTTCTGCCTGCTAATAGAATCGCTGCTGGAGAGTCACTCTTGAATTAGCTTGGCAGGGCAGAGTGGAAAAGCCTGGTGGGGCGTCGCCAGGCCCATATGCTCGGGAGAATTTTGTCGATGGATAGGCTTTCAGATTTGTCAGTGTCCTAAACAGATTTGCTTGTGTGCTCTTCCTCTCTGCAGCCAGATTATCCACAGTCCAAAAGCAATTCTCCTCTATAGCCTTTATGGTACTTCAGAGATTAGTAGATGCAGTAAAACTCAAATGGTTGTTCTAACTTCCGAGCCGCAATGCAAATAACCAGAGTATTTCAAGTGAAACTACTGATATAACCTGTTCAATCCAGCAGGTGGTTTTTCTAATGACCAGCTTTAATCTATAACAGTGAGGAGGAAAAAACCAGAAGGAAGCCTGTTTTTCAGGGGACTTTATGAGCTTACAACACAGCGCTTCCTTTCGCTTGAGTAAAAATAATGTATTCACATAGAAAATATATACATTCCTCTTCAGTCTGCACTCGTATTTAGACTTCTCTTCACCATTAAAAAAAGTGATTATGAAAGGGATTACAGATTAAGAGGCTTAAGGATTTTTCACTGTGCAAAAACGGGCGGACGAGAATTACAGTAAATGACCATTAAGTAAAAAAACATAATGATGGGAAAGAAATAAGTTACGGAAGTTATTATGTTTGCTTGTTATCTTGAAACCCACTGCAGTGTGAACGTTTCTGATGAGAGTCGTGCGTTAGCAGTTAAAGTGCTGGCAGAACCATTCAGTCTAATCTGCAGTAATCTATCCTTGTAATCTCCCTTTTATCAGCTGGAACTGCCAGGGTTGGAGACATTGCCTGCTCTTCAGAGATTACACCTAAAACCACTAATTCGAGTAGTCCTGTTCAAATGATCCTGTCATCAGCAAAAACAGGGAAACAAATTTCCATGAGTTAGATTGAAATTCTCCACAGGCACAACCTAAGAATGTGCTTTCCTTTTCTGTGGGACAGATTTTAGAAGAAGCCAAAATTTAGGACCAAAAGAGCCAGCTCACATGGCATGGTAATGCATCTATAACGGTGCGGCGTGTAACGTTTCAAGACATATTTAGTATGTTACAATAAAGTACAATATGTAAAAGAAAGGGAAACTCTCAAATTCAAAGCAATTTTGATTGTAGCTTTTGTGCTGGCAGTAAATGACAAAGTAAAAAGACTAAACAACCCTCCGCCGAACAGAAATGAGCTAACACGAACCGAATATCGGGCGGCACAAATGTCACGAAACAAAATGGCAATCACTCTGATTCCGTCAGCGTCCATCTGAATTCAAACGAGCAGCATTCCTCTTCATCGAGCGGGATCACAAACATGTGAACCATTAGATTTAGTACAGTACAGAGGGGATTATGCTGCACATGGAAGAATGTGAGGCAAAAGAGTGAGTGGGCTAGATGTGACAAATAAAGGTGGAGGAAGACAGGCAGCGAGGGCTGAAGCAAGAAGAGATGCTGAATGATGTGGGCAGGCTAAGCACAATCCCTCGGAGCAGGAAGCAAGAATGTGCTCACCCTCTCCCAAAAGCCTGAGGAGGGGAGGCAAGAAGGAAACACCTGTATAAAGAATGAAAGCTATGAGTCATTTGTGAATCCAGATTTAACAGTGTGTGAGTGTGTGCGCGGATTAGACAGTGAGTGAAAGCAGTGCTTCTAATGAGGATTTGGAAATCCAATGATAATCCCTGGCTGAAGGAATTGGCAATGCCATCTTAAATGACACACCGCCACTGCATAACACAAAAGCAAACCTACCAAAAATCAACAGATTGGGAGGCGAGATCCAACCATGACAGAGATGACACATACAGGGACACAGCTTGATGACATGCTGGAAACATACTTGTTTTCCAATCCCAGTGAGAATCATGTGAGTTTCTGCTGTGGATGAAGGACACTGTTTGGGTCCTTGGGGTATCTTAAAGGAGAATTAAAATCTTATTTTGTAAAGCTTTAGCCACCTTTTGAGACCATACTTACCTACAGAACGGGTTTATGTCTTTGAGAGACATAAACCCCTGATAATCTTTTAAAAACCCAGATCATCGTTTAATAAAACTCACTGGTGTTTTGAAGATACATACAAAACCCTTAAACACTCAGTTTAAAATTGTATTTCATGCATTTAGCTCACAAGTGGAAGTGAGACATATCTCTGTTTCCACCTGTGTCTATCACGTGTGTCCAAGGTGTCCAACTGACTACTCGTATTCAGTCTGTCTACGTCACTTCCAGTGAAAGGGCCTCCACGCACAGCCCTTTGTCCATCTGTCACTGGTCAAGCTCCAGATTTGTTTAGTAAGGGCTAAGCACTAATAGACATATATTCCAACTGCTGAGATTGTCAGGACTTTTTGTGACACATACCAAAACAAAAAAACAAGATATTTTCCTGATATGTCCTTGTTGGCAACACATCATAGCACAGTACAGTTCACACTACAAAAAGAGATGTGTCCAAATATGTCTCACAACACCTCATTAAGTTTTTTGATTGGTCTGATCATAAGTAGGGTTCCTACATATTAGATTTAAGACTTTTTAAGGCACTTTTTTTGCCACTTCGAATGAAACTTAGTGTCACGGACCCAGCTCTGGAGGACTCGGGGGTCCGTGAGCAGTTTGTTGTTATTATTATTATTATTATTATTTGGGGATGTGTGTTTTTCTGCACTATGCTGTGTTATTCTGTGTTCCACTCATTATATGTATAGGCAGGGTGTGGGTGTATACATGTATTACTGGGGGTGTGGCCACATGCAGGCCTGATGGGTGTGGCCCTGCAGGAGGACTGGCCACACCTGAAGTTCCTGCCACACACCTGTTGTTGATCAAGGCTCATCAGGGGGGAGCTACTTAGGAGAGTGTTGGAGCTCCCACTGGTGTGGGGTTGTCTTCTCAAGTTAGTGTGTGTGTGTGTGTGTGTGTGTGTGTGTGTGTGTGTGTGTGTGTGTGTGTGTGTGTGTGTGTGTGTGTGTGTGTGTGTGTGTGTGTGTGTGTGTGTGTGTGTCAGTCAGTCAGTCAGTCAGCGTATGACGGTGCAGTTCGTGTATGCCTGCCAGGGTTGGTATTAACGGCTGTTTCTGTGGTTTTTCCGCAGGTGGAAGAGTGGATCAGAACGGCGGCACGCACGGGGTGTGCGAGAACACAACAGCAGGGAGCACGAGCACAGACGGGAGTCAAGGGAGCAACTGGGATTTATTGTGTTTACAGCTCTCAATGTAAATAAATGCACTGTTTGCACACAGAGCTCTGCGCCTGGGTCCTCTTTCCCCATATCCCCACGGACTGCCAGCCAGACCGTGACACTTAGGGTTAGAGCCACAAATTGTTTTTGTACTTCACTCAACTTGCAATCTACTTGCACATTATACCAAACATGTCCTTGTTAGATCTGTAAAAAAAAACAACTAATTGAGGCCACTTGGTTGAAACTGCCGCTTCCAATTGCACCACACTCTTGCTACAAAAAACAATACAACATGCCTTGTATACAGCTGGCAGTCAGGTTTTGGCTATGCAGCAAAATCTTAAAAAATGCACATACCATCTGCTACCTATCAATGACATAATACAAGTGTACATTCAGTAAAAGGTGTATTCATTTTGTCTTGATCTGTGATCATATACCTTTTTCCTTGACAAAAATAATAAATAAACACATTTAGAACTGATTCTAAACAGGATATTACCTTGTTAATATACAGTCTGTGTATCAGACTGTGACATAATTACCTGAGAGAAAATAAGGATAATAAACACAGGATGTTAGACTGAAAAATGAAGCAACACAGCAAAACAATTTAATGCCAGACTTACACTTAGTGATATTCTGTTCTCAGAATTTACCGTGCTGAGCTTAATGTTCTAATAATGGATCTACAATCTACAAATAAACAAGATTTACCACTATGAGAACAGTGAAAACAGTGTGGGCCACTCAGAGCACATGGATCTATGTCTGGTGTCTTAGGTTATATAAGCAGATTCAGGACCATCATATAAGCAGTGGTGAATCGTGAATGCATTGAGGGATGAGAGGAGCTTGATACTAACAAAAAGAGGCAGAATAAATGCAGAGTTAGAGCTGGAGAAGTGAAAGAGCACAGAAACACAGAGGACTGCAGAGAGAGAGAAAAACCCAAAGAGAAAGAAGTATAATTAAGCACAGAGGTGATAGGCCAGGAAAAAGAGAAGTATTTTTGAGCGAGTGGGAGAAGACGCCACAGAAGCAGGAGAGAGAGACAGAGAGAGAGATAGAGTGATGAAGTGTGATACAGAGCGAGTAGGGAGGGGGTGAAGCTGTAGTTGTGTTAGTGCTCATGAAGGATGCACCATCTCAGCAGCAGCACAAGTAAAGCTGGACTCTAATCCTCGCATTAAAAACCTCTGCTGATTCGCTAAGCCAGATTACTGACATTTTCCCACTTTCCTCTACTGCCACCCTACTGTATGATGACCACTGCATGCCCTTAACTTTTGTCATTTGCAACGAAAATGACCTCCTGTTATTTATTTATTTATTTATGCATACACAAATGTCTTTTCAGTTATCAATACGCAAGGCTGTTGAACTGTGAAACGAGAAAAAAAAGGAGTGTGGGCAGAAGAATACTGACACCCACACAGAGTTTTTACCGCACGCCTCTCATATTTGCCCTGGGGGTCCCCTTGTCCGCTCTCCTGGCATTCAAACCACAGTTCAGCTCCTGGCTCTCCATCTAAATATAGAGCCTGTATTGTTCTTGAAAGAATTACCACATCCTTCAAAGTCATTAGAAACCATTATCACAAGCCTTCATGCCCCTGCGATTAGAGGGCAGGTGTGTTGTACAAACTCTTTTATACCTGCTGGCTGCTGACAGGCTTCAGATTGTTGCCTTTTGTAACTCTGTAAGACTCCTCCGTTTACTTGCTTTGGAAAAGGGAATTGTGTCAAAAAAGCGTTGTAGTAAACTAGTAACAATATCACAACAGATTTCTGTAGCCAGCCACAACACAGGGAAACACGATTTATAGACAAAAAGTAAGCTAGCATAAATTGTTGTGTAAAATCGACGCAGTGAGTGCTCATCACAGCTTCTTTAACTATTTTGCTCATTGTTTTCCGCCACAAAAGCTATTAAACCAGGCGGCTTAAACTGGCAAATGAGGGTTGAGATGGTGGGCTGTTATACTTAATAATTGTAGTGCACATTAATCCACTATAGCACTGACTGTGAGGCACAGATGGAAGCTAAGTTGCCCAGGGTACATGGATAGTAGTTGATAAAACAGAGTGAGAGAAAACCGGTAGTTTATTTCCCACTTTGCAGCCTGGAGAGCAAGAGAGCACTGTTAACATTGTTCACTTCAACAACCTGTGATCTAGCTTTCTATAATCCCTAGTCAGTGGGCATAAGTGGAAGGATATCAGCTAAACAGGTAAAGCAGTATTAAGTAATAAGATTTATCTGGTTCACAGAAATTGATATGCATGTTGACTTTTGTTGAACTGTTTTCGTATGTGCAAAATAGCTAACACCAACAGTAGGCTAATATGATAAGTTAGCTAAGTTAACAGTTGTAGTTTTTGTTCTTAGAAGCTTTTAAAATGAACATGAACTGTCCTGTCATAACAGTGTATCGATTTCTTCTTTACTATAATCACCTGCTTTTTTAAAACATTAAGTGTGCAGCGTACATAATCTACAGCAGCTTTTCCACAGAAAAACTGTTTACCCTTTTTAAGAAGCAGATTACACAAAACTGTAAGCCAGGATCAAAATATATTACAACTTCTCTTTGGGGTGAAACAGTTTGCACTTTCATAGAAGGCTGAGAGAATCTTAACAAGGTTATTCTAAAATAAGATTATCACTGCTCCAGTGGTTCCATTATCATTGCATCCTCTTTGTGTCCTTCCTTACCTCGGGATGAACTTCAGTTGGGCACTAAAGCTTGATTGAGCCTGGATGAAGCCGGTCTTTGGTAGGATCTCCATGTGCTTCCTCATGTCCTGACATACCTCAAAGGTCAGTTTCAAAGCTGTGCTGGCTCTGCCATGCAAAAAATATACATATAAATACATAATCCATGATATATAAAACACAGGCAACAATATACAAGAATACTTTATTTTACTGACATAAAGGTAAAGATGGCAGTTCCACATTATCTGAAGCGGATCTCAGATGTTAAATACTCAGAATGGACAATTAACTGTTTGAGCATCCACATAAGAAGCAGGGGCTGTTGTGGAGGACCACATTAAAAAGCTTATAATGAGGTAAAATTAATAATGAGCAAAAGTGAGTTGAGCTTATTGGTTCAGTCCTCCCCAATGTACATATATTTTACATTTCGCCCTAAAACTTCTTCTGTTTGAGGTTAATTCATTTTTTAGTTAAAAGCTAGATTCTTTTTGTTTTCACACTGTCACCAAGTGGTTGCTCAAAGGGGAATTGTTGGGTTTCTCTCTAAAAAATGGAGTGAATTGCACTGAGATATCCTGTATGATTTGGTGTCAGATGAATTAAAACTGAAGTTAAAGACTAGGCTGGGCTGATCATAATAAGGAATCCAGATTGTATTGTATCGTCTGTTAATGTAAAGTTTGTCAGGTAATTTTATAACTTCTAGTTTTTGGATTCCTCAGACAAACATGCCTCCAAATGAGTCCCTTTTTTTTGCTCTTTCAAGTGTAATAACCAAAAGTATGATGAAACCCTGTTTAAACCTGCTATCCTTCGAGGACTCAGCAGGTACTGAAAGAATTTGGTCTCAGTGACACCCACAGAAAATGTCTTTTATGGAGAAATCTACCCCAAATCAGTATAATTTAAGTGACCTAATTTCCACAAGCTTCAACAGATGGTTGTGCCCGTGGCTGCAAGCCTCAGTTATAGCTGAGGCTTGTGATATAAATGGCTCGTCACCTTGGGAATTTCTCCAACACATCCAATACAGCCCACACCTTCAAAAAACAATGACAGTACAGACAAGCTGAAAACACAGTTTGCTGGAGGTGACACGTGTATACATAATATTTTGTTGTGCTTGCTTTCATCTTCAAAAGACACAAAGGTGAGCCTTTAGCGAGCTGTGGCCAAATAGACTGAGGGACCCGTCATTATTTGATTCTCCTCTCAAAAGAACTGGCCCACTTTGAACAGGGAGGTCAGCCAGATGGTTGTTTCCCCGAGGCAAGGACTCACAGGGACACTTGGGGGATATTAAGTTGCTATCTTTATGCCAGCTAAATGACAGCCTTCAAATTGCTGGCAGAGGCATAATCATGGCTACATAACAATTTAGGGTAATTAGGGATTTTAATTAACATGGGCATTTAACTCAACCTGTCTTGATTTTACTGGCAGGCAGTGACCAGTTTATTTTTGAAGCAATGCTTAGTGGAAATCCACAGAAGTATTAATACTGTGTAATGCAGTGATATTTTAGGCAAAAAAGAAGTAAAGGTTTGCATGTTATTGCATAACAGCAACTTTAAGATGCACATGATCAATTTTAAATATGTACAACAGTTTGAAGAAGTGAAGGAAGGTCCATAACAAAACGGCATTCCCATTTTGCGTGAAAGAACTTGACGCACAGACCTAACCTCCACACTATCAAACAACATCAAACAACAGAGTGAAGACAAAGTGAAAATAGTGTTGAATATATGACTATAGATATGATATTTCCTCTGGGTTTGGTTTAGTTTATGCAGGTGGTCTCATGCATGTGCTGTGGGTTTAACAATAATGCATTCTTTATAACAAGTTAAATAAAAATCACTGGAACTACTTGCAGTTGGATGCCTGCCTGGGCTAGTTTTAGGCAGTTACTATATAAATTAATCTAGCTAGTAACTTTTTTCACGTTCTTTCACTATATTTAACATCAGTTTCTACTCTTCAGTGCCAAAAACTTTAAGCAAATGCTAGGTTAGGCGAATGGACAAAAGAGCTCATGTCTCTTATCAAGAATAATGCAGCAAAGAGAGGCAACATAAAAACACAACCTTTTACTGCCTTAGTGATTCACAGAAGCTCCAGCAGGCTATGAAACGTCTGTAAAAAACTCCCACTGTGACCCTTTGGGGGCTCCGTAAAAATAGTCCTAAAAAGTTAAACTTTCTTTTATTAGAGCCACATAATAATGCTACTCATTACAATCATCAAGGTTTAGTGGGAATGATATCAGGTCATGTTGCAGAGAGGTTACTCATGCTGAGTCTACATAGAGTGCTGAATAACCAAGTGCCTGGACTCCGAGTGCCCACGGCTGCAGCAGTGGCTCTGCCTTTTCTTAAAAGAGACAGGTGGCTGTGCTTGCATACTCCACATGTACTCCAAAGCCCCATGGGAGACCAAGCCTTCATGGCAAGCGCTCTAGGCAACTGTCCCCATAATGCAGCACTGTCTCCTTTTATCCCACATAATATATATAAATAAAACTAACCTGCCAGAAGAACTGTTTTCTTTATAAGTATTTACTGTATGTTGCTATTTTCACATAAAAAGTAAAGAAAAAAGGTTAACTTGATCTCATTCCTCAGGCCAAACTAAACAGGTCTCAGACTGAGACTAAGATAAGGTACAGTTGGCGCATTAGAAATATAGAAAAGGGAGAAAAATCAAGGACAGAAGGCTTTGCGAAATAAAGAAGCAGGGTGGTTGTGTTTTTGTGGCTGGGTTTGGGCAGGAACGCTCAACTCCCCATCTGGTGCCAGCAAAGGAGTATTTGAAAGTCGGGGCTGAGTGTTTGAAATATTAAAAAAGAAAACACCCTGCCAACTGTGTTCAGAGTATTCCAATCACCGGCTCACAAGCCAAAGTCAAACACTGCACATTTTAAAGCTTCCTAAAAAAATACTTTCAATTAGTAGGAGTGATATTCCAATCACTGGCTCACAGACAAGATGGACATATTCAATTATGCTTTGTGCTTTTCTCTTAAAAAATCTGTCACAAACTTGGGAGGACTTGTGGGATATCTACTAACTACTTAAAGAAAAAAAAAGTGACAAATTCCATGATGAAAGCAGCAGCTCTCCTATTGTTTTCCCCCCAAAAGCCTGCCAAGCTATTTTGTGTTCAAATTATTGTCTTGGAGGCAGAGTGACATATTGCACGGTTTGCTGGTGCAAGCATTAGCATTTTTTTTTTAACTTTAAAAGCTGCACTTCACACTGACACTGTCATCGTCATGTTGTCACACGTGCTGGTGTGCCAGCGGACCAGATGGCATTTGTCACAAATCCCCTACCCCCACACATGCACTACCTCCCCCACATGATGTGACACAATGACTGGCTAGGTGATGGACCTCACTGCTGCAAATGCTACTGCCCCTGGTGTATTCCTAACCTCATGTGCTCATCATAATGCATCACATCCATAATCAAAGAGGATTTACTTCTGTTCTGTGCTACAGTATCGGTCAAAGAGGACTGTGGCGATGCCATGCTTTGTTTAGGAACATTTATCCGTTAATTCATCTCTATTATATTTCATCCACGCGTTGAATTGTTAAATGTCTCAAAGCGCTACTTGGCTGTAAGCGTAGTTAGGCGGAGAGTTTGATGTTGGACTGAAAAGTAAGCGGGCCCTGTCAATTTTAAGGGATTTCCTTGAGCCGTTTTGCTGTGAAAATGTCTGTTTTGGCAGAGACTGAGTATATGAGGGAGTTTTAGTAGTGCATTCAGCAGATAAGCCAGCATGCTACATCAGCAGTCCACGCCACTTTCCAAACTCTATTTCAAGGATGTTTCTGAGCATAGCAACAAATAAAATGGGAATATGACATGCACCACTCATTTCTAGGTTGAGGGTTTCGTATATCTTGTTAAAAATATAAAGTTTAAGATGCATTTCATTCCTTCAGTTAAAATAATATTCTAACAATATAGGCAACAGTTAAGAGACTTATATGGGCTGGGTGGATGAAAGGGCTATTTAGTAAAAATCATTACCCTGCTGGCCTCACTCTTGTATGTATTTTGTAAAACACTGAGGGGACAACCACTTTTTAGGATTTGGTGTTCATGAATTTACTGAAGTTATGTTGTTTTTGTAAACCCGGGCAGTGTACTTCTTTTTGCATGACTTGTTTCCTAGAAACACATGTCTACTGGCTGTGCATTAGGCAATTTTCACAGTAATACGCTGCAGTACAGAGAAAAGCATTGGTTCACATCACACTGACTTTGCACAGCTCTTACAAAGACAGCTATGTGCTTATATAGTGCATCCACTGACTTTCAAAAAGATAAATTCCACGTGCTTTTTTTTTTTATCAGTCTGGGCATATATTTGAAAAACGTCTAAAGAAAGAAACACAGATCTTTCCCTCTATGTATTAAATGCCACCATAATGTTAATTGCATCACATACTGGAACAGAGCATAATCTGTTTCTCTGCCATATGCTGTCATGGCTATCTATATAGTCTTTCTACCAAATTAGACATTTTATTGTGATGAAGACGCTTTAACAGGCCACCTGTTGCATAATGTTGCATTGGTTAAATGTCTACAAAAGTGGCTATTATAATAACACTCTTAACTGACATGCATATAAACATGGTACTAAATTGTTTCATATTGCACTTTACCCAGAGACAGGTACCTTATATTGTCATATTACTATTGTATGTCTAAATCTGTCATATTATTGTTATACACTGTTCACACAGTGTTTAGGCTTTAGTCTCATGTAATTAAAATGACTTAAACTAGTATTACACACACACACACACACACACACACACACACACACACACACACACACACACACACCAGCCTTTTATGACTGAAGGGTAAAAGCCATTGTTTATCCCACGCTGAGGTCAGCTTCACAACTCTTACACTTAACTTTTCTTGAGACTCTAGTTGTCATTGGTCATGCAGAATAGCATGCCTTGTTAGCAATACAACACATAACGCTGATGATTATTACAAAGATATGGATACAAGTAGAGCTGGGCGATAGAACGATAACGATATGTATCGCGATATAACTTTTTCTCGATAGAAAAATTAAACTATCGCGATAGACATCGCCGCTCTTGTCCTCTTAAAAAAAAAAGAGCAGCCAATCCAAATTACGTACCGCAGAGCCGAACCAATCACAGCCGCAGCGTCACGTCACGTGACTTGTTACGCACAGCACAAGTGCCAAGCTGCACATGTGTATTTGTTTGGGAAGCAGCCAGCCACCATACCGCCCGGGTAATGGAGGAAATGAGTGTGCCGACTAGAAAAATCAACCGAGCGTGACCGAAGGTTACCGAAGAGAAAACAGATGATGGTTCCAATGCCGGAGAGATTGTCGAACGGAAGAGCCATAGAAGTTCCGTAGTGTGAAGGTATTTCGGCTATTTCAAGTCTGACAAAAAACAGAGTAGCGTGCACTGTAAATTGTGCCGAAAGCAAGTCTGGAAATACAATAAACTGGTGCATGCGCTACGTCCACACGTACCCGGGTATTTTTGAAAACGCAGATTTTTCTATGCGTTTGCACCTTTCGTCCACACGTAAACGGCGTTTTTGGTCACTGAAAACGAAGATTTTTGAAAACTCAGTTTTTGCATTTACGTGTGGACTAGAAAAACGGAGAAAACGCAGCGTCAAAGGTGTGCGCATTTTTTGACGTCACACTGTGCGCCACGTTATTGTTTCGGTGAAATGAATTTCTACAATACTGTTACTGTTAATTCTACTCTCTGCAGTGTTTAAATGCTTACATATACACACAGTTACTGTCCCTCCACACATACGACTCAGTTCTGCTTCTATGCCCCAGCTTTGTTTACTTTTTCCCACCGAGGCTTCTAGACTTCTGATTGGCCAACATTTCTGCACGGTTAGGAATCTAGCTCCACCTGCTGCTTTGGCATGTTCATAGCAGCGTTTTCCTTCATTTCTCCCTTTATGTGTGGACGGGATTATTTTTTAAAACGAAAACGGAAAATCTCCGTTTTCAAAAATACCCGTGTACGTGTGGACGTAGCCTCAGTCTCTGACTGGAAGCGCTAATTTGTCATTCGGCTTTTGTCAGACTAAAGTAACTGTTAAAACTGTTTGAAAAGCTCAGCTATACAACAAGGAGAGATTGAGAATTTCCTTTTAGTTCTCAGTTTATTTGATATTGACAAAAGTTAGTCAATTTTGTCTGTTCTTCTGTAAAACAAACTAAGATTTATTTTTAGAATTAATATTTTGTTTCTAAGTGGAATTGACAATTTAGTAGTCTGTTTCATTTGTTCTATTTTGAAACTTAAACGCTTTAGTGGCTGCCTTTTGTGTAGTTTGCAATATTTGCCTTTATTTATCTGAAAAAGTCTCATGTTCCTTAAGTACATCTACCCTGTTGAACTTATTATGGGAAATAAATATTTAAATAGAAACAAGTTGCTGATTATTTCACATTTTACTTGTGAGCAACGGCACATTTAAATCTTACAAATATAGTTATTTGGCTTATATCGTGATAGATATCGTTATCGCCTGAAATGAAAAAAACATATCGTGATATGAAAAAATCTTATATCGCCCAGCTCTAGATACAAGGGTGCTTTAGTTTTCTATAAACATTAAATGTCTCAGATACAAAACTATTTGAGATGTCCTGTACTTAACTGAACATTATTATCCTTTAAAAAAATGTATTCAGTTATGAAACTACTCTATAACATTTCCTTGTTAATTCTTACAAACTCTAAAGAGAGTGGGGAAAGTTGTAGCTAAGTTATTTTTTTTGCAAACAAAAAACAAAAAATGTGTTGTTTTTTTTGTGCTTTTTTTTTAAATACACGTAGAACTAAGATATAATGTAAATCTAATGAATTCTGAATTGGTCACTGTTTTAACTTCAGATGCAAATCACCTTGGAAACTAGTGATAACGAATGGTTTTATACATTTTGTTCCAATACTTAGCATTAAAGACCACTACATTGTGTAAGCATTCAACAAATTGTAATAAACTGTCACTTGTGCATAAGAGGTTGATGTGTAGACCTTCTGAATCAAAGTAATGAGCTCCTTCTAAATGTGAAACAGCTGGACATCAGCTTGACCAGATGAGAAGGTTTACAACCATCTCAGGCTCTGGGACTTACCTGCTTTGGACAATGATGGTGTCTTGATAAAGGCGGTCAAACATGCAGATCTTTAGGTCAATGTTGGGCTGAAGTACCCATACAGGCATGCTGACTGCCACACCTCTCACATGGATGGGTATCTGTTTGAATGAGTCCTCAGTCACATGCACTAAACATATCATTTGATTCATTTACTCTATGGCTTTGTAAACTATAAATGTGTCTGCTTCCTAAGTAATTCACAAGACTAAAAAACAAGCTGTTTCTTACTGGTTTGCTGGTTTTATCAGAGAATTTAAAGGAGAAGTCCAGTCTGGTCTCTCCTGGAATGGTTGGAGTGAAAATAATTTCCAGTTTGACACTTTCAAATGACCCGATCTCTCCCCCGCGTACCTGAACATGGACAGACATACTGTTGATACTGCACTTCTCTTACATTAAATGTGTAGTTACACATCTTTATACTGACAAAAGTTTAGTTTTACCTGATGACACAAAGGTATTCCTATACATGAAGGAGAAAGTGAAAGCTGTGGTGCAGTTATGTAACATTAAAAGGTATGCAGGCATACACTCGTGTACATACAGTGAAGGCAAACTGTCAAGGTGGTGAGAGCGTAATAAACGAAAATGAGTAATAAACCAATGATGCAGCAAGTGCCTCAGTACTGTGGCATCATGATAGTTTGATGGATAATCTGCCATTTAAGACACCAGCCTTCAACCACACAATGTGAAAATATCAGTCAAAATGACAACGATCGAGCCGAGGGCATGCAGGCGCACGCAACACACACAGTCGCAATAATAGCAGAGGGAGAGGTGATGCACCATTAGCCCCCCACCAGAGAGACGTAATGAACCCTGAAAAGTCTAGAATTTCACATGGGCCACAAGGCACACACAGCATCCTTGCTAAAAACAAAACAGAGAAGCAGAGTCTTTCAACGACACACAATAGTGACAAAATGTCGACTTTCCACTCAAAATTTTTCAGAATCTGGGCAGATTTCTGGCACCTCAGCTATAAAAATGCAGTCCCTTTATGATTTGACAAGAAGAAGATTCATGCTCCAAAGAAGATGGACCATTTTTGACTGACTCACAGCCCTCACCCTTGACTCAATACTTTAATTTAATTCAGCCTGTCGCTATTAGAACAGACATGCTGACTTTCTTCCTACAAGACTATCCTCAAGTCTTGTTCTATCTTCCTAAGAGCAGTCAAATATACAATGTTATTTACTGAATCTCAAAAAACAACATATTGAAAAACTACCAGTATATCATAGTCATGAGGGTTTTTTCTATGAAACCACAGAAACACCAAAGCTAGATTACATAACAGTACTACTACTAGCAACAATTGTATACCAGACTATAAATATTAATGTATAGCTGTAACTAGCCCAGGCAAAATGTGTTTCAGCACAAAAGACCGGGCTTCTTGCGACCTCGTAATGAGCTTTTGGGGTATGACTTTGCAAAACTCTGTATAGTTACCTTACTTAACAGAAGTCTATGCATTTTCCAGTCTATGCTATTTCTGGATATTTAATAGATAAAAGAATACTTTAGAACAGCGGTCCCCAATCCCAGTCCATGAGGGCCGGTGTCCTTTTTGAAGTAGGACTGAAAACTTACATCTCTTAGTTTTATGTCACTGGAGTCTGAGGGGGTCTGGTCTGTCTGAGTGTCCAAATCAGATGAAAGACAAGCTCCAGGAACAGTTTTCACACCCTCTGACACTGCCATACACACAGATAAAAGTCACAAATGCAAGTCATCTCAAAGTTTTATTGTTGAGCAGTTACTCTAAGTGGGCACCTTGTACGGACTAACACTAAAACAATAATGGTGAACCTGTAATTGGTTGATGGAAGAGCAGAGTAATAAGTGATAAGTAAGAAGAAGTAATACTTGGCCTCATTGTAGCAGTATTTTTAGTGTACGCTGGAGGAAAATTAGAAATATCATTTAAATCCAGACAAATAGGCCCTCTGACAAATAACACTGTTTTTCCTCTTGGACACGTGTGGAACATTTTTATGCCAATCTGCAATCTGACCTTTATTTACTAATCTGTGACACAGAAAACATATTGGACAAAATGTACTACAGTCAGCTTCAGAAAGGAACATCAACAGCCTCAAAATTGGTCCAACATCCAAGAGCCTTTCTCGACAATAGAGATAAAATAAAGAAACAGAGTCGGAGCCACTTCAACACAGAATTTCCAAAGCCAGCAGAGCAGAGGCAAAAGACTGAGCAGCTTATCAAAGCATCAGCAGCAGGAAGTGCTGAGTGCAGTGATGTAGACTTCAGATCCGCGAGAACACGAAAGAGAAGATGCCTTGTTGCCACCAGCTGTAAGAGCAAGGTGAACCCTCCGCTTTGTGTGTGTGTGTTCTTTTATTTTCGTTCTTACAAGGACTCAATGTCCTAACAGGAATAGAGAGACAGAGGAAAAAAGAAATCATCTACCACGAGGAGATGTTGTCAGTCCTCATTTTCCTTCCAGAGACTGTTTCAGGGTAACACTGTCTCTCTGTCTCCCACATATTATAATCACTCACCAAGGTGGTGCTGTGTTTGCACAGCATGCTAATGACAGAATACAATATACTGATTTAACCTTGTTCACCATCTTAGTTTAGCGCGTTAGCATGCTAATACCTGGCGAAAACAGTACTAAATACAAATTAGCCTAACTCTGTGGCTAATAATCAGAGTCAGAATACTTTGCATGTAAGGACATAATAATAATAATAAGATCATAAACAAATGCATTAGACAAAAAAAATGAGCTGATTATAACACTAGGGGAAGTTTTATCACCAAAAAGCAGGACTAGAGCACAAATTAACCAAATTAACTAAAATCATTACAGTCTCTCCAGTCAACATTGGGGCACTTTTTACTCAAAGAATCAAAAACTGCTATTCTGGTATTTTAGCATGTCCTGTGCTTATCATGAGTAAAACACACTGACAATCATTTGGGAAAAGAAAGACAGAGTGCCCAGTTTTGAATTCATGCTATTATGTATTGTAGTTTAGATTTCAGTTTTTCTAGTTCAGGACACAAACTGTGATGGATAATCATGTCATGTGTGTGTCCATATTTTACCTGATTGTTCTTGCTGTTCTCCTGCAGAGAGCTCCCGACTCTGTAGCTTTGATTGGACATCTTCAGCATCAATGGATTCAGGGCTGTTCTGGTTGTTAGTTGCTGTGTTTTGACTGGATGCCTTATTCAGATAAACAAACAGGCAAATATATTCATTTATTTTTACCCATAATATCTGGTATGGGCATCCTGAGACAGAAGCTTTGGAATTCTCTCATGTGAAAATAATGAATGCCAATTTTTTTCAGTGGTTTCAAAATCTTTTGCTTGTTCAATCTACAGACAAAATAGCAGTATAATGTATATGGAAAAAAAGCAGGAACAATTGACTTTTTTATTAGCTATATTGGAGTTTCTCCTTTAATGTATCCAAGAAACATTAGCTCTTACAGTCCACATAAACAGCTGACCTCATATGTGTTGGTAGAGACCTGTGGTGGCATCTGGACGTAGCTCGTTTCTGGACTGAGACATGTGGAGCTGTCCAGGCTGAAATGCGTGGCCAGTGCACCCTTGTTGGTCAGTGTGATGGTCCGTGAAATAGTCTGGCCCACAACGTGCGAACCAAAGTCAATAAACTGGCTGTCAACCTTCAGCTAGAGAAAGAGTATAGTCACATCCTGTAATTAGCAATGTCAGTGAACAGCTGCCAGGCAAAGTACATAGTTTTACATACATTAATTCACAGAAAGCTGATTAAATAAGACAGTGAGCAAAAATAAAAAGGCAGTCAGTGTTTTTTTCTGTGGTGTGACCATGCAGTGTGATTGGTTTAGCCACAAATTCATTTCCCTAAATAATTATTAGAGCTAAATTTATAAGGGTAAAAAGCTACAGCAAGACTGGACAAGAAATTCACATCACAAAATACACACAAGACGCAAGCTTATGAAATCAGAATTAGCAGTTATCTGTAATTACCAAAAACTTTGGCTATAGCTCACTACTCACAATACATTTCTTTACAGTGCATCTGATGGGCACAAAGAAGGGACCCAGAGCTGATGCAAACTGGAGCTCTCCTTCCAAGTCCTCGTTGATCTGCAGAGATTAGATAATGATTTTGTGGTAAGCAAAAACAAAGGCTTCATGTTTGATCAAGCGGCAGAAAATTTGATGCTAAAACAAAGAGTGGGGCAGTGGAGGAGTTGTATGAGTTGTTTGCTGCAAAGGATGTGGAACCAAATCTTAAATAAGATGACTCATCTTGAAGGAAGAACACAACATTTTAAGAAAGACACTTACAGAGAACACTTTTGCAGGAAAGATGATAGGATAATTAACAACCTCACGCCATTACGTGTATGGCAAATCGGGAAGAAGCTACTTTGGCCAGCAAAAAATATCCACCTGCTGTAAAAGACTCATTATTTAGCATGTTGTGTTTAAGTTATTCCATGTGATAAAACAGGGAAGATACCACACAATTAATCTTCAGAGAAATACTTAATTTCATCCCTATTATTGAGTATTTGTACAGTAAGTATGATTTCAAAAGTTAAAAACAAACAACAGGTGATAACCACTGAAATAGTTTTTGATGAAAATAAAGATTAAAGAAAAAAATAAGTATAGATGTTTATAGGCAGTGGTGATGCTACAAACCATTGGCTGGAAAATAGCCTGCATGTCAAATGACATCCCGGTGGATAACAAAGTAGGAGGCTGGAAGCTGAAACACAAATGCCAGAAAGTTGAAGATTATTTTCATTTCTTGATCACAGCTTAAAAAGTGAGTCACATTACAACATGATATTGGATATTACTGTTTAATGCAAAGCTCTGGTAGAGGTATAAAGAAGTGTATGATTAGCAACAAAATTTAAAGTATAACAGCATTTGCCTTGAAGGTAAAAACCCTACAATGATACAGAGGATACCCCAACAATCAAATGACTCCCTTTGAGCAAGGAAGAGAGAAAAACTCCCTTTTAACAGGAAGAAACCTCCAGCAGAACAAGGCTCAGGTAGGGGCAGCCATCTGTTGTGACTGGCTGAGTATGACAGCAATAATATAGTACAGCAAATTTGCTGTTTTCAACAAACAATTAGCAGCTCTAAATAAAATACTAAACTATAATGAATAAGCTAATGTCAAAAGTAAACCTGATGCTCACTTGACAAGCCAAAGAAAACAAAGTGAAACAAAAATCTACTATTCTATATGAAAGCCATGTAAAGTGGAATCCATAGTTAGACAAAATATAGCAGTTAATCCTTATTATATTGCAGGGGAAATCATACAAGTAAGTAAAAATTCTATTTCCAAATAAGAAAACAAACATGAGGACTGTGAGCTATTTCAAACCAACATGTGTATCTCACAGCACATGTTCGCACAAACCCTAATGCTGCCCCGAGGAGCTTGATAACTTGCTGCCCTTTGAGAGACACGAGAAGAGGCCCGATCAATATAAATATAGCAGGCAGGCGGCCAGGGAAGCAAGGCGAATTCTCAAAATTCAATAAATAAACAAGAAGTTGGAACCGCGCAACTATGAGCATAATTAGGAGTCAGCTACAGTTACAGAATATATACCAGATCCTAAACGAACTGTTGTTGGGCTTGAAAAATACTATGATCCTGTTGCTGTGATAGTAAACTTTAATCTACATTTAAAGACGTAGCTGGATTTTTGTTTGTAGATGAGAGCACCTTGGTGCCAAGTTAACGTCTTTGTCTGAAAAGAGAAGAGCTGAGTCTCTGAAGAGATTCATACAAGTTTTTCTCGCTCTGCCTCACATCCATTTTTTTAAGCTCTGTTAAAAAGCAGAATGAACATTACAGCTTTCTTTCTGTTGACACGAGGAGTACAGACCCAAAACAATAAGAAAAGAATATGGAAATAAGCTTATGTTGAGCTTCTAGTTTTTATAGCAAGTTTCATGTGCCGTTACTGTTTTGTTTTTGTAGAATATGTTCATGTTGTTTTGGTTGTTGCATTGCTTCGTGAATAAGAAACATAAGCATTCAAGCCCTTCAGCTTCTATTTGATGAACTAAAAAGAGAACATCTGTGTTTTTGTTTGTAGGATTGACTGTCTCACACGCACACACGTCAAAAATACTACACACAAAAAAACACAGTTAAACGGCAAACAACCTATAACCACAGTATAATAATGTGCACTATCATCAACTCCAGTGAGCAAAGGGACATTCAGTTTAGCTTAAGGCAGTTGTTTGAAGTTGTTGGTCCAGTTGCCAGGTAAAAAACTTGGAGCAGCCTGGCTGAAGCTGCCATCCAGCTCACCACTGTGATCTGGAAATCTATGAAAGAACTCCACCTGAGTAAATCTGGTAGTAAATGTCACATTGCACATTCATCTTTTTTTCCCTGGTCAGATTTCCTACTTTATTGGTGCTATTCTTCCTAGCTTCAAGACAGCTGGTATGAAGGGATATGAAGGAAAATAGAACAGTTCACTTGGGATTAAATTCTGAATGAGGCAGTCTTTGAAAAAGCCTGCTACAGCCCTATATAAATCGCTTCAAATGAGGCCATACTGTACAGTTTTTATCCTTTAATATCTACTGAAGAGGACTGAGGTGGTGAAGCTTTGTTATACAGTAGTACTGACTATACTCTCGGTTAAATTATACATTCTTGTCCTCATTGGCTTCTACTATAGTAAATCAATAAGGAGTCTCTGTCCATAATTCAGTTCAGCATAGCTAAAACACCCTCATAGTCACACTCAACCACTTCTGAAAGCAATTTACTGAGAAGCATGAAAACTCTGTCTCATGTGTGTCAATAGTACTTGAATAATCTTTCTCTCGTGCTAATTGTTCTGAAGTGAGATCTGGTTCTCTTTATATCAGGTGGCTACAAAGTACAATAATGCACAAATCTTTTCACAGTTTTAGACAACATATAAAAGCTGCAACTTTTTAAGGCTGACTAAATCTTTAGATTAGATTAGATTAGATAGAACTTTATTAATCCCTCGGGTGGGTTCCTCTGGGAAATTCGAGGCAGGTTATACTTTTTTAATCTATCAAAAACCAAAGTGAAGCTGCTTGAAAAGACACTCAGGCAGATGGCTGAAATAAATATGGGCCTGTCACAGAACTTAAGTCTAACTGCAGCGCTGACTGGTGCTCATATTTGGATGTTTTTAAATGGACAGACACAGACAGACTACCAAGAGGGCGATTAATAAAACAACAGACTCAGTTAAGTGCAGTGTGGTTTTCTCATGTCAGTCACTGAAATGAACTTTGACAGTTTTCAGGCAGTTGAGAAGACGAAACTAACTTTGTCAACTTGATGGTTTCATTTGGATACAAGCATAATACATAAGGCTGTCTAAGGATCTTCAATTATACAGTGTGAAAAAATCTTTTACAGAAATCAAACGGGTGATAGAGCCCTTTAGAAGAGCAGGTGAAACTCGAAGTTTGAGTTTAAATATAAGAAAGACTCCACGTTAATGTTCGACTGACACTGACGGCATTCTATAAACGTTGTTCTGGCATACAAACGTTTAAGTGTCCTTGGAAGATAAAACCTACTGACTTTTGTGACTTTTCACACCCATTGTCACCATACATTTGGCATTCATGGGTGACAGTGGGTGTAGGACTAGTTTTTGCTTCCGAGTCTGGATAAACTGTCCCCAGAACCATTGGATGATTTTCCATTAAGTCCACAGACATTTTTTGTCACAGCAGGATGTCTCTAATGAGTTGGCTCTCCGATTCAGTAACTTTTCCAGTGCCATCCCCAGGCCACAATTAAATACTATGACCAAAAAAAAACCTTAACTTCTGCAAATTAGACATTTCTACTACTTGCTTGCTTACCATCAGCAGGTTAGTTTAGACCTTATTAGTATTTGCTCAAAGATAAGTACTGCTGACTATGCACAGGTCTTAGAACCGCAGCTGCTCCTATACATGCATATACTGTGTGTGTAAAAGACAGAAAACTAGGCTAAAGTAAAAATATGCTTTCGGTAGCCTGCGTTGACAGCAGGACTGATTAATTACTTGTTAACAGGATTCTATGTTAGTCTTGCTGTGTTGTGTCTCAGGCTGCAGCCTGTTAGCGAGTGTTACCCATATGGAAAAGATATATATAAATCTTATAAAGTTTGCATCTGTCTTGTGTGAAACTTGTATGAAAAGCATACAAGAGTGAAAACAGATATAAGATCCCTTGAAAAATTATATAAATGAAATTCTTATGTTTTGGATACTTACTAAAACAATATATGAAAGTAATGAGAAAGTGGCCACTTTCATGAGAAAATCATATAAGCCTTACATGATTCACTATATGAAGTAGGCCACATCTTATGCAAGTCTTTTATAAGTTTCTTTTCCATATGGGTAATGTCAGTCATATGCGTTATGTTGAGAGCTACTGTTAAATGCAAATATAGTAACAAAAAACAAATGAAATCAAACCGAAGCCACAAAGGACCATATTTTATAGAAACAAAATGCAAGAGAATAACACTGAATACACCAAAGAGAACATATCACATCTATTAAGTAAAGTTCATTTATTAAGGTCTTTTCTCAGACAGCCAGGATTTTTTTTTCTTGGATCATCTTTTTTTTGTTTCTTAGAAAATGTGAATAAAATTTAAGCCTGGATGGACCAGGACTGCGCTGAATTTGATCTTACTGCGGTAGGATCCTATTTTTCCTGTGTAATAACTTTCCCTCTCACTCTGAATGATAGCTCTGATTGTATGCTGCTGTATGATAATAGGCACAAGAGAAAAATTAAGGCTAATGTTTCAATGCATGGGAAAGCCCAATTTGGCTCATCTGGACTTTCTCATATTTTGGGGGGTTTTTTTTGGTTTTTCCACAGAAGATAGAAGACAAAGATGCACATGTGCCTCCTAAACAGCATGAAAGCAAACTTTGCTTCAGAAAAAAGGAGAGAACAAGACAACAAGCAAACAAGACAAAAGCATAATATACAGTTAAACAATAGTACAGTTAAATCCATTACAATGCAGTGTAAATGAGACTTCAGGTTTTTAAAAACAGTTTGAGTCTAAATTGGGAAAAAAAAAAAGGTCAAATGACATATAAAGCAGTACTTTTTGATCTGGTTATTAATTAGCAGTGCAAGTGATAATGTTGTCTCTGTATTTATGGCAGTTCTTGATTTAAATAGACCAAATTTCAGTTTAGGTTTGATATGGTTTTCAGTGTTTTCATCAGATTGGGTTTATCAGGATTGAGGAAATCTCGACATTAAATGTAATTGCAGTTGGGCTTAAAGGGTCCTCTTTTACTTTGTCACCACTGTGAATAGTTTTGTCAGTAACAAACTTCCAAACGACTGAACCAAATGAAACAAACCGTACGTGTGATCACACCCTCAGTATCTGCCGAGTACCACCATTTCTACGACAGTCCACGGCTTTCTCTCACAACTGATCTCAGGAACATACACGCCACAGAGGGGTGTCTTCCTCTAAGCCAGTCATTTGCAGTAACATGCTAGGATGTGGCACTAACTGCAAAAACACAACTTCTATGCACTGGCTTTTCACCAAATGTGGCAAGCCCAGGCTGTTGTGGTTTTTGCACCAGTAGTGAAAAGATACAGCAGAGCCCATTGTGGCACAAATGCACCTACGCTGGGCAGGGGGTGTCGGGGGAAACGAAGCCAATTTTAGAAATTCAGGGGGCGTACAGGGAACCATGGGCTGGTGTGAAAAAGTCTAGTGTGTTCCTGGTTCCTGGTTCTCTCTCTAGCTGTGCTAATGTTTTTAGCTGGGTGAGCCATGATGATTTTTCAGTTGTCACGACTGATCTCAATACTGTGTGGTTTCATGTGTGAATAATTACACACAACAGGCACTGAAAAATACAGGGAAGGTGTATAACAGGTGCATTCATTCGTCAGGATGTATGAGCGTGACTCAGTTTGTAAAACCGAGGATTTCTGACACCACTTAGCATTTTTTTTCTAGGCTGTTTTGCTTATGATCCTGGTGCAGTTTGTGATTCTGATAAATACAGTGACAGGGTGCTTACAATTTACAGTAGTACCATGTAAACTTGATATTAAATTTAACGATCATTCCAACCATTTGATATCACTTCTGGGACTGCAGTATGATGTAACCAACAGTGCTGTAGTAAAATTTTTATTATAATGTCATAAAAACTAAGACAAGAACATTTTTTTGTTGGTGGCGCTTTAAGCAGTAGACGGGGGTCAGCACGGACACCTTGACTGCTCCGTAGCTATACAGCCCATAGACAACAAATTGTGATGCACTGTCTATTCTGACACTTCTCTATCAGAACCACCGTGAACTTCAGTAGCTTGTCTGTTAGATCGGACCACACGAGCCCACTCCCCTCTCATGACCCTGTCACTGACTCACCACTGTTTCTTCCTTGGACCACTTTTGTTAGATACTGAGCACTGCAGTGCAGAAACACCCCACAAGAGTAGTTTTAGAGATGCTCTGACCCAGTCATTTATCCAGTACAATTCCTGCTTCTAACACATCAACTTTGAGGACAAAGTGTTCATTTGCTGGACAAAATATATTTCACCAAATAATAGGTGCCATGATGAAGAGATGATCAGTGTTACTTACGTTACCTGTCAGTGGTGATAATGTTACGGATGATCAGTGTATGATAACATTTATGTCTTCACAGGTAAGGTACCTTTTGAGCATGTATCATTAAATTGCCAGAGAGAAAGTAATCTAATAATAATAATAATGCATTTTATTCCTGAATTGTAGGTTTAGGGTTAACATTTGAATGAATGAATTCGTACAGAGCCTCACTCCAAGTATTTTTATTGTTTTGCTGAAACTCTGGCCATGATATACTTTTACTCACTTTCTACCCCGTTGCCTACAAATCCCAAATATAATGTAAACTTATTTTATTTAGTTGAATTTTTTAAATATACACTCAACAAAAATATAAACGCAACACCTTTGTTACTGCTCCCATTCCCCATGGGATGGACGTAGAGACCTAAAATTCATTCCAGATACACAATATAACCATCCCTCCCAAACAGTGGTCACAAATCAGTCCAAATGTGTGGTAGTGGGCACATCTGCTATATTGAGATAATCCATCCCACCTCACAGGTGTGCCACATCAGGATGCTGATCTGACATCATGAGTAGTGCACAGGTGTACCTCAGACTGCCCACAACAAAAGGCCACCCTGGAATGTGCAGTTTTGTCTCACAGCAAAATGCCACAGATGCCACAAGCAATGAGGGAGCGTGCAATTGGCATGCTGACAGCAGGAATGTCAACCAGATCTGTCGCCCGTGCATTGAATGTTCATTTCTCAACCATAAGCTGTCTCCACAGGCGTTTCAGAGAATATGGCAGCACATCCAACCGGCCTCACAACCGCAGACCTCGTGTAACCACACCAGCCCAGGACCTCCACATCCAGCAGGTTCACCTCCAAGATCGTCTGAGACCAGCCACCCAGACAGCTGCTGGAACAATTGGTTTGCACAACCAAACAATTTCTGCACAAACTGTCAGAAACCGTCTCAGGGACGCTCAACTGCATGCCCGTCGTCCTCATCGGGGTCTTGACCTGACTCCAGCTCGTCGCCGTAACAGACTTGTGTGGGCAAATGCTCACATTCGATGGCGTCTGGCACGTTGGAGAGGTGTGCGCTTCACGGATGAATCATGGTTCACATTGTTCAGGGCAGATGGCAGCTGAGAATGTCCCAGTTCTTGCATGGCCAGCATACTCACCGGACATGTCACCCATTGAGCATGTTCGGGATGTGCTTGACCGGCGTATACGACAGCGTGTACCAGTTCCCACGAATATCCAACAACCTTGCACAGCCATTGAAGTGGAGTGGACCAACATTCCACAGGCCACAATTGACAATCTGATAGACTCCATGCAACGATGTGTTGCACTGCATGAGGCAAATGGTGGTCACACCAGATACTGACCGGTTCTGGGTCCCC
This sequence comes from Astatotilapia calliptera, assembly GCF_964374335.1. Classification (NCBI taxonomy): domain Eukaryota; kingdom Metazoa; phylum Chordata; class Actinopteri; order Cichliformes; family Cichlidae; genus Astatotilapia; species Astatotilapia calliptera. The sequence goes on from NC_137441.1 coordinate 27,719,836, forward strand.
AGACCCCCAATAGTGCAAAAAACTGCACATTCCAGGGTGGCCTTTTGTTGTGGGCAGTCTGAGGTACACCTGTGCACTACTCATGATGTCAGATCAGCATCCTGATGTGGCACACCTGTGAGGTGGGATGGATTATCTCAATATAGCAGATGTGCCCACTACCACACATTTGGACTGATTTGTGACCACTGTTTGGGAGGGATGGTTATATTGTGTATCTGGAATGAATTTTAGGTCTCTACGTCCATCCCATGGGGAATGGGAGCAGTAACAAAGGTGTTGCGTTTATATTTTTGTTGAGTGTAGTTTTGTAAAGAGCATTTACATTTTTCTAATTCAAAGATTCAAAGATTATTTTGCAAACACCAACCAGCAACTCCTGATCCAGGGCTTTCCGAGTATGTAACACAGGTTTGGACCTTATAACCACATAGCATTCTTCTATTTGTAAAACCACAAAAACAACACCAAACAGCTGTGAAGTAACTGCTATTTTTTAAACCTTGAGAGCTCATATTATTATTGCTCTGCATATGCCTGAATACATTTTCCTCACTTTATACAATAGGTTGCTATGCGGATTGCCTACCATCTGGTTATTTCAGATTTTCAGCTGTCTTCCTGTAACAAATTTAATGAGGCATCAAGTGATTAAAATGTCCAGGATTTGGGGGATGGTCATCCAACAGCATGACATGTAGTATCATGATGGTTAATGGGAGGTTAGCCACAATGAGTAATAGAGCATATCAGACCTTGTAAGGCTGTATTAACAGAAAGCCTGAATGTACTGAATTGACTAGAGCTTTGTGTTACAATTTATGAATTCAAAATTTTCACACATTCTTATTTTTATTTTGTTGTGATTAAAATGAACGAAAAGCAGGCGCAGCATTTATTATTTTAGTGCTGTAGAACTAATCTGATGTCTGCAAATGTGAAGCTAATGTGAAACTATAATATGTGCACCTACAAGTAAAATCAATAAAATCAAAGAGACGACCAACTTTACTTCTCTCAAATAAAAGGAAGATACTAGAAAAACAGTGAGTGTTATGCTTTGTATACAGTATGCGTGCATTTACCCATTTGGTATTTAAGTGCATTTTGTACATGTGAGTTTGCAATTGAGAACTCGCATGTAGAAGGTGATACGTTCAGACAAGTGGTCCTGCACTAAAGCTCAAGAACGGCATCAGTAGTGTTCAAGCTGACCCTGCTGTAGCCTGCGAGATTCTTCAACTCAGTCAGGCAGAAAGAAAAGAGATGAAGAAACCACATCAAGCCATGGGAGAGCTGATGGGAAAGTGATACACAGTGAGTGACCTGGAGAACAATGCATCTCTGCTCGGCCTGTGAGCTGCTGGCATGCTGATAGAGAGGAGATAGAAGAGACATGGACTGACTCATGTAGCTGAGCCTCGTAAGAGGAGCTGTGAGCGTGGTGATCCAAGCTGGCATCCATATGTGGGAGGATAGGCTTTTCTTTCACGACCACTCCACATCATATTTTAAAAAATGACAAGAAGTGGTTGCTAAATGGTGATGCACGACCAGATGTTTCAATGTGACAACTGAAGCGGTTTAATACATATGGGAGTTTATCACAACAGACCTTTAATGCTTGATTTCTGGAATTTTATCCGTTTCTGGTGCCACACTATCAGATGTCTGAAACCAGATTTCCCGACCACTTCAATACTTTAACCCGCAAACGAGCACAACCATGAAGCAACACCGCTGCGTTAATGCAGTCCCCCCCCCCGGTGTCTCTCTCATCTCTATGAGATAAATATATCTATTTTGTCCTCAGCTGGGATTCAGTAGGGGTTCTAGTGGGCTGCGTGATGCTATGCTATGTTGGTTTTCCCTTCAGAGATATTTACTTTGTCTGTCATGATTCGTAGAACTGGAGTAATTGGCTCTTCCTGAATCAACTTCAATATGGTAATATTGCCTATTGAGAATTTTAGAAAGATTTTCCTAAAATTGTTGCCTAAAACAAATACTTTAGGTCTTTGTTTACTGTTATAGCTGTTATAATTAATAAAACACAAAACTTACTTGATGGTGAAAAAGTTCTTCAAGTGAGGGGAGACCCCGAGAAACTTGCAGTTAATAACTGCGTAGCTGATATTAGTCAGGACAATTTTCTTCTTGTACATTTTTCCCACATCAAAGTCCTAAAATAGACCAAAACATTTAATATAATAATTCAGTTCAGTTCAGTTTTACTTATATAGTGCCAAATCACAACAGCAGTTACCTTATAGCACTTTATATTTTAAGGTAAAGATTCTACAATAAAATAAAGACATACATTTTTGTGTTTTGGGACTGAAAAAAACCCTCATACCTTGAAGAGGATGACCTCTGGTTTACTAATGAATGGAGGCCCTTTTAACTCTTTTCCACGATTTCTTTTAGCAGTCATATTGAGCTTTCCACTCGCTATTGGAGGTTTTTCTTGCCTCAGTTGTGTTTGCACCAGTGTAGTATTCTCATTGGGCATTTTCTGTAACCACACAAGCAAAGCAACAACTGCTAATTAGTAATAATCTACTATAAGATACTCAAAGATTGCAGCCAAATGGATCCACAGTACAAAAAAAAAAGAAAAAAAAAGAAAAGGGAGATCATTTTTCTGGATCATAATTTCTTATAATTTAAACCCAGAGTCGTCCTTCATTTCTCTGCCATGTAGAAAAACTGGGAAACTACTGTTGAAATTGCTCTTCTTTTTCTTATTTTAAATTATCTGAAGGATTAAATGTGGAGTTAAACTCATTTACACCAACAGATAGAGGAGTTTCATGGTCCCGTCCACTTGTAATATGTAAAATGAGTTTGACATTCCTGGAATAGAACATGTAGGAGTTTGTATGGTGATAAAACAACAGGTAACTTCATCATCCAAAAAGTTTTCTTAAGGTGCTTTTGTTATTCAATAGTTGGAAGTTTAAATCATTTTTAGGCTTGGTCTAACACATCCAACATACTGTATAGCGAACAGGTTTTTCTAGTGTCAGAAATTAACTTGGGCACAAGGTTATTTTAAAATACCTTCACCTTAGGGCACAGGCATGTACACAGCACTCTGGCTCCAGTTTCTCTCGCCATCAAAAACATGCTAAGTTAATTCTCCTGTCACTGTGCCCTTGACCATATGCTTACAGCTGGAGCACTGGCTGCAGAGGCACTGCCCACTGCTCCTAGTAAGGATGGATTAAATGGAGGGAATGAGTTGCTCTGTCAGGATTAATAAAGGATATCTAACCAAAACTTGATTTTCAAGAGTCATACTTACTACATGTTATCACAGTTGTCTAAAAATAGTGTGTGAGCTTTATGTCATAAATAATACCCTTCTCCCCCAACCCCCTGACACTGAATTAGATAATTGGTAGAAAACGGATAGATACTGTATCATTATGGATCAAGATAGTGGATTTGATACTAGTGGTATTGGTGTGGTTTACAAGGCTGCCTTATTCAGCGTTTTGTATTTTTATTCCGTCCATGCTTTATTCTGCACTGTAGAGCGCTTTTATAACTTTGTTACAAAGTGACGTGTTGACATTTAATCACTGTTCTCCCCCTCATGAATCATCTCATTAGCTTTATTGTATCGCTCTGCTCTGCTGTTGTGCTGGCTGTGTTGAAAAGTACCCTTTGATGAGGGCGTCAGTCTGATCTGTATTTTAGGAGGAGAGATCACTTCCACTTGGCTTGTCACTCGCTCAGACCTCTGAGCTGCAACGCTACGCTCGCTCTGGGCTCACAGGCACCGGCACAATGAGAAGTGATGTCCGTCGCCCCACATTTCAAGAGCGCTGGGGCTCCAGATTAGACACAGAGGCTTCTCATCTTCATGTCAGTGAGCTAGTGTAGAAACTTTCACCTTTAACGTCAACTCCCATGGAACGATCTCAAAATTGTCACTGTAGGCCAATGCTGATATGATCAACACAACTCAATTTGACTTATTTTATATATATATTGAAATAAATGATCTCTATATTAAAATATTAGCTAAGCTGTAGTTGTTGTCTAGAGTATGATGGATGGAAAGTCTTGCAATTGCTTATGTACAAATGGGAAAAAATTGGCTAGCTGTCGATTTCTAAAATGTAAACAGTGCTCTCTTTAATGTGACTAATCACATTAATGCTTTCAGAATCATTATTAATGCCAAATAAATAACACAAGTTTTCAAAAACAGAGCTCTACCTTGTTCCCTCAGCACTGAGGCCTGACTGCTGACTCTTTGTACAGAGTTTATGTGTATGTGTATGGCGTCTCTTTTCACCTGCCTGAAACAAGCTTCACTGTGACCATGCTGAGTTATTCCCATTCCAGTCTAATGCATATGCTCCAACCAGCAGGAGTCTCGAGTGCAATCTTTAGGATATTAATGTGCCTGCTGAATGGTACGTGATTTATGGCCATTTAAATTTAGCAGGTTGCATAGGTTTGCTTTCGGTCGGCTGTTGTTTTAGTCAACCTTGATGTGTTGGTCCCACAGTCCGGAGAATTCAGGCTCAGCCAGGCTGTCAGTAGGGATCTGGTGATTCACTTTCTCCTCGTTATCCTCAGTCCCCTCCAGGTCCTCAACATCAGAGCAAGCTGACGATGACGAGGAGCTGCTGGTGTCACTGAAATCTCTGAACTGTTGGACAAATACAAACACACACGAACGATTCATTATAAATTGCTCAAAATGCCCTCCAAGCAATCATTTCATAGTAGGCATCTCAGATCTTAGATTCCCCCTCACGATTGTGGCTTTCTCCTCAGCAGCTGATGGGGGAACAGAATCCAGGTAGTACGGGAGCTTCTCACTTGCCCTCCTCAGAGATAGGAACTTCTCAGTGGCTGAGGGTTTGGGCAGTAGCAGTGCCGGCTTCCTCTGCCTCCTATTCGTCAGCTGTTCTTCCTGAAGGATTTTTGAAACAATCTCCACTCTTTTTGACTTCTGGCTCTCCTGAAATTCCCTGAGAAGGGTAAATCGACAACACTGCATTATCCTGAAATGGGGTCATGCATTCCTCAGCACACAGTGAGAGAAAACACCCACACGTTGCTGCATGGAGTGGGAGTGGAGGACATGCGTGTGGGAGAGGAGAGGATAGGAGAGGAGAGTAGAGGAGAGGACATACCCTTCTTTACGTTTTGTTTCCTGCTGTTGTTTCTGCTGGTACATATGTTTCATACTGTTGATTCCTTGGGCCTGCAGGGATTCTCTCAGTTGTCTTTGTAGCTGCTCCTTCTTCTGGGCATTAGCTCTGGCTCTGCTTTGCTGGACCTGTAAATTCTCCTAAGGAAACAACGGCAGATTAATAAAGCTATACTCGACCACATGCAGCTTTAAGACTGAACTGACTGTTTGAAGGCAGAGACATCAGACAAAGAGACATTTTCTCTTTAGACACACAATTTGCCTTGAATCATATGTTTAATCAGAAAATACAGCAATAAACAGAAACAAAGCATTGTCAACAGTACATATCCACACACAACTCAAAGTGAGCCTAGTTGGATCACTATGACTTCATAGCTTCATTGCTAAATAATTCATAATGCAAATGTTAATTTAGGCACTTAAAATGATGTTATAGTAACCAAAAAGCACAGTAGTGATATAAAAAAATAATAACATATAGGCTTTTTTTTAATCTCATCATTAATGAAACAACCACAATGTTATGCTGTTCTTTTGCTTACTTGGGTTGCTTCTATGTTAGTTTTCAATGACTTTACAGCCTGTAACCTCTTTTCCAGTAACTCTTGGTTCTGCCGCTCCCTCTCAGCCTCCTGCTGATTCATCCTGAATGAAATGGGGACACCAACTAAGCACGCAAAATGTCAAATACAGCACAGAGAGAAAACAGCAAATGTGCTATTATTGCCTGGCATTAAAAACCCAAGGTTGAGCCAAATTTACACTGGTGACATCGTAAGTAGTACAAAAGGACAGAATTCAAGTCAACTTATAGGTGGAATAAACTTGGAAGTAACAGCAAATATTTTCAGATTATCTTCAGCCACAGACAAATACATATTTGGTAAGCATACATACAATTGTATGTGTAGTTTTTACAACCTTTAATAAAATTGTGTGTTCATAATGTATAAATGGGATTTCCACAAGGTCAACTATTGGCTTATTGGAGTTTTTATAGTTTTTGGCTTTCTAGGCACCAGCTATTTCTGTGTAGAATTTGTTTCCATTAACAAATAAAAAAATATATACAATAGGACCTATGATGGTCTCACTACATTTCCACAATGGGTTCAATTGAAGTGTAGATTGTGCTAAAATTTACATTTGTGAAATATCATGCAAAATTATTATACACCAGAACAGACTCTAATGGCTTGAGTAATTAGTGATTTTTAGAAAAATCAAGATTTGAATAGATTTTTTGTCTTCTCAGATCACTTTCAGCTAGATCAATGATGTATAAATCTGAGCTCTTTCAAGTGTCATGTCTACTCTGCTTGTAATGCAATTTGCCAGGATGTGCGAATGATCAATAGGACGTGCCAGCTCTCCAATGAGTCCTCTGAGATAATTCACATCTTTGTTTTACCCCTCTGACACTGTTTATTGGTTTGAAAGCTGATTACCTTTTTACAGTCTGTTTCAAGTACTTGGCAGCTATTTTGCGGCTCTCTCGGCCCTCTTCGATTTTCCTCTGACATTCAGTCTTCTCTTTCTTTAGCATGGCTGCCTGTTTACTATCAGAAGAGAATCACAGACACTTACACACAGAGTGTTATCATCACATGGCTATTTTTGGCTTGTGATAGAGGCTTCTCACGAAAATAATCACATGCTTTAAATATAATGGATACACAGGAACAAAATGTGCCTACAAGAGTCATTTCACTCAGGTTATGTGCAACACATCACTCTTAGTTATTCACATAATGACAAATCGCTTTGAATTGTCTATGCATAATAAGGACAACAAATCAGGGGAAAAAGCAAAGCTTTTAGGAGGGTAAATATGGCTGTTTTCCATACTCCCTCAGATTCTTCATCTTGAGTTGCAGGTTTTGGCTGGCTTCCCTCTCCTGCTGCAGCCTCGTTGCTGCCTTCTGGGCTTTAAGAACCTGGAAGAGCTGCTCCTCTTCCTGCACCTCCTGCCGGAGCAAGGAGCATCTGCCAAGCTCAACTTCCACCTCACTCAGCTCCAGTCTGAGGAGCAAGGACAAATGCATGCAGATGGAATAAAATGAATGGGAGAACTCTAAAAACACTAAGTATCTGTAGAGTCAATACGATGAATATTACCACCTCAATATCAGCCAGCTGTCAGCCCTGAAAACACATGCAATTAAAAATCCCCGATCCCTCTACTTTAAACTATAAACACGCCCTTTTCTTTCAATGGCAGTTTCACCAAGAGGTGACACTTTTCATACAAAGTTTTGACTTTAACAGTTTCACACTGTTCTGAGACATTTCATACTGACATTTTTTAACTGACTGAAATACTCTCATTACAAGCTGTAAGCTTATAGTCAGCTTGACCACGCAGAGATTTGCACTGCACTGTGAAACACCCAAAGTATTCCTATTCTATCCTATTTCTAAACTGTTATTTTTTTTTATCTTATAAATGTTGTTCAAATAAGAGGCCAGCTTAAACCTGGCTGTATGATTGTTTAAAAAGCTTCTAAACCTGCACTGAAACCATTACAGTATTTTATTTCCCTCTAGAAAAACCCACACTTCCTAACAGCAGAATGAGAAAGGATTCCTTACAGATTTTTTACACAGCAAAATTGTTTACAGCCTTTATTACTGTATTGAGTAACCAGGCTTTATGACTAAAAAGTGCACAAAAAAACCCACAAGGGGCTGCAGAGCTGTGGGTGTGTTTTCTAGGATACCACTGAAGTGCTGAAATACAATCCATGAAGACCAGTTAGAAAAATACATTTTTGAGTTTGAAGCTTTATCAGACACCCAAACACAGCAAATCCGTTTGGTTACATGCTGACAACTGCAAAAAAACCAAAACACAAATACACTGTTCTTGCAACAAAATTATCTGCCACCCTCTGTGTTTGCTCTCAGTGTCAAAGCAGTGGTATAATTGCGGCAAATAAGGGTGCTGGCCTTTTCTAGCAGTACTAATGCCTCTTAGATCAAGACCTGTTTTCTTCTTGGACTCACTCTAGTTGCTTCAGCTCAATGTTGATGTGGCCCTCGAGCTCCTCCTCACTCTGCAGCTTTTGACATAGGTGCTTATGCTGGGCTCGCAGTCGAAACAAAGCCACGCTGACAATTTTAAACAGAAAGACAAAAAAAATTAGTCAAAATAAAAGTACCAAAGACCAGTTGGTTTATTTTAAACTCACCTGTTGTCTGTTACCTTCTGTTGTTCTATCTCTCTCTCCAAGTTATCCCTCTGCTCCAACAAACTTTGAATATTCTGTTGACAGAGTTTTAGCTTTTCTCTGAAGAAAAAAAAAACACAGGATAAAGAAGACAAGCTGCAGTGCTGACAAACACCAAAAACGTGAACATTTTCAAGGCACTTAAAATAGGATGCGTACAGAGCACTGGCTAATGGATTTCCTTGAGGCCACTGCAACAACAGGGAGGTAATTCTGTGTCCTAACAAGGTAATCAAATGAAGATATTAGAAAGCTGAGAGTGGACACACACTGTAACAGCTTTGAATTGCCCAATGTTCCTTTTGCAGTCTAATGGTGTGCAACACAACAATCTGCGGCTGTGGCAAAAGACCGTCATAAAAAGAAAATTGTGGCACGTGGTATGACAAGGCCTGCAGACAGGTTGAAAGATAGGTGCATTTAGGTTCCCATTAAACACACGTTTACTGTGGCTGAAGTATAACTCCACGCTGACCGCTGATGCTCTGTGCTAAAGGAAGATGACAGACATTTTCCATGGAACTGCATCACAGTTCATCAGGTGCTCAATGGCTCATGGTCCAGACAAATAAAAAGACGGAAGGAAAGTGGGGAGAAAGGACATTATAAGAAATGTTCTGTCCTCGGCTGAAATCATTTTCTACAAATTGCCGAATCAGTTGGAACAGATATGATTGGCCTTGTGTGAAAAGGGCAGGAGCAGAAAAAAATGGAATAAAACAGGGGAACATTTTTGAAAAGACTGGGCAAAAGCCTGTGTATTTTTAAAAAAAATTCTCATAAAAAAGCTTTTCTACTGGTACTGGTTTGTGTGGAGTCTAGAAAGGTTCACAAAATGTAGGTAAGGAGCTTCTGTAGCTCTAGAGGTCTGTCAGTGCCAGGTTCAGACCTGGCTTTCAACACGTCATGCTCCTTCTGTCCGTGAAAGCAGTCCAGCTGGTCGAGGTTTCGTCTCAGCTTGAACATCCGTGCTGTCTCGGCATAACTCCTCTTCTTACAACCGTCAGCCATAGCCGCAAGGTCACCATCGTCAACACCATCATCCTCTCTTGGGGCAGATGCAGAATTACATTTAGAAAAGGCTCCTTATGTGATGCAAACTCTTAGATACACACACTATTATTCACAGACTGTCTTTCATGTATGGAAGTATATGATGTAACAGACTTTCAACAGATGCTGAAATAAAAAACAGAAATTGAACTTTATTGCTTTGTATAACAATATCTGACCGAAACAAGCACCGTGGTTTTGAATACAAGACACACTGCCATTTGGATTTAACTGCCCAATAGTTCTCAAAAAAAAAAAAAAAAAAAAAAATAGCAAACACCCACTCAGACAATTCTTCTAACCAGTCCAAATCAGCAGGCACATCTGACTCTTCAGCTTTAAAGGTTTCATCACTTGGATCATCTGAAATAAATCAGCATATCTCAGTCTCAAGCTAAAAAAGGGCTGTTTTATATAGGTGTAGTTATGGATAAAGTAATGTATATCTGTGAGACTTAAAGGCTTTTTTTTCTGAAAGCTACATGAAGCAGCAGGATCTGGTATTTACCATTTACTCTCCTCACCTGGACTGAGGTGGACATCCAGCTGTCCACACCTGTCAGGCTCCACCTCTGCGGGGCTTCTCCTGTCTTCTACCTCCATGTCACCTTACTTATGAAGGGCACAGGACTACATTACCGAGCAAGCCTTAATGATAACGGCATACAGAAATAGACATAGCAAATCTGTTAAATCCAGGTGAAGTCATTCAATGACGGAGAGCCAGTTCTTTCACGCAACAGGAAAATAAATTAATATTAAAAACTGGCCACTATTGCTGAAATTTAAATGTAGTTTTAAGCGGCTCTTTTTGGCGGTTTAGTAGGGTTAGGTTATATTTCCGTAGTGCCAGTGTAACATTTGTCCCAACCACCATAACATTCAATCAGAATAATCCTAAAAGAAAACTGATCTGTCTTTTATTCGAGCTGAGCTAGCTTGAAGAGCAAGAAAGTGGGGCCAGCTAAAGCAAATAATAATAATAATACAGTGTTTGCTCTGTGTCACTCTTACGATAAAAACAAAACATTAAAAAAACGGTTACCGTTTGTAGCTCGTCTTTCCTCTTATAAAAACGGCTTCTCAACATCACCTTTTCTCAAAGCAGCCATGTTTGCTGGTGTTTCCAAGGAAACGTGACGCGAGGGGCGGAGTCGTACTGCCCGCTGAAACCTTGCAGGTGCGACAGAAATTAACCGTTGGTGGCAAAATAGTACCGACAGCATCAAAAATCGATTTACCTGTCGAAATGATCCAAAAGAAAAGTCTGTCGTTGTACGGTAATGACATGGCAAACTGTGACAGACATTATAAGACTTTAATTCAACACGAAATATAAAAATGTAAAGGTTTTAATATCTAAAATGACTTTCTTTCGTTCTTACAACATTGCACATTGCCATTCACCGTCTTTTTTTCTCTGGCCTGACAACAGTCAAGAAGCCAGAGAGCACAAAACATCTCAGCTGATTTAGAGAGAATGATATGTCTGTGTTATGCAAAGTCTTTTGTCAAGCATGCACAACCCCACGGGAAACAGGCGCGCATTTTCTAGTAGATTGGTGGGTTATTGCACCATCACAAGGCTTCTTTTTCTTTTTGCCATTATTAAGCTTTCATCGAGCTCATCATAATTTTGAAGTGGAATTCACAAGAGGAAGGAGAAATGTGTGTTCTTACTGTATATCACACTGAAGTCATGTGACAGGCCTAGAGGAATAAGTTGTATTACCATAGGAGGCCTGGTAAATAAATAGTGTGAGGATGCGTGACTGTGATGAATGGGAGGGAGACTTTTTTTGTTTTGTTTTTTGAGATAAAGGGAAGAAAAGTGACTTGAGTAGAAAAAGGAGCTCGGCCGATATTAAGGAGGGATCAGCTGGAGAAAAACAGAAAGATAAGAGAGAGAATACATGATGGTGAAAAAAGGAGCCTAACAGGAAAAAGGAGGAGTTTATGGATGAGGAATCCAACAAATGCAGTCCTGTTAAATGCACTGTAGTGTGTACGACAACCTAACATTTTCCACATCAAAAGCCCTTACAGTCCAACTCCAAGAGAAGGGGTGGCCAGGAGGGTGGAGTGGATCTACAGCCCCTGGCCATGCTGACCTTTATGGTGCGGTTGACAATAAATATAAGCACCCACCTAATGGAGAGAGCTTGAAAAATAATTGAGTTACAAAACTTTGGAAAAGTGGACTCACAGAACAAAAACAACCACACTTCAGGAAAAATGTATCAACCAGATTCAGAAAGAGACTAATGACTAGTTCAACTTCATTAACTTGTATTTGATGTATATATTATCCTCTTAAACAGCATTGTTTCTGTTTTGTCTGCATGGCAAGGATTACTGCATCACATTCGAATCTGCTTTGCCTGACCATATTCGCAGTTGCTGCTTTGCTTAATGAGACATAATGAGTGTTTTTCCAGGAATTTTTAGAAATCCGTTACTCGAAAGTAGGTATGACAGGAAAGTAGAGGAGGAGCAAGACATGAGGAGTGCCAGTGTAGGAATCAACAACCTTTATTTATAGAGCACATTAAAAGCCTAGGCATACCAAAGTGCTAGGCTTTTAATGTGCTCTATAAATAAAGGTTCCTCATCCCTCCCATCCCTGTATTCTCTAATATGACTTTTCTGTCAACTTACTGTACTGATGTCTTATCTAATCTCTATTCAGTTCCTTTAGAGGCTAAATCTCGTGAAACTGTGGCCTTTGATCTCATACACCAGAAAATGTTTGATCCCTGAGAAACAGTCTGATCTGCATGTGCTTTAGAAAAGAATTATATAACAGTCTGGGGTGGAGGCGTGGATGTAAAAGTGTACATACTGTAGGCTTATTTCACAAAAACCTAGCAACACATGCAACCAGGTTTTGGAGGGCATATTCCAGATCCACTCTATAAGGCTTTTAACAGCTGGGTTTGCAACACAACAAACACAGTCTGTGATTACGTTTACACTGCGAGGGAGGACATTACAAGATTAAACTAAACAGTTGTTCTTTTATGCATTAGTACATGCATTTTGTTTTTGTCACTCCTATACATACAATATGTCTTTTATTTTTAAATTTCACAGTTAGAGAGGCAATACTCACCATAAATTCAATATGCTGAGCGAATTGATGGAAGGCCCCAAATTTTGGTGTTGGTCCGATACCAAGTAAGTACAGAGTCTATTGCATATACCAATATATTTAAGCTATAAAGGCAGCTTGTGTAGAGGAGAGCATGGGTCATGATTTGTGAGCTCATTTTTTAAAACTGTTTTTGTTTTTGGAGACCTGGAATGTTAAAGTTTCTGTCTCTAAAGCATGTTAGTTCAGCTTATGTGCTACAGGCTAAAATAGACATGACAGTCAACACAAAAAGTTTCAGACATTTTTCATAGTGCATGTTTGAGGTTCATTTCCAAGAAAAAACATTAATTACATTTAAAAAAAGAATAAATAATTTATTTAAGACAGTTGAGTGGGCTTCATGCTGAATTTAGAAAAGAAAAAGCAAAAACAAAGTATCGGTCCTATCGCGCTAGTATCGACTCGGTAACAATACTAGCGACACTATTGTCCACCTCCAAAGAAAGGACCTCTGCGCACACTTTGGGCAGCCCCCCTCCCAGTTTGATCTTATTCCAACAGAAAGAATCACAACTTTATGTGAGCCACTAATTACCTAATGGAGATGAGTCAAATGTGTCAAACATTACATAATATATTGAAGTCCTTTGCTTATGATGCCATTCCTGCCACCCCCCACCCACCCCCGCCTTCTGTGTCCAGATTCAATCTGACGTTTAGAGGCCAAGCGACGGAGGGATCGACAGATTAGCGAGTCTCCCTCCCTCCCTCTCTCCCACCCTCCCTCTCTTTCTCTCCCTCTGCCTCTCTCCATCCTTTTCTCTCTCACTCGCTTTCTGCGCTGTTGGTGGATGTCAGGCGGTGGATCGGCTCCTTGTTTCGGTCGGACCCGGAGTTTTGTCTTCATCTTTTTCATAAGCGCGCTCTTCTCTTGTGCGCTCCTGGACGCGGAGGAATCGGGGAGCTCACGACCATGGGGTCACCATCACCTTCACCACCACACTTTACTTTGTTCTCCGCGGCGCTGGATCTGGAGGAGAGCGCACTAAAATAATAATAACTAAAAAACAAACAAAAAAAGCTAACAAAAAAATCCTCTTGTGGGCTTTGTCGTCGAATTACATTGCGGGGGAACTTTTCTCTTAGCATTACGCATATATTAATCTGACAGCGTGTGGAATGGAGATCCCAACTTTCCTGTTTTCGAGTCTCGCTCTGCTCTTCGTCGGAGGAGATATTTTCACCAGGTGAGATCAGCTGTGCTTTTGGTTTTTTTTTTTAACTTCTTGCAGGTGTCTTATGTGCTTCCCACTGCGGAGCGCTATGAATATTCCGGAAGAAGTTAGCCGTCAAATTATAAACGGTGTTAATAATAATAAGAAAGCAACAAACTAGAACGATAAAACAAGGAAAGGCACTGTGATTTTCATCTATTTAGGAGCAATAAACTGCTCTTCTTATTGATTTAAAGTCTCGCGTCAGTTGAAGTCCTGCTTGTTGTGCAACCGCCTCCCACGACTCAGTGCTAGCAAAACTCACGTTCACGTTCACTCGTGGATAAACGGACTTCTACAGGCTTACATAAAACTACTTATAGACACCCACAATCTGAAGTCTGCTTTCTTCCCCGCTTGCATGAACCTGATGACACCATTTGCATAATGCATATGCATAGTAAGAGGTGATTGTTTTCTATCCCCCCTCCCCTGGTGATGAATACCAGCTGAGTGGAAGCGTTTGCGTGCGCGCGCGCGTGTCAGATAATGTCACGAACCTCCAGGGGGTGACATTATCTGCCACGTAAGGGATCAAATACATCAGATGATCCCATGATGCAGGCCTCATACTGCAGTAAACACAGTACATTTAAATAGAATATCACTAAGGTGCTCAATTTGGGAGGTTAAAAAAAAAAAAAGGTGTAGGTGCTGCTGGGAGCTTCAGTCGTGAATGCGTCTCTGAAGTAGGATTATTCCAGGTTGTGTATTATAAGGTAAAAAAAAAATCTTAAGACTGATCCAGTCCTATTCAGCAGCGGTTCAGATTTCAGCCATTTGAAAAGATTTATCAGGACCATTGTGCTGACTCTGAGGATAAATTACCTTCTCACCAAGGAGCAGGTCAGGTCTGTCTAAACTAGTTTACAGTGCTTCGTTTTTGACAGAGGCCTGCATTCATCGGCATTCAGTTCGCGGGATAATCAGCATCTACTACAGAGCTTCAGTTTCAGTACTTGCTTTCACACTGAAAAGGGCAAAGGGTGAAACTCTGAGGAAAATTGGGGAAATCACCTCTATTGTCCCTCTTGGCTGTTCACCAGTAGAGGGAGTAATAGCTATTGTAATTGGATTTTCCTGCCTCCAGTCACTGCTGTTATTATTATTTTGTTCTCAGTACAATGCAGAGTGTAGGCTTTTTCTTGCACCTCATTATGTGTCATCTCTCTCTCTTTCTCTCTCTCTCTCACACACACACACACACACACACACACACACACACACACACACACACACACACACACACACACACACACACTTTGCAGAGGAAACCTGCACGCCGCTTTCTTTCCTCGCTCCTGCTCTGCACAGAATCACCCTGATTCTCTTTTTTTAGCTCCTCGTTTATCCATTTCACAAAAGTTGCTTAGCTAAGTTGCGCCTCACCACCTTTGGTGTTGCATGAATTTCACAGTTTTTTCTTTACAGCTGAAGTGTCACTTACCCTTCACTTTACAGAGTACAATCTGCATCTAAATGGACTGTATAATGTCTGTAACAGAGGAGTGGGCTAGAAAACATGCTATTGCGTAGTAGAGAAAAGCATCATCCTTTGGTCATCAGTAGCCCGAGATAAAAATTGTCTTGAAATGGTAACTGTTAAATAGAGTGCCAGATATGTGTTAATCCATCCCTGAAAGTACTGCCCAGTAAATGCTTTTAAAAATCTATCATGCTTAATCTTTTCAGGGATGATCTTAGTCGTTTTAGAAAAGTAAAACTATAATGTACAACTTGTTTTTAAAGATTTAGGTCTTCGGGTATTTCACAAAAAGTGCCTGGTAGTATTTAAACCATTGCAAATAAGTTGTTGGCCTGTACTCTCTCACACATATCTCTCATTAATAATATCAAGTCACTTTAAGCCAGGGAGAACATTGCTGTCACAATGTAGAAGCTGCACTTTACTAAAGTGACATGTCTTTTTTACACATTTTTTATTTCTGCAGGTGAAAGTGTCACTGATATTAAAAGTGTTGTTTTCAAGAGAGATTTGACAAAGAGGGCAGCAGAAATAGGAAGAAACACAACACTTCAGTTCTATAAACGTACTTTAAGGCACCAAAAAGCGCTGGAATAACACACAGTCACAAAGATACCTGCGAAACAGCTCATTTTTTTCTTTCCTTCTTTATTTTATATTTAACTCATTTTGTCAGTCATGTTGTATACAGATATGTACCAATACAAGCAAATATATTAGACATAAAAACCACACCGAAACATCAGGAGTCACTTTTTGGCACGACACCTGGAATACAGAGTGAGTTAAGAAAGCGACTAACGCTAATCCCCACCTCATTCACCTCTGCCTCAGTGCACGAATATTGCAAATGATCGACTGTATAATTTTCTGCAAGTGTTGCATGACAGTTTAAATTTTCATGTCTACAAATTGCAGATTTTTGATTTTTGATTGGATCGGGCTTGTTAGCAAAATGCAGTGAACCTGTCATAATGGGCGATGCATTGCTTTCTTCCAGTGTGGGAAACATTAAGACAACTGTACAGAACTGACATTCATACAAGATGGCAGGGAGTTAATTTACCGCACTACACTGGTTGAGTTGATTCAAACACAGGCTAAGCCTTTTCATTAGCTTTTGTCACTATGAAAAAGGATTAATGTGTTTTAGTCTTTTTTGTACCAGCAAAGGTGTGACTAATATAATAATGGTGGCTCTGTTATATGTATGTCTAGTCATTAATTCCACCCGTGTTCTTGCTGCTGTCACAGTCCACAGTGGATTTCTATCACAAGGGCCAAAGATCATGTTTTTAAAAAGAAACGAAACCTTGAAAGGTCAGCTAGGTCATTATTTCAGAACTGACACTGACAAAAAAAAAAATCCATATACATGATTAACCTGACTTCCAGTGGTTTACCAGTTGTAAGACTTTATTGTGACGCAGCAGCTATATAAAGTGTCGAGTCTGCAGTGTTATTATAATTAGACTTCATTCAGCTCTGATTGCAGGAGATAAGTCAACAGCGAGGCTGCTATCTGGTCACAAAGACAGGAACATAAATCAAAACTCTAACCAGACCCGACTCCCGTGACACGCAGGTGCTACTAAAGATAGCTGAACATACCGACACAGGTGGCTGCACAGCCAGATTACACATAATACTTTCATGCATGTCGGTGTGTGGTTATCACCAGCTGACTGGAGGTTGAAAGGAGATTCACAGATTGTGCGCTACAACAGCGATATCTCAAAGACCAAGAAATGTGACAATAAGAGTGCGGGGGAGAAAAAAAATACTGATTAAGTCCAGCAAAGCTAATCTTTGAAAGAAATGAGGACCAAAAGAGATTTAAGCAGTCCTATTATGCATTACATTTTCTCCTCTCTTATTTATACTGGTAATTGTGGTGGATTCTCATATTAAATAATGAAGTAATGCACACATAATCCCTGTGAACTCAAAGTTTAGGCTTGATACTTCTCAGATTTTCTACTTCTCAGAGTTTAATGTCCTCATAGAGGGATATCCTTAATACAGTGTGGCTGGCTGTGAGCGCAGAAGACCCGCTGACATGCTGTTCAAACCTAGCCAATTGTATAAAAGTTAGCTTAAAGAGAGTGGGAAGTGAGTTAAAATGGATGATAAGGATCTGATGTAAGGATTAGTTTGAGTTGTAAATACAAAGCCATTTTAGTAAACTCCAAGTTATGAGCAAATGGTAAATGGATTGGTTTTCATGCAGTGCTTTTCTACTATACTTAAGCACTTAAAGTGATTTACACAACACACATTGTTCACTCATTCATACCCATGCACTTTTTTCTATATCTGAATGCTTTTCTGTCTAACATTCACACTCTGAACGCATCAGAGAGAAACTTGGGTTTTGGTATCTTGCCTGAGGGTACTTTGGCATCCAGACTGGAGCAGCCAGGGATCAAACCAACAACTTTGTGATTAGCAGATGACCTGTTCTACCTCCTGAGCTCCAGTCTATTAAGTATATAAGGCCTCCTTTAAATAGGGCCTTTGTTGTAAACGAAATGCATTAAAAACTGAACACAAATAGAACAAGAGACTCACCTGCAGGCTGACTAACCCCCCGGGGAAAAGTGTTGGATTACTGACAGAGCAAAGCTGAGTCTAAAGCACTCTTTAAGAGCCCAATTGTGGCATTTATGGACTAAAATGCACAGATTGTAAGGAGTGTGGGTCCATCCTATTCTCGGGGCCTTGCTGCAGGTCAACCTGGCCCCACGATGCAGCTAATCATATTTTATTTTAACTGCTAGTCGAGCAGTTTAGCTTAGAGCACACCCGGGAAGAGAATTTTAGTGTCATTATTTACCTTTTCAGAAGGACATGCACAGGAGGTCACTCCCCACCTTTGTTTTCATGCGGACGTGTAGTTTAGGAGCAGGTGGCTGCCCCTGCTTCATGCAGGAGGATTTAAACTCCACATTTTATCATCTTTTCTGGCTTGTCACACTTGTCCTTAAACCTGCACTCAGGTGAAGCCCTTGTCCTGACTAATCCGCATTAGAGACTGACTCAGCGGATAAATCCCCCCACCGTCCGGAGACTACATTTTCCAGTAACGCTGTGTTTTGATCATGTTCCCCCGGCTGCATGAGCTGGCTCCGAAGCCTGACTGTGAGCTGGCTACAGGGTGATGCAGGCACACCTCAGCGCCTCAGCTAGAAGCCGCCTACTCAATTTATGTTGACATATCACACGTAAATGGGAAAAGGAAACAGTTTAGGAGAGTTTTGCTGATTTCATTAATTTCTAGATAATTATACATGAATTTATTTAGCAGTTTGCATGTCACTTTGATAAGTATGTTAAACGCAATGAAATTAACCTAATGATAAATACCAGCAGTATCTAATCCCCATGAGAATGGACAAGGCTGTGATACAGCAGTTCTGCGTTGGGTATTTTGCACTGGTTACACTCAAACTGTAATGTGAGTGCTTTGGAAACCAGTGCGTAACAGAATTTCCTGTGCATTTCCTGCAGTTCCTTCTATGATCATTATATTCAAAGCAAATGTCAAAATGATTTGCTTTATTTTATCCAGCGGAGGTGTGATGTGTCGGCAACGTGATGTGTGACGAAAGCTAGTCCGTGACAAACTATCCGAGTTTGGAGATGTTCTGGGTCTTCGGGCTCTTTAAAATAGCGCAGGATATTCACTGACCTGAACGCGAGTCCTGCAGCATTTTCCGTTCAGATAAGGACCTCTCTAACAGCAGCACTGTACAGCATGATCATCCCACAGACTCCATCACAGTTTTTTTATTTTATTTTTATGAGAGGCAGAGACTGAAGCCCTGTGTTTAGAGACACCATTATGTAACTAGAGTATCAGGATTCATACATATGAAGTGCCCTTGAGCAAGACATCGAATCCCTCCCAGCTGTCTTGCAGCTGACCTTTGAGCTTCCTGCAGAGGGAGGAGAGCAACACATGTCTTGGTATCAATGAGAAGAAATGGAAAGGGTGCAAGGCTCACAGATTTAGAAACAGCAACTTATCTTTTTTTTGTTTCAGACATAAATTTAGTCTACCATAAATGATCTTTTTCTTCTTTTTCTATTCCTTTCGCTTTTTTTTTTAGCTTGGATAAACTTCAGTTCTAGACCATCATACAGGAAAGAGATAAAGTGAAAGATAAAGCAGTAATTTGTCCATGCATTACCTAATCGTTGAGGGTTAAAGGAACGATCTATACACGACGTGTTGCTGAATTATGTTTTTTGTCAAGTATACTAATTTTATTTTGTTTTATTCAAAGGTTGCATGAACATAGCAGGCACTTTAGCACATATAGCTCACGAAACAACTGTTTACATCTTGTAAGCTTCAGTTGGCTAATTCCACAAAAAGCAGTGACACTGGTGCACAGGTCAGCCAATCACAGCCTTGCAGAAAGACGGCTTTGTGACTTATAATTAATTCTTTTCCCCGTGATGCATGACTACACCTGATCTCAGTGTTTCCTCCACCTGCCAAACCCTAATTTAACCCCCAGTTATCACAACAATCCGCCCCACCAAGCCCAACTCTGTCTAATGGGGATAAATGTTGCTTTTTACCATCATAATGAAGAAATAGTTTTAATGATAGAATAATTTTTAAGCTTTCAAAATGCTCACAGTGATAAGCAAATAAATAAACAATGCCACACTCGCTAACACAAATTATTATTAGTATAAAAATATATATTCTTAGACATTAGAAACTTTAATGTTTAAAAACACAAATGTTGGGAGAAACTTGAATACTTTTAACAAGAAAAAAAAGAGAAGTTTGTTTTTAAATTTGGGACTCTTTCTTTTGAATGTACTCTACATTATCTATTGATACTTGTATTAAAAAAAATGGATGTGCAGAAGGAAATGGAGCACTCTGGAATGCGATTAAGACTGACAAACATTATTTGAGTGCAAATCTGGTCAATAAAACATCTGTTTGCCGCATGGCAGCGCAGCACAGACCCTTAATTATGACTGCTAATGCAGTGCGAACACCGTTAGAAACCCACACCTATAAATGTGAAGCAGCTGTTCAGTGATTTAACTATCTATTTATTCATGTTTTATTTAATATTTATCCCAGTTTGATTCATTTCACCACAGAACTAATAGAAACAGTTAGATCAGGGCGCTGATAGGTAGTCCAGGTATCGATTTGAGCGATTATACGATACTGATTAGGGTTGTTGGTGTGTGCTGTGCTTTGCATTCACAAAAAGACACCATAAATTTGAGTGAAGCCGCTTCTCTTTGTTTTTCTCCCCAACTGTTTAATGTTAGCTCACAAACAGACGGCAGATCCGAGCCCTGAGAGAGACGTTTAATGAAAGCGAAATATAGAAGGATTAGGAGCGTCTGCAAATGCACACCCTCTCAACTGCTTGTCATGGATGGAGGGGTGGGAAAATGAAGAGGCGCAAATGTTTCGTAAATCCAAGAAAGCAATCAAATGTTCAGACCGGTGCGTCTTTCAACAGAATACATTTGATTTTTCTTTGGAGAAGAAGTGAAGTTGTTTTTTCCTCCTTAAGCAAACTGATATGTTTGTAGAGAAGGAGAACATTTGGTGTTAAGAGAACAGCTTGCAATAAAAGCAATAATCTGTGGCAAATGTGAAAAATTATATATGTATATGTGAAAGTCAGTAAAGCCAGATTAATTGAGTCGATAAAAGCTTTTAGTCGGGATTTTGGACCCTTGGATTAACATTTCTTCGCATGTGTTTTACAGTAAATCGAAGCAGCGCTGCACACGAGCAGCCCCCATCATATAAAGAGGGAGAAAAATTAAAAAAAGATGCTGTGCAACAACCACACCATGACAGAAAAGAGTCTTAGTTATTACATACAACTCCTTCACACTAAATATTCACAGCTGTGTGGGAACTGCAGAGAATAAAGGCACCAGGGCCTTAAATCTTTAAATCCTAAAACAGTTAACAACTGTAAAATGAGTGTTAAATTGCAATAAATAGAGTTCTACTATAGGATTTGTGTGATATACATTTCCACCCGCTTTCTCCTCCTCTCCAGACAGAGGTCTGTTTGACCTTGGTGTGTTAACAAATGACTTGAAAGAAACGCTCTTTATTTCCAGATTTAGAAACTCCCAATTAGCGCAGAAATCCAGGAGTCACTTAGTGATTAATTAATTCACTCAGTGCTCCCATTTTTTTAGTCATGACAGTGATTGCCAGACTAAAAATACATCTGCCTCTGCAAAACAGATCCACCGAGAAAATGTTAATGGCATGGCAGAAATGTTTATTTATTTTATTTCATATTCAGTTAACCAGCCGTTACATTTTGGTGAATAGTTTCCGTATGGCATAATGCTGTGCTCTCGGGCACGTCGACTTTCTTCAAATGTCAGCCCGATTTCAAAGGTCAGCTCGCGGCTTTTCATTGTCGAACGATCTGAACACCTTCCACGAACCCCCCATGCGGTCCATTTCCCTGTCGATACCCCCACCGCCGGCCTTTGGATGTCAGAAAAATCGTATTTGTTTGTAGCAAAAACAGTCAGCACCTTCAATTTTGCACGATAGCTTTGCTTCTAACATTTGATTCATCTCCATGTGTCTTTTTCATGGTGATGTCTAACAAGCCATGCCTCTTTTCAACATGGACTTCTCATTTTTAAACTCCCCTCTAAATCTATGTGTATGGATCTGTGTATGAGTGTTTCAGAATACAAAACTGCCACCTGGTGGTATCTCAGCTGTGCTACGTTTGTGAAATCCTTCACAGAGGCTCCTGCTGTTGCTGCTCACAGTGTTACCTTTCTGCCCTCAGGCAGCACTAAGTGATTTCCGGATCCTTAAAACAGACAATAGCTTTAAATGTTGCTGTTATTCCGCTCCTGGCACATACACAGAGGTGGCAGTGCATGGGGGCAGTTTGAATTGAATGCAAAACAATGCATGCACAAAGGTATGTTGTTCAGAATAAAAGTCCACAGTGTAATGAGAGCCTATTTTCAGTGAAATACAGCGATTTGGAGGTTTGTGGAGTGAGGCGCAGCATTTTGTTTATTATGCGCTGTGTGGAATCTGAGGCTACGCTGTTAGATTTGGATCTGCTGTCAGACTCCTTGTGGACAAAAGCACGCTGTGGAAACACGACTGAGGAAAAATATGTCAGCCAGGCTTTAATCAGCGTGGCTTTTGAATGCTGAAACAAGCACAGACTTTTTAAAAAAAAAACTTTTTGAAAGGACACCCCTGAGAGATGTAATTTTGCGCTGACATTCAGCATCTTTGACATTCAGGATTTAATCATTTTCATGCAAAGAGGAAACAAAACAAACAAACAAAGGACGAGTTGCTTTGGGTGAAAATAAATGACCAAATAATTGCACGCACACGTTTTTTTCTTAATGTTTGAATCTTGAGAAAATGTGATTTCCTAAATCAGCGATGAATAATTCAAGGATGCAAGAGAGTTTTGGAAAACATGTTATTAATAAAAGTCGTGTTTTTGCGCTCCATCTTTTTCAAAAGCACATGCTGACAAGTTATAGGACTAAAAATGATAATTAAAGTGAAGGTTCCTTCATTTTCATAAATAAACACTGTATTTAAAGCAGCATCAGTCTTTTATAAAAGCACTAAATTAAAAGTAGAAGGTGTAGCCAGTATGGATGACTTCATTTTCAACTCCCTTAGCCTTTTCCTTCTCTCTTTTTCCTCTTTGTTTCCCTATTGTTTGCTTTAGTCAGCTAAAAAGAGAACTATTTCTGTTTTTAGCTGGTGGTAGCTGCTGGGGCTTGACTATTACCCTGTTACTCTATGTCATGTAAATGTGTAAACATCTGCAAACGATTAACAATTTGAGCTCACGTTGCTCTTTTTTTGGGGACCTTTTGTTACATCAAATATTTTCCCTCCAATTTTATACAGTTGAAAAGTAGAGATGGATATCACCGATATCACATATCGGTATCGGTGCGATGCTGACCTAAATTACTGGATTAGATATCGGAGAGAAATAAAAAATGTAATAATATCCATTAAATATCACAAAAGCACCTCACAAAACGTGCGACATGGCATAACTCAGCTCATAACCTTAGCACGTCGGAGGAGTATGCATCACGTGATAGAGCGGATGTGACGTGCGAGACCAGTCGGCGGTCTGGTTGAGCATTTAGAGCCTCGCTACCAAACCAGCATTTCATCTCCGAGAAAGTTATCCCAGAGAAGTAAAGCAAGTTTGTAAGTTCATCTCTGAATGTTTCTAAAGCATTCCCACGTTAAGCTTACCAACCGATACTGTATATGGAGCGACTGCCTCTCTCTCTCCCTCTCCTGCTGCTACTTCAATCATGAAACTGATCAATGATCAGCTGATCGGCTTTTCTGTCGTGACTCCCGTCTCTCTTGTTTGTTTTTGGCCCACTTTGCACCAGAAAGAGGAAACCAGTGGATACACAACAGCAGCACCTTTAAGCTTGATAAGCTGTTGTTAGAATGGTAACTGTGCAGGGGCGGGCCTAGCAAGGTTTAGCCAGGGGGGCAGGTAGGGCATTAACAGGGAAAGGGGGTCACAAAGAAATACTTTTCTTTCTTATTCTCATGTCTAGCTTGTAATAAATAATTATCTGAATCTTACAACCAAAGTATTCATCTGATGTAAAATGTATAGAAATACGTTATTGTATATAGTAACTATTAAGTCTAATATATACCCTAGTAAGCTATAGTACTTTTTCCTTTGGGAAGATACCATCTGTGCAGTCTGCAGTTCTGTTGAAGAAAGATGTTGAATCTAATTATTGTAGAAAAATAATTGATTTCTGTGCATTTAAAAAAATTTTTTAACACGTGCATTAAATTAAAGTCGATTACGTTAATTAAGCATTATTAGGTGGAGGGTGGGGTGTGGTTCCCCTTTTGTTTTGGCTGGGAGTTGGCAACCCTATTAGTTAGGTTGTACTCTTTAAAATACCAGAATAGGGAGGATGTTCAGGATTTAAGTTTATTAGATTGATCAGTATTGCTCATCTATGAAATATTTTGGGTGCAGTGTATTTTTTGCATACAGGTATAACAGAATAGCTTTAGTTTTGCTTGTTTTTTTAAAACTTGAGTATCAACTTATACAAAATGCAGCAAGATATTAAAAAACACACACGTTTTATTCGTTATAAAATACAAATAACTGAGTAAAAAATACAACGTCAGAAAAAGAGCATTTGTGGTTTGTGTGTCTGAAAGAATAAAAAATATTGGGCTATATATTGGAATATTGGCTTATAAATCACCCCATATAGGTACTGGTACTACAAATTGTATACTGGCCGGCCTCGATTACAGGATAGTCAACGGCTAACATGAATTCCTTCCATTAATCTGACAGATTCTGAACATTTCAGCTTCATGTCTGGATGCACGACCTGGTCACTTCTGCTGTGATGGACCTGGTGACATTTACAAACACAAAACTGAACTGCTGATTATGACTGGACATAAATCTCGTGCTCTGTATGAGTTGCTCAGCATAATTGTTTATGAGAGTGACATTTGATCTATGTTTTGCCATAACAGGGGGGCTTTCATCATTTTATATTGTCGTCAATTCAGAAGAGAGGGCTCCTCCTCAAGGAGCCTTTGTATGAATGTCAAGGGAAAGTCTCTCACATATTACAGGCACACACAGAGTTGCACAAAGAAACACAAAGATCACAGTGGCAATAGATCACAGATATAATTAGACATTTACAATACTGTGCAGAATTCTTGAATCATGCCTCACTTCTTTATAATTTGCTGTCAAAGAGCCAGACTTTCTAGTCATTTTTAAACTGGTCTTGAGCAACAATTCTTCAGGCTTCTTCTTCAGTCTGAAGGTCTTCTGATCCTTTTTTTTTCTTTTGCACTGTCTGCTTTCTGACTCATTTTCAGTCCAGTTCTTGACCTGAGCATTTTCAGAGGAACTTTCTTATTTTTTGTTAAGCCACTTAAAACTCACCTATGAATCATTCGAGCATAAAATTTAGCAAAGAGGCAATTTTCTTGCTAGTAGCGTGTCAGGATTATACAAAATATATAATTTGCTCCCAGTTTTTTAATAAACTAACACAGTTCAAAAGGCACGAAGTTGCATTTTTGCACTAAAAAGCTGATTCCCAAAGAGCTATTACATGAAAACCTGGCATATTTCAGCATAGAGTGCAGTGTGTTGTTAAAAATTTACTAGACAACTAGACAAGTGAAGGATAAAAGAAGAAGTTGCACGTCTAAAATCTATATACAGTAGAATACCACTATCTGAAATTCAAACAGGAAAAAATCTAGCAAAAACCTAACATGGTGGAAACTGTATTGTGGGCTAAGGTTCCATTTCAACCAGTGGTGTTAGGGATCCACCACCAGTACCATCTGGAAGGATCTGATTGACAAAGACTTCCACGATAATGGCAGCCAACATATAAAGAAGAGCTCAGAACGCCCTTCAGGAAGCCTGGAGAACTATTCCTGAATACTAGCTAAAGAAATTATGAGAAAGCCTGTCCAAGCCTGTGTTGAAGAATAAAAGTGGTCATACCAAGTATTAATTTTCAAGCATTAGAATCGCACAAATTCAATTTTTACCTTATATACTATATTTCCGTGTACATTTTAAGTGCACCTATGTTACGTTTTTCTGACAAACTTTAAAGAGATGAAAGGTTGCTCGAGATTTTTCCACAGCATAGTCAAGTGTGGGTACACTTCACTAGACACAAAGATCCCTAAGGTTCTCTGTTGCCAACACTGATATAAGTGTGACCTGAGTCTAAATTACTTTAATCAAATGAAATTCACTTCAATTAATTTTATAACAACAGTCACCTCAAGGCGTTTGATATTCTAAGGTAAATACCCAAAATAACAGAGAGCCAACCCCAACAATCAGATGACGCCTTAGTGACAGTGGGAAGGAAAAACTCCCTCTTAACAGGAAGAACCAGGCTTAGCGAGGATCAGCGATCTGCCATGACCAAACAACACGCTTTGGAAGATGGTCAGAGATTAATAATAAATAATGATTATTTGCAAGGTGGTGTATAAATACATAGCGAAAGAAAAAAGGTGAGTAAGGAAGAAATATTCTGTGCCTCGTGGGAAACCCTCAGCAGTATAGGCCTATTGCAGCGTAACTAAGGGTTGGTCAGGGTCTTCTGATCCAGCTCTAACTATATGCTTTTTTAAGATGGAAAGTATTAAGCCTAATCTTAAAAGTAGAGATGGTGTGTCTCTCCTGAATCCAACCTGGGAGCTGGCTCTACAGAAGAGGGGCCTGAAAGCCTCCCATTCTACTTTGAAATATCCAAGTACGTCTGCAGTCTGAGAGTGAAGTGCTCTTTTGGGATGATATGGTATCATGAGGTCTTTAAGAAAAGATGGAGATTGATTATTTAAGACCTGGTAAGTGAGAAGAAGGGTTTTAAATTTAATTATGGATTTAACAGGCAGCCAATGAAGAGAAGCTTAGCTAATTGGTGTGTGCCATCTAGCCTCATGGATCGACAAACCTGGGTATCATCTGCATAGCAATGAAAATGTATACTATGCCTTCTTATAATACTGCCTAAGGGAATCAAGTGTAATCCAAATAGACTTGGTCCTAGCACAGAATCCTGTGGAACTCCGTAATAGGAAAAATTAACGATTTAAATAATGAATCTTATTTATGTTTGAAAAAGTGGTTATTGTGTCAAATTTTGAGATACTTTTACGTATGCTACTAACTCTATCTGAAGTTCTGCCAGGCTTTTCCTGTGGACGTGTGACAGGACAACCACTGAAGGCTGCTGTGTTTGTTTTCTTTAGGGCCATGCTGAGTGACGTTGGGGACTATGTAGGTACAGACATTGAAATATCCTGGTTACCTAATCTGGATGATTTAATGAAGGGCTATGCCAGAAATTTTCGCCCTGGGATAGGAGGTGAGTATGAGATCTACTGCTTGTGGCGTTGGGTTACATTTCACCGCCTCACATTTACAGCCATCCTTAGCATCACCCAACCGAAGTCCTAAGTACAGGAGCATGGATTGCACTTCATCTTCCAATTCCATTATCCCGAGAGGCGCCTTTGGTTTGGCTTTTCCTGTACGACATTAAAACAAGGCTCTGTTTACCTCATACAAATACTAGGGGTGCAACGATATTCGTATCGATATTGAACCGTTCGATACAGTGCTTTCGGTTCGGTACGCGTATGTATCGAACAATACAACATTTGTAATTTATTTTATCAACTTTCCTTCTGACGATGCTGTCTGTGTGGAGCGCTCAGTGAATCTGCGTTCGACTACTCCGCCTAGGCTGCACTGTCGAGCGCAGATCCACTGAGCGCTCAACACAGACAGCATAGTCAGAAGGAAGAGCGCAGGGCACCTCCCCCACCCTCATTCAGATCTGGCGTTTGGAATTATTTTGGTTTTCATGTGACGTATGACCCTGAAGGTAAGCGAGTCATGGACTAAAGTAAAACAGTATGTTGGATGTGCCATGCAATGCTCAATTACATGGGTGGGAACTAGTGTGTTAGCGCAGTTAGCTCGTTGGCCGTCTAGCCCCATGCACGGGGCGATCGGCGGTAGCTCGTTAACGGAGATTTGCCGTGTTGTGGTGTTAAGGTCATTTCAACCAGATTAACCTGAAAGCACTAGTGGGAACACAACGAATATGACTGCACATTTACGCCGACATCATCCTAGTGCAAAGACAAAAACAACAAGCATGCTACTAACTTTAGCCGAGTCATTTAGACAGCTGTTAGCACATGATTCTCCTTATGCTGCTGAGAATATAACCCAGAAGAAGCAGATAGTATAGCTTTTATTTTGGAAAGAGACATTTCTCTGTAATAAACTCTCTTTTCCAAAGATGCATGATTCCTCAATCAGATACAGGGCTTGCAATATCGCTAGCCTGACGTCCTGGGGCTAGCGATTTTTTCAGTCGGGCTACCAAAATCTATCTCTTCCCTGCCCGTCGGGCTATTGTAAGAAGGAAAAATATATGTCAATGCTTTTGCATTCTTTCAGAAATGTAGCTGGGTAATTATGTCATTGGCATCGGTGAGCCACTGTCAATATGTGACATATTGAAATCGCGTTTGAATTTGCGCTTGTTTTTTTGCTTTCACTTTGCAATGTGCGAACTGTGTATAGAGAGCGACAGCACTGATCTGTGAGTGATGATAATTTGTGCACCAATTCCTCTGACATCGTCTTATTAATTGTTAGCTTACTATGCAAACATGACAAGTGAAATCTCCCGCAGCTTAAACATGTGAGAGGTTGATCGCGCAGAGAATCGCTGAGCTTATGTGAGTCCGTGTGTAAAAGCAGCAGGATTTATATTTGACTATGATGACCTGGATGACTGAGAACCTTCACAGACAGATATATATTTTAGTTCTGCTGAGCCAAATAAGACAGGTCAGGGTGAAGAAGTGACAGCCAAAGAAAAGCTTACCACAAAACGGAGAAGTTATGACAAATCAGACTATAAGGCAAAAAGAAAGTGCAGCTTTATGGTTTCATGGACAAAAGAATTTCTGTGGCTGCAATATGACGAGCTAAATAACCAGGGCTGCACATAAGTGGTCCGCAGGTGCGCATTCGCTGTCAAAATAAAAAACACGCACAAGGGTTAGGGTTAAATTTAAAAACTGTACTTTTGAGTTAAAATATATATTTATAATTTTAATAAATGACAAATTAAAAAGGCATGAACATTTTTTTTGTATCGAAAAAATATCGAACCGTGACACCAAAGTATCGAACCGAACCGAACCGTGAATTTTGTGTATCGTTGCACCCCTAACAAATACATATGCTGACAGGTGAACAGTTTGTTAAGGACACACACAAAAAACATTTATTAAAGAGAGGCTTTGCAGGAGGACACGCCGGAGTGGAGCGGTGGCACAAACATTGTGTGCTGCTCTGGAGAATTTGCTAAGAATGGCTGCCAAATGTGAAACATTCAATGACCACAGCAATAGATTTCTCAATCTCACAGCTTAACTCAGCTGAGGAAAGGTGAAAATGTGGGGCAAGAGTGCCGCTATCGCCACACACATACCACCCTGTGCATGATGCAGAGAATCATAATGCAACATCATGTGGTCACTGCATTTCTATTTATGTCACATTTTAATGTGTTGAAAAAGGAAGCTAAATGGAAGGCTGTTGTGACCACTGGGGAATCATGTCTGTTATTTCGGGGCAGTTTCTTTCACTCAAATCCCACCCCATGCTATTAATATGGAGCAATAACAGGGCCTTAAATATATGATAATTATGAAAAATGTTTTTGCAAGATAAATATAATTTGTAAGGATAGTGATGCACAAGATGTAAAGAAAAGACGTGACAGACAGATTGTTTCATAAAAAAAGCACAATGTATTTTTTTCTTTACATAAAATTTATGGATCTTGTTATCGCCTCACTTGAACACTGAATATTAGAAGAATTGATAACTACACAAAACCTGATTTGAAAGTTGAAAACCATATTATGAACCAAAGTGTCTGAATGTTTCCAATCTCACATCATTTTAACAGTAAGGGAGGATTAGTTCTGCAGTGGAAGTGGAGTCTCTTTTTATATAATGCAAGAAACTAATATACAGTAACAACTTTTCCCACTGTAAACATCAATATGTGCTGCCAAGGTTTCCAGAGTGCAAAGCCTATTTGCAAATGCAAAGTTTCTGAACTGATAATGCTGTAAAACATTTTTCTGGAATTTTAATCTATTTGCATAATTAGAGTGGTAGCAAACAAAATCAATGCCACGTTTCTATGGTAATGCTACACATTGTGCTTCATTCTAATATACAGCGAAATATTTTCTATTATATTTACTAACCAGAGTTGGTAAAATAGCTGTTTAACAAATGTTATAGTCATCTTTGTACCTGCGCTGGAGAATAGAATCACATCGCCCTCTAAACTCTCCCATTTACATCAACATACAATAAGCATACAACTGAAAACCTTTTCCCATTCACTTGCATTTGGTGTTGAAAATATAAATTACCCAAAATGGCATGGGGAGGTGTTGAATGATGGGAAATGATTCCTTAATGTTTAATATATTTTAAATAGCCTTTCTGTTCTGCATCACTGAGCCCCCCCCCCCCTGTAGTTTCTGCCCTCTAGCATTCGATGACTGCTGCACGCTCCATGCTAATCATATGGCAAACTGTTGAGTGAACGCTACAGCGTATGTGTGCGTGCGTGTGAATGTTGGCAGAAGCTCTCTCTGTGCAAGTCCATGAAAGCCCAGTGTTGTTTATGAATGCCCATTGTGTGATGTGCCACTTCGCATGGCTAAACTGGATAATGCTTAATCTCTATGCACCGTAGGAGTGTTTGGACGTGGGAGGAAGGTGGATGGGAGAAAAACAGATGGGTTATGGAGTTAGGATGGGAGGGACCAGAATGGGAATCAGAGAAGTGGCGTGGGTGGGTGTTTGAGATGGGGAGGGCAAAGGTTTGCCCTTTTTTTTTCTCACCATTTCCTCTGCAGGTCCGCCCGTGAACGTGGCCATGGCTATAGAAGTAGCCAGCATTGACCACATCTCTGAAGCCAACATGGTAAAGAACAGACACTCGCTCCTTCTTTCTGCACCGAGATTTTCTATCATCACTTCACAACTGTCGCAACGATCAAAGATTTACTATTTGCATAATCCTGACATATCCCACTCGAAGGTTTAAACGCATTCAGTGTGAACATTTGTGACACATCGGGCGAGTTGTTGGATAATTTCAGACTTTCATGGATTTTGTAAAGTGAAATATCAAATCCAATGGGGCAATTCATGTTTTGCACAAATATCATTTTGCGTAACCTTGTAATCGTGAGCGGCGCCATGTCTATCATGAAAGAAGGAGTTTAATCTTAAAACGCTTCAATTCAATATGTTTTTTTTTTGCTTAACATCTGAAATAAAGTCCAAAGTGTGGTAGCCAAAAGAGCAATGAAACTAAAACACAAACACAAAGTGCACAGTATTCAGGGAAAGGCTGCAAAGTAAGACAATAAAGCCAAGTGCTTTATTGCTTTTATGCTGTGAGGACACATAAAACACAACCGGACACTGAACTGCTGCAGTAATATCTGAATTATGCAAGCAGAATAGTAAAAAAGCACCACAGTAGTTACTCACGTCACCAGCCAGTGCGGCATGTGTGCTCCAGCATTGTTTGCTTCTTTTTCAGCCTCCTCTCTGGTGGTTTATGCTGTTTGATGCTAATTGCGGTATTTCACTCTTTGGTTGTGTTTTTCTGCATTTGCAGCCAGATCTGCATTTGTGTGGCTCACCAGGCGTTTGAAGATGGCTTTTTGTGTTTTCTTTTCTTTCTATATTTCTGTTTGGTAGGAAGTTCAGTGTCACATTTTGCTGAAATCTCTTGCAATAGGAAGAAAATATTTAATTCAAATCTACAATATAGTGACAAAAGAGTTATTATTCTTTTTCAATTTTGCG
This sequence comes from Astatotilapia calliptera, assembly GCF_964374335.1. Taxonomy (NCBI): domain Eukaryota; kingdom Metazoa; phylum Chordata; class Actinopteri; order Cichliformes; family Cichlidae; genus Astatotilapia; species Astatotilapia calliptera. Next base: position 27,751,684 of record NC_137441.1, read on the forward strand.
ATTATAACAATAATTAACAGCATTTTAACGGTGATATCAGTTTTAGGGTTATGTCTGAAAAGAAATGTGTTTGGACCCTTTAATTAAATGTTGCATTCATCATTAATTGAAGGGCCAAAATCTCTTCTTACTAAAAATTCTTATTGAGTAATTACTTTTCTTTTCTAAATAATTTCATATTTTGACACAATCTCACCAACGATTTTTCCTATATAAATAAGTTATTCCCAAAACCGTCCAGAATAATGAAATAAATTAAATATATTTTTAAAAATACAAAGTAAATATAATTGAACCTAATATTCCTAACAGTCTGTCTCCCGTTTTACATTCCGTGGTGTTCCTGACAGGAATACACCATGACTGTGTTCCTGCGGCAGAGCTGGCACGATGACCGCCTGTCCTACAATCACACTAACAAGACTCTTGGACTGGACAGTCGGTTTGTGGACAAGCTGTGGCTGCCCGACACCTTCATCGTTAACGCCAAATCTGCTTGGTTTCACGATGTGACCGTAGAGAACAAGCTGATCCGCCTGCAGCCTAACGGAGTGATTCTATATAGTAGCCGGTATAAACAAACAGATCATTGTCTTCTCTTTCTTTTGCCTACAGAAAATTATAAGACAATTCTGCAGTTTCATCTTAGCACACCAGAAATTTTCACTGTCTTTCGTCATTGTTTTGATCAGACTGCACTGTTTTGGTTAAATATAACAGTTCTCATTAGCGCTGTGTTTGGATGCAGGCTGTTTTGAGCAAAAAAATAAAAATAAGAATGCATGAATAGTAACTAAATGGACTTTTCGTAAAAGAGTCAGATTTTTATACCAGGAGTTAAATAATGAAGGATGTATTGATGAACATGCAAAAAGAAGATAAAAGAAAATTAGTTTTTATTTGAAAAATGACAAATTGAAGAAACTGTAATAGCATCTATGTCAGGGTTTGATTAAGCGAGCCGTTTTGTTCCTAGAATCACTTCGACAGTGGCGTGTGACATGGACCTTACCAAGTATCCCATGGACGAACAGGAATGCATGCTGGATTTGGAAAGCTGTGAGTTGGGATTTATCTTAAATGTTCATTTCTTCTTTCCTACATTCATCTTTATGGGTTAAAAATGTTATTTCAGTTTATTGCTGAAACATTTCATTGTGCGAGCACGGTGACATTTGTGAAAGGTTACAGTGTCTGTGATAGGATGAAAATGCTAAATGTTGAGCGAACCTCGCACATCTGTGTCGGCTGGACGGGTAAATGTCTTTGTTGTTGTTGTTGTTTTTCTAGATGGTTACTCCTCAGAGGACATTGTGTATCACTGGTCGGAGAGTCAGAGACACATTCACGGTTTGGACAAATTAGAGCTTTCCCAGTTCACCATCACAGACTATCGCTTTGACACTGAGATGATGAATTTCAAATCAGGTGAGCATCCCTCTTTTGTGTTGTTTTGTGCCTGTATTATGTTTTACACGTATGTGGTGGTTTTGGACTTTGGTCCCTCTTGTATTGGAGAACTCTACACATACTTCTTGAAGCATGACTTCTTTTTTTCAACCAGAGGCACTTCTGTGGTTGTATTCTATTCGTAGACGAAATGCATCAAGGCAGACTTGCTGCTGAGCCAGGCAGGAGATTTAGGAGATGAGAGCAGTAGCTGCTGGGAAGATGCAGCTGCAACACCATTTTATGCGTTAAATCTTGAAGTTGTGCCACTAGGGGCAAAAGCGAGGCAAAAGATGTTGCCTAGCGTCAGAGCCTGTGAAGAACAATGGCCTCTTTATGATAAATAATTAGCATGTTTGGTTTGAAACAAAGTGACTTGTTGTCTGCTTCACAGCGGGGCGCTTTCCGAGGCTCAGTCTTCGCTTCCAGCTGAGACGTAATCGAGGTGTCTACATCATCCAGTCGTACATGCCTTCGATATTACTGGTTGCAATGTCCTGGGTGTCCTTCTGGATCAGCCAATCAGCAGTTCCTGCTCGTGTATCCTTAGGTTAGTATTAATTGGATGAAGTATATTTGAACATTTCGAAAGGGGTTATTTCAGTGAAGGTTGGTGCTCGTTCGTCCTCTGAAAGGTTAAACCACATAAATGACAGTTTTCTTTTCTTAGAGTCTTACTGCGTGTGGGGTTACATTCAAACTAATGCATTGTGGTTACAAGGAACTCATAGCAGCCTATTGATGACCATCACAGGATACAACATAGCTCAATACATGCTGATGTTAAAGCAAAAATAATAAATCTTTAATTCAGTTCCTGCACATATTTCTTCAGGTCTCACACAGATGTCCTCACAGGCCTGAATATGTTATCTCTACCCCCCAGATATAAGAAACATTGGTTCTCTCCCCCAGTTTAAATCTCAACTCAAAACCATCTGTTCAAATCTGCATATTCACTGTGAACCCACTGTTTGTTCATTTTATCTTGTGCTTTTGTTTTATTGTCCTTCATTGTGTCATTGTTCTATTATGTATTTTATCCTATTGTACAGCGTCCTTGGGTGTCTTGAAAGGCGCTTTATAAATAAAATGTATTTATTATTATTTTTTTTTTGTTAATTAAAAAGGATTTATGATTAAGTATTTTACATATGCCATGCAGCCTTACCTTCTGCTATGAAATCAGACGCACATAAGCCTTAATTTCGCAACTGAACTTTGCAGTTTCCTGTCTGAAAATTGCCCACCTGCCTCAACCATCCCCTCTGCTTGCTCATGTTGAGATTTTACTCAAAGAAGAAGAAGATATATATTTCTTGATGTAGTATGGATACAGCTAAAGAGCTTCTCAGTTCCCACCTCTCTCGATGGTCCTGTCTGTTTCAGTCAGTGTTAAGCAGCTTATTAACTTGCAGGTGCAATGAAGTTGTGCCCCTCTGTTTGGCTGCACACACTGGGGGACATGCTATGCAGACAACAGCTAGACAACTTGGTGGGCCAAAATATATCAAAATGCTAAATTTGCATGCAGGCTAAATTAAAATTTTGGGGGATCGGGCCCTCCGGCCTTGAATTTGACGCATGAGGACGTTCATGTCCTCTCAAGACTAAAATTCTGCAGAATGTGCCAACAGAATCACTGATGAGCTGCAAACATTCTAGTTAAAGCAAGAAAAGACAGCCTCATCAGACAGCCCGATGAGGCTGTCTTTTTAAGTTTAAATGGAAGATTTGGACCAGATGATGGGACATGAGCAACATTCACTCTGAGAGAAAGATGAATATGTACACCAAATATTTTTGAAAATCCTGTTCCTCATTTTGTTTAAAGCTACCAACAGAAAGGGGATAGTGTTCCCTTAGGAAACCTTAGATTAACCACCTAACTGACAGTTTATACTGTTGTCTAGACTACAGTAGGGGACCAACCAACCTACAGTCTGAGAACACTAATCAAGAGCCCCACATCCACAGGAGTCAAATTTTTGCTTTGTTTTCAGGGATTACAACTGTTCTAACCATGACCACGCTGATGGTAAGCGCTCGCTCGTCCTTGCCCCGAGCGTCAGCCATCAAGGCGTTAGATGTCTACTTCTGGATCTGTTACGTGTTTGTGTTCGCGGCCCTCATCGAGTACGCCTTTGCTCACTACAACGCTGACTACCGACTCAAAGAGAAAGCCAAGGTCAAGGCCAGCAAGCTCAGCTCCGAGGTGAGGATCACTCATTCGATCATTTCCGTCATGTACACCTGTCAGCAGACCTTTCAATCTGGAGCTTCGGGGCGGTAGGGTGGGGGTGTTGCTACTAAATTGTGCGCACCTCTTAAACATAAACCTAGGCCGGACATCAGGCCTTGGTGCTGACAAGCATCCATCCCACTGACCTTCAGCAGGACATGAATCTCTATAGACCATAATGGGAAAATAGATGATCGCCCCACAGGAAGCAATAGTGATTCTCATCATACTGTCAGCTTCTTAAGTTGCTGGTGTCCATCATAACTGAGGTAAACCTTCAGAATAACAGTGGCCGCACCTGCTATAAAACTATGAGTTCAGAAATATTAAACGTACCAGATTACCTGTCAGAGCAGTGAAGCGATTAAAATTAAATGTTGCAGTGGAGTGATTGTGGAAAAAAAGGAGCCAAACTGATATAGGGTATTTTACATTGATACTGATGCAGATATCAAAGTATTTTAAAATATAATATTACAATAAAATGGCCGATGTAATTTTCTTTCAAACATACGAAACATAAACAGATTTCTCAAGCCTTTGTTTTATTTAGTTATTTATTTACTTGTTTACCTTCCGCTCAACTCAGCTCAGCGCCCTCTGGTGGACAAACTATGCAACATCAACACTCAAAAAATGGTTGAAGTGCCTCTTCTTTACTTACATTTATATTAATTGTCTATTACAAATGCAGAAACAATAGTTTTGCAAATGAGCTGACAACATTGGTCTGATCGCTTATGCTCTAGTGAGTACGGTGTAATCAAAACTGCCAAAAGAGATGATAATCATTAATACCACACAATTAACTCTTACCTTAACCACTGACAGGGTTAGGGTTAGTCGTGTGTTTATTTAAAAAAAAATGAAGCATTATAAAATATAAAGTACCAGGATGGACCAAATACTTAAGAGCTTTTGCTTATAAAGTAGTTATAAGTTATAGTAGTAGACCTCATGAATGCAAAGGGGTTGAATTGTCACTTTTGCCAAATTTGCCAGAATAGAGCTCTGTCAGGTAAATGCTTAGATGCTTCTCTGTCTCCTCCTCTCCACAGTCTATTGTAAAGAACGGCAAACAGGCAATGGTTCTGTTTTCCCTGTCAGTCACCGGCATGAATCAGGGCGTGGTCATTTCCAGCCGCCACGGTCGAGCCCAGTGTTCCAGCAGCGAAATTCCCGGGGAGGGTGGAACGGAGGAGACGGAGCCGAGGCGGAGAAGATCCAGGCAACCGGAGGAGCGCGAGGAAGAGAAGAAGAAGTGCTGTTCCAAGTGTGTCTGCAAGCCCATTGATGCAGATACCATCGACATCTATGCCAGGGCCGTGTTTCCTTTCACTTTCGCCGTGGTGAATGTGATCTACTGGGTGGCGTACACCATGTGAAGAGGAGGCAGCGGGTCTGAGCGAATGGCTGCCATCCAGAGCTGTATATAAGAAACTGCTGGAGCTGTGCCACTTTAATGCTGGCAGACTGGTGCAGCAGAAATATACTGCAGCCTTCAGTAAAGGCGAGAACTCGTCAGACAAAAGACAAAATAAAGTATAATGGCCTGTGAATATGGAAATATGGTAATTACTGGAAGTACGTAGAAGTTTAAGAAGTTTTAAGAGGATTAAAATATATTTAAACACAAACAATGTCCTGCAAAGGCGAAGGACTATGTTGCCTGTGGAAGACATACAGCACACATTTAATACAGTTTAACTAACAACAAACACTTCCACATCGACCTGTTATATAAGCCGACTTAACACGAGACACCAGACCTCACGTCCACCAAAACAGCCGCACTGACCACAAGCTCTCCTCTAAACAAATACAAATAAGCATACTTAGCCTGTCTAACTCCACAATCAGTGAACCACTTGTTATCTCACAAAGCAAAAACACCACCCAGACAAGAGGATAACGAGATGAGGTGTACTGCTATTCTGCATGGCTGAGAACTCATTACCCCCTCTCCCCTCCCGCCACTGCTATCCCCTCTCTCTCTCCCTCTCCTTTGGTCCCCCACCCTTTTTTTTCCTGTTTATTTTCACGTTTAGGACACCGACTGGAGGGTCTTATCTCCCTCTGCCAGTTCTGCCTGTTTCCTTGCCATTAAAGGACTTCCTCCACTACCTGTGTGCGTGTGTTTGTGTTTCTCTCTCCTAGCGCCAAATGATCTCTTGAAAGCTAAATCCATGTTGGTTAGGTATATTCAAAAGAAGACGAAGCTGCTTGAAATCCCATCTGGCAGGTCCGAACATGCAAAATTTTAAGGGGTTATGAATAATTAACTTATCAATTATACTTTGCTCTATTAATAATTTCCTACTCGTGCCCGTCCTTTGTCTGAACTGGGAAATTGATTTCAGGAGACTCGTGGATTAGAAGGCACCACAGCTCTTTAGTTTTCTTATTCAGTCACTACATTAAATACAGTGTATTATGTGACCTCCAGTTTGAGCATTTCAGCTTCTTGAATCAGAATGAAACTGCATCTTTGATTAAATCATCAGTTTTCTTTGCTTCTTTGATGAAAGGTTCAAGGTGGACACATCAGCCAGTAACTGAATGTTGTAATCAGTTGTAACAAAGTGTGGTGTCCACAGATTTACAATACTGTACAAAAGTCTCAAGCCACACTTCATTTCTTTATATTTTCCTTCCCAGGAGCCAGACTTTCCAGTAATTTTTTTTAATTAACAGCAACAGTTCTTCAGTTTTCTGAAGGTCTTTCAAAGTTTTTCTTTGGATATTGGCTGCTTTTTCAAGCACTTGTACCTGACCATGTCAGAGGAAAGTTTTTTGATTTCTTAAGCCACTTAACACTAACCTAGGAATCATTCAAGCACAAAAATGGCACCTGACTCAAGGGATGAACCAATGTTGTGTATACAGATAAGAGACAACCAAGCAAAATAGCAGTTTTAAATTGTATCTTTTGGGACTTTATTACTAGCAGCCTGTGGCAAAAACAAAAAAAAATACCAACAGTAACACAGTTTGACAGACACAAAACCAACAAAGCGATTCCCAGAGAGCTAATAGCTGAGATCGTGGCAGAAGGAATTCAGCATGTGGGGCTGTATTTCAGCCGGTAGTGTTGGCAATCAAAACTGATGGAAATATGACCACAGAAAAGTACAGTCAGTGATCTGCCATGCCATTTAGAAAGCTTCTGATTGACAACAACTTCATTTTTCAGCATGACAATGATCCCTAACACACTGCCTGCCAGTCATGGATCGGCCTCCCCACAGCCTGGACATCAACATTATTGAAGCATTGACTGAGAACAGACCAAAAGGCAGCCAACATACAAAGAAGAGCTTTGAATATCCTTCAAGAAGCCTGGAGAACTATTCCCGAAGAAACTTTAGGAAATGACAAGAGTTCAGACTAAGTTGGAGAATAAAGGCTCGTTAGGATTGTACAAACTCTATTTTTGCCATATATACTGTATTTCCATGTATGTTTGTACATGTTTCAATAACACTGCACATATTTCCCATTTTCCTTGCAGAGGAAATGAGGGTTGGCTCAACACTGTTACACATTACTGTAGCTTCCTAGTCCGAAGAGTGGTGTAAACACCAACCCGATATCACTGCAAAGTGTGTGATAGACACGATGGTCCACAATATCCATTTCACATGTTGCCTTTCTAAAGTGTGAAAACGACACTCACATGCAGTAAGTGGCAGTACAAATATTTTATTTCAAGCCAACATGAAAATAATCACAGCAAAGCATTTAAACAGACATTATTAACACATTTACACGTAAAGCCACCAGCTTAATCGCTTCTGATGATTAAGGACTTTGAACGTACTTCACGCGTTTAGCTTGCTATCGACTTCTTGCCTTTACATTTATCATCTCCCCCTGCTGGTAATGCAACGTCTGCATGTGTCCCTTTGACGTTTTGGAGAGGCAAAGCGGGAAATTGACACGATGGACCGGCGTGTCTGTTACACGTTTTGCCGTGATTCTGGGTTATATTTATATATTTCTGCAAAATTTTGATTGACACGTGTTAAATGTTAGCCCTGCAACAGACCGGCAACCTGTCCAGGGTGTGTGGCCCTGTGGCAGCTAGGATAGGCTCCAGCCTAGGGAAGAGAATTAGGTCGTGCCCATCATTGTGCTCATCTGACTTTCTCCTCCATGACGATCTCAGGTGAGGCTCTCGGATATAACTGATAAAAATAAATAAATAAAGATAAAAATAAATGCTTGAAATAAATAAATAAATGAAAATAAAACATTTGAGCAGCCACCTCCAATGTATACTCCATCAGTCTGCTTACCACCAGCACTATAGATGTTCATACAATGCAATAAGCAAAGCCTCAGGAGAAGTGTGAATATCACTCATCTCGTCTCAGTTTTGGAACAAGAGCACGCGGTCTAGTTGTGTTTTTGTGCGTAGTAATCAGTAGGGACACACCTCGTAGCATCAGTAGTCAGTATTTTTACATTAATAAATATCAAATAAGATGATTAAATTCACTCCAATGACTCAATCAATCTGTCTTTTTTTCTTTTCAGCTCATTATTTTGGTCATACAGTCACTAACTTTGCATTTTTCATTTTTTCCACCCGAGATGCCGCAGGAAAACAAGTTCAGTCAAAAGTGATAGCCTCATATAAAGGCACCTACTCAGACCACCCAACCAATAAAGCTGATGAGCTGTTGCTGAATGCAGCGGCAGCAGCTTCAGAGGCAAATATTTTGGATAGAGATGGTAGAGCTTGAACAGAGAACAAATGTGAGATTTAATGATGATGATGATGAAACTCCAAGTGGTGCTAATGTTAAAACAATAGCTTTCTCAGTCCCCAAATAGTCAAACAAAACCAACCAAATGCTGCAGGTTTAAAAATGCCTCATTTGCAGGGAAGAGCAATCTCCTCTCTGTTATGATTGTCAGTCATCTGTCTTCGCTTCGCTTCGCTGGTTTAGTAGATTGACGTTCCTGGACAGCTTCCACCCACGCAGCATCCTCATTCTGATGCAACCGCAGTAACATACCCACACACTCCTGCAGTTGCTTGTTCAGAGGCCCATCAGCATCTCCTTTTCCTCTTGTTGCTCCATGTTTTTGTGTGCACAGAGGCCACGGAGTGGGGCAGTTATCAGGACCAGCGCTGCAGTTACAGAGCAGGCATGGGTGGGAGCAGGGCAGGGCTGCGTGCACTCCGAACAGGGAGTGCGACAGGCTGGCTTCTCCCAAGGAGATAACTTTGTTCTGGGCCAGGGGAGATGACATCATGACGGATGGCAATGAAGATGTGGGCGCAAGGAGCAGGAAGCTTTATCTCACATGATGGCACCGAGAGGATGGAGACACACACATGCACATAAACACTTGTGGATCACACTGCTCCTCGCTGATACTCCAGTGAACTCGAACAGTAGTCACTCCCCACTGAACACACATACGTACGTGCGGGAATACACACCTCTGACATGTTCACTCTTCCGCAGGGTCTAGGAGGTGGCTGTCAGTTAAAAGGCATAAATCAGACACAGAGGGCAGGTCACTGTGGGTGACTGTTGGGTTACTGTCACTTTCCACTGCACAGCATCTAAAACTTTTGGAAAATACACTGAAGAGACTGATCTCAAGAAGGACTCCCGGCTTATCCTGTAGGTTTGTACTGCATGCAGCTGCACAATACATAGTGCATGAATTCTTTTTCAAACTCTAAAACACTAACACACACGGCTCGGTTTTTGACACACACAACAACAGTAACACACTGACTGAGGCGAATGCATTTAATAGTTAAAAGCAGTCATACAAGTGTTGCTTGTATCCACAAGATAAAGACTAAAGTTTGTGAGAGACTCTGTACATTGTTTAAGAAGTCACATAATATACAGGCATATATATATATATATATATATATATATATATATATATATATATATATATATTCCTGTGGAAGGGAGGTACTGGGTGTGAGAGAGGGTCGGAGTTAAACCTGCAGGTATGGCATGATGCATCTTTATAACTACAAAACCAGGGTGCTCCCATTTTGGTACCACTTTCAAGTCATCACGATAATCCATGGCGATTCAGGGATCAAATTCCAGCAAGCCTGTGCAAAGCCTCTGGGAGTGCTTTAATATTGACTGCAGATCAGTTTGTCTAACTCTTCCTTACTAATCACTGCTTGCTTTGATTTCCCCCAAAGCTCAGAGGCTTTCATCCTCCTGGCTAACTAACTGACAGCGAGGGCTGTTTGCGCACATCGTGCAATAGTTACTGATAATGAAGCCTGAACTGGGTGATGATGAGCAGCGGTTAATGATGAGTGTGGTTAAGTGGCTTTTATTTCGCAAATTTTTCATTGCAAAAATCAAATTGTTTTAAAGTAGTCCATTCTTTACTCTGCAGGAACCATGTGGGACTATGATTGCATTCAAAAATGCAATAATAATGCAAACACAACACTGTAGAAGGTTTGAAACAACATTAAAGACTCGCTGTTGTAAACTTGTAAGCTTTTAGTTTTTTGTAAATAGACAAATGTAAATTTTCACTTGCAGCTGTTTTGTATATTTTGTGATTCTTTTTATTTTATTTTATTTTATGTCTCAATTTAAAAACATAATTTTTACAGTATTTTTTCCCCCAGGTTACTAAATCTAAGCTAATAATTTAAACCCTTAATTAGCATAATAACAAAGAGCGATCTTCAGAAAACCTAATGATGTATAATAAATGTAATAAATAACAACGTGTGAAGGGAGTGCGGAAAAAATACGATATTCATTGTCTAGTAATATTCAAATGTACATATGATAATAAAGTCACTTCTGTGCTTCTAAAGTGATCTTCTCTGCAGGTTTTCTCTGGTGCACCATGTGTCGCCTCCTGAATGTCTTGCTGGCCTTGCTGAGCCGCTTCCTATTTGCTGTCCACGGGGTGGTGACGGTGTGGCGAGTTGTAGCTGTTAAAGAGGAGCCGCTCTATTGGCTGCTGCTGACAGGCGTGGCTCTGTTGGGTGTGGAAATGGCCATCACTCTGAAATGCACCCGTAATGCAGAGTGGAAATGGTAAAACACATTTGACATGATTTTCCTTTCTGCATAACACACTGAGGCTCAGTCAATTTTAAGCCAGATGTTAGCCCTCTGCTTCTTCCTAAATAATAACAATAATAATACATTTTAATTTGTGGGCACCTTTCTAAAACCCAAGGTCACTGTACAAAGCACAGAACAGATTTGGGAGGATGGGGAGTGAGATGCAGGCAGACTTTATAAACCTGTTTGGTGTTAGGGAGTAAATAACTCCTAAACTTGTAGCTGCAAACTCTTTACAACCCATCTGCCCGAGGCGGCTTTTGTAAAGGCCTGCGATATTCTGTGCCACTAAATTCTCTCTTATCATCCGCAGCTCTTTCTCTCTTTCACTGTCCATCAAAGACAAACACATTCCTCTGCTGTATTACTGCTGTCTTTCACTGAACTGTATTATGAGCCTACCATCACATCAATGTCACAGCCTCTCCTATCCACTCACGGAGTAAATGTCTCCTTCTGGCTCGACTCATTTTTGACCAACAAGCTTTTTTTTTTTTTTTTTAAAGAAAGAAAGAAAGAAAGGAAAAAAAAAAACATCAACCGACTTCAAATGGATATGAGCATTTAGTGTCACACCTCATTCAACACCAAGCTATGTCTTATTCAAAAGCTCACGAACTGAACATCGTCAGATGCGAGCTTTCTTCGGGCCTCTCTCGTTCTCACTGAGTCTTACTTTGAAGTTCTGTCCTCATGGAGAAGGCTTTGCACTGTCAAGTGGGATTTGCATATATGATGAGAATAATTGCCTGTCTGAAATTCGATGCTTCCTATGGGGAAAAAGGGACTCTTTCTTCTTTAGTGGGTGGCAAAAAAAGAAGAAGCAAATTTCTATAAATAACCTAACCCCCTCTTTCCCTCTCCTTTGGTGATCCTCTTTTAGGTTCTCCCCCATGGTTTTCCTGTACCTCAGTACTGTCATCCCGTCCATTTGGTTTCTGGAGCTGAGCCTGCTACAGTCCAAGCTGCCTTTCAACAATTCCTCGGGCCATGAGCTTCATTTGCTGGCTCACATCCCGATCTCAGCGGTAGGCGTCCCACCAACAAAACTGCCCTGCCTGCCTCAACCCTCCACGCAGCCACATTAAAGCAACACCTGATATCAGATAAGATTTAAATCTAGCAAGGGGGTGGATAAACTATTAGTTGCAGGAAATGTGTAATAGACACACAGAGATGAAGTCCAGATAGGCTCCTGCTTGAAAAATTCTTAGATCTCTTCCCTTGTGAGATGGTCTTAGTGAAATTTCTTTCATGTAGGATTTGGGAGCTTTTTGCCCCATGGCTGTACTCAAGGCTGGGTGGCAGCTTTTGAAACGTGAAGATCTTCCCGTTTTGGGAATATTGTAGAATATCAAGGGGGAGGGTGGGTGCTTTCAGGATAAACGTAATGAACCTTGACACAAAACAGTCGACTTATATTAAAAACAGAGAGGAGATGGCTGGTTTATTTGATTATTCATTAACACTGAACCCTTGCAAACACTTTCAACATGACTAGACTTCCACTGTTTTATTTATCCAGGGGATTAAGGATCTGGACCCAGAGAACTGGGTAGCTGGCCTGGAGCAAACCATGCTGATAGTCTTGGTTCTGGGTCGCTGGCTCATGCCCAAGGGGGACATGTCACGTGACCAACTCTCACAGCTTCTCATGGTGAATGTGGGACTGGGTGCTGACATCCTGGACATCTTCGACACCTTCAAGGAGCCCGAAGTCAAAACCAACCAGGCAGTTGTCATCATCGGCTTGGCCCTGTTCTCTTGGGCGCTCATGCAGTTTCCTCTGGTTCTCACTCAGACACGACCCCCAAAGGCGGGGCCTTCTCAAGACAGCAAGGGTGGTCCCTTCTGCTGCTCCAGGGCTCCACCCTCATTCACCTCCTGCTGCTCCAGCGAAGTCTGGAGCTTGCTGCTCACAGTGGGACTCCAAGATGGCCCGTTCCTGCTCTACCGGTTCTACCTCATGGTGCAAGAGCAGGTGCTCAACCAGCTGATGATTTTCTTCACCTGCAAGAATATCCTCATTGTTCTTTTGGAGCTCTACAGAATATTTGTGGTGCAGTGTGAGCAGCAGGTATCTGGGCTGGAGAGATGCACTGCTCTGGTGCTCCAGTGTCAAGCACATGGGGGCAGCAGGGAGGAGGAGGAGGTGGAAGAAGAAGTGGGTAAAGACGAATGTTGGGAAGAGCAGAGCTGTCATATAGACATGAAGAAGGGGACCGAGAGGGAGGAAGATCAGAAAGGTGTCCAGGTATAGAAAGGCTCAAAATGCCGTGAGGCATGACTCCGGCCCCCAGGAGGGAGGGAATAGCTTTCACCAAGAATGAAGTCTAAACCCATCTGCCATCTCTTACATCTCAGCCTCGTTTAGAGACAGTCTCAGCTCTCTGGAGGTTCAGCGACTAGAAACAGAGCACAAGAAAAGAGAGTAAGTCCCCATTGAAAAGATCAGAGATGAATTTATGCAACTCCCTTTGATAAAAGTGGTGTTTCCATCACGGGAGTTTTCTCTGCTCGAGAAAATCAGTTCCAAAGAACTGTCAATCTCTTTAATAGTATGAAGCAAATAACAAGGTAGCTGAAACAAAATAAATACATCGGGGAACTTTACACTTCAACAAACTGGTCTCAATAAACAAGAGCTTAGTATATGGAATAGTATGACTGCATCATGATATGTCCTTGTGTTTTTAACCAAATAAGGTTGGTAATCATGGCATTCGATGTTCTATGTAATAATTTTTTTTTTTTAATTTGATGATGTGTCTTTTCTTGCTGGTGGATGAGCATTTTCTAATAAAGATATATGAGGAAAGCACAGTGCTGTTTGTTTTGTTCTGCTCGCCATGAGATGGCAGTGTTGCCAAGTCAACCAAGGCACAGCAAGCATCTGCTTTGTTTACTTGACTGTAACATACATGCTATAGTTACACAGAGGGAAAAAAAACCCAAAACAGTGAGACAGCAACACCACAGCAGCATCAGCAGCAGCGGCAGGAGGCATTTGTCTGGTTTTGGTATAATATCGTCTTCTTTGAGTCTCTCTGTAGGGCTCGATGGTGGCAGGACTGCACGTGATGAATGAATTAGAAAGATGTAGGCACCTTCGGGCAGCGGGCTTGTACTTAATAGTCAAATGCAGTCGATGTGGAGACGTTTCATAAAGAGTGAAGAGGCTTGCTTCACTTTTCAAGGTTTCATTTTCCTCTTGAGCACAATCAGACCATGGAAGTCTGTTTGAGAGCTCGGCGCATTTTTATTATGTCTGAAAAAGCACACTCGTGATTATGTGGGAGTTGTTTGAGTTCAACATGATTTGCTCTCGCCTTCTCTCTATACAGAGAGATGGAAGGTGCTTTTGAGATATTGCTCCACAGCCCACAAAAGAGAGACTGCTCTTTGAGAGCCTAAAAGGACAATGAAATGTTTGAGCTGAAGCCCAGAGTCTCAAGGTTTTCGAGCCACTTCAAGCTGGGGGGTTGACGGTGGTGGTAGGGGGGGATAAACAGCTGCACCCCTCCCCTCCTCACCCCCCCAAACCTCCCATTCAGACATTGCCTCTCCTGTGGAACGAGGTCCGTGATGACCCTCTCACTCCGCGCCTGCAACGCTGTGTTGCGCAGGTTGAGAATGAAGAGCGGCTGTGGCATAGAGTGGCAATTCAATCAGAGGCCTTTCCAGCACATGCCCCGTATCTGTTTTTCATCAAATTGCTGCACTTCACCTGGCCTCCAAGGTGATGATAGGAGCTGTTGGGGCTCTGGACGAGTTGGGACTCTTTGTTTTCAACGAGCTCTCGATGAAAGAGCGACAGAACCGTGAAGTGCTGGAGGAGAGTGGAAGAGAGCATTTGAGTGTTTTCCTCCCTCTGTTGTCCAATGCATAGATTATGAGGAAAGATTCCCTAAAACGATGACTGTGGGCCACCTCTGGAGGACTTCCTGTAGAGCGCTGCCGTATTTCCTCTGTGGCAGCGCTTCGGTTCAAAATATCAAAGGCAGAGTCGACTTTTAAGAGAAAAGAAGAGAAAATAATAATAGAAAGTTCCCACTGGGATGTTAATTCTGCCATTTATGCTTTCTAGTACTAGATAATGCCCGGTGTACGAAGTCACTCCCAGGCAAATGACATCACACAGAGCCAATGGGAGGGTGCCGCTCGTCCTAAGCACCTGAGTTTGGGGAGAATCCGATATTCCTGTGACAGCTTGATGTGGGCAATACAATAGGGTGATGAAAGCTTGGTTGTGATGAGAGTCCTTTTCCTCTTCAGATTAACTGCATGCTTTAACAAGATTGTGTGGGTGTGTGGGAGGATGGGGATGTCAGCTGATCCACGGGCTGCCCTACATAGATAGAGAGCGAGGAAGCGAGCGTGGCAACTCAAAGCCTGCGACTCCACTGCACATGGATGTATTTTTTTTTTTCAATTCAGCCCTTGCAAGCATTTAACTGTGTCCTGTTCACATGGGAAAAATGGGTGATGCACGTGGAATTCTTTGATTACATCCTTTCATCAGGTCTTTGCATGCTTTATATTTTCCCTTTAAGTCCTTTAAACTTACTTATATGATCATATTTCTGAGGACAAAGCGAAATGACTGATCGCTGACAACATATCATTTGGTGGAGTGATGGGCGTATTACTCACACCGAAGGTACTCAACCAGCGTTCGAGCACTAAAGCATTGTTGCTCTTATAAGCTCAGACTCACGTAATCAATGCAACTACCTGCTTTTACTTATTTATTCTGCAGAGGCAGGGACAAGGTGAAAATGAGCAAAGAGTTCAATGCGCACAATGTGGTAAGTTGTTACACCTTTTACCCCATTTTATCAGGATTTCTCTATTTTTCCTTAAAAAATGGTATTGATAGGTCTACCACAACATGAAGGCTGCACAAGTTCCACTGAAAAGGGAGAAACAGAGCGAGGAACAAGCGAGGCAGAGGCAAAGCCAGAGAGAAATTCACTCAACTTGAACAGGTGCATTTCCCATGACAGCGCCGAGCTTTCTCACCACATGCCACAATCTCCCTGTTTTGTGTCAACTAATCAGGAAGTCCAAACACGCCAAGGTTTGCCTCATCAGCCTCCAATCCTACAGATAAACCCGTCAAAATGCCACTGAAATGTTACAGCGAGACAAGGAAGAGTGAAAACAAAAGGCAAACTTCAAATGAACTCCCCCCAACTTTTTGACAGGTGGCTGAGGAGTCGGCTGACACTGCCTCGTGCACCACCGCCGATGGAAATTAATGAGCTTTACTTTGCTGTTTGTGGATCGGGGATGTTTGTCTTGTTTCCACATGGTGTAGGATTTTAAGATTGAATCAGCAGTGTGGCACAGAGGTAACATGCAGGTCTAATTTATGACAAATCGGTAACTTCACCATTTCTGCCTTATCATCCCTTCCCGATCCAGTGGAGATTAACATATTAATGCTGTTAATTATTAAGAACAGATGGTCTAGTAATAATAAAGCAATTAAACTTCTCCAGCGCAAAGAAACAGACACTAGATTCAATGAAATTGGTCATCGAGCTGTGGTAAACAACGTAATTGACAGCACGGTGGCTTTCTGTGGAGAGTGCACACCATAGATCAGCAGTCTGTGGGGCCCACATTGACTGGACACCAATAAGATTACATTTACCCTGAAACACAAATAACAATTAAAACGCTAACAAGGCACTAAACACGGCAATTAACACCTGCTGGATGAAGAACAATGACAGCCAGAAATGGAAAACTTTGTGATTTGCTACATCAGTGGTTTAAGTCTGGTGATTTTTCCATATCTAACCTTATTTTTTTTAACATTAGAATGAGACCAACAACACTATGCAAACAGTAATTACTTCTTGAATCACACACCATCCCTGATCTCCTTCTTAAGAGGCTTTGCAGTACTATAACTTCATTATAACAGCTCCTGACTACAGCTAGGTCAAAAAACCCTATTAAAGCTTCACAAGTGTTGTTTACTGATTAGCTAGTCTGACATCACACTGAAATGGCATTGCATCACACTCCTTTTCTACCTTGTGACACAACTGATTTCCTACTAGAGCCCAAGGTTTCCATCTAATTCTAACGTGATAGTAAGTAATGGAAGGCCCCTGTCTTTGCAAACGGCTTTGCAAGTCTTTTGAACAGCTAATTGTTAGTCTACTGCAGTGCACATCAATGTGAACCAATCGGAAGTTGCCCTTTCATGCCACGATATCAGACTGGTCAGTCAGCTTGTCTCTGTGGATGGTAAGGATGTGTGCAGCTAATATAAGCTTGTTCACAATATTTCAGGAGAATCAGATCGAGACATTATTTGAAAGTTTTCATTGTCAAATGTTGCAACTTTGGTAGTTTTTAGTTAAGTTTAGGCAGTGCACAGGAGGCAGGATTCAGTTGCTGTGAACAGATCTGACTGTTATCAGACGGCTCTCATATCATCGCAGATTGGCACAATCAGACATAACACAGAACTGGCAATAGTGAGCTGGCAGGCTCTGTACTGGATGTTTATGGTCTCACACGCATCTCTGCATGTGAGGGTAATGTGGTACCCATGTAGAAATGTTGGGCTGCAGTGCATGTACAAAAATGGCTTTAGGCTATGGCGTGACAATAATTTAACATCTCTTTGCTTAAAGCTTGAATATGTACTCAACTCAGTCATTCATTATTAACCTTACAATATTCTAACCAGTATAAAAGCAGGTAGTGATTAAGCCCATGTGGAATTAAATTGGTCCATTTTGTATTACAGGAAGTTGATTATTTTCAAAGGCTGACGGAAATTGGATAGGTAGAAAAGCCACCTGATTTTACAAGGAAAACTGGGGATTCGCTGCAGGGCTGGTGATTCATCTAAAGGTTGACAGATGTATAATAAAATCTAACCTTATTCTAAGGTTGGTTTTCGTCTCATAGTGTTTATTTGTACCATTGCTGGTAAAAATCCATCCATCCATCCATCCATCCATCCATCCATCCACCCTCTTCCACTTATCCAAGGGAACTGGAGTCCATTCCAGTCCTCCGCAAAATTGAATTGCTAGTTTAAAATAAACAACAGAAAACATCTGGTTCAGCTGAACTATTAAAAGTTGGACTCTGAGATTTCTATAATCACTGTGCAATCATGTCTAAAACCTCTTGAGATGACCATGGTTTAACTTTGCAGATCGCACTGGTTTATAATCTACTTTAATGTACTCAAAAACCGCCTTTGAAGGTGAGAACTTCAAATACAGAAATCAACTCTTGCCAGGTTGGCAAAAACAATTTTGAAACGTACTCATTACTCCTTGTTAAACAAGTAAAGCACACTTTTATGCTCAGTTTTGAGCATCATTTCAGACAGTAACATTTTGGCAATGGTTATTACAGCAACACTTTCAATTGAAAGTTAGGGCATTGCGTTCCTAATGACTTTGCTCTCTTCGGCACCTTTCAGATCCAAAGACAAATAAAAGTTAGAAAAGAGCATTTGCTCCTCAGGTGTGCGATAACTTTGACGTGTTGTCCCTCAGCCTTATTTATATTCATTTCATTTTTATCCCCAGTGTTAATTGTGTCTGTACCCATTTTTGTACAGAATGCAAAAATGAGCAATGGATGTGAAATCCCTTTCTAAACAGGGCATTGTGAATTCCAAGCCACATGGCTGTATTGGAGATAACTGCTCTGACAGCTAGCAGTTTAGTCAGTCAATCTCCGGCCACAGAGGGTGTATTGTTGAAATATTAATTGGCTTCCTCCTTTGCCATTCCCCAGTTCCTCTGAGTTGGGAGAGCTGCCATTTTACCCAGTTCCAATCTACAACATGGCCTCTGGTCATAGAGGCCAGGGCCTCGTCGGGACACCAGCTCTAATAAGGAAATACAGTCGACTGTCTGACTGGACGACATAATTAGGACAGTTGAGAGCACTCGATGAACAAACACATTTTTTGAATTCAGCTCAAGTTTTGTGTGAGCCATATGCCTCGTGCTGTCTCCACAGTGTGAAGCTGATGTCCTAATTCTGTCCCCCACGAAAGGGGGACTAGCTACTCCTGACTCATTTGGACTATATTTTACCAACACAGCCTACAACTTCTTCTCGGTTAAAGACTGCAGAGAGCAGAATATAAAGAAGTGATTGTAGGCTGAAAAGAAATTTCTGCAAATACTAAACAGAAAGATCTCATTCTGCCATTTGGACCAAGTACAAATACAATGCAAATCTCTTCATATGTGGGGTGAGCATTGCAGATTCACACAAAAACATAAAAAAATGAAATTGACAGACCCTAAGTGGGTCAAAAGTTATCTCTTTCTTCCTCAACTAGCAAACATTTGGCTTGGTTTTTGGATTTCTTCCTTTTTTTTTTAGTTTACATGAAGCAAACTGTGCTGGGAAAAGAAAATAACAGTCTGCTGCCTGTTTGAAAATCTCCTGTTGTAGATAAAAGTGCTATACAATCCCACAGGCATTATTTGGGTGCGATAAGAAATTTATCTGGAGCTGGGTGAGACAATGCTGTGAACATCACAAGGTCACTGGCTTTCTTGAAGTAATTAGGTGCAGCTGAGCATTAGTTTCAACAGACACAGGGCAGTGCCTGCGAAATGCTTTGTGACCTGGTGACAGGTTCAATCTGCAAGTGAAATCACACGAGAGAAGCAGGCCTTTAGCCGTGAGCTGTGTTTTATATTTTATTTAAGTTTGCTAAAACATGCATGGTTTTCCACACTGAGGTAAGAGACTGAAAACTGTGACCGATTGGGTGGCTGAGGCGGTAGCGGGGGAACCTACCAGTTGGCGGGTTGGTTATTTAGGGAATTTCACCCCAGACGGAGGTCTAGAGTGCTCTGGAGCAGATTATCATGGGGGACGTCTCTGTACATTGCTGCATTCATCTTTCCCTCACTCTTACTAGTTTCCCATTTCCTGCTGTGCTTCAAAGTAGGCATGATATTAACCAGGTGATGAGGACTGTCTAATTTCCTTCAGATTCTTCTTCTGATTCCTTCTGATTCTTGGCATTCAGGCCAAAGAGGTGCCCTTTGGCAAACTCCAGGTGGGATGTCATGTGCCTTTTAGTGAGGAGTGGCTTCTGTCTGGTCAGTCTGAGATACAGATCTGATTGCTGGAGTGAGAAGAAATGGCTCCCCTTCTGTCAAGTTCTCCTCTCTACAGACCAGAATGCTGGAGCTCTTTCACAGTGACCATCAGGTTCTTCCTGATGGTCACTCTGAAGGATGCTTTGATGGATGCTTTTCTACCTAGCCTTCCTGAAGTCTCTGAGGATTTCATGGCTTGGTTTGTAGTCTGACATGCACTGGGACCTCATATAGACATGTGCATGCCTTTCCAAATTATGTCCAATTAACTGAATTTACCACAGGTGGACTCCACTACAGTTGTAGAAACATTTGATAGATGATCAGTGGAAACAGGACCTGAGCTTAATTTTGATTGTCATGGCAAAGGCTGTGAATACCAACGTACATGTTACAGTTTAATTTTCTTCATTTGTAATACATTTTCCCACTTTGTCATTATGGCGTATTGTGCGTAGATGTTTGAGGCGAAAAATGATTTAATCCATTTTGGAATAAGGGTGAAACATGAGAAAAGGTGGAACAAGTGAAGCGTGGTGAATACTTTCCAGACGCACTGTAGAATAAAGTGCTGAAATAATGTGTGTGTGTGTGTGTGTGTGTGTGTGTGAGTGTGAGTGTGAGAGAGAGAGAGAGAGAGAGCGAGAGAGAGAGAGAGAGAGAGAGAGAGAGAATGCCATTTCATTTCCTACCTTTGTGCTCATGTTTATTGATTTCTGCTTGGGAGCTTTCATTACTAATGAGCAGTGCGTTCCTGTCCTGCCATTGTCAGATGATGCGGTAGTTGAGTTCTTATTTCTGTAAACCAGTTAACAACACTCTCACAGTTTCCTCAACTCAGCCACAGCTGTCAACAGTTTTCTGTCACCATTTCTCATGAATACCACCAGACATCTTGCAAGGTGAGAAGATGATGTCTCAAATTTTTGTTGCAACTAAAATCCTCCGATTACCAGAGTGCGAAACAACCACAAAATGCTGCACGCCGGACTTATTAGACTTGAACAAATTGTATCAGCCAGTATGTTTTAAATTATTTAAATTCATACCACTTCCCATTTTCCCATTCTTTCATACTGCATCAATAAGCCAGAGCTAAATAGCTTATAAATGAAACTGAAGTCATAAAACTGACAAAACACATCAGAAGAAATGACATTTAGCTATGGAAAAAGGCAAAAATTAGATATTTCCAGCATTAGCAGGAATTAGAGAAACTGCAGTGAATCATCATGCAATACAGAATTATCAATTTGATACCCTCCTCACATATACGTCATCTAAAAAAAGGAAACAAATA
This sequence comes from Astatotilapia calliptera, assembly GCF_964374335.1. Classification (NCBI taxonomy): domain Eukaryota; kingdom Metazoa; phylum Chordata; class Actinopteri; order Cichliformes; family Cichlidae; genus Astatotilapia; species Astatotilapia calliptera. The sequence goes on from NC_137441.1 coordinate 27,772,876, forward strand.
AAACTAAAATGAGTGCGTGTAAAGGAGGTGAGGCTCTGGCACGATCTGTTATGTGAACATGTAATGTGTCAAAAAGAGGGCTCAACAGTGAGAAAATGCTTTCACTTCACTTCATGTGCGCCTTGATCGACCTGACAGGCTTAGCTGAGGAAAAAATGCCCCTGGCTTTAAGGGCACCAATAGGTTATGATGCTGGAGTTTTGTATGCACGTGTATCCAATCTAACACCCTTTTAAAAATGCAACAATGGAAAACAGGGGGAAACGAGTACTATACCCACTTACAAATGAAACCACACTGCAGTGGCACAACTGTCGTCCCCAAGTGAGTCAATATAATCAATGGAGGCATCACAGCTGTGTGCGAGAGGAGCCTGCTCTTTTTAATGGCTCAGCCAATGAGCTGTGTTACAGACATGCTGGAATACAGATAAGACATGCAAAGCTGTTCATCCACCCAAAACCACTATTATGTTTCTCTTTTCCCTAAGAAAGCTGTGCTCCTCTCAGCCCCTTTCATTCTCCGCCCACATTTAGATCTTAACTGGATTTTAATATGAGTAACGCACTCTGAAACATGCATGTAGAAACTGTAGTGCCTGGCCTGCAATATACAGAGCATTAGTGGGATGTCTGTGTGTGTGAGATTGAGACATTATGGCAACAGTCCACTGCCTACAACAGAATGATGATCAAGGCTTTCAAGGGGCATTTCACGAAGAGTGAAGCACCGGTCTCGTTAAACGGACAGAAAATTGCTGTTTTGGTCTGAAGAAGGCAATCGTCTGTGAAACGAATACTTTTATCCATATAGAAACCGTTTTGATCGGTATTAAGAGCACACTCACACGGGCGCATGACGCGTACTGTGGTATTCATTTATAGCCCTCCCAGTGATTATGTAGCGTTGATTGCATGGTAGATTGCGTGGCGTGCGGGTTCTTTCTCTTCGTTTGGTTTACATAATTACATTATGTAGGACATGAGCAGCCAGAAGCGCTTTTTCTCTTTGGAACACTTCAGAGAGTGAATGGAGCCGATCTATTTCAGGAAGTGGGTTAGTGGTGAGGGGAAGAGGTTTGATTCAGAGAATAAACACATATTTTACTCATTAAGATATTTGTTATTGTAGCATGCAGCCCCTGGTGTCCCTGCGACTGTAGATGGTGAGATAAACTGTATCAGGCAAATCGCAACTTGGATAAAAAAGTTTGGCATTGCCTAAACTCTATGTTTACTGATGTAATCTACATGCGATACACTGTAGGCTTTACGCGATTACTTAACTATACTTAAAGACCTCTAAACGAAGACGTAAAGCATTTAATATCCTACCAGAATAAATGCGAAAAATTGTCAAAAGCAAAACTACTCATGATTGAAGTTGCAAGTCATATAAATCTGAAAAGATCAGAGGGAAAATGTCTGAAATGATCCATGAAAAATTGGATTTATGAATTTTTAAAAAAATTAAATACAGTTAAAAAAATCAAAAATCAAACATGAAGTAAAATAACTTAATTAAACAATTAAAAATGTGATCAAGTTCAAAGTACAATACATGGAAAGAAATATTTAATTTATGTAATAGCGTCTCACAGTTATATTTGTTGGGAAGGCATATGTAACACACTCAGTTCCTCAAATTAGAAACAAACTAATAATTACACTTATTGTGCACATGCTCATTAAAAAGTCTCTCAGCAGAGTTACTTCACTTCCACAGAAACTCAAGGAGCAAAAAAAATCTGAGACAAGGAAATTACGTTTTAGACTGACAGCTAACACTTTTTTTTTTAATGTCACCCTTGACCATTAGAAAATGGACACTAAATTTACATTTGTAAATACAATCAATGAATAAATACAACATTGCATCATGCATTACATCACACAAAAAGTACACAACTTCCTTCTGTTGCTCTCAAATAAACATGAATATGTTCTTTTATTTCATTGTACCCTCAAGGAATTGAAAGAACATTTGCCAAGTCTTCTTGAAAATCAGAAACAGACTTTTGCCTGTTGGCAAGTCTACAACGCCAGACATTGAAATAAATTTGAATAGGTAAATTTGAATAGGTAAAAAAATAGCACAATAAAATCTTATTTGTAATCTTTACTAGCTTAAACAAGCTATGATTAAGCTAGTAAACTTAAACTGGTGTGTTAGATGCGATATTATAGTGAGTTGAACTTAATATACTGCACCAAGGCAAGTGATTACTACTTAAAATCGAATTCAGTTATACATATATAGTTGAGCTGATTTGAAAATATAAAGCAACACAATGGTGCTGTGGTTAGCATTGTTGCCTCACAGCCTGCCACATGTTAAGAGTTTCAGTTTAAAAGTGTCTCCACAAAGCCTTACATTGGCACTAATTCTTTTCCTACAGATACTCTCTGTGTACAACACAGATTCTCATCTGAGGGACTACACTTTATTTGCAAACCTGTTAAGCCGTATGGGAATAGCTAACAGCTAACGTGCAGTTATAGTATCACAAACTGCACAAGTTGCACCGTCACAGCAGGATTTGCATGGTGATGAAGAACATGCAAAAATATGGTCCAGATACTGCTGCTAAGTCTGTTTAATACTGCTGGAGTTTCATCAAAATTTTAAAAAAAAGTGTTTATCAGTGACTATTAACATTTTACATCAAAATTTTTTTTCTAGCTTTACTTCATTGTGTGAATGTGTCAGATCTAAGTGCACTTCCTGTGTTCATGTTTAAATCAGGTTTAATGTTTAAGTGTTCAGTGGTGCACTGAGCAGTAAAGTAAACATATGAACTTAAATCAGTTATGTTGTTTCATGTCAGCAGCACGTGCTGCATTTTGCATATTTCTGCATATTTTTAAATCCTTCGTAACTCTCAGTGACCTGTTCCTCTTGTATGAAGTTGGAGGCGTTTGATTAGTCTATTTTGTGCGGAAGAAGAGTTAAATGACGTGTCAAACTCCTACTTTTTATGTGTGAGTGTAAAGCCTGGAGCAGAAAACCTGGGGAAACAAAGCTATCAGTGATTATACAGGATAAGATGTACCAGCGCCTCTTCTTCTTAAGGACTCTGAGGAAGAACCACCTGTCCTCAGACATCCTGGTGAACTTGTATCGCTGCACCATCGAGAGCATCCTGACCAAGTGTATAACAGTCTGGTACGGGAACTGCTCTGCCTCGGACCGGAAGGCGTTGCAGAGGGTTGTGAAAACTGCTCAACGCATCGCCGGAGCACCACCTCCTGTCATAAAGGACATCTACAGGAAGCGGTGTCTGAAAAGGGCTGGGAAAATCATCAAAGACCCCAGTCACCCATCACATGGACTCTTCACCCTCCTGCCCCTGTGGCGCTACAGGAGCCTCCGGACTAAGACCACCAGGTACCGGAACAGCTTCTTCCCCACAGCTGTCAGACTCCTGAACTCTGCCTCCTGACATCTGACTCACATTAGACACATGGACTGGAGATACAGCCACCTACACACACACACACAATGGACAACTGTACCCTCATACACACAATAATAACATGGACTGAACCACCACTCACAACCACTAGCACTTTATATAGCCTCTGTAGAAATTATTCACATATCTCACTTATCTTAACTGCACTACTGTATAATTCTGTGTAAATAATCATTCTGTACAATACGATAATTTTAACTCTACAACTGTTTATAACCTGCATAGTTCACATTTCTGTATAGCTGTATATCTCATATTTCTGTATAGTTTTTTTATTTCATATTCTGTATAGTTTTTCATATTTATATCCTGTTCATAGCCGGTACATAGCTTGTACTCACTATAGCCTGTACATACTTATAGTTATAGCATATTCATAACATATCGTGTACATTATAACATACCATGATAGACCCATTTCTGTAATATACTTACATATCTATATTATTGCTAATATATATTTGTAATATATCTATATCATGGCTAAAGCACTTCTGGATGGATGCAAACTGCATTTCGCTGCCTTGTACCTGTGACATGTGCAATGAATTCTATTCTATTCTATTCTATAAGATACTTTTTGTGTGCCTAAAGTTGGGAAATTTCTGTTCCTTTTACACAACAATAATATCCACTAGTGGAAATCAAGACATGCGAATAAGTCTTGAGCTACTCTTTCAAAGTTTTAATATTGCTCACAGCTAATAATGTCGTTTCTAAATCTGAGTTGTACACCATTTAACATAGATGGGCAATATTTTGTTGATGAAAAAAGCAGGATAGCACAGGCTCTTGACCTGCTTCTTTGATTGAACCAATGATGATAAAGAACAAAGATTATTAATCACAGCCGGAACAAAGCTGTCAGATGTTACAATGTTAAACCAAACCAACTCAATAAAAACATGGAATAATGTTAAGGTTTGACCTAAGGGACTCCATGGCAGGACACAGCTAAAAAGGTTTTAATGAACCTTTCAAGAATGTTTAACAATAAGTAGTGCCAAAGTTCAAAGACCAAGAGTTCACTAAGGGAAGTGCTCTTTAAATTAGGGTTCAGGTAAGTACTTCCATTTTTTCTTGTATGGACAGGCATTCAGTTTCCCATAGCATCCAGGACACATATGTCTCTGGCTGGGACAGAGCGGGAGTGGGTCAGTCAAGTTCCAGACAGGCACACCAATGGGATTTTAGTGAGGAGCGAGAAGAAAAGCAGGTAAGTGCACCTGCATGAGTCCTCCCTGAACCACGCACACACCTGAGCAAGATCAGCATCGCACACAACACACATCCAGACAAATGAAGAAGAGACTGAAAAAAAGAGCACAAGAAAGATAGAAATTGTGCAAGTGGAAGAAAACAGTTGGAAGGAAAATAAAGGAGCTCAACAAATATGATTATAGAGTGTTATGTGAAAAGTGGATTATAATACAATAAGGATGTCAACTTTAAACAAAACAAATACAGGTAGTGTGGTATTTGGTAGGAACGATGTTCTGTGTCTGTCCTTGTTGCCAGTCCAGTAAGAGGTGCAGAGGCCTGGAGATGCTGCACAGGGGTGGTGCTCTCCTTGTAGAAAAAGACACGAGACTAGTCCCTCAAGGTTTCTCTCTATATTGTTGTTGAACCTCAAGACTGAAACAAACATGGTACATATTTCACAAAATGTGGAACTATTTTTATAGATCCTGCATAAGTCAAAGTAAAAAAACCCCCAAACAAATAAAAATAACTTGGGATTGGGATTAAAGTCCTTGTCATGTAACACCCAAATAATCTGGCTGCATTAATTCCGTCATACTATTCTTAATATGCCGCCAAAGTATTATTGGATTTGTCCTTGAAACCCACTTACTGTGAATTGATAAGGCCTATTCTTTTTATGTCCCACTCAAACATCCTCCCATGCAATTGCAGAGTGGCATAAGACCTGATTTCCATTTCCATTGCATGATAACAGCCTCGCCTCATTCTTAACAAGCGACCGACAAGGATAAAAGCAAAATCAAAGCCTATCTCAAACAATCTGACAAGACTCATGTTCTGTGTGCAGATTTCTTTAACATGACATCTCGTGTTGCTGCAGAAAAATCCACCGGTAATCATCTGGGCGTTGCCGTAGTGTGCACTGGTTAATGCTTATTAATATATGTTACTCCAATTATAATTGATGGGCTGACTTTGATGCACCGGGATGCAGGTACACACTATGCAGAATCCTTTGAAGGCAGATCATCCAACATTCCCAGTGTGCTTGCCAACAACGGAGAGCAGAGGCACAGAGGAAAAGGAATGGAAGCCACATTATAGACTCAGTAATGTGGCTCGTCTCGCATCTACTCCTGCTGCGGCTCTAGCTTATAAAAAGGAAGGGTTGGGGAAGGCGACCAGGCCTCATATGTCACTGTCAGTATACTGGCCTACTTGAATCCAATATGTACAGCAATAAGAGACTTTGTTCAAAGAGATTATTTGGTATTGGATAACAAGCAAAGAAACCCAAAGTGCATTGGTATACGAGTGAGTCACTGCTCTTCTACACAGGGAATAAACCAGCACGGTACAATCTATTTACAAGAATATACAACCTGAGCGAACAAGAGACAGCAAACCAAAATCTAAGCTTTATTTTCAAAGTGAATCGTTTCCTTACAGGACATGCCATGACATATGCCTCACAGCAAGTTAAAAGATTGCTCCTTTATTTATTTTTCCTGATCTTTTGTTTTTGAGCAAATAATGGAATTTGTATACTTAACGCCTCGGGGACAAGAAGGAAGAAAGGAAGGTGGTGAAGTTTAGGAACCATGTCATTATAACTTGATGCTAGCAAAATCATCAGCATTGCTATAGTTTTGCCAGATTTATAATCAGCAGCACGCTCAATTGGCAGACAAAAGCAATGAGGGGGGGATTAGCATGAACATTTTCATTAATTGAATCTCAGGCTAATCAGTAACCCCACTGAACCCAAAGTAACATGAAGCGCAACTCAAACTACTTCCAAATCTACAACACAAGCAGAAAACTTTAGGACAGTGATGCAGTGTGTTTCTCATTGTTTTGGCACAAGCACACTGGATTTGAAATGAATCAGTGAATATGAGGTTAAAGTAGTGACCTTCAGCTTTAAGCAAACTCATATCCGGGAGAGGTTTAGGGCTCGTACAGAAGAAAAGGTCTGCAGCTTCGACACAGTTCATTAGACGTGGATGCAAAAACCCTTAAATCAAAGCTGAAAGTTAGAACTTTAAACTCATAGTCTTGTTTTCTTTGACCAGAATGGAGCCAAGACAAAAGAGTCACAGTGTGTAAGGACTAAATAGACATTGAAAAAACACAACCCCCAGGCCTTTGAAAATATTTTCATAGTTGTTTTTTTTTAAGGAATTAAAACATACTTTTCCAGAGCAGCTGAGTTTTATTATTGTTACAGTGCAGTATGACCCAGTACCGTGGGTCACTATCCCTAATTCTAATGATAGCCCTGGTAATAATTGTCTCAGATTTAATTATGCTTGTCCAGGCTGCACATAACCAAATATGCAAAGTGACTATACAAGACTGTTCCTGTTACACTTGCAGATACAACATGTGCGACATTTTTATCTGCATTTCAAACCCAGCTCCCAGGGGAGTAGTATCATGTTTCCAGCGTTCTTAATGTGCCCATCTGCATCAAGAAAGATATCCTCATCAGCTCTTCTGCAGCCCAAGACTTACTTTAAGGTGTGTGGTGGTGGTGTGGTCCCTGGCTCAGCTGCAGGGGAGGGGTGGTGCAGTGAGCTCAAGAGGGCGATGCGGGGGAGGCAGGTGAGGCCACAGGTGGTGACGATCTGGTTAATGAGATGTCTCTTTCCTTATAGTGAAGCTGGAGACTGGAGCGCGAGGTGTGTGCTGGAACTGGCTGCGAACAGAGACCTTACCTGTGAAAGTGCTGATAAAAACCCATAGTTGTGACAGTGTGTTGGGTCTGTCATTGCATGGTGTTTCCATACTTCTCTCAAGGCACAAACATGTCATTATAAACTGATGTGGTCATGAGGCTTCCTGAATTTTGGTACTGAGAAAAACCCAAAGGCTGATAGGAACCCTGAAGTAGATCTGACTATAACCTTGTGCAATGTGATTGCCTTATAAAGCACGTTTTTGCACAGTGTGCTAAGTAGAGCCCAGTGCAATAAGTGCCTGAAAATTATTTTTCTGCCACGTCTGATTTTTTTTTTTGCTTACTCTCGTGTCATTTCTCCTAATTGGAATCTGTGCACCTGCTCCTAATTGCATGACCAGATGCAACAGTTCCCTGTTGTTTCGGCTTCATTGTTTGCCAACTGTTGTTACAGCGAAGCAGAAATGATCATTTTTTAAACATTTGTGTGAATAACAAACAATTTATACCACAATTAAATCAACAGGATATACCCTTTATTTAACTTAAATATGCATGTGTGTGACAAATCCAGCCTTTGAGAGGCTTCATGTGTTCGTGACTTGTAGAGTAAAAGCAATCTGAACCTGCCTCGGATAACTATCTCCTGAGTCTTACACAAGTATAGAGTGGACAGACATATAGATCTTACTGACCACTCAAGGGTTTTATCAGTGCAAACCACATCCACCCAATATTTTTTAAATTCCTTGCACTTTGTCTCATATCTGCACCAATTTAAAATCTCCACCACAGTGGGAGGAAGACAGAGTACACGGAAAAGACCCGCACAGGTGCATAGAAAGGCCCCAGCCATCCAGCGGGACTTAAGCAGTAGCCTTCTTGCTGGAAGGCATCAGTGCTAAGCATTGCACCACTCTGCTCCCATGTGTGCAACCTTGCCTCAGGTTGGGCCCCAATATGAAACTGCCTACACTTTTTAGATGTCAGTTTAGACCTTTGCTCTTATGGAATATGCCTGGTTTTAGCAATATGTGCATGTACACAAATGGCTTCAGGAGGTAATTTACTGCGGGTTATTGTACTGGGAATAGTGGACAGACTCTATGGGTTTTTAATGCTTTCTATCATATCGCAGCTGTTGAATTTACTTCCCTGCCTCATTTGTTCTTCACCCCCACAAGCCTAAAGACAGTCAGTTCAAATGAGCTGAATTCAACCAAGGCTTCAGTCACACAGCCTTTAAGACTGGTAAGCCTCTGGCGACATCCAGTTGCTAGAGAAAAATGCATATTCCCTGATGGATTAGCGAATGGTTGCTTGAGTTTTCTGACTGACACTAGGTGGCACTAGAAAACTCCCGTGATTGCTTAGGTTGTCAGAAAATGCCTGCTGACGGGTGGTGCCACCATCTGCAAACAAGCTGTAGTTAATTCACTTTACTGACAAGCCAGCATCTTCCATGCAAACTACCTGTGACTGTGGCAACCACCTAAAGCAATAGCAAGGAAGCTTTCAGTGCAGCACTGTATACTTCTTTGCAACCAGTTGCATGCTAGCAGCCTCCAGCAACCATTCACCAACCAGTTGCAGAACAAACTTTTCCCTGGAGAGTGGTGATTATCAGGGGGGCACTGACTGAGTCTGTAGGCTTGTGTGAATGGGGCTTTAGCAACTGGTTTCACAGTGACTGTCAGCAACCACTCTCAGCCAATCAGGGAGTATACAGTTTTTGTGGTTGCCAGATGGTTGTAGTTGCCAGGTGCAGTCTCTAGGCCCATGTGACTGTTGCCTATGTAATCACTTGAAACCACTTTCACTCCTGCATAGAGAAGTCAAGTGTTTCATTTCAGTCCACTGAATTTGCTTTGTTTGGGGTTTTGTTTGCTAATTAGCTGCCATGCATTAAAGATTGTGAAGTTGCTGCTACATTGATTCTTACTCTACTATCTGGCAAGAAGTAGGTTTTAAAGTGATGTCTCTTTCCTAGTGATTGCCAAGCTATGAGACTGAGTCATCACAAATACATCACTGCCACTTTGGGTCATGGGAATATAAGCCTTACTTATTGCTTCTTTAAAATGAAAAGACTAGCTGAACCTCTGATGTAAAATGAGCAGGCGTACAGTTTCAGCGTATGACGGACAGCAAATATATCTCAATAACACAACACTTTGGAAGCAGTAAGGATTTTCGGAGCTGGGTCAGACGACAGAGGCGCTTCATTTTGCTAAGCGGGGGTACATCAAAGTTTGACAAGAGCCTTGTTTTTGATGCACTTCTCATAGCTCCCAGATTTGTGTCGCTCCAGTACACATGGTGGAGCTCCCTCAGTGGATGATCTAATGTAACACTTAAAAGTCAGCCGACTGGTTTTATAACCACATTAATCACTGCTGCTCCCGCATGCTCTGCGGCCAACCTCAGCCACTTGTGGAAGGGAAGGAACTCTGTGAGGCTTTTCATGAATTAAGACTCAAGCAGACCAGAGGGCAGCCAATGGCACATCCCTGTACCTCAAATGATTTCTCTCTGTCACCTTGCTGTAAAGTTCTGTGTTGCACGCCGAGGTTGTCTTGTCATTTCTATTTCATTTATTACTTGGCTCGCACTTGATATCTTTGGTGTCTTTCTTCTTCTTTACTTTCAAATAACAGAACAAGGACATAATATGGATGCAAAAGCACATTTTTATTTGCTCTGCATAGAGACTTCATATTTCATATTACCTGAGGAAAGTGTAGAGATAAGAGAAGCTTGCGTGAGATATTGTTGTCTCCATGTGACAGACAGATGTGAGTCCGATCTGGAACAGTGTCATGTGATTAGATAAGATGAATTTATTGTCTCCCATAGGAGACAATAAATTCATAGAAAACTATTCTGAATAGGGCAACTGCTGCACCCACAGATGGACCCACAGACCTTGAAATAAATATGAATGAATAAATAATAATGAAAAAATGTTGGTAGTCATTTTTCTTCCTTTTCATAGTACATTCTTTCCGGAAATTTGTTTACACCAAAACCTTGCTATATTTAAATGGCCAGCATATGTACAAAATTATCTCTGTGAGACCAAATCTCAGGTTTCAGACTGCTTTAAGTCATGACTGACATCATGATATCAACCACTGGTTTTAACGCTTGTAAATTTAAGCCAAAAAGTTAATGGACTGCATCCATCTATCTTAACTTTCTTGGTCAATATACTCTGATACTTTGTTCTTGGAGCTGTGTGATACATTACTAAAACGCTGCAATTTAACCAAAACTGGAATGCTAAATTTTCAGACTGGCTGGACCTTACAGCAAACTGTGTTATTTGTTAGATAGTTTCATTAAAACAGCTTAAAACCACAGCTTAAATGTCTAGCTTAGGGTCTTGAATTAGGCCGAGGTTTTAGTTTTGGCACACCAGTCAACTGAAATGACCACGCCCTTAAAATTAAGCCTGAGCAGAATCCAGGTGAAAAAAGTCAAGCATTTACGGTTGTTATGAAGGAGAAAATTAGCTATAAAGAATAAAACAGAAATGCTCTAAGCCTGTTAGTTTCATGGGTAAATTCGTGCATCCAATAATGCAATGATTGCAATAATTAAAATAGTGATTTAAGCGGAGAAGCCCCACCCACCTTCTCTCAAATCTTCTGTTTGAAAGGGGCAGCCAATCAGAAGAAACGGAAGGAAGAGGGGAGGAAGCTAAAATGTCTTGTTTCTGTCATAGCAAGCACAGCAGTTAAATGGGAGGTGGCATGTTAGGATTCCACAGGTAGCTGGAGTTGGAGGCAGGTGAGTATCAAGCAATTCCTTCTCAGAGATTGCACGGTACCGGAGAGTAGATGGTAGTGTAAGGCAGCAACAAACAACTTGCTTTGTTGTGAATCTTGGTGATTTTGTGTTTATGATGATCACATGATACATGGGGGGAAAAAAGCTGCCATTTGATCACATTCGCTTTCTAGGACATTTCATCATAGGTGTCTGGCTTGTGTTAAGATCATCATCAGCTGCCACTAATCAAAGGACATGAAACAGTATGCTGTTATTGGTGTGTGTTTTATAGCAGGCTTGATTACTTCCAGTACCTCTGACTGCTCTGAAAAGCCATTCGAGGGGGACAAATCTGAAGCTTTTTTAAGTGTGCACTTATGGGCATTGCATGCTTCCAGAGGGATCTGTGCTTATTGCAAGGCTTTTTCGAACATTCTTCCTCCCAATCCTCGTAACTTTTTGCGTGTCTCTCTCAGTTTTGTGGCCCTTTCACCCTGAAAATAACCAGAGACACCCAACTCCCTGATCGCAACAACTGTGAGTGCCTCTTTGTTGTCTCAACAATGCATTAAGTGTGAAGTGAATCCCCTTGGCTGCTTCCAACAACATTTCACCATAACCAGCTGGCAGACAGAGGCACTTATTGTGCTCTGTGTGGAGTCAAAACCTGAACTGTCTGATTGGCACCTCATTTATTCAGCCTAATGGAAGGAGGTGGGCCCTTGGGTGAAGGGGAACCACACAGGTTCACAGAGTGAGTGACAGGCCTGTTACATTGTTAAAGACAGTCCCCTGGCCTTGACTTTGTTGCACACACACACCAAACGGCTGCTCAAACAAGGAGGAATTAAAAAGAATTAGAAGTAGTGGCTTCTTAGTTGGGTGGAGTAACTTTATATGAAGTGTCATGTTGCCCTTCTTTTGTTGTCAGCACTAAGCTCTTTGAAAGTGGGTCAAAGACTAGGTTAAATGAAACAAATCCACTGGGAGATGTTAAATACGTGCGCTACAGTGTTAAAAAGTGTTTAGTGCCCATTCTGGAATCAATTTTTGGAAGTGAAGACATTTCTGAGGTGTGATTCTTTAAATAACACAGCTCCACGTGTGGCTCATGCTTCTCCTTTATCTCGTTTGATTTACGTGCGATCGGAAATTAAAAAAGGGAAATAATCACGATGCAGTTTGTTCCCTTTGTGAAGGTGGAATAAAAGCTTCACTTTGAGTTTGCGATTGTATAGGAAACTCTGACCTGCAGACAGGATGAAAAGACAGCTTCCTACAACCAAGTTGACCAATTAGAGAGAGCAAGTTGCCATGACGGAGAAGCAAGCACGGAGCTACCGGCTGTAGAACTAAATGACTACAACAAATAGCAGTGATGCGAGACAGACATCGCTGTGCATTTACATACACACACACACACACACACACACACACATACGGGTCTATGTGGTATGGCGGGACTATACTACGTCAATCCGCCCGGTGGTGGTTTAAGTGGACTACCCTTTTGAAAGGACTTAGAGCCAAGGGAGCGAGGTTAAAGTGTTCGAAAAAATCTGAAAAAAATTTGGGTCACTTCAGACCTCATACACTCCCTATAGAAGTCTAGATACACTGATACACACCAACCAGACTCTATTGTGTTTTCTGGAGACATTGTCCACTTGACAACAATGTGTTTTATGAGGTCCAAAAAAAGCAATATTGGGTCTTTAAAGGGACAATGATGTAATATGTAAATAGCTCATCATTACCATGAATACACATCTGACAGGACACAGGATTACTGGAACATCATTTTATTAGTGTTCTTGGATCTGAACATTAATTTTAACCATAAATAAAAAAAGAAATCTATGGACAAAAATGCCCACGCTTCCCACAGAAATATAAAAATATAGAAAACAGAAAAATTAAAAACATTTAAAATGAATTTTAATAGTTTAAAGGTAAATATTAAGGGGAGAAAATATGCATTTATAATTTTTTATTTTAAATATAACCCGTCAAAAAAAACCCTAAATAAATTAAATGTAAAAATTATGAAATACAAACTACTTCTGTATTTAACAAGAACTTTTTTTTCTTTAAACAGAACATCAGTGTTAACAACAATTGGCAATCTGACCAAGATGTAAAACCACAGCTCTCTAAACAGTTATTTTAGTTCATTTTTTTCTGCCTTTTTGCAGTTAATCCTCTGTTTCTTACAAAATCTCTTATGTTTTGAACTGTTCTTCCTGCCAACACCGGATCTTCTACCAATTTGCAATGACTGCATTCATTTTTGGTGGCTAGTTTCCCTTCGTTTATGTGGTCTTTCAAATGCCTCATCACTGCAGCAACCTCAGCCTTGGACCACATGTTTTTGGGAGCTCTTCGGGAATTGTGGGATTGAGCAGCATTTTTCTCTGGAAGATATATAAAGTAGTAGTAGTTAAAACAAACAAAAAACCAAACAAAAAAAACAAAAAACATTTGCTTGTTAAAAGAATGGATGCTACCCTGTACTAACTTCTGAAATGTGTTGCTACCATCAATATCAAAACGAGCTAAAATTCTGTTTGAAAATTTATCAAATTTCTAAAATGAGACAACATTTAGTGTTCCGCTGTGAATAAAAGACTGAATAAAAAGTTGAATAAAAGTCTCTTGATGCATGCTCAATCATCCAGGTAAGTAAATCCCAAAACGTTGATTCTGTTAATCTGGACGTAGCGTTTTCAGTGGGAGAAACATTTTGTCACTCATCCAAGTGACTTTTTGCCACCACTCTGCAGTTTGCCATATGTTGCAAAGTGATGAAACAATAATAAGCTTCGAGAACCAACTGCACCCCTTACCTTCAGAGGGAGCAGCAGTCTCACTTGCTGCAGGCATTGTGAGTAGTCCTTCATCTGCTGATTACACAATTTGATTAAGTTTTAATATTTGTAACAAACATTTTATCCACAGAAACCAAGCTAGTGGTAACTTACCACAATCTACAGTGTCTTGGGGCTGCGCTGTGTTTGTGGAATCAGCTACTGCATGTACAGGCTCACTGGTGCCACACGCCGACATTGTGAGTGATGTGTCATCATCATCTGATTCACTCTCACTGTCCTTTGTTTCAGCATCACTTAATGCAATTTCATCTGAGAAATTGTGGGGGAAAAAAACCCAAAAAAACCAAACACATACAACCCCCCCAAAAACCTCACATTAACAACGAGATATGACAAAAAACAGAGCAAATACTGGAAATTATAGTACATAGTTTTACTATTTAAGGCCTGCTGCTGGGTTGTTGCCCTCCTATGGCCTACTCCACATCCAGGTAGCACCTCCATGCTCTGGACACTACACTAACAGACACAGCAAACCTTCTTGCCACAGCTCACATTGATGTGCTACGCTAGATGAGCTGCACTACCTGAGCCACTTGTGTGGGTTGTAGACTGTCTCATGCTACCACTAAAATGAAATCACCGCCAGCATTCAAAAGTGACCATAACATCAGCCAGAAAGAATAAGTGCTGAGAAGTGGTCTGTGGTCACCACCTGCAGAACCAGTCCTTTATTATGGTGAATTGACTATAATTTCCACTTGTTGTCTACTCTATTTGCAAAACAGCATGTGAAACTGGTTGTCAGTGTTACTTCCTAAGTGAACAGTTTGATATAACAGAAGTGTGACTGACTTGGAGTAACATCGCATCGTTTAAGTGTTCCCTTTATTATTTTGAGCAGTTTATGTTATGGAATGGGGAATTGAGGACAATCCCAAGTATACCATTTTTACAAGGTCCTGCACCAATGAGGTAATACTACATTTCTTTAATTAGACGTGACCACCCATTAATTAAAAAGGGAGCAGTGTTCATTTCAGCTAGTCTTAACTTGTTGAACTCCATTAATGCTTTTTACTATATAATGTACCTATTCACTAAATGTCTCACCTTTGCACTTATAGCCAAGCCACTTGAGGGAGGAAACCAGTCCCACACACTGAATGCACTTGTCCAAAGATGATATTGTTGTGCACACCAGACGATGATTGTGACACTGTTAGCAAAATATTGCAACATTTATTTGTTTTGGACAGTTGGAAAGGTGAGGTGTTTTCAATTCAGTTGCAGATATCAACTAATAAACTTCATCCATGTAAATCACATCACACCCAGGTGACTGCCAAACACACACACACACACAGCATCCATAAGGAATGATGATAGATTAAATTATTAGTTCATTAAGTGGTACACTGGATTATATTTACCCTTTCAGGCTCTGGATGTTTCAGGTCCAGATCATTGTTTGGAAAGCTGTTTGGTTGCGGCTTTAGGCAGCTCACAGTCTTCTGAATCTGGCTGGTCTCAGTCTTCGTGTGTAACAGATAGAGAATGAAGACAAAAGAACAGTAATCTGACAGTTACTAAAAATGCATCACTCAAGAGGATGAATAGACCATTTCACTATTGGCAAATAGCGTAAGGTACACATCGTGCATGAGAAACATTCATTAAAATCTGTCCTAGGTCAATGTTACCTCTTCAAAATCTTGCACTGAAGAAGAATGCATGGCTTCTGAGTCTTGCTGAGGCATTTCTTCATCAAGATCCTGCAACAAAGAAAAGATGGCACAAAGATTAGACCAAGTGCTCTTCTTGCAACTGTACTGGGCAGGCCTGTGCTTCTGTTTTTAATTTGCATGTGTGTGTGTGGGGGGGGGCCTTTCCACTCAAGAAATGTTTTCTTCTGAAAAAAATACTGGCTACAATAGTTAACAACTGATTCCTTTGCAATCATCCATCCTCTTCCACTTATCCTTATCAGGATTGTGGGGTAGCAGTTTTGGGGCCTATACCAGCTACCATAGGGCAGTACAACCTGGACAGATCACCAGTCTAACATGGAAGGACAAGCATTTGCATTCACACCAAAGGGCAGTTTTGAATCACCAGTTAACCTAACCCCATAAGCTACATCTTTGGACTGTGGGAAGAAGCCAGAGTACACAGCCAGAGAGAGCCCATGCACTAAAGCAGTAAAAAGTGCCTAAAACAACTTAAGAAGTTGTATAGTACTATCTATCTTAATGTTCAAGCCTGAGTTTCAAAAAATTTCAACATAGAAACAAAGCACATGCAGTCAGTTCTGCATGCTGTAGGTCAAACTGTCAAGACATACGAGAAGACCCCTCCTAAAACCAGAGTGATGTCACCATGAAGCAAACTTTGACGGAGTCCCCCAATAACAGTGTGGTCCTCCTAAGTCACATTTGGGTGGTTAACACACACACACACACACTCAGATGTTATCCAGACTTGCACTTTGAAACAATGAAAAGGACCTACAAGCCACGGTCCATGTAAATCACATCACACCCAGGTGACTGCCAAACACACACACACACAGCATCCATAAAGAATGATGATAGATTAAATTATTAGTTCATTAAGTGGTACACTGGATTATATTTACCCTTTCAGGCTCTGGATGTTTCAGGTCCAGATCATTGTTTGGAAAGCTGTTTGGTTGCGGCTTTAGGCAGCTCACAGTCTTCTGAATCTGGCTGGTCTCAGTCTTCGTGTGTAACAGATAGAGAATGAAGACAAAAGAACAGTAATCTGACAGTTACTAAAAATGCATCACTCAAGAGGATGAATAGACCATTTCACTATTGGCAAATAGCGTAAGGTACACATCGTGCATGAGAAACATTCATTAAAATCTGTCCTAGGTCAATGTTACCTCTTCAAAATCTTGCACTGAAGAAGAATGCATGGCTTCTGAGTCTTGCTGAGGCATTTCTTCATCAAGATCCTGCAACAAAGAAAAGATGGCACAAAGATTAGACCAAGTGCTCTTCTTGCAACTGTACTGGGCAGGCCTGTGCTTCTGTTTTTAATTTGCATGTGTGTGTGTGTGGGGGGGCCTTTCCACTCAAGAAATGTTTTCTTCTGAAAAAAATACTGGCTACAATAGTTAACAACTGATTCCTTTGCAATCATCCATCCTCTTCCACTTATCCTTATCAGGATTGTGGGGTAGCAGTTTTGGGGCCTATACCAGCTACCATAGGGCAGTACAACCTGGACAGATCACCAGTCTAACATGGAAGGACAAGCATTTGCATTCACACCAAAGGGCAGTTTTGAATCACCAGTTAACCTAACCCCATAAGCTACATCTTTGGACTGTGGGAAGAAGCCAGAGTACACAGCCAGAGAGAGCCCATGCACTAAAGCAGTAAAAAGTGCCTAAAACAACTTAAGAAGTTGTATAGTACTATCTATCTTAATGTTCAAGCCTGAGTTTCAAAAAATTTCAACATAGAAACAAAGCACATGCAGTCAGTTCTGCATGCTGTAGGTCAAACTGTCAAGACATACGAGAAGACCCCTCCTAAAACCAGAGTGATGTCACCATGAAGCAAACTTTGACGGAGTCCCCCAATAACAGTGTGGTCCTCCTAAGTCACATTTGGGTGGTTAACACACACACACACACACTCAGATGTTATCCAGACTTGCACTTTGAAACAATGAAAAGGACCTACAAGCCACGGTCCATGTAAATCACATCACACCCAGGTGACTGCCAAACACACACACACACAGCATCCATAAAGAATGATGATAGATTAAATTATTAGTTCATTAAGTGGTACACTGGATTATATTTACCCTTTCAGGCTCTGGATGTTTCAGGTCCAGATCATTGTTTGGAAAGCTGTTTGGTTGCGGCTTTAGGCAGCTCACAGTCTTCTGAATCTGGCTGGTCTCAGTCTTCGTGTGTAACAGATAGAGAATGAAGACAAAAGAACAGTAATCTGACAGTTACTAAAAATGCATCACTCAAGAGGATGAATAGACCATTTCACTATTGGCAAATAGCGTAAGGTACACATCGTGCATGAGAAACATTCATTAAAATCTGTCCTAGGTCAATGTTACCTCTTCAAAATCTTGCACTGAAGAAGAATGCATGGCTTCTGAGTCTTGCTGAGGCATTTCTTCATCAAGATCCTGCAACAAAGAAAAGATGGCACAAAGATTAGACCAAGTGCTCTTCTTGCAACTGTACTGGGCAGGCCTGTGCTTCTGTTTTTAATTTGCATGTGTGTGTGTGGGGGGGGGCCTTTCCACTCAAGAAATGTTTTCTTCTGAAAAAAATACTGGCTACAATAGTTAACAACTGATTCCTTTGCAATCATCCATCCTCTTCCACTTATCCTTATCAGGATTGTGGGGTAGCAGTTTTGGGGCCTATACCAGCTACCATAGGGCAGTACAACCTGGACAGATCACCAGTCTAACATGGAAGGACAAGCATTTGCATTCACACCAAAGGGCAGTTTTGAATCACCAGTTAACCTAACCCCATAAGCTACATCTTTGGACTGTGGGAAGAAGCCAGAGTACACAGCCAGAGAGAGCCCATGCACTAAAGCAGTAAAAAGTGCCTAAAACAACTTAAGAAGTTGTATAGTACTATCTATCTTAATGTTCAAGCCTGAGTTTCAAAAAATTTCAACATAGAAACAAAGCACATGCAGTCAGTTCTGCATGCTGTAGGTCAAACTGTCAAGACATACGAGAAGACCCCTCCTAAAACCAGAGTGATGTCACCATGAAGCAAACTTTGACGGAGTCCCCCAATAACAGTGTGGTCCTCCTAAGTCACATTTGGGTGGTTAACACACACACACACACACTCAGATGTTATCCAGACTTGCACTTTGAAACAATGAAAAGGACCTACAAGCCACGGTCCATGTAAATCACATCACACCCAGGTGACTGCCAAACACACACACACACAGCATCCATAAAGAATGATGATAGATTAAATTATTAGTTCATTAAGTGGTACACTGGATTATATTTACCCTTTCAGGCTCTGGATGTTTCAGGTCCAGATCATTGTTTGGAAAGCTGTTTGGTTGCGGCTTTAGGCAGCTCACAGTCTTCTGAATCTGGCTGGTCTCAGTCTTCGTGTGTAACAGATAGAGAATGAAGACAAAAGAACAGTAATCTGACAGTTACTAAAAATGCATCACTCAAGAGGATGAATAGACCATTTCACTATTGGCAAATAGCGTAAGGTACACATCGTGCATGAGAAACATTCATTAAAATCTGTCCTAGGTCAATGTTACCTCTTCAAAATCTTGCACTGAAGAAGAATGCATGGCTTCTGAGTCTTGCTGAGGCATTTCTTCATCAAGATCCTGCAACAAAGAAAAGATGGCACAAAGATTAGACCAAGTGCTCTTCTTGCAACTGTACTGGGCAGGCCTGTGCTTCTGTTTTTAATTTGCATGTGTGTGTGTGGGGGGGGGCCTTTCCACTCAAGAAATGTTTTCTTCTGAAAAAAATACTGGCTACAATAGTTAACAACTGATTCCTTTGCAATCATCCATCCTCTTCCACTTATCCTTATCAGGATTGTGGGGTAGCAGTTTTGGGGCCTATACCAGCTACCATAGGGCAGTACAACCTGGACAGATCACCAGTCTAACATGGAAGGACAAGCATTTGCATTCACACCAAAGGGCAGTTTTGAATCACCAGTTAACCTAACCCCATAAGCTACATCTTTGGACTGTGGGAAGAAGCCAGAGTACACAGCCAGAGAGAGCCCATGCACTAAAGCAGTAAAAAGTGCCTAAAACAACTTAAGAAGTTGTATAGTACTATCTATCTTAATGTTCAAGCCTGAGTTTCAAAAAATTTCAACATAGAAACAAAGCACATGCAGTCAGTTCTGCATGCTGTAGGTCAAACTGTCAAGACATACGAGAAGACCCCTCCTAAAACCAGAGTGATGTCACCATGAAGCAAACTTTGACGGAGTCCCCCAATAACAGTGTGGTCCTCCTAAGTCACATTTGGGTGGTTAACACACACACACACACACTCAGATGTTATCCAGACTTGCACTTTGAAACAATGAAAAGGACCTACAAGCCACGGTCCATGTAAATCACATCACACCCAGGTGACTGCCAAACACACACACACACAGCATCCATAAAGAATGATGATAGATTAAATTATTAGTTCATTAAGTGGTACACTGGATTATATTTACCCTTTCAGGCTCTGGATGTTTCAGGTCCAGATCATTGTTTGGAAAGCTGTTTGGTTGCGGCTTTAGGCAGCTCACAGTCTTCTGAATCTGGCTGGTCTCAGTCTTCGTGTGTAACAGATAGAGAATGAAGACAAAAGAACAGTAATCTGACAGTTACTAAAAATGCATCACTCAAGAGGATGAATAGACCATTTCACTATTGGCAAATAGCGTAAGGTACACATCGTGCATGAGAAACATTCATTAAAATCTGTCCTAGGTCAATGTTACCTCTTCAAAATCTTGCACTGAAGAAGAATGCATGGCTTCTGAGTCTTGCTGAGGCATTTCTTCATCAAGATCCTGCAACAAAGAAAAGATGGCACAAAGATTAGACCAAGTGCTCTTCTTGCAACTGTACTGGGCAGGCCTGTGCTTCTGTTTTTAATTTGCATGTGTGTGTGTGGGGGGGGGCCTTTCCACTCAAGAAATGTTTTCTTCTGAAAAAAATACTGGCTACAATAGTTAACAACTGATTCCTTTGCAATCATCCATCCTCTTCCACTTATCCTTATCAGGATTGTGGGGTAGCAGTTTTGGGGCCTATACCAGCTACCATAGGGCAGTACAACCTGGACAGATCACCAGTCTAACATGGAAGGACAAGCATTTGCATTCACACCAAAGGGCAGTTTTGAATCACCAGTTAACCTAACCCCATAAGCTACATCTTTGGACTGTGGGAAGAAGCCAGAGTACACAGCCAGAGAGAGCCCATGCACTAAAGCAGTAAAAAGTGCCTAAAACAACTTAAGAAGTTGTATAGTACTATCTATCTTAATGTTCAAGCCTGAGTTTCAAAAAATTTCAACATAGAAACAAAGCACATGCAGTCAGTTCTGCATGCTGTAGGTCAAACTGTCAAGACATACGAGAAGACCCCTCCTAAAACCAGAGTGATGTCACCATGAAGCAAACTTTGACGGAGTCCCCCAATAACAGTGTGGTCCTCCTAAGTCACATTTGGGTGGTTAACACACACACACACACACACACACACACACTCAGATGTTATCCAGACTTGCACTTTGAAACAATGAAAAGGACCCACAAGCCACGGTCCATGTAAATCACATCACACCCAGGTGACTGCCAAACACACACACACACAGCATCCATAAAGAATGATGATAGATTAAATTATTAGTTCATTAAGTGGTACACTGGATTATATTTACCCTTTCAGGCTCTGGATGTTTCAGGTCCAGATCATTGTTTGGAAAGCTGTTTGGTTGCGGCTTTAGGCAGCTCACAGTCTTCTGAATCTGGCTGGTCTCAGTCTTCGTGTGTAACAGATAGAGAATGAAGACAAAAGAACAGTAATCTGACAGTTACTAAAAATGCATCACTCAAGAGGATGAATAGACCATTTCACTATTGGCAAATAGCGTAAGGTACACATCGTGCATGAGAAACATTCATTAAAATCTGTCCTAGGTCAATGTTACCTCTTCAAAATCTTGCACTGAAGAAGAATGCATGGCTTCTGAGTCTTGCTGAGGCATTTCTTCATCAAGATCCTGCAACAAAGAAAAGATGGCACAAAGATTAGACCAAGTGCTCTTCTTGCAACTGTACTGGGCAGGCCTGTGCTTCTGTTTTTAATTTGCATGTGTGTGTGTGGGGGGGGGCCTTTCCACTCAAGAAATGTTTTCTTCTGAAAAAAATACTGGCTACAATAGTTAACAACTGATTCCTTTGCAATCATCCATCCTCTTCCACTTATCCTTATCAGGATTGTGGGGTAGCAGTTTTGGGGCCTATACCAGCTACCATAGGGCAGTACAACCTGGACAGATCACCAGTCTAACATGGAAGGACAAGCATTTGCATTCACACCAAAGGGCAGTTTTGAATCACCAGTTAACCTAACCCCATAAGCTACATCTTTGGACTGTGGGAAGAAGCCAGAGTACACAGCCAGAGAGAGCCCATGCACTAAAGCAGTAAAAAGTGCCTAAAACAACTTAAGAAGTTGTATAGTACTATCTATCTTAATGTTCAAGCCTGAGTTTCAAAAAATTTCAACATAGAAACAAAGCACATGCAGTCAGTTCTGCATGCTGTAGGTCAAACTGTCAAGACATACGAGAAGACCCCTCCTAAAACCAGAGTGATGTCACCATGAAGCAAACTTTGACGGAGTCCCCCAATAACAGTGTGGTCCTCCTAAGTCACATTTGGGTGGTTAACACACACACACACACACACTCAGATGTTATCCAGACTTGCACTTTGAAACAATGAAAAGGACCTACAAGCCACGGTCCATGTAAATCACATCACACCCAGGTGACTGCCAAACACACACACACACAGCATCCATAAAGAATGATGATAGATTAAATTATTAGTTCATTAAGTGGTACACTGGATTATATTTACCCTTTCAGGCTCTGGATGTTTCAGGTCCAGATCATTGTTTGGAAAGCTGTTTGGTTGCGGCTTTAGGCAGCTCACAGTCTTCTGAATCTGGCTGGTCTCAGTCTTCGTGTGTAACAGATAGAGAATGAAGACAAAAGAACAGTAATCTGACAGTTACTAAAAATGCATCACTCAAGAGGATGAATAGACCATTTCACTATTGGCAAATAGCGTAAGGTACACATCGTGCATGAGAAACATTCATTAAAATCTGTCCTAGGTCAATGTTACCTCTTCAAAATCTTGCACTGAAGAAGAATGCATGGCTTCTGAGTCTTGCTGAGGCATTTCTTCATCAAGATCCTGCAACAAAGAAAAGATGGCACAAAGATTAGACCAAGTGCTCTTCTTGCAACTGTACTGGGCAGTCCTGTGCTTCTGTTTTTAATTTGCATGTGTGTGTGTGTGGGGGGGCCTTTCCACTCAAGAAATGTTTTCTTCTGAAAAAAATACTGGCTACAATAGTTAACAACTGATTCCTTTGCAATCATCCATCCTCTTCCACTTATCCTTATCAGGATTGTGGGGTAGCAGTTTTGGGGCCTATACCAGCTACCATAGGGCAGTACAACCTGGACAGATCACCAGTCTAACATGGAAGGACAAGCATTTGCATTCACACCAAAGGGCAGTTTTGAATCACCAGTTAACCTAACCCCATAAGCTACATCTTTGGACTGTGGGAAGAAGCCAGAGTACACAGCCAGAGAGAGCCCATGCACTAAAGCAGTAAAAAGTGCCTAAAACAACTTAAGAAGTTGTATAGTACTATCTATCTTAATGTTCAAGCCTGAGTTTCAAAAAATTTCAACATAGAAACAAAGCACATGCAGTCAGTTCTGCATGCTGTAGGTCAAACTGTCAAGACATACGAGAAGACCCCTCCTAAAACCAGAGTGATGTCACCATGAAGCAAACTTTGACGGAGTCCCCCAATAACAGTGTGGTCCTCCTAAGTCACATTTGGGTGGTTAACACACACACACACACACACTCAGATGTTATCCAGACTTGCACTTTGAAACAATGAAAAGGACCTACAAGCCACGGTCCATGTAAATCACATCACACCCAGGTGACTGCCAAACACACACACACACAGCATCCATAAAGAATGATGATAGATTAAATTATTAGTTCATTAAGTGGTACACTGGATTATATTTACCCTTTCAGGCTCTGGATGTTTCAGGTCCAGATCATTGTTTGGAAAGCTGTTTGGTTGCGGCTTTAGGCAGCTCACAGTCTTCTGAATCTGGCTGGTCTCAGTCTTCGTGTGTAACAGATAGAGAATGAAGACAAAAGAACAGTAATCTGACAGTTACTAAAAATGCATCACTCAAGAGGATGAATAGACCATTTCACTATTGGCAAATAGCGTAAGGTACACATCGTGCATGAGAAACATTCATTAAAATCTGTCCTAGGTCAATGTTACCTCTTCAAAATCTTGCACTGAAGAAGAATGCATGGCTTCTGAGTCTTGCTGAGGCATTTCTTCATCAAGATCCTGCAACAAAGAAAAGATGGCACAAAGATTAGACCAAGTGCTCTTCTTGCAACTGTACTGGGCAGGCCTGTGCTTCTGTTTTTAATTTGCATGTGTGTGTGGGGGGGGGCCTTTCCACTCAAGAAATGTTTTCTTCTGAAAAAAATACTGGCTACAATAGTTAACAACTGATTCCTTTGCAATCATCCATCCTCTTCCACTTATCCTTATCAGGATTGTGGGGTAGCAGTTTTGGGGCCTATACCAGCTACCATAGGGCAGTACAACCTGGACAGATCACCAGTCTAACATGGAAGGACAAGCATTTGCATTCACACCAAAGGGCAGTTTTGAATCACCAGTTAACCTAACCCCATAAGCTACATCTTTGGACTGTGGGAAGAAGCCAGAGTACACAGCCAGAGAGAGCCCATGCACTAAAGCAGTAAAAAGTGCCTAAAACAACTTAAGAAGTTGTATAGTACTATCTATCTTAATGTTCAAGCCTGAGTTTCAAAAAATTTCAACATAGAAACAAAGCACATGCAGTCAGTTCTGCATGCTGTAGGTCAAACTGTCAAGACATACGAGAAGACCCCTCCTAAAACCAGAGTGATGTCACCATGAAGCAAACTTTGACGGAGTCCCCCAATAACAGTGTGGTCCTCCTAAGTCACATTTGGGTGGTTAACACACACACACACACACTCAGATGTTATCCAGACTTGCACTTTGAAACAATGAAAAGGACCTACAAGCCACGGTCCATGTAAATCACATCACACCCAGGTGACTGCCAAACACACACACACACAGCATCCATAAAGAATGATGATAGATTAAATTATTAGTTCATTAAGTGGTACACTGGATTATATTTACCCTTTCAGGCTCTGGATGTTTCAGGTCCAGATCATTGTTTGGAAAGCTGTTTGGTTGCGGCTTTAGGCAGCTCACAGTCTTCTGAATCTGGCTGGTCTCAGTCTTCGTGTGTAACAGATAGAGAATGAAGACAAAAGAACAGTAATCTGACAGTTACTAAAAATGCATCACTCAAGAGGATGAATAGACCATTTCACTATTGGCAAATAGCGTAAGGTACACATCGTGCATGAGAAACATTCATTAAAATCTGTCCTAGGTCAATGTTACCTCTTCAAAATCTTGCACTGAAGAAGAATGCATGGCTTCTGAGTCTTGCTGAGGCATTTCTTCATCAAGATCCTGCAACAAAGAAAAGATGGCACAAAGATTAGACCAAGTGCTCTTCTTGCAACTGTACTGGGCAGGCCTGTGCTTCTGTTTTTAATTTGCATGTGTGTGTGTGGGGGGGGGCCTTTCCACTCAAGAAATGTTTTCTTCTGAAAAAAATACTGGCTACAATAGTTAACAACTGATTCCTTTGCAATCATCCATCCTCTTCCACTTATCCTTATCAGGATTGTGGGGTAGCAGTTTTGGGGCCTATACCAGCTACCATAGGGCAGTACAACCTGGACAGATCACCAGTCTAACATGGAAGGACAAGCATTTGCATTCACACCAAAGGGCAGTTTTGAATCACCAGTTAACCTAACCCCATAAGCTACATCTTTGGACTGTGGGAAGAAGCCAGAGTACACAGCCAGAGAGAGCCCATGCACTAAAGCAGTAAAAAGTGCCTAAAACAACTTAAGAAGTTGTATAGTACTATCTATCTTAATGTTCAAGCCTGAGTTTCAAAAAATTTCAACATAGAAACAAAGCACATGCAGTCAGTTCTGCATGCTGTAGGTCAAACTGTCAAGACATACGAGAAGACCCCTCCTAAAACCAGAGTGATGTCACCATGAAGCAAACTTTGACGGAGTCCCCCAATAACAGTGTGGTCCTCCTAAGTCACATTTGGGTGGTTAACACACACACACACACACACACACACACACTCAGATGTTATCCAGACTTGCACTTTGAAACAATGAAAAGGACCCACAAGCCACGGTCCATGTAAATCACATCACACCCAGGTGACTGCCAAACACACACACACACAGCATCCATAAAGAATGATGATAGATTAAATTATTAGTTCATTAAGTGGTACACTGGATTATATTTACCCTTTCAGGCTCTGGATGTTTCAGGTCCAGATCATTGTTTGGAAAGCTGTTTGGTTGCGGCTTTAGGCAGCTCACAGTCTTCTGAATCTGGCTGGTCTCAGTCTTCGTGTGTAACAGATAGAGAATGAAGACAAAAGAACAGTAATCTGACAGTTACTAAAAATGCATCACTCAAGAGGATGAATAGACCATTTCACTATTGGCAAATAGCGTAAGGTACACATCGTGCATGAGAAACATTCATTAAAATCTGTCCTAGGTCAATGTTACCTCTTCAAAATCTTGCACTGAAGAAGAATGCATGGCTTCTGAGTCTTGCTGAGGCATTTCTTCATCAAGATCCTGCAACAAAGAAAAGATGGCACAAAGATTAGACCAAGTGCTCTTCTTGCAACTGTACTGGGCAGGCCTGTGCTTCTGTTTTTAATTTGCATGTGTGTGTGTGGGGGGGGGCCTTTCCACTCAAGAAATGTTTTCTTCTGAAAAAAATACTGGCTACAATAGTTAACAACTGATTCCTTTGCAATCATCCATCCTCTTCCACTTATCCTTATCAGGATTGTGGGGTAGCAGTTTTGGGGCCTATACCAGCTACCATAGGGCAGTACAACCTGGACAGATCACCAGTCTAACATGGAAGGACAAGCATTTGCATTCACACCAAAGGGCAGTTTTGAATCACCAGTTAACCTAACCCCATAAGCTACATCTTTGGACTGTGGGAAGAAGCCAGAGTACACAGCCAGAGAGAGCCCATGCACTAAAGCAGTAAAAAGTGCCTAAAACAACTTAAGAAGTTGTATAGTACTATCTATCTTAATGTTCAAGCCTGAGTTTCAAAAAATTTCAACATAGAAACAAAGCACATGCAGTCAGTTCTGCATGCTGTAGGTCAAACTGTCAAGACATACGAGAAGACCCCTCCTAAAACCAGAGTGATGTCACCATGAAGCAAACTTTGACGGAGTCCCCCAATAACAGTGTGGTCCTCCTAAGTCACATTTGGGTGGTTAACACACACACACACACACACTCAGATGTTATCCAGACTTGCACTTTGAAACAATGAAAAGGACCTACAAGCCACGGTCCATGTAAATCACATCACACCCAGGTGACTGCCAAACACACACACACACAGCATCCATAAAGAATGATGATAGATTAAATTATTAGTTCATTAAGTGGTACACTGGATTATATTTACCCTTTCAGGCTCTGGATGTTTCAGGTCCAGATCATTGTTTGGAAAGCTGTTTGGTTGCGGCTTTAGGCAGCTCACAGTCTTCTGAATCTGGCTGGTCTCAGTCTTCGTGTGTAACAGATAGAGAATGAAGACAAAAGAACAGTAATCTGACAGTTACTAAAAATGCATCACTCAAGAGGATGAATAGACCATTTCACTATTGGCAAATAGCGTAAGGTACACATCGTGCATGAGAAACATTCATTAAAATCAGATCATTGTTTGGAAAGCTGTTTGGTTGCGGCTTTAGGCAGCTCACAGTCTTCTGAATCTGGCTGGTCTCCGTCTTCGTGTGTAACAGATAGAAAATGAATATACAGTGCATTTTTGAAGAGGCTTTTGAAACATTAAATAAACTGTATGAGAAAGATAAGTTTCAAGCTATTGTCTTTAAAATATTCACTGTCATGTATAGAGAATTTAAGGCCCTATGATTAAGAGACAAATAGTCAGTGTGATTTCTTTATTTTTTAAGCCATTGCTAAAGGAGTAAAACAATCACCTGTAGCAGCAACGAACTGTCACTAGGGCCCATTTATCTTCGAGGGACAAAATTTAAAATGAATCTAACTAAAGAGGCTACACAGCAAAATCTCCAGTGTTAAATTAACACTAGAGAGTGTCTATATGGGTCCACACAACACTGTTGAGTGTTGAATTAACACTTTTGACAGTGTTATATGTTTAAAAGTAACCTAGTCAGTTTTGAAGATTAACAAAGACTAACACTGAGCAGTGCTGATTTTCTAACACTGGAATATTTCTAACATTTTGAGTTATTTTCCAGTGTTAGAAAATCAGCACTGCTCAGTGTTAGCCATTGTTAATCTTCAAAACTGACTAGGTTACTTTTAAACATATAACACTGTCAAAAGTGTTAATTTAACACTCAACAGTGTTGTATTTAACACTCAGAGGTGTGGACCCTTATAGACACTCTCCAGTGTTAATTTAACACTGGAGATTTTGCTGTGTAGAATCACATTAAACATCAATCACTGTTAAAATTTAGAAACCGAAAGCCATTTTTTATTTCTGCATACCTGCTGATATTTTTTTAGTGCTTTTAGAGGGCTTTGATGTGGCAGCCATCACAATTGCCTGTTTTCCATTAGTACCTACCCCTGTTTTTCCAGTAGGTTATAGTACCATGTAGTTTTTCAGTAACTACTGCACCAAGGTTCCAAGTGATCCAAAGTGATCAGAAAATTTGACATAGACTGAATGCCACCAGGTGGCTGGTCAATGGTGTCACTCGATAAGTTATGAGTGCGCCTCCTTCGTGAAAATCCAAGCCATCATTTTTGAAACTCTGAAATGTTTGAAATAGCGACCAAAATTAACAGCGTGATCCCTGAATTGAACACTAAAGTATAGACTGAGCAGCAGGCATTTTGTCACCTTGACGTCCATGCTTGCTGTGGCATTTATATCACTGGATGCTCGGCTGCATTGCTATAGTTACCCCAGGCACAGTAGGTGATACTCAATTTCAGTGAAAAACTAGATGCCCTAAGTCACGTTAAGCCAATTTGAGTAGGTACAAATGTAAAAATGGCTTAGGGTATGCAATTTATCAGTTCCAAAAAGTACAATTGTAGAAATACCTTGCATCTCCAGAGCCAATCCGAGTCACCATAATTATAGTCTATTTCTTCACCTGGACTTATGTCTCTGCTTGCAAATAAGCATAGATGGGGCTTTCCATTGATATTTAATATTTTCATCTTAGCACTTGTCAACGACAACCACATCAGTCCAAGTCTGCCTAATGACCCATCTTCTTGAGATGCATCCACACTGTGGGGTTAGGCAAAAAAGTATTAGCTTAACTAGTTAGGAAGCTTTTTTTCATAAATCAAAAGCAATGTGTAATTTAATCTTAATCAAACTACACTGATATAATACGCACCACCAGAGTTTTCCATCAAACTTGAATTCAAACATGAACACCTTCAGGCTGTCATGATAAACTCTGTGTCTCCGCTCACATTCTTCTTTTGTTATGAGTTTACCTCTGTATTCCAAAAGAAAGTCTCCTTTTTGGAATGGAACAGTCGTGAAAATGCCCCGACCTGAATTGCAGAGGCATACCAAGTGAGTGACAAAAGACAGTGACAAACTCCAAATCTAATCCAAACTAAAGACCAACTTACCTTTGAAGGCATTTATGTAGTGGATATCAAGTCCCAGTTTGTCCCTTCCAGCAGAAACATGACAGACTGCATCCTCCCGTGGAGGAATGAGTCTCCTTCGCATGTTCTCCTGTACGATTGGCTGTATTACCAAAGCATATAAAGTATTACGATTATCGTCATCATTGTCATCATCATCAGTAGTAGCAGAACTAGCAGTAGTGTAGTTTACAGCATAAACACAGCTGACTTATTCATAGTGCTAATTTATGCCTTCTTTTAAAATGTTAAAGGCCTAGTACTCAAAATGGCGACATGTGACATTTCTGTAATGGCGACTGCAGAGAGTGATACAAGTACTGAGAAAGCTTAGGCATCAAAACTGTAAGAAGTTTTTTCTTCAGGCATATAAATAAATACACGACTAAATACACTTATACCCTTGCTTTTATTTTAGGGCTGTCAGCAGAATGGACAGACATTGGACAAACTGCCCGAAATTAGCTAACAGCGACATCAGGGATTTTGACTCAGACTGCGCTGGTTTAATTGTTAATCGCGTTAGTCGCGATGTCGGCATTAACACGTTTAAGCCACAATAATGCTTTAACACCGAGTAAATCCTAACACGGGTTAGCCCGCTTTATCGCGTTGACGCGGTTAGTCGTCAGCCCTATTTTATTTACTCAATGACAAACGCTGGGGCCGTTTTACTTCTTCAAAGACTCACTAACAGTCCATAAAGCATAAATTAAACCAGTTTAATATAGGCCTGTGCACCTATAATTTCATATAGTATTAAAGTCATGGTGCATTTTACATTAAAAAAGGCTTACCTTTGTGTTTTTAATCCGTCTTCGTATTGCCGTCGACATACACTTGTTAAAGGGCACGCGCGCGAAAGTTGTGGCGCCGTTTCCTGTAGGTACCGCCTATATATATAGCCTACCAATCACAATGACTTCCGGCCGTGTGTATTGAAAATGTGTATTAAATTGCAGTACCTACACACATCCACTCTAACTCGAAACGTCGCTGTGCAATACACTGGAATACACAAAAATCAGGTGAGGGGTATAGGTGGACTTTTAAGAAAATCAGAAAATCTTTTAATTATAGTTTAATAAATGAATTTACACTACAGTTTAAGCAAATACAGGTCAAAAGATAAATAATGACCTCATAAGAAGTAGAAAAAATTATTATTTAGACACTTAAAAATGCATTTACAAGTCATGTTTTAGGGGGACACATGAATACACAGCAAAAAGTCGAAATGTCCCCGGAGCCCAGGTACAGCGCAGGTCAAATGTCAATCCATACCACATAGACGCACTCACACACACACACACACACACACACACACACACACACACACACACACACACACGGCATAAAAGGCAGCTTCTTGGCTGCAAGTATGAACGAGAGCGACTCCGCACCTTGATCTTTGTCGATGTTTGCATGTGTGAGCAAATGTGTTATTAAACTCAGCTCAAACTCACTGCTGAATAAGGCTGCATTAAAAGTCTGAGGTGCAAATCCTTTACACTACTGACACTGAACACAATCCGTTACAGCTCAATGGTGAAAAGCCCTAAAAGCCATAAAATGAAACTGTATTTAACAGCTCACATTGCCATGAACCGCTAACACTTTCACGCCGCTGTATCGGTGCATCATCATGAGCGCTACCTTTAGCACCCTATCTAAAGCAATCTGTGAAGTCATCAAAGAAACCCAGCGAAGTGGAAGACTTTGTTTGTGCTGCTCTCTCTGTTAGGTAGGCTGGATCTATCTTTTTTTTTTCTTTTTTGCAAATGCTCTGCCTAAACAGACCGTCCTATTGAAGATTTAAAAAGCTTTTCTGACAGTTCATGCTTTATGTTAAAATTACCTCTGGCTTTCATCCCCCTGTGTAATTCCAATTCTGTGGCTTCCTTGCCTGCGTGCTACGCAAACAAACAAACACACACACACACACACACACACACACACACACACACACACACACAAAGGCACAATTTATGTATTTATTCATTTTCTTTGCAGCATGTTCAAAGCGATGTACACATCACCCCCTCTTGACGTGTGAAGCTCAGGTTTTTAATTATTCATTCGCCAATATTTAAAGCAGATATATTTCAGCACTTTTCTGCTGACAACCTGGGCTTAAAACAGAGTAAAACGGAGGATAGTTTGAGTGTGCAAACAGCTCCTACGGGGTAGTAATATCATTTCAGCTCCCTTGTCTCTTCAGTCTTCATCATGATTTTGAGCTCACTTTGACACGATGGAATAAATCACTTTACCCCCTAGATAACGCTCGCTTTGGCTTACAGAACATCACGAGCTACCTCTTCGTGCATTTTGACACCGCGAACACAAGCAGCGTGCTGCAGATTGGCTAAATTGTGGAAAGGAGGTCAAAATCTCCTTGAACCGCGTCACATACAGACAATTGTGGGGTAACATTTCAATGCCTCCTTGGACGTCAATGGTCTGGCGCCCTAATTCGCAGACTTTACTTCGCGTTTTGCCTGCAGTTCTTCAGCATTAGCTGATTACGAAGAAACGCATTTAGCAACAGAGATGTGAGTGACACACAAGCAAACTTGAGGACAACTGCCTGAGGCTAACACGTGTTCATAGAAGAAGGAAGAAAAAACAAAGAATAAACCCAAAACATAATTTTGTGCTCCCCCAGGTTGTAATCAACAAGTTGACTATGTTAAAGAATTATATCAGGAAAAAACAAAAAGCTCTAAAGAGTAGAACAACGGCTTCTAAAAGAATGGGTTTTTAAAGCTGCTTTGTCATTTGAGTCAAGTTAGGGGCAGTAGAACAAGCTGTAAATGCAAAACTCACATAGTATTACACTACAGAGCTGACAGCAGAAAGAAAACATTTGCATTTGTTTGTTCTGTCCATGGCCAAATGATGGATGTACTTGCATTACATACACTCTTCTCTTAGCTTCATCTTCCTCTCCACCTACTTATTAGAAGCATATATGTCCAACCGGTCGCTAAAATGTTCCCATCGCAGTTAGCTCAGCATTATTTAAGGCAGAAGAGATTTGTGAGTCCATCTGCAGTGCTATAGTAGGCATAGCTCTGTTCTTGGTACTCCACATCCTTCCATCTACACACACACACACGCAACACATGTTGCTGGCAAACAACAAAATAAAAAAATAAAAAAATCTATCTGATCGAGAAATCACTCATCTTTGGAAAAGAGAGTTTATTACAGAGAAATGGCTCTTTCCAAAATAAAAGCTATACTATATGCTTCTTCTGGGGTATACTCTCAGCAGCATATTAAACATATCAGGTCCCCATAAGGAGAATCACGTGCTAACGGCTGTCTAAATGACTCGGGTAAAGTTTGTAGCATGCATGCTTGTTGTTTTTGTCTGCTTCCACTTGTCTTTGCACTAGGATGTCGGCGTAAATGTGCAGTCATATTCATTGTGTTCCCACTAGTGCTGTCAGCGTTAATCTGAAATGACGTTAACGCCACAACACGGCAAAT
The DNA here is from genome assembly GCF_964374335.1 of Astatotilapia calliptera. Lineage (NCBI taxonomy): Eukaryota > Metazoa > Chordata > Actinopteri > Cichliformes > Cichlidae > Astatotilapia > Astatotilapia calliptera. The sequence continues at coordinate 27,806,067 of NC_137441.1, forward strand.
ATCCGTTAACGAGCTACCGCGGATCGCCCCGTGCGTGGGGCTGGACGGCCAACACCTTAACGAGCTAACTGCACTGCCGACATACTGTTTTACTTTTGTCCTTACCTTCAGGGTCATACTTCACAGGAAGACCAAAATAGTTCCAAAGGCCAGATCTGAATGACGGTGGGGGAGGTTCAATTTGCCATGCTGCAATGGAGCTTAGCTTCTCTGTCTTGCTAGTTTGTGCTGCGCTCGACAGTGCAGCCTAGGTGGAGTAGTCGAATGCAGATCCACTGAGCGCTCAACACAGACAGCATCGTCAGAAGAAAAGTTGATAAAATAAATTTAAAAATTTGTATTGTTCGATACATATGCGTACCGAACTGAAAGCACTGTATTGAACGGTTCAATATCGATACGAGTATCGTTGCACCCCTAATAAATATATAAGTGGAAGGCTTAGAGTAAAGACACCACCAAGGCACCCAGCACAAAGCAGGCATCACTGAAAGAAGACATTCAAAAGGAAGGACCTGAGGTTTGCAAAAGGGTTTGCAGACATGGCAAAACTGTCTTGAATGAAGCTTAGATGGCACACCCCACATGAGATTTTGCCTTATCATTTTTGCTGTCCATTGCTATTGGAATTGGTCAGTAAATGCTGTGGTTTGTGATAGTGCAGGGGTGCAGTATGTTTAGTGGAGAATATGCACTTTCTGAGAGATGGTGATATATTGTTGAACTCACAGGTGTAAACCTGCAATCAAAGAAGGTGTGAAGTAGCAGGAAGTGGTGGTGATAGAGGCCGTTCACTTCACCTAGTGGCTCGTGTTTTGGCCTTGGGCCTTGTAAACACTATGCTTGCTCTTGGCTGTGCTGCATCTTGCCGTTCTTTGCTTTAGGCAGCTTGCATTATTTGGAAGAGAGCCTTGAGTGCCCTGAGTTGAAACAAATTCAACTCATTGTTTTTGTTTTGTCATTCCTTTTCTCTGTGCACCAGTTGTATTAATGCTGAAACGGGCCTTGAGGGGGATCTACAGCAGCTTGGACGTAAAAGAGAGCTGTTTTGTAACCGTTCTCCTGTTTTATATAATATTCGCTTAGCCAAATCACACCAACCCAACACAATAAATAACAGCTGGCCATGTGACTGACAGCAGATCGTCAGTAATTCTGCGGTCGCCTGGCAACAGTGAAAGAAAAACACACTATGAGGCTTGATTTTTCTGTGTGTAGGTTGCTTCCCGAGATTTAAAATAGTAATCTGTTTTATTTCTGTGGATTTCCAAAAAGTCAGTGCAGCTCACTGCTGGTGTTCAACCTTCAGTTTGTCCCGTGTGTGTTTTGTGTCTTCCAACACCTTATCTGTGAGCTCCTGCTCTGTTTACACTGCAACTGTCACCACGAGTAGTGGCTACATCACGGACAATTAATTACAAAGGAATCCATCAGACCTTTAGTGATTACTTTTTATGGTAATAAGGTTTAATCACCGTAATGCTATCTTAACTAAATTATGATGAGATGCCCTATTAGTGAATACATGAATACATTACATGTGATTATTAATTTTGTCTGCTGTACAATACGCCATTGTTATTTGTTTAATTCATTAATGTGTTCTTAAGCCAGCTTAGAGCCATAAATGTCTCATGATTGAATTAATTGTGTCATTTGAGCAGTCAATCAAATCGTTATTATTCTTTCATAGGTGCTAGACTGGCGTGCCCCATCTCACCCTATCCCTAACATCCCCCTTTTTCACACCAACCCTCTGCATTTCCTCCTTCGCCACATCCATCAGTTCTTTTTGTGGTCTTCCTCTTTTCCTGGTGAGAGCCAAATACATATTCACAACCATGTATATGTCAAAACCATCTCAACCTTGCCTCTCCAACTTTGTCTCCACATTGCTCAACCTGAGCTGCCCCTTTGATGCACTCATGTCTAATTCTGTCCATTCTGGTCACTCCCAGTGACATTTTCAGCTTTGCCACCTCCAGCTTGGCCTAATGTCTTTTTTTTAGTGCCACTGTCAACAAACCATACACCCTAAAAGGTCTGGCTACAGGTTGTGAATCTTCTCTTTCACCCTAGCTAGTATCCTTCCATCAAAAATAACCTGTAACACCCACTCCTCTCTGCCTGCACTCTCTTCTTCAACTCTCTTGTGCACTTATTTGCTCTGGAAAAATGACGCGAGGTGTTTAAACTCATCAATCTTCATTATTTTTAATCTTCACATGTTCACCTTTCCACCTGTCTCCCTCTCATTCACACACATGGATTCTGTCTTGCTTCTACTGACTTTCTTTCCTCTTCTCTCCAGTACATACCTCCACATCTCCTGGCTCTCATCCACCTGCACCCTACTTTTACTACAGATAAGTGTCTGCACAGCCCACAGAGACTCCTGCCTGACCTCGTCTGTCAGCCTGTCCATTACCAATGCAAAAACGAAGTAGCTCAGAGCTGGTTCCCTATGTAATCCCACCTTCACTTGAACACATCTGTCATTCCTACGGGACATCCCACAGCTTTCTTGCTGTCATACATTTTTGTACCACTCTCACATACTTCTCTGGCACTCCTGACTTCCTCATGCAGCACCACACTTCCCCTCTTCATTTGTTTTCTGTAGATTAACATCAAAGTGCAACTCCTCCTCACCTTCTCTACACTTCTCCATCAGCACTCTCAAATCCAACATTGCATCTGTAGTGCTCTTTTTTCCCTGCCATACCGATGCTCACTGATCATCACCTCTGTTCTCAACGTAACTTCAACAACCCTTTAACACAGTTTCATGGTGTGGCTCATCAGCTTTATTCCTCTGTTGTTACTACAGCTCTGTACATCACCCTTGTTCTTGAACACCAGCACCAGTACACTTCTCTTCCCCTCACCCTCCAAGTTTGTGATAAACAGTCTGGTCAAAAAGTCCACTGCTCCCAGACATCGCCACGCCTCTGCCTGTATGTCATCTGGATCAACCAACTTTCCAGTCATCCCTCTGCACTAACTTCCCTCCTACTAATCCCCTGTATTTCCCAATTCTGTCTTTCTCTCTCATTTTCTTCTTTCTCCCTTCACTCATTAGTATATTTCCATCCCCAATTACCCTGACCTGATATATATTGTTTCCAGCTAGATATCTCTGCTTACCCAATCAATACAAATCCTTTTCTCCTGGACACTGAGGAAGCAAGTAAGGATTTGAATTGACTGGCTAGGCAGTGAGATTGAGCAAACCCAATTCCAAAAAATTGGAATGGTCTCTAAAATGTGAATGAAAACAGTCTGCAATGATTTGGCAAGTGGATAAACACACTGACAATATAACATTGGAAACAAAAATACTGTTTAAACTGCAAAAGTGTAAAATTGTAAGAAAAATATTAGCTGCTTTTACATTTGATTCCAGCAACAAAAGGTTGGAAAGTCAGTGGTACTAAAAAGCAGGGCCGTGCAGAGAGGTTTAAAGGGGCGGGTGCTCAAAGTTAAAAAGGGGCACATTGAACCAGGCTGAATAACAACAACACACATTCATCAAGAATCTAATATGGGAAGGTCAGGGCTGTGTTGATCTGAGACTGTAGACATTAAAAAGTCCATAGGAGAGATGGTAGCTGATTAAACAAGTGTCATGAGATAATAACAAAATGCAAAGATTGGTGACAGCGCTTGGAACCATAAGGCAGCAAAAAACTGTGAGAAATAATTTAGGCTCTGCCTGTGAATCACTCTTTGCTTCTCTTCTTCCTTCCATCCCATCATTTCATATATCACTCTCCACTTGCTATGTGAGAACAAGGCACAACTTGCTATTGCAATAAACTATAATCTAATTATCCACACCTAACAACTCCTGCACTTAATCTATAATAAAATGATGACAGAAAAATGTTATAGCACTGCCTTTAGTAGCCTCACACAGCTCCTACTGTTTCCTCCTCATGTCCTTACCAGGCATGTCTGGACAATGTTATATCATGAGTAATAATTTAAAAAAACCCATATACATAAAACACACACATGCACACACACACAGTGACATTTTAGACCTTCTTCAGAATACTGTATATACTATGGGCATCATGGTGCTGATCCAGAATCCTTACATTATTATTTATTACTAGAGCTACAATAATAAAGCAATGAGGAGGGGGAAGTAATAAATATGAAATAATGTATTTGTTTCACTATCCACTCTGTGCAGGGGCAAAGCTTATTACATTTTTAAACTGTAGAGATACAATAAATTTTACTGCTGTAAAATCCAAATTTTGTCTTATTTAAAATATAAATCTAATATAATCTGCTTCTTAATGTATGTTCTTTAAAATACAGCTTGTGTTTTTTAATATATTATAATTATAATAATTATTATGTGGACATGTATATTAGATCGTTTTTTAGTGAAAAATAATCCCTCCAGAAAGGCAGGAAAAGCCCGGAAACTTACTTTAAAACTAAATATGTTTCTAAATACTTTAAAACTAAATATGTTCCCTAAAACGGTGACAGAGCTACAGACCCATGACAGCCTTACACAGGTAGCCAGCAGCTATGACCAGCACTACTTGTGCAGTTAATAAAAGGACAGGTAATGTTTGTCGCGCTGTTGCACACACAGCACGCTCGTTTGTTTCAATTCATCAGTTGCCACAAGACAGCTTACCAACGTGTACATAATAAGCCAATACTCCTGGGTGCTATACACTACAGTGTACGCTGTGCACCTACTTACTGGTTTTGTCGCATCAGTCTGTGTCTCTGAGTTAACTTGTGTTTCTCCTACAGCTCCGGACCGCTAAAAATGCGCGTGCTCTTTGTGAGCTCGTTCCCGTCTCGTAACTAGCGCGTTCTGCCGTCAAGGGCGATCATTGGTTAAATGTGATCATGTGACTGATGCAAGCCAGATCCTTTTATTTAGCAAAACTGTGATTAATAGTTAAATATTATTGTTGAGGGGCACAGACAGGACTCCGCACGCACACACACATAAAAAAAATAATAATTTTTTTTTTAAAAAGTTGCCTCAACAAAAGGGCACTTTGGGCACCCATCAGGAAAGGGGCGGGTGCTCAAGCCCCTCTAGCCCCCCCCTCTGCACGTGCCTGCTAAAAAGAACTTTTTGTCCCTAAGCAAGTTAATTGGCAGCAGGTCAGTAATATGTGTGGGTATAAAAGAGCGTCCTACAGAGGCAGTGTTTCCCAGAAGTAAATATAGGCAGTTTTTTTTTTTTTGGCAAGCTACTAATTGCATTGTCATTCCACATGAACCGGAAGTTTTGTCATAGTCCTGGTAAACATAAACTGTGACAGTACACCCATAGATTTACCTTAGATATCAAATATTGGTATTTTAAAAACAAATCTAATTTTTGCTTCACATTTCCAAAGTTCAGTGTTCTTGAGAGAAACCTTGCTTGCACATATTTAGAAAATAAACTAAAATATATATTAGGAAACTGACATTTTTAAAGTTATAGCTTTACTTATCTACATATATGTCACAGTACTGAGTCTGCGACCCAGTATTTGTGTTTCAGATCTTGATTTAATATTCTTTGATGATTGTTATTCCTGGCTTTGGTTATCTTTCATTTGTGTTTAGTGATCTTAGTTCTTCCTTCCTTTATATTTTTCTTAGCCTGTGTTTAGTCTCTGTCCCCAAGTTTTCTCTGTGCCTGTCCTGGTCCCACGTCTCATGTCTGGCCACCCTTGTCTCGGTGTTCCCTCTGTTCCAGAGTCAGTCATATCTCAGTGTGAAACCCTTGTCTCTGAGTCTGTCCTTGCGTATGTGTCGTGTTTCCTGTTTTACTTTGATAGTCCGTGCCCTATGCCAGTGTATCTTGTTTTGCTTCCGGTGTCTCATTATATCACATTAGCCCCAGCTTTGCTTTGTGTTTGGATGTGAAGTTTTCCAGCATTAAAGCTGCTGTTTTGAGTGCCACACAGCACACCATGACAATATATCGGTCTGTTGTGAGCAAATGGGTTTTTGTTACTTTCTCTGTTGTATTGTAATACTCAATAATAAAAATAGTAATTTTCCTGTATTCTGTAGAACTCCTGCTTTGTTTCTCCAGGTAATCCTGGATGCTTAGCCCTGGGGACCTGACCCTGACCCATTTGTTATACTGAAATAATGAATGTGCTCTTTGTTTTTTATGACTCATCATAAAATGAATTCTCAAGCATTTATACACAAATGTACAAGGTCAAAACAGCTACAGCAAGATTAAAGCTGATTTACATACCTTTAGCCTTCTGTACTGTCTTGTTCTTCTTTAACCTTTTGTCTCTGCTCTGGCGAGCTGTTGCCATATTTCTATTGTTGGTGTGGTGCATGATCAGAGGCCTTTACTACAAAGAAGGATCTTTTTTCTTATCCAGGTAACTTCAGGGTCAACCCTGGGTGCTAGGAAGGTGAATCATGTCTTACTAAGGTATACTGACATGGGAGCTATTGCTTCAGAACTAGCCTGCTCCGAAGGTTATGTCCTATATCAGACATCAACAGTTATGAAATCACCACCTACTGACCAAGCAGTTCTCTGGAAAACAGCATCACCATTCCTGGAAGATGATGAATGAATAATTACAAATTATTCATTCATCAGATTCTCCTTTGTGTTAACTTCATGTTGTATTTTAGTTTTAAAATAGACATGACACTGAAGAAAGTCTTAACTCTTCTTTTATTGAGTCAGAAATAAGTCATATACATCCTGAATGTCCCTTTTAGGACAGCGGTTTGTATCCGTGTGTGAGACGATTAGTGTAGCAAATTACTTACTTCACAGACTAATTAAACAAAGTAACAGTTTGTTTTTTGGGTGTGTTTTTTTAAAATAACAACAGCAACACCCCAAACTGAACCAACCTGTCAAGCTGTGATGTCAGATTACTCATGCCACCCTATATGAGCTTCTGCATCTGTATGAAATGAGGGTCTTTTCAGGGACACAAATCATCATTTTGGACATTTCTTTTTTGTTCAACATGCTTTCATCAGAGCAAATGTTTCTTTTTCCTTAAAATGATCACAAATAGATTTGGATGGGCAATTCAGATTGCTCGATTCTGATTTACAATGGCATTGTCGTGTATTTGGGGTATGCTGTGCTGGGGTATTGCCTGCAAAACAAATTACCCGACATGACTTGAGTTTACTCTACTCCGCAGAGCTTTTGTTTGTTGTTGTTGTTGTTTGTTTTTATTTTTTTTTGTTGAAGCTGAAATGGGGACATTTGTTGTACAGCTTGTTACATGCATGCAACACTCCAGATTTCCCCCCATTTGCTTCCAGACATGCAAGCTAAGGTCTCCAAGTGTTTGGGTTTATGGAAATGAAATGCAGAAGCACGGTCCTTTTGTTTTCACTCATGTTTTTCCCAAGTTGAAGTAAAAGATGAAACAATTGAAACAATGAAACAAAATTTGAAAGAAATATGCCATTTCTTTCAAATTTTGAGGACAAAAAGTATTTTTTAAGGAAGATGATTAAACAGCATGACTGTCGCACAAGTGGCCACTCTGAAAAGCAGTTATTAGACATATGCCACAAATGTTGTGAGTTTTGGGTGTGTGTGCAGTTGTCCACCAGATCTGCTGCTTGTGAACTGAATGTTTCATTTCCCTATCGTCAGCCTTATGCAGCGCTGTCTGAGTATTTGGCAGTACTTTCAACCGCCCTCGTGACCACATACCACATATAACTATGCCAGCCTGGGACTTTACCACATCCAGCTTCATCATCTGCAAGGCTGTGTGAGGCAAGCCACCTGGACAGCTGAGTCAATATTTTGCTGGCTTTTTTCCCCTCCTGCCTTCAAATAGCCTATTATATATCAGGCCTTCTCCAGTTTTGCAGCAAAACAATCGCTCACACATTCATGCAGTTCTTTTAATACTAAACTACTGCACAGCACTTTTCCTCTCACTCTCACTTATACTCACATCGGTATTTTGTCTGCAGCAGCTGTGTTGATTTCTAACTGTACTGTATGTGTACTTTACTATGGTGAAACCACATAGTGAGGTGATAACCAGCTTCAACCAGCTTATCCTGATTGTTAGCATTAGGGTGAGAGAATCCAGATAACGGAAAGCGACGTTAGAATTGATTAATAGTGCAGGGCCCAGTTTTTATTGCTCTGCTACCATTCAACAGGTCTAAATGCACACTGGTCTATTATATATAAACTAAGTGGTTGTTTATAATTAGATGCCTTTGCTTTGCCTGTAAATATAACTGTTGGCGCTGTTATCAACAGATTTTGTAAAGCTCATTTTCGCCAGTAAATAATGACATAATGTTTGTGTACTTTGTGTGTAATGGTGCAACAACATGCTAAAAAGTAAGACCCTGCGAGTGTGGTGTTAGCTTTGCCTACTGGCCTTGATAGTCAGTTACAGTGTTGCTGTTTTTTCACAATCGTTATTTTTTTGGAAAATGTAGATTTAACTGATTTTTAAGGGCAAATAGCTTTTAATATACTGAAAATATAAATCTCTTTGACTTGAGAGTCCTATACTCATTTACATTATGATTCAAAGCAAATGATTAATTTACATTTATATGCTGTCATCAGCACAGTATGCTCTAAATGAAACATGATCCCAGTGTGGCCCACAGTCTATAAGGGGGAAAACATAATCTAAATCCACAATGACAGCAAACATGTATTGCTTTCAAAATAAACCACGAAAGACAAAGAATATCGAATGAACTGACACCAATACAAAATTACACAGAAAGGTAAATAAATGCACAAACACATTAAAAAGAAACTATTGTTTAATGTTTGTTATTTTAACATAAATGTATACATGTTTTTCACGTTTTTGCTGAATTAAATGGCACATTTACTATTCTATCTAATTAAATAAGCTTGCATTTCTTTTACATCGCGCTTCCAAAACATACCAAAAGTGTGCAAGTGGTGGCCAAATATTGACTTTTAAGCTTGTTTGAATTTTACAAACTCTGTCTTTTCCTGATATTCTGTATTTCCATGTGTGCTTGCACATTGCAATAAATTACTAGACACATTTTGCATTTTCGTAGTAGTATATGAAGAACAAAAAAGGTGACTCAATACTTTTGCACAGTATTGTGCATTAAGTCTTATTGTAATGAAGCTAAAATAAACAAACATGGTGTCAGGAGGTATTGTACAGCAGGGATTATTATGACAAGAAAAATCTCAAAAAACTGACTTAAAAACTGACAGCTTAGTAATATTTCCATTTTACTGTCTATTGTGTTTGTGAATCAGTCATTTACGCCTTTGTCTCATTGTGGACTATTGTAATGACTCTGTTCAAGCTGCTCAACAAACTGTCATTGAAGAAAGTGGGGCGGGTAGTGGCAGCAAGAATCATCGTCCCACATCTGTCAAGAAACGAGGGCCATATTCAAGAGTCTGCTGGTTAGTTAAAAGGCTTGCTGTAAAGCTGTTGCCAGATTTTGAAATGTAAACTGCTGAAGCAGAAAATTCATGTGACCTGTGCTTTAAGGATGCGCTCATGGGGTTTAACACTTTTACATTGCTAAAGATCCAGATAGAAAGTTTAATTTTATACCTAGACAGAAACCTATCATTAAACGAATGATGGTGTTATTTATTTCTGCTGTATGATAATGTAATAAAAAAGCAACATTATTCACAAAGCACTTTGTCTTAATTCACCAAATTTACAGATATATATTTGTGTGTTATGCTAATAGCAGGCTATTGTAGCTTGAGCCTAGCCCCAGCTTGATGTTGGGTGTGTTTGCTTTTTACTGAAGCCACGCCCCAAGATTATTACAAGTTATGACTTTAGTGTAAAATGTAGACGCCCCCCCTCTCAGGGATTATTCACAAAGCAATTTGAGTATCTCATGCTAATAGCAGGCTAATGTAGCCTGAGCATAGCCCTAAGCAAGATATTGGGTATCCTCGGTTCTTTTGGAATTTAAGCTTCAAATTCAAGATCAATTCGAGTTATGCCTTAAGTGTAAAATGTAAAAAACTAACAAGAAATTCCCCACTTACATTATTCATAAAGCAATTTGTGTTAATTTACACGTATAGATTTGTGTATCTTGTGCTACTAGCAGGCTATTGTAGCGTGAGCCTAGCCCCAAGCAGACATCGGGCATGCTTGCTTCGTTCTAAATCCACACCCCAATATTACAAGTTAGCACTTACATGACACCTCTTCAAGCAATTGTAGTGCCTCTTGATGTGATTTGACATGTTTTCTGTAGCTCTCTCTAGAACCGCATGAGGCTTTATACTACAACATGCATATATGCAGTGTGTTGTAAATAAACTTTGATGTGTAAAATCTGTGGAGTTCCCCTTTAAGCTGCGGAGGTTTTGATCATTTTGTCCCAGCATATCTCACAAAGCTTATGCCTTTGGGGCAAGATGTGCCCCCAAAGGGGCCAAAAAACCTTTTTTCATTCTGGACAAACACAAAGTCTAAATCATAATGTGACTCTGACTGCACTCTCATGGTCATATCTCATTGTATTGCAAAAGCTTCTAAGACTTCTCCCATCCTTTATGTGTTATAATATAACGGCACACTCCAGTGATCAACCTCCCTTGTGCTTTCATATTGTTTTGAAACGCGAGGAACAGATGTGGAAAAATGATGGAACTGCTGTGTTTGCTCTGAAGATGAACAAAACAAAAAACTGCGCTGGAAGAAGTCAGCATTTCTCCGGCATATAGTGCCCTAGAGCGAAAGAAACCGAACACCACGGAAGACTGTGCATTTGATCTATTATTTTTTATGACGCAAACGCATTTAGAAGTACGTACTGAGTCATTCAACAGTGAGAGGATTATGTTGTCCCTCGCCACCATGGTGCTGAGCAAAAGTGAGCCCTGCAGCAATCAGTTCAGGAAGCTTTAGCATCAGCCTTCTCTAAACTCAAGATGTCCTGGACTTTTTCTGCTGGTGCCACACAGTGTACACACATCAGACCTGCCTGAACTGTGATGGTAATCCTTCAAGGATTTATAGTGGGAGAGCCACAACAGCCCTGCCACAGACTTCCTGTGGCCTTCAGCTTTATTCAGTGTCTGCGACTGGCACAACTCGTTTGCTATACAGGAAGAAGATAGAATTGGTCGTTTTGTAACACACTTAAAACAACCTGATGTGACAGCGTGTATAACAACTGTGGTGCATAAAACGCCAAGGAGGCATGTTTCATTTGATCTGTTTTTCTTTTTGGAAAATAGACAAACGCTGCCACTTAAAAGCAGCAAGTTAAAGCCCCAAAACTTGAAATTTGATACATTTAGGTCAGACTGTTCAATGATAAAGGAGACATGAAGTGAACCATTAAAGTGAAACTAATTTTCTTAATTGAATTTCATCAGCAATAAATACCGAAGACTAATCAGTTTTCTAATCTATGTTCTATTATCTGTAACACCACCAGTGTGAAATGTACTTGGCAGCAAATTAGGACCAAGCATAGAAACTTTCTTCTTCTTCTAATTCTTCTTCTCTTTTTAAATCCTGGTTGCCCAGCGTGGGTGGCTTTGTTTTAATCTAATAAAATAAAGCAACTGTTTTATTTGAAAAAGATAATACTAGAATATGTTCAGTGAATTCAAACATGTCCTTAAAATGCATGAAGGAAAGATTTAAAATTGTAATTCTGAATTGAAGCCCAGTGACAACTGAAATTGGCATGAATGAAACAAGCAGTTAGAAACCTTTCTCAATGATCAACTCATGAAGAAGTGTGGTAACAGAGCAGCATTTGATCCCAAACCTATAAACTGCTTTTCACAGTGATTCAAAAAATTTGGTTATTATTGTTTTTTTTTTTTACTGTGTTCCCACTTAAATCTTCTTTAAGTGACAAGTCAGTGTCTTACACCATGCTCAACAAATTCAAACTATGGTACCTTCAAGATCGCATTTAGGCCACTGCATTCCTCTATTGCTCTTAACCTGAAATCTTACTTTCAAGCAGCCATAGCCTGCTCACATGTAATAGGCCTGTTAAACCTGGACTACAAAGCTAAACCAGAAAGCTTCAAGTACAAAAACAAAACAAGTCCCCTGCCTTCAGATTTTGCATATTCATATATTCTGTTCAATAGATTCACCAGTTCATGCAGCAGGCACACATACCTACCTTTCTGTTGTCTGAAAAACAATGATAGAATCTCCCACTGCTGTTTGGTTAGGGCACACATTGACTAAAATATGGATGTGACCAAATAATCAAGGAAAAATATTATGTTTGACTTTAATATTAACTACACATGATTTGACCCTTTACTGCACTCAAATAGCACTTATGAAGCTTTCACAAAGAACACCACAACTTGAACAGTTTGACAGGGCAGGTGTATCAATGTGCATCACTTATGAGGCTTAAATTCGATAAAGTATATTTCCCTGCCTTAAATCACATGGTGTCAATCATAATGTAAGACATTAAGATAACATTTTTTAAAAATACACTCATTCAACACTTTATTAGTTACAGTTTGCTAGTATTGGGTTGAACCCCCTTAATTCTTCATGGCACAGACTCAGCAAGGTGCTGGAAACATTCGAACTAAATTCTGGTCCATGTTGATGAGACAGCATCACACAGCTGCTGCAGATCTGTGGGCTTCACATCCATGATGTGAATGTCCTGCTCTATTAGACTGAAACCCAGTGACAAAATAGTGAACTCCTTGTTGTTTTTAAGAAACCAGTTTGAGATAATCTGAGTTTTTTTACTTGGCACATTATTCTGCTAGAAGCAACATTGTGGGCTTACGGGGATACAGTGGATGCAGTCGGCAACAATACTCAGGTGGGCTTTGGTATTTAAATAATGCTCAGTTGGTACTGTAAGTTCCAAATTGTGCCAAGAAAACATCACCCACACCATTACACCACCAGCACCAAGAAGGCAGCATGGATCCATCCCTTTGTGTTATTGCTGTGAGGTGATGTGTTTGAGGTTGTGATTTGATGCTATATAAATACAACTGAATTGTTTCCACCAAATTCAGACCCTCCCATCCAAATGTTGCCACAGAAATTGGGACTCATCAGACCAGACATGCGTTTCCAATGTTTTCTTGTGCAGTTTTGTTGACCCTGTTCAAATTGTAGCCTTAGTTTCCTGTTCTTAGCTTAGAGAAGTGGCACACAGTGTGGTCTTCTGATACTACGACTACTCTTCTGCATACCTTGGTTGTAATGTTTAAGTTATTGTTGCCTTCCTATGAGCTTGAAGCAGTCAGCTCCTTCTCCTCTGGACTCTGACATCAAAAAGGCATTTTTTTACCTGGAGAACTGCTGCTCATTTTCTCCCAAGAGGTGGTTTTGAGAGAAAATCCTAGGAGATGAGTAGTTTCTGAAATATTTAAAGAGCGTTCATTGTGGCGTTCAAAGTCACTTAAATTTTTCTTCTCCATTCTGATGCTCGTTTTGAACTTCTACCGTACATTGACCTACATTCCTAAATGCACCCAGTTGCTGCCATGTGATTGGCTGATTAGATACTTGTATTAACTGGTGGCTGGTGAATGCATATACCTACCTATTGGAGGCTACGGCATATGAATGTATACAGGTGATTTCTTAACCCATCAGTCAACGGAAGTAGAATGGATTTTTCTCTTGGTGTGTAATGTAGTTTACGTGACAACAGCTGTTCATGTAATTTGGTGTAAATTCAGCAAATTAACTGTCCTGTAAGTGAAGCAGGTTATTACGGTCATCATTTTACTTTTTAACAAGGCTGTTCTTACAGCCAGGCACGCCGACTGGAGTTTCATCAGTTTCCTTAGCCCGATCAATCTTGATCAATTGATGCCTATAACGGACAAATTCATCTCAAGGTAATGAAGACACTTAACAATGTTTTTTTTTTGGCATTGAAGCGCCCCAAGAAGCACTCTTGAAAACAAAAATACTGCTTGTCTGGTAACTTATCTAATTGCCACGGGGCATCACCTCCGCGTTAGATTTCCTTTATTAGTTTTCCGAGCCCAAATGAGGCTCATTAGCTGGCTTGCTCTAATTAGAGGACATATATCAGAAAACTCTAGGGTTTCTCACACTGCATGCTGGGAAAAATGAAATGCCATTAATCAATCTAGCTTCCTGTTCAACATTTTGGACAGTGGAAACAAACAAAATGCTGATCGAGTCAGTGATGCAGAAATGAAGGAAGTTTGATGAACAGAAAAAAAAGAAGAAAGCAGTGAGGTATTACAGACATGCTTTGGTGTAAAGGTTCTCCAAGGTCCATTGAAGTCAGGAGTACTTTGTAGTTTGTTGCAAGAACGTTGGTATAAATGAGTTGTTTTTTTTTTAAATTGAAGTTAATTAGCCAGCTGGTTGTTAATATTTAAATATTTCCTGATATTTAGAACATTAGCTTAAAAAGTGTTTCAGGCAATTTAAAGGGACATACTTTAAGTGTATCTATGTTTTAATTGCTTGGCTTGTGAAGAGCTGTGAGAAGCCTCAACTTACATGGAGGGAAGGCAAATGCAGCCAGCTGCTGGGAACCTGGAGAGATTCCAGTTCCGTAAAGAGAGCAGAAGTCTTAGTCAAGATCATTGTATGCTTTCAATTTTGCACAGCCCTATGCGTTCATTTCCCCATGCCATTTCTGTTTTCGAAATGACACTCCTTTTGTGCAGCTTTTGAGACCCTCATGCATTTTAACAGCTCTCATGTCATTTTCTAAAACGATCTTGTTACCCTGCGGGATATTTGTGATTCTTTTAGTCAGTTGCCAAATTGAAAAAAAAAGAAAATTTCTTTTTAATCCACTGGACTAAAAAGAACTCATCCTATGTTTTAATGATAAGCCCGTTTTCTTTGTAGATTTGCAGATAAATATTTGTCACTTTCAAATTATTCATTTTGATTTTTTTTTTACATTCAGCGTTGGCTTGCTTTTGCCACAGGGACTGGATGTTGTCATTTGTGGCCACCATGTGCGGTACTCTGAAAGCATCAAAGAAGGTTTAAAAAAAGTTCTTTTCTGTTCATTTCTCACAACACTGCAAAGTAAATACACCAACAGTGTCTGCATCTATTCTGGAAGCACAATATTGCTCTAAACAGTTTGGTGGACAAGCATCATTTCCCTTCAACAGAATTGAATGATTTTGTTTCATCTTATTCTCATTTTGTGCATAAATATTTTCACACTTCAACCATAATTCATTATTCTCTCATTTAAAAAAAAAACGGAGAAACGGAGGTAAAATTCCACTGGAGAGAGACATCCTGAACTCACAGTCTATCTTTGGTTTTGTTATTTAAAATTAACTCTTCATTTACCTGCTTGCTTAATTTGCTCTAAGTAGTGGCTAACATTAGTTAACCATCCGGTCATTCTACGTTGGGACATGGTTGAAGCTGATGTGTACAAAATATGTCCATCTGCAACCTCTCCATTACGTAGGAGGAGCCCTTATCTCATTGTCACTGGTCACTGGTATGGCTTTGAGAGAGAACACTTCTAAGCCTTCTGGCAACCTCTAATGCACTGAAGCCATTGAACAGGCAAGGCAAGAGGGGCTGTATTGACTTTGATCTGAAATGAGCGACTTTCATGGTCAATTTTACACGGGCTGCTAACTCTGCGCATCAGTTCATCCCGAGCCTTTCAGCCACGAGGAAATGAGATTCTTTCTTCACTTGATGGTCTACTGCAGTGTGAAGACCAGACGGACTCTTGTCTTGACACACACACACACACACACACACACACACACACACACACACACACACACACACACACACACACACACACAACATGCAGCTGACCTTGCATTGCGATACTTGTGAAGGCCTCAGTCCCAATTTAGTCAGTCCATTACGGTACCCACTTACTCTACCAAACCTCCTCAACTTATTCTAATATTAAGTTTCATACCATTTTGTGAAATGGGCATGGATTTTGAACATTCATTTTATTCAGCAGAAATGGTATTACGTAACGAGAACTGTACTGTAGAGGACACTGGAGCTGCTCTCCTTGTGACAAGGTTTGATTTAGGGCAACCAGACTAACTTAGTCATAAATCAAGGATCAGGGAAGCACAAATGAAAAGTAATCCTCTAAACATATCTTAGCTGATCCTTAAAAATCCTGACTCTTTTTACCCTAAAGCCTAAAAATGCCACCTTCCACCACTATAGAGTGATATTTTTTCCCATTTTAAATCAAAGTCTTTTAAAACTACTTCAGCCTGAAATCTAAATATCAAATATTAAAAAATTTATAAATCTACTAAATATTATAGTTTTTGGATTTTAACCCTTTAAAAAAGAGGGACTCCAGCAGCGGTGGAGCAGAAGTTGCAAATGAACACACTGTGGTCTTTGCATATAAAATTCCACATGGTGCTCCCAACTCTTTTTATTCTGTTCATGCAAAAGTCAAACTGCCCTTACATTTGCTGATGAGAAGGGCTTGCAGCAGCACCCTGCAGATTTGAATTGATTGATTTTTTTTGAACTGTAAACTGTCCAAAATGAGCACCCCAGTGTTTCCCATACAGGTTTGTCATGGCCACAATTTGCTGCAGGATTTCATCCATCAGCAGCAGTGCATAGCGGGTGGCATGGTGTGTAGGTCCCGGGCTCAAACCTCTGGTTGCTGGGACATAGCAGAGCGTTGCAGTCTTTGTCAGAGGCCAAAATATGGAGATGGAGAAGTCCATCCTGTCACTGCTTCAACCATCTTCCCTCCACTCTCACCTTCAAATGAGTCATAGTTATGCTCTAGCTGGTCTGTTTCTTTGTCGGAGGCCTTCTTCATGTCCTTAGAGGAGGATGAGGCGGCATCTTCACACTCGGAGTGCACGATCATTTCCAGAGCCTCCTGTGTGCTGTGAAGTCTTGCTATCTCCAAAATGACTGCTCCAGCACTGCTCATACTTCTTACCATGGCTGCAGGGCAGCAGCATAAACTACCTGAGCGAGAGCCAAAATAAAGTCCAATTTTGTTTTTTATGATGCAGAGACGTGGCCTTCTAAGAGAAAAGACTTGAAAGTGGACATCACACACACACACACACACACACACACACACACACACACACACACACACACACACACACACAGATGCCTGTGCACACACTCACACACCATTGACCAATCTCAACAGTGGCACACACTTATCCTTTCAGTAGCATTCTTGGAGAAATCAAAAAAAAAGTGTGATATTTAACTGCATGCTTTGAATGGTTAAAAAGTAGTGCCACCTAGTGGGCAAATATAAAAATTAAAAATTGAAGGCGAGTAGTCTGAAATAAAATCTTAACATAAAGGCATGCGTTACTTGATGTCAAGATAAATGTGGGATCAAAAATGGTATTTTCAATGATTTTCAATGGAGCATTTGTGGCAAATCCATGACCGATAATGTTCCAGTGTGTGTTTTTTTTATACAGATATGCTTTTATTACATGTGTTTGGGATTACTGTCATGTTGAAAAATTGTTGAAAATCTGATTGTGCTTTTCTTTGTTCATAATGCCATCAGTTGTAACAACATCTCCAAGTGGTTGAAACGCAGCTCCAGACCATGACAGAGCCTCCACTGTGTTTTACAGGAGGCTGCAGACACTGTTGTACTGCTCTCCTGATGTCCTTCCTACATACTGATGATGATTTCATCCAAAACTTTAAAATTTGGATTCAACACTCCACAAAACCTGTTGCCCCTGATTTTCAGTCCAGCTCTTATAAATTTTGGCACACATATGACTAACGTCTTGACAGCCACCCTTAATCTGAGACCATTTCTCTGTTAATGAGGCTTCAGTGAACAGTAGATGGATAAACTACGATGCCACAGGCATCTCACAGATCCTGTATGAGGTCTTTGCTGGATTTGTCCTTAATTGTTCTTTAAGGACAAGATTTTCATATACTGTTCATGTGCTGTAGATAGTTTTTCAGCACTGCCACGTCTTATTTTGTCCTCCACTTGAGCAGTTTCCAAAATTTTAAAAATACACTTTTGGATAATAGGTCTTTGTGAATTGATTTGTTGATGCTAAAATGCTTTTATGCCTGTCACACTGTGTTAACTTACAATTTTTTTTATTCATTCAACAGAAGAAATTGGAACAAATGGTTTGTTTTTGCAAAGGTTTTTATTCTTTGGTAAGGTGTCTTTTAAGTGTGGATAAAACACTGCCTCTTCCATTGAGTTTTATGCCTTTTTTATACTTTAATGATTCACGGGACAGTATTTAGTGGTTTAACAAAAATAAAAGCAACATTCCTCTGAAAATGGTCACGTACACAGGATGACTGAAAAATAGTGAAAAAAAGAGCAAAAACCTTTTAAAGACTGAAGAACTTTTGTTCAAGACCACTTTAAATATTCTGTCTCCTTTGAAGGAAAATATAAAGAAATGAGTGGTGACTCAAGACTTTTGCGCAGAACTCTATGTTTTAAATTGAGAGGAAACCATTTGTTACCTGGGAGGTCGGTGGGATCCTGGGAATATGGCTACTAAATTGCATAGTGTTGCTCTTGTCACACATCGTAAATTAATATTCATCTATTTTCTTCCAAGTTTTCTCTCACCATTGTCTCCACCTAAAGAGATAAAATGTTCGAGGTAGCTGAAACCTAAGCCAGCGCATTGGTATGATGATAACACCTTCTAGATATACTGGCGGCAAACTTGGCTCAAAATGTGAAAATACTGAATTTAAAAATTTGATCCGTTTCCGTAAACATCACCTTCTTTTTCAGCTAGACTGCAAGGACATACCTTTGAAGATGAAATCCTCACTGCTGGTTAAAAAAGTAAAAATAACCCCTTTGATTCCTCCCCTTAAGGTTGCCATTGGTAATTCTATGTGACTAAATCACAGAGTAACATACATACACACTGCTGAAGTTTCAAACGAGGCCAACTGGAAGGAAGGAAATCAATTGAAAAACTTTACAGTACACTTTGGAAGATTATCCAAAAAGTCTGTGCTCAAAGAGACAGAGATATGCTGCCAACAAAAATAGACCATAAGGAAGAGAAAAGGAGGCACAATATCTGCTCTGAAACATGTCTCAATCTCTTAACTAGTAAACAGAAGAGACATATTTTTCTTGAGGGAATAATGTGCCTCTTGACGCTTGAAAAAATAGTCTGCAAAAATGGAACGCATTCAGATTTGGTAGCTAAGCTAATGAACTAAAGCATACAAAAGCCAATGATTGTCCAAAGACGAGGTCATGTATATACAGAGATAATTATATTTTAAAAGATTTCTATTAAAAGTAGGACCTGAACATTATCCTGTTATTTTCTGGTCAAAAAGTACAAGTCTCTCTCACACACACACACACACACACACACACACACACACACACACACACACACACACACACACACACACACACACACACACACACACACACACACACACACACACACACACACTTCTGATTATATATGGTTCCAGTTGAAAGGGGCTGTGTCATCTTCCAGCTTTTTTAGGAGCCATGCTATGTGGAGCATCTCTCCCAGTGGTTCGCTTGCTAAAGAGCTTTGGCAAGTGGGAGATGCAGTGGGGGTGAAGTTTAAGGATGAAATTAATTAAAAATGCAGGAGAACATCAGCAGACTCTTTTCTCAAAGCAGGCACTCTCACGCTCTCTTCTGGTACGTGTCACATAAAGTGCATTTTCAAATCATCTGCTGTACAGTACTGCTCTAGTCATTTGGCGTTGCAAGCTCACCGTTCCGTCAGAGGCTGGATAGGCTGGGATGAGATAAAGAAGAGAAGCATCTCCGATACTTCAGCGTGCTTTTGTTTTGTTACTGCAAAGGAACTTAGCGGTACGATAGTCTTTTAGTGAGCATTAAGCTCTAATTTCGCTTACTTAATCATCAGCAAGAAGAAGGGAAAACTCAAAAGATATGATTGATGCTAGGTTAACTGTTTTCCTCTCAAACCTCTCTCTTTGCTGATGGCATTGTCTTTT
The DNA here is from genome assembly GCF_964374335.1 of Astatotilapia calliptera. Taxonomy (NCBI): domain Eukaryota; kingdom Metazoa; phylum Chordata; class Actinopteri; order Cichliformes; family Cichlidae; genus Astatotilapia; species Astatotilapia calliptera. Next base: position 27,826,055 of record NC_137441.1, read on the forward strand.
ATTGTAACGCCTTTTGAGATCCAAAAATAACTTTGACTCATTAATGAATCAGCACGATGTTATTGCAATGATCATCAGCTTCACATGTGAATACAGAGTGAAGATGCATGTTTATACATATGCAGTCCTGTGAAAAACTAAGTACACCCCTATTGCCCGTAAGCTCACAGGTGCTGCTAGTCAGCTGCACTTGATCAAAGGATCATCGGCGAGTGTGAGCACTTCTATAAAAGCTGACGTTTTGGCAGTTTGCTGGACTAGAGCATTCAGGTGTACACAATATCACAATTTTCCCACTAACCCCAAGGTCAGACCGAGCAATGCTCACAGAAACTGCAAAAAAGCCAACAGCTACATCTCAGTCTCGACAGGCCTCAGTTGGCATGTTAAATGTTAAAGTTCAAGACTGAACAAAACGTATTCGGAAGTGTTGCCAGCTGAAAGTTTCTTCTTGCTAAAATCAACGTGGCAGGATGGCTTAAGTTTGCAAAGTTTTGTCTGAATAAAGCACAAGACTTCTTGAGCAGTGTCTTGTTGAAAAAATGAGACCATTATTTTTCTCCCATCTTATCCTTCTGAGTCAACTCTTTTCTTTTTGTCTCTAGTGTCTCATGTTTAGTTTATTTCCCTTCCTCTCTCATTGTCTTTGATTATTGTCACCTATGTCTCGTTACCTCTCTGTGTCCACTTCCGCTAACAACCTTGTGTGTATTTAAGTCCTGATTTTCCTTTTCCCCAGTGTCTGTTGCACTCACCTCTCAGTGTTTCGAGACAGTGGTGGCTTCCATTTGCTTTTCTGATGGACTTTTCACCCGCCAAAATCCAAAGCTTGCTTTTTGTTTAGATTGCCTGTCTCCTTGTGTCTGGATGTGGGTCCTAAACTCTAATTTATGATGATAAACATTTTTAAGCTAATAAAGGTATTATATGTATAGAGCAGCAGAAAAGCCAAAAGGAATAGTAGCATGCATACTGATACCATGTCATAACTATTGTTATTATAAACGTCCCTTTTTGCTTTCCCCATTGCCTAAACTAAAAAAAATTCTAAAAAAATCAATTCTGTATTATTGACAGAGAAAAGTAAAGTTAGTGAATCACTACATTATTTCAATCTTCCAAAATCTCAACCTATCTTTTCAAGGTTGAAATTTAAACTATATAGCTATAACCATGTTACCACAGGTCATTCAAATACAGCTAATCCACAGCAGTCAACATCAATAGCTTTTTTCTTTAAGAGCAACAAAAAAAAAGAAGTTACTTTTAATTTAACTTTTTCTTGGTGCTTATATACACAGACACATATGCTAGCATAGAAAATGAAGGCTTTTAATAGAATAACAATAGAATTTATTTTATCATAATCTGTTCCCAGTATAAACCAATTAATTAGCTTAAACCTGTTTATTTTGAAAAACCGCTAATGCTCTGCCCAGTGTTGGGACTAACTCGTTATTAAGTAACACGTTACAGTAACTACGTTATTATTGTGGTAACGAGCATGGTAACTAGTTATTATGCCAAAACCAGGAACTCGTTATTCGTTACTTCGTGTGGTGGCTATCGCTTCTACAGATTCAATAACATTAGCAAGTGGTGGAGGCCAGCAGGTGGATGAGGGAAAGGGGAGGCAAGAGGAGAGACCCGAAGCGGCCGCCCGTCCGAGTATCAGGTGAACTGAACTTCAGGTAAGAAGACCTGTAGTCTATCTGGGTCAGATACCAAGTTTAGGTGTAGTTTATTTTCGTTATGCTGACTTTTTCCGTACTGCGTGCTAGCTAGCATAACAGAGTTTCTATACAGCTGGGTGGGTGCTATGATGTTACTGATGTTGAACTTTATTTTGTTCATAAGGTTAATTATTAGAGTTGCCAACCATCCCGTAAAAAACGGAATCGTCTCGTATTCAGAGAAAATATTGCGCGTTTTCGTATTGAGGTGAAAAGAAACACAGTTTCATTCTCCCCCCTCCCTCTCCTGTTTCTACTTCAATCATGAAACTGATCAATGATCAGCTGATCGGCTTTTCTCTCTTGTTTGTTTATCGCCCACTTTGCGCCAGAAAGAGGAAACCAGCGGAGGTCACGCTAAACAACAGCAGCACGTTTAAGCTTGATCAGCTGTTGTTAGAATTTACTTTCTAGTATCAGCTGGTGTTTGCTGGAGCCACAGCTGTGAAAGCTGCTGGTCATGATGTCGGTTTGGTTATCTGATGAGAGGGAAACATGAAGATGAAACCAGGAGATGTCCTTACTGAATCATCAGAGCTGATGGAGAAACAGGTTTACCTTTTAGGTGACATGAATGAGTTGAAGGGAAGTTATGACCTGTTTCTGAGAGATAAATAACACCAGGATGTATGCTGTATGCAGCTCATCTGCAGTCTGGTGTTACCTACATCTTCCTATTCAGAAGGCGGAATTTCCGAGTCCTGAGTACAATCGAAAGCACCACGACTGCAGTTTTTGTGTTGGATGTAAAAAGCAGGCTAGAATCATGGCGGCGGTCAACGATCCAGGCGTGGGATTTCTCTTGTGGAAATATGCACATTATCTTTTCCTTTCTATTGATAGGTGGCACAGTGCACTTGTGGCAAGTAAGCAAGCTAGAAGACTGGCAATCTTGCTGGGTATCCAGTTACGGAAGCAACACATTAACAAGAGAATTCTGAGTAAAACCAAAGTTACTTTCCCTAGTAACTAGTTACTTTGAAAGTAACGAGTAACTTGAAGTAACTGAGTTACTTTTGATAGAAGTAACTAGAAATGTATCTAAGTTACTAATTTAAAGTAACTTACCCAACACTAGCTCTGACAGAAAACGTTAGAAAATGTAGTTTTTTGGTCACTGTCTGTAATAACAGTGATTGAGTAATATTCCTCTCTATGTCACCATGACTGGTTGCATTGTTTTTTTTACAATTTCATTTGGAAGATTATTATGATTACCCAATTGTGGCATCTTTAACAAGCAAGTTAAGACTAAGTTAAAAATCAGCAACTCGTTAGCTGAAAGTTTTAAGCTTGTTTTAAACACACCAGAAGAGGTCATTTAAATATGAGGTCTTTGAGATGGTTGAACTACAAACCAGTGCTTGGCCAGACTCATGAAATCTTCCTGCCAATCCTTTAGCACACTGAAACCAATCAATCAATCAATCAATCAATCAATCAATCAATCAATCAATCAACACCTATTGTCATGGAAATGTTAACATCCACTGAGGTAATCTGGGAAATGATTTGAGCTGGTGTTATTACCCCCATCCTTTTCCTCACCATGAAGCTTTAAATTTGATTACTGCAAATGTAATTAACAACAAACTCTGTGTTGACCTCAGAGATTAACTTTTGTGTAATATTTCATTAACTCTGTCAAAAGGCTGCGAGGGTTCTGTCACCCATGGAGCAGTGTCAATGTACAGCGTGCCACTCACTGAGGATTATGATTTTGGTCATGCGGTATTTTTGTCTGTACTCCTTTTTTTGGTCATTATCTAAAGACCACTGGCCTGATAATGTCCACATAACATTGCAAATCAGAGTGAGAGTCTGGCTGTTACAGTACTCTAAATCTAATCCTTTTTTTTCTGCCATTTTCTTGTGTATGTAAGCCTCAAAGACCATAAAATCAGAGACTTCATTGCTAGGCAACTAGTCTCTGCACAGAGATGGGGAGGGTTTTCTGTGTTTACTGCCAGAGATCTGCTGCTAGTGGGAGTTTCAGCCTCTCCAAAAGAGAATACATAAAGCAGATACCGGTGATTTATGAAGACTTTAAATAGTTCCAAGTAATTGCAGCATCCCACAGGAACATGTATAACTTGACCATATTAGAGGTGTGTCGTAGCCCATATTGTTTGACTCGGGCTCAAAAATGGCAAATGCAAGTCTTGTGGTTAGAGACGGCCTTTTGTATTACCATGCTGTAAATACTGGGCAGAGTATAGAGGGAGTGGAAGCTCTCTGGAGAATGGGAATGATGAGGTAATCATTCACCCTGATCTGAATTAATAAGGCCTCATTAGGCAGTCGGAGACACACTGCGGCGCTGAAAAGAACCACAGTGTGGATTTACCCTATCATCTCCTCCTGTTGGATTTGGCTTCTGCAGCCCGTCGGCGCACATCGTGTTCGTTGGAGAGCGCCGCGTCTCATTCGCACTTGTGCATTAGCCTGATCTAAGATACATGGGAGTTGTATGTCTGCTGCACGGACAGCCATGTGTTACATACTTGTGCTTTGTCACAAGATAAAGCACTTGCACACCGGTCTTTCAAGTGAAATAAAGATGAGAGATCATTACACTCAATTTTGCTACCGGTGCTGATTACATTACATATTCCATTCTGTTGTCCCGGTATTAGAATAGCCTGTCAGTAAGTCTTTGCTTTGAGTTTGCCAATGCAAGTGGCGGGTCAGTGTGAGAAGGCCCGGAATCTCCAAATTCCCAAAAGGCAACTTCAGCTGTCAGCAGTCTTTCAGGATATGAACCCCTTTGAAGTGAGCCTAAATGTGCAGACAAGCCCACAGACAATCACGCGGGGAGGGGGATAGATTAAATGGCCAAAGACCCCGTCGCAATCTAGATTTCATTACCCGGAATAAACACGTTGCATCAGGGCCTCAGCTTTTGTCTCTCTGCCAGTCTGTTTTGAAATTCAATAGATTGTAGTGGAAGATCTCTGAGGAGTGGCAGCGAGAATTGTTTCATGGAGTGGAAGCCTGTGGTTTTGGTTTTATTCCCAGGGAGTACTTGGTCGAGCAGACTGAAGGGCACTTTGGTTCAGAAAGCACCCCACCTCACCTCTGTCTAAGTGGATGTGACAGGTAGTCATGAAAAGAAAAAAAACAAAAAGATCGCAACAAAGACACAACAATGAAATTACTGACATAAAAACCCCTGACTGTCCTGGCGTTTTAAAGCTGAGCTTTTCTCTCTCCCTCTCTCTGCATTACACGTACATGCCAGGCATTTATAGCACAAGCAACCAGGAGAACCACGTGAGAGTGAAAATATGCAGTCGATTCATATAAAACGTGGCCAATCCATAAAACAAAATATTGGAAAAATGTATATTTCCTAAGAGTATCACAGACACTGCTTTTTTTCAAAGAAGCAGAAAGAAACTTGGGGGTAAATTATTGACGATTTAGTCATTAGCCTACTTCTGCTGTTTAGACAAAATTAGCCACAACTAAGAATAAAGCAAGAAATTAGGGCCAGACACTTGGAGACATGACTGAAATAAGCACATTGTGTTCAAATTTTATCCGTTACTTATGACAGGTGGCTAACAATAGCATTACAGACAATATGAACTGTGTCACTGATATGACGCCACATCACTTAATACTGTTTACAACATAACACAATAATGTGGCCGTACCTGGCAGGTTCTTACTTGTACAACTGCGAAAAGACGACGAAATTCTCAGTAGAGGGGTGATTTATAGGACAGAGCCACGCTGTCTTTCAGGGCAAGATTTACATCGCTGAGCACACTGAGAAGATGAATGCAGAGTCACAGAGAGGCCAAAAATGAATCTCTTTAAGATCGAACATTGAGTCAGCTGACACAAAGATGCCAGAATGGAGGCTAAAGCGAAGGAGGACAGAATGAAGGCACAACGGTGTGTTTTGATAGAATCTGGAATCAATATAAACTACTATAATCATGTTAGGCTTTCTGTACTGAAGTCTTTTAATGACAGTAATCACACATTGATCCAGAATATAGCATGTCACAAAGTGCCTAGAGACTCCTTTCACCCGGTTTCCTGGTGCAGTATCTATTGATTGCTTTCATATTGTGTCATCCTTCAGGCCATGTTTAAAAATATCGGAAATGGGAATGTATCGCACTTGACTGAACTCACAAGATAAAAATGATTAGTGTTTCTTACACTCATGCTGACCCCATTTTTCACTTCTTTAAATGAAAACATTGTCGGCACTGTCATATTTATCTCTCTTAAAGCGAGCAGCCAATTAGCTTAGCTTAGCACAAACCTGGGGAAAAAACGGGGCACATCTATCATACCTGAGTTAAAATTTGACATATTAGGGTATTATGTGCCTAATTTCTGCTCAAGGACCTGTGACTTCCTGGAGTCTTGCCAGAATGGCTGGCCTTTAATGCATCAAAACCTGCACTTCAGTTCTTTAAATTGTGCTAGTAAAATGTGGAATAGCAAGCAACTGAAACATTTTCAAGTGCACATGGAAATACACAGAGTTTGTACAATTTTAACAAGCTTGAAAGTCGATATTAGCTACAAACACCTTTATTCTTTGATACAGCCTGAACTCTCTTCTTCTAACTTCTTTCAGTAGTCTTCAGGAATAGTTCTCCAAGCTTCTTGAAAGACATTCAAAGCTCTTCTTTGGATGTTGGCTGCCTTTTGTTCTGTTCTCTGTCGAGATGACCCCACACTGCTTCATTAATGTTGAGGTCTGGGCTCTGGGCAGGCCAATCCATGACTGATAGTGTCCCATTCAGTATGTTCTTCTATCCAGGTATGCTTTTACTGCACTGGCAGTGTCTGTGAAATCATTGTGATGCTGAAAAGTGAAACTGCTGAAATGCTTTCCAGATGGCAGATCAAAATCTGATGATGGTTATCTGCGCTCATGCTTCCATCAGTTTTGACAATATTCCCAACACCACTGGCTCAAATGCACTCTCAAATCATGGCCTCCACTGTGTTTTACAGATGGCTGTATCTCTTACTGTATTTCTGTCTTAAGGCCATTTCCAATTCTTCTTTCTGAATCTGTTTGGTTAGGCATTCATTTTTGACACTCACCAATTGATGGCAAATCTAATGAGTTAAGAAACATTTTTATATCTTCTGTATTGGCTTGTGCAGGTTTTGTGTATAGCATTTTGTAATAGGTTTGGAATGCCAAGTCAATTCCCTCCAGGTCACTTTGTAATTCCCAGTTTGGGGATCAAGGACTGAGCATAAAGAATGCGTCATTTGCTTTTTACGAAGTTTTCTAGCAAGTAATTTTGTTGCCCTTGGCCCCGTTTCATAATATGATTGTCTCAAAAATTTGTATTTTTTTCTCTTCTTCTTCCTGATATATATCAAGAATTTGTTTTTTAATTTTCTGAATTTGTTTCAAGGTCTGGTCAGATTGAGTCTTTTTGTGTCTGTTTTCTAAATCTTTTAGTGTATTTTCAAGTCCATTTAGCTGATTCTCTTTAGCTTTCTTCAGAGCTGCACTTAGTGATATAAATTCAAATCATAATTTGGTTGTAGGTAGACTGAAAGAAGAGTTACCATTTTGCCCTCTATTTTACCTTGAATTAACACATATCTGTCTTCATTATCCTTTACTTGTCTGGTAAGTTCAAAATGTAGGGAGTTGTGTAACAATACCGCAACTCCTCTTTTGTTACCTGTTTTAAAAGAGCTGTAAAATGTATTTGTGAATCCAAACTTCTTTAACTTCTCATGCTCTGTTTGAGATAAATGACAAATGAATACACAATCTGTATTTTTTCCCGCTTTATCTTAGACATGACTTCACTCCTCTTAACAGGGTTGTTAAGTCCGTTTACATTCCATGAAGCTGCTCTACAGTCACAGTTACTCATACCGGTATTTCCAACCAATTACGTCGACGCTCCGAACATAGAACTATAAGAACAAAATAACCACAAAAACTGAACATATGTTACCTTGACTTCCACTCCTGGGGCTTTATAGTGCCCTGTCATTCTATAGTGTCCATTCTTACAATATTGGAGAAAAAATCCTACCATATGTAGGAGCTCCATCGCTGCATCCAGCAGCTTTCTCTTGTCTCTGAACATTTTAAGTATCTCTCTCGGTCCTGATCAACATAGTCTGTTTTACATGACACAGGTCTAACACAAAAAATGGTATAAAGTAAAATCGTTACGGGAGCAATGCGTACAATGCCAGCATATGGTAGAGGCATTTCTTTATAAATCTTAAATAGGACGCAATAGAAGGGCTAAACACCTCTTCCTCTATTATAATAAACTGAGATTAGGAAACAGTACTTACAGAGCAAAAACATGTATTTTAGCCGCTTAGTCCAGTGAGGCTTAACACAAGATAGTTTATACTTGTTGTCTGAGAAATCCACGAAGCCTTCCAAGGACACGTTCGGAGTGTGAGCTATCCGTTTTCTCCCAGTGTGCACTTCGGGTGAGAACCTGTTCCCAGTTGACGTCCCCGCAGTGTGGCAGCTCCACAGCGTAACCCTGCTTCTTCATATCCTCTGCCACTTTTGATGCACTCTTGTACAGGCGTGGACTGCTCTCCCAATAAATTCTCATTTTAGCTGGGTATGGTGTCTGGAAACGTATTTTTTGTTCTTTGAGGATCTTATATTCTTTGAGGTAAGTCGTGTGTAAATGTGATAGTTTTGCCCTCATAAGAAATTTTCTTAGCCCAAGCTGCTCTCAGGATTTTGTCTTTTATGTCACACACTTAGCATGTAGCTAAGTGTGAATGCTTACATGAAGTGAATTACAACTTCATATAACTACTAGCATGGCTGAAATCTCTGAGACATGAGCTGTAAAATGACCCCTCATAAGCTGTGCACGCTATAGATATCATTTAAGCTAACTGTTTACCAAAGGGACAACCACATAGTTTCACCTTTTTCTCAAAGATTAATCTTGATTAAGTCTGAAAGATTTATTACCAGGTGAAGTCTACTCTCAAAGGGCTAGTACAAGTTTAATAAAATGATTTATCAGTTGATTAAACTAAGAATGTGAGAAACAGTCACTTATTTAAATGAGAATATTTTTCTTTCTAGCTTTCTGTGAGAATTAGTATACCCTGAGGGGATTACTGTGGCTAAAACTGACTTTGATGAACTTCTTAAAGGAAGTACTGTTTTATGGATTAATATATAAAAATTACCCCCAAGAATTGTCATTTCTGATCATGAAGAAGAAAACAGTGAAATTGCTTTTTTTTTCATTTAGTTTCAAAAGTCATCAATAGGGAAATAAAACTTTAATTGATGTCATTTCTTGCCTGGTGTGAAAATTAGAATTCATCCCAGGGGAGATGCATTTTGGGGCAAAACAAATTTTGTCAAAGCACTGTGAAAGAGCTATTAGGCGCCAAGTGTTCAGCACATGAAGTGTTGAAAGTTTTATTAACTATGTGTGTTGTTTGGGAGGTTGGACTTTTCTTAGTATGTGCCTGAATGGTCTCAGGAGAGGAATAAGAAAGCAAAGCAGCTGAGCATTAAAGCTGCAGGCGGTGAGAATGAACAGTGCGCAGAGTAGGACGGCATCACGGCAGCCCTTTCAGGCCCACACAGTCTACACAGGAGGGATAGCACTTAAGCAAAAAGCCATTTATCTGTTAAACACACCCTCTGGATTATTTATCGCTGTCGTACAAGGCACCCATCCGCTGAAATCTCAATGTCCTCCCAGCTGCTGGCTCTGCTCAGGTAAATCAAAGTGACTTTTTCACTGAATGAGGTATGTAAAACCATTAGGACAAATTGCAGGAACCCATAGGACCTGCCGTTTTCCCCACATTCTGCTGAGAAGCGGTGGGCGTTGTGTATCACAAGAGACACATCAGCTTTGAAGGGGGAGTTCATGCTGTTGCGGTCGCTTGTCACATAGGCTGCTTTATATTTAAGTGAGAATTCTCAAGAGAGGCCTGACTAATGGCTCTATATCAATGCGCATCCACGTGCTTTGTCTCTCTGTGACCTTTCAGCATTATTGCTATATGCGTTGGCTGCTGGAGCATTATGCATACTTAACTGTTTTTTTTAAGAAGTGCCGGGGTCGTGGGTTTGACAGAAATGTTCATCATTGCCAGTGACTAAAGCTTTACCTGCCAACACGCTACTCAAGTTGATGTCCTTGTTTTGAAGTGATTTTTTTTTCTGTACAGGCAAAAAGATGCTGGGCAGATGCAAATCAGTAGGCTCCCTTAATTGACACAACATTACTCTAGGCTGGTACTGAGCGTGGGTCAGATGAATTAGAAAGAAGGAAGAGAGGTGTAAGAAGTCTGCACGTGTAGGAGCATATATGAATAGCAAATTGATGTTTTCTGCTGTTTCTGTAAGAAAGTGAAACAAGAGTTTAATAAGAATATCCAAAAACAGTTGTTCAGCTGGTTTACTTACTATTGAATGTAAAAGGTAGATGTCAGTTTGTGGACTGCTGTCTTGAAGACTCTAGTTGTGATATTAGCTACCAACTAATGCTAGCACTGGCTAGCTTGTTTGGTTAGCAAGGGTCATCTGTGATTTACAATGATATTAGCTGTGTCCAAATTCAGGGGCCGTATCGTTCGGAAGACCTGGCATTCACGGTCTACGTGGGAGATTAATAAACTCAGCCATCTGCTCCTTGCTATCTAAAATATAACACGACATTGGCATAAGTTCTTGACCATCTCACACTTCTGTTTAATCCGTTTTCTGTTTGACGTGTATTTAGCTGTGTGAAAACTATAACTTTAATCTCAGCCAAACAGAAAAAAGTCAAAGAATAACATTTTTAAGTTATGTAAGTGACTTATATATCATGTTTAACTTGAGTAGCAAAAGACCACGGTAGGGTTGAAAACACCAGCTCTAGAGAGCCTTGACCTCCCAGTCAGCTATTGAGCTGTTGGGTAACACGTCTCCAAAAACATCGGAGCACTATTGCAAATATGTGATTTCATGATAAATCGAGCAGATATTTGAAGTTTACAGAGCTACATTCTCGCCTGAAAATATGTTAAAACTTTATTTTGTGACCCAGAAAGAGTAATATTAAAACTACGTAGCTGCCGCCATTTTTGGAAACTGGAATTGGTTGGCCTGCGCTATAAATTCTGGGATAGGTTGGGCCACGAAGGATGCACCTGACCCATCCTTCAAATCTAGGGAAAAGGAGGACGCATTTGTCAGCCGCATTTGAAGGAGTCTACAAATTTGGACAGCCTTCGGCGCGTCGCTGTGACATAATCGGCATATAAATGCAGCCTCCAAAGGATGCGGCCCGTGGATTTGGACACAGCTACTAACTGCGACACTGACTGACCAATTACTTTATAGTAGTGTAAAACCTAATGCTGGAAAAGACCACTAGCACCTAGCTGTCACTCAAAAGGCCCACGTCCCTGAGTATAATGTTAGGCCTTGGGTTAAATAAAAATTCACTGTACTGAGCATCTTGGCCTTGGAAATTTGATGTTTCGGACGTGACAAGCGAGGAGCAGATCTGACTGAGGAATCAAGGTAACAAGGAAGGTCTGCCCCAAAGCATCCTCTTCTTTATCATCCTTTTTTGTTTTTATGTGGACCATCGTTTAGAAAATGAACATCATGTTTTATTCTAGCTGGTTCTCATTCCCAGGGTGTCAAATCTGCTTGGCTCATTATGCGAAAGGTGTCCTTCAGCTGCTTATCTTGACTCACAGAGTTATGTTATTGGTGAGGCAACCCCCTAACAATTCCAACCTTGTTGTTTTTTCAATGAGTAGGGTTACTGTTGTGAAAGGATTTTTTTAATTTTATTTTTTTACACCACAACCATTTTCAAGAGCGAGTGAAAATGCAGTGAACCAACACCAAACAACATATTGTATGTAGCCAAACACACTTGCTTGCCATTAGAAATAAAGACATTGTCATGCATTTCTGCATTTACTTGCATTTACTTTTATTTTCAAACTCAAAAGCCATGTCCATCTTTTATATACAGTCTACTTACAGAGCTAGCCTTCTCTGGCCATTCCAGGAACTTATGTTTTTTGCATTTTTGCATATTATTGTGCTTTTCCAATGCCTTTTTTTCTTTGTTTCTTTTCTTTTCTTTATTGCTCTTCTATTTGGGAAAAAAAAGGAGCTGTCCCAGTAGATACATACACTACATGCCCTGCTGGTTCAGCCAAGCTACAATGCAAAATTATGCACCTTATTAAAATTAAATTTATGAAAGAAAGAATTCATGGCTTTATTCTGGAGCTGCATGTCTTTAATAGTGCCCTATTCACCTCCATGGTTTTCAAGTCCTCAGAGCATAGAGTGTAGCTATTCCAAGGTCTGCTTGCTGAAAAACTACAGATGGATGGCAAATTAGAATAAAACATGAATTAATTAGTGGAGAAACACAGGCCCAATAAGTGCTACCATAGAGGAAACAAGGGTTCCCTGTAGAGTTTGATGAGTATGCAAGTGACGTGAATCATATCTGATGGCCTTCACAGTCACCAGATCTCAGCTAAACAGTCATGAACAAGTGGTTTAGAAGCATTTGTTAAAATAACCAAAGGATCTAATGTCAGTCTGGCTGTGCCGCTTCTTTTTACCCCATATTTTTATTTCACCCTCCCCTTGATTTCTCTTTGTTTTCTTTGTACGTCTTGCTGCCTTTGTGTGTTCGTGGTCGATGTGGCACTTCTTCTTCTCCTGCTCTATCAACGCTATTCCAACAAATGTGAGCATCTGTGGCTCATCAGCTCATCATCCTGCAGTGCATGTGGACTGGCCCTCCAGTTATCTCCACCAGGTCATTCTGCTATCTATTGTCGTAGTTGAGCCAAGGCCTTGTGCTCGGCTTAGTTTTAATTTGCTCCTCGTGTCTATTGCTCTGAACTAATTTTTCTCTTTTCTGTTTAAACCGGCCAACTCATCACCTGCTGCAGCCAAGCTTCTACTCTCCAGCACCTCTTCAGTAACATTTACCTGCCTGCCCCGCCACACTCTCTCTCTGCCTCCACCATCAGCTGCATGCCAGCTCTGATCATCCTGCTCTGGTTTTCCCTGCCTTCTTATCCTGCATGCTCCATCTCAAAAGACTCATCACATCCAAACCCGACTACTTGAGTGTTCACAATAACGGCCTTTCTGAATTGCCAGCCTGATTGTGCGTGCTCTGGCTTTGCCAGAAATTTTATTTATTTTCAACAGCCAACCCCAAATTGAGTGATTTTGTTTGTATCTTCTCAGTGAAATTACAGTTTGTTTTTTCTGGGAGCTGCTGTTATGTATTAATAACTTTCACTGGAAAGCCAATCAAAAACCATCATGCTGTCAGCGTCACAATGTTAGCAAGAAGCCAGAGCCAATCATTCACCTCACGGTTCATTAACAGACTGATGAGACTGGGAGCTATGACCTAGCGGGAAGTAAAGACTGAAAGTACAAAACAATGAGTGTAGCTGGGGCTGAGAGCAAGAAAGTGGGATCAGCCAATGGCCCAGTAGGAGCCTGCATGCTGTGACGTCATGGTGAGCAAACTGCTGGCAGTTAGTATTAAAGTGACATAAAAAAAAGAAAAGAATGTTTAAACTGAACCGAAATGCAGCGCTCCCTCTGTCAAGTGAACGATTACTACAAACAGAAAACCTGTATGAGATTTGTATACAAGTACTAGACTCTAAAAGCACCAGGGGGTTAGATTTTTTAGAAAATCATTTTTCCATGTAGTATAAAAAAGTACAGATGACTAATGGCCAAGCCCTTACTACATGTTAACATTTTCCCCCAAAATGATATCTACAAAACAGCAACAACAGGAAATTGAGAAGGGAAAGATAAAGGAAGAAATGGCAGGCCTTAAAGAAGAAGAAATATCTACAATAGATCAACAGTATGTGAAGAGATTTCCTTAAGAAATGGAAAAACAACTAGCACAGATGTGACACAGGACCCGATTTGTACATGTGACCCATCTACTGTTCAAAGAAATCTCATCAGAAAAAGTCTCAGCATAAGGATGGCTGTCAAGAAGCCATTCTTAATAAAGGAATACAGGGAGGAAGGCTGAGATATTTACACAAGAACTGCACTTACATCAGTGGCAACGGGTCTCATGGAGCGATTAATCCAAATTTTACATTTTTGTATCAAATCATCTTCAGTATATACAGAGGGCATTAAAGAAACTAAAAAATAACAAAACTCCAGGTACAGATGGCCTGCCGGCTGAGTGGTATAAGGCATTTGAGGTGGAGGTGCTTCCAGTTTTGCTAAGGTCATTTAACTGGACATTAGAGAATATGTCCACCCCCCCATCATGGTCTGAGACAATCATAACAATTATACCTAAAGACGGTAAGAACAAAATGCTGTGCAGCTCATATAGGCCGATATCAGTCCTAAACCAAGATTATAAGCTTTACGCTTCAATTATATCTAATAGGCTAAACTCGTTCATCCCAGATTTGATTGATGAAGATCAAACTGGATTTGTTGGGGGCCGGCAAACCCAAGACAACATAAGACCCTCTCTCCACATAATAATATAAGAGAAAATAATCATAAAGCGGTACTAATTAGTCTGGATGCCGAAAAGGGCTTTGATTGCGTCAGCTGGACGTATTTGTTTTTGGTCCTAGAAAGATTTGGTTTTGCTGAAAACTCCATTAACAGTATTAAGACATTATATTCAATGCCTACCGCGAGAGTCTAGATAAATGGATGAGTCACGGACCGTATAAAGTTGGAAAGATCGTCCCTTGTCTCCAACTCTTTTCGCTCTTTACATTGAACCTTTAGCACAGGCAATAAGAGAAAATATTAGTATTCATAAAATGATGCTGATGATGTCCTTTTGTACTTGTCGAATCCAGACCAGTCCATCCGGACCCTTTTAGATTTGCTGGGAAGGTTTGGGATGTATTCTGGTTACAAACTCAACATGGGAAAAACACAAATTTTAAGTTTTAACTATAGCCCGTTGAGTGAGGTTAAAAAAATAATTCTGTTGATTGGTCTCTGAAAGCAATTAGATATTTATGAGTATGGCTGACTAAATCGTTAGATGACTTGTATAAAAAAACCTTTGAGCCCGTGAACCAAAAGATTAAAGAGGACCTCACTCAATGGTCAACACTTGTTTTTGATTTTAGTGCGAGAATGGAGGTCATTAAAATGTCAGTCCTACCCAGACTACTGTATCTGTTTATGTCTCTGCCTATCAAAATCCCCAAATCTCAGTTTCATGACTGGGACAAACAAATATCTCGATTTATTTGGAGGGGGCCGAAATCTAGAATTAATAGCACATTATTAATTCATAAAGATAAAGGCGGCTTCTCCCTCCCAAGTCTCTGAGATTACTACCTTGCTGCTCAACTCAAAATAATTATACAATGGTGTGATGACACTTATGGGGCCCGATGGAAAGACATTGAGAATATGTGTGGGGTCATTCCAATTCAGGCCTTGATAGGAGATCAGAAGCTGGCCTACCAGAAAGAACTGAACCCTTTCGCATCTTTTACATTGCTTATCTGGTTTGAGTTAGTGAAAGAACTAAATCTAAGGAACCACATTCAAGTACTTAAATGGGTGGCTTATGACTCTGAGTTTAAACCAAACCAATTGGATTTACAATTTAAGAACTGGTCACATAAAGGCATTAATGTGTACTGTAAAATACTGGATAAGAATGGCCTGCAAAGTTTTCAAACATTACAAGAAAAATATGAGCTAGGAAAAAGTGATTTTTTCAGATACCTACAATTACGGCAATATTCGTCCTCAAAAGTGACTAAAGAAATTAATACACAACCCAATGAAATAATTAATCTGATTTCACAAACATACTTTAAGGGATGTAAGTCAGTTATCTCTAAACTCTACCAGGGCATATTGAAAAGTAGGGGAACCTCAACAGCTTATATAAAGGAAAGATGGGGGAGAGAGTTGTCCTCAGTTATAACTTCTGAGCAATGGGACAATATGTGTGAGACTGCTATTTCAACCTCATCCTCTGCATACTGGCGAGAATTTCGTTGAAAAAACTTGGTACGATTTTTCATAACACCAAAACAACAAACACTGGGAAATTCTGTGAGCTGTGGGCAAACTGTTGCAAACCATATCCACATATTCTGGTCTTGTCGAAAACTTTCTAAATTTTGGGAAGATGTTATATCCAAGATAGAACAGACTAAATCAAAACAACGGCCTGTCATAACATTTTGTTTAGGAGACTTACCCGAAGAATTAACAAGCAATGACAAATATCTCCTGAAGATTCTTACTGCTGCAGCAAAAAAAGCAATTACTCATAAGTGGCTCTGTACTGACCCCCCTGTTCTGGACGACTGGTTGAGCGTTGTTGAGGAGATTCATAAAATGGAAAAACTTACCTTTTTGTTAAGGCCGCAAGCTAATATTTATACCACAAGATGGGACAAGTGGTTGAAATATATTCGAAATTAGAATGTTTTTATTTATTTATTTTTCCTTTCTCTTGTTTGTGCCTACCCACATCTATATAAACTTCTGCATGCCTCTCCTAGGCTGCTCTTAATCTGCTGTCAATTAATGAATATAAAGTCATGTTCTCACTGCCAGAATTGCTTTGTGGGAAAAAGCTGTGCTTTTCAGTCGACTGCTCGTTTTGTTATTGTTGTTTTTGGTTGTTTGTTGTTTTCCTTTTCTGTTGTAAAAAATATGTAAAACCTTTATTAAAAACTAAGCAATAATAAAATAAAAAATGTAGTAACATGCTGCATCAAAAACTTAAAATAACACAATGAAAAGCTTAGAGACGTGTTTTGATACAATATTAGAGAGAATTTTAAATTTTGTAACATGACATTAACTAATAAACTACTGCTTTGGAAATATGAAAACAAATTTAATTTTAATTCAGTTTCTCCAGCTGTCCTTTTTTGTGATAGTAACTGTATAGTATACTCTTTGCAAAAGACTAGATTCGTCATCTGAAAACATCTGCTTAGCTTCTACGTCCAAGCTGTAGAGACAGTTGTCATTTCTACTAATGATCCTCATCATCAGACAGGTCAGTTTGACACTGAGGTTGGTGTTTACTGTGTGTCCATGGAGAAATCACAGAGTCACATTTTGATGATTTGAATCCAAAGTAACAACTGTACTAGAAATGGTCCAGAGGTGCAGAATAAGATGATCTTGAAGCAGAAATTGGTCATATATAAGTCACATATATTACAGGCCCAGAACTAAATATCCCATTGAGGACACTTATGGCACGTTTTTTAAACAAACTTTCTAATACAATTTTAACAGCTTCAGATAACTATAGCGGCGTCTGACTTGACCTGCTTTCACCAGTATGACATATGACTTTAGTTGACTCCCATACCTCTGCTTTCCTTTATACTGTACAGTATGCACACTGTTATTTTAAGTATAGGCTAAGATCCAAAATTTAGCTTTCCAAACAAGTAGAGAAAGAAGGCCAAATTGTGTTGCTGCTCTCCTCTGTTTTGGGATGCAATATGTGGTTTGTTGGACAGCTCCTGGAGCACAGATTAGGCTTGTGCTCCAAAATCCTGTCAGGAATATGGTCTGCCTTCACAGCACAGTGCTGAGGTACAGACTGCAGATAGGATTTGTGGGGTTATGAGGAATCACATCAATAGTCTTTTTTCACTCTGAATATGAATCAGACTTTTTTTTTAAAAACTCTGAAGGTGTTTGGCAGCATGTGCATTTTGCTGTGGCTGGACAAATACTGTACCACAGGAACAGTAATTGTAATGTGACTAATAAAGTAGTTGACCTACAGCATTTTATTTTAAGCTTCATTTGTGCCTTCATTCTTTACTTTATGAAACTTCAACAACTGCTATAATGGCTGCAAGGAAGAAACAGGGGGAGAAAGCACAAACAGGAACTAATCAGTGCACTGTGTCATAGTAAAGCATAGTAAAGCTACAGCTTTCGTTTTTAAAAAAAAAAAATAAACTACAGTATTTCCCAGCAAACATCAATGTGTGCATTTACTTTTGAATTGCAAAGTCTGTTCCATAAGGAGCTCTTTTAACCCGATTAATGTGTTTTATGAGTTTCATTGACAGAAATATCATGCAAAAAAGTGAAAGGATCCATGTGTTGCTAGCATAATGGTACCTAGCCAAAACCATCCAATCAACAAATATTAACAAAAGACAAGAAATGAACACCAAGTGATGATATAGTGAACAACACAGTATTTTAATTTATTCCTGTAGAACTGGAACATTCATAAATTTCCTTTGAAGGTCAGTGAATAGGAGACGTTATCATTAATCACTCTTACTTCCTAGTTTTAAATGATTCTGCTAAAGAACATTGGGCCCATTTTTTCTTTTTTCTTTCTTCTTTTTTTTTTTTGAACAAAAATGTAAAATTGGGCACATAAAGACACTTAAATATTTGGAGTTGTTCAAAGGTCAAAGCTGCTCTGGCTGCATGCTATCTTTGGACGACAACATGCCCCGAGCCTCGAATGAAACTGATCTTATGCGACTCATACAAAACACGCAATGGTTCCAATATGTTGGGCTGTGAAATTATTAATGGAGTTGATCTTCTTGATCAAAAAATTCACGGTCAAATATAATCAGTGGGCCTTCTAAGCTATTAGCTTATCCTGCCTGCCATCCACTTTCTCATTCAAGTTTCTATTAATGGTGAAATGATGTTCAGCGAACCTGCATATTAAAAGTCTCCTTGTGGTTAATTACTATGCAGGGGGAGATCAATCCAAACTACAGTCAGTTTAATGAGGGATTGCTGTTTGGACTGTAGTAAAACAAATTTATTTTGGAATAGCTTCAACAGCCACTTATTGATGAGGGCTTGTTGTTTTCATAGAGGAGTGACTGCCTTGTTAAGCGCTATGGGAGATGTCGGGCTGGAGAAGCAGATTGTGTTTCAGTCACTCAAATCAAGGCTTCATTTGTACAATGATCATGTGGCCATCAGCTTGTTAAAGCGGACCTCTCTCAGACCCCTGAACAAAAGGGGTGTCGCCGATAACAGTGAAAGGCGCAGGGTCTCTGAATCATCGGATTACTTTGACATCACGGCTGCTGTCTTTTCGTTTCTTCCAACAGATGCGACTAATGCATTTTCTCACCTATGCTTGATACATTTTCTAATGGCCTCAGACTGCCCCATTTCTTTTGGTGTGCTTTTACTTTCTTCCTGTTCAGGCAGTAATGAGAAAAAATAGCTCTTGCAGCACTGCCCCAATGACTGTGAATAGGAAAAGATGGAAAGGTGACTGTAAGAGAGCACCGCAAGAAAATTCAGTTGGGGATAATGGGTCCATTTTTCTCCGTGGGATTATCCGTCTTTATAAAATAAAGTTTATTTCTCGTGAAAATAACAGCCAAGAATCACGCAAACAAAAGGTTCAATAGATTAGCGCAGCCCTGTCAGTGTTGGTGATACAGCTCCAGGTTGCACATTGTATACTTTGCAAGATTAAGTCTTTGTGTGATGCCTAGCTGTGGGCAAGTTTTAACTGCAGTCCCAATTCATTCTCACAGCACTGAACAGCTCATAGTATGAACACAGTTCCTCAAACTTCCGCCCTAAATTTTCAGAGCAATAACTAAGTTGGAACTAGCGCACGTCCGACGCAATGGAAGGAAAACAATCACTTGACGGAGGCCAAGCGCATTGATGGGTTTCTCTATAGAGCAGCTTTTTTAATATGTAAAGCTCATGTAAATGTAGGATTTGTCACTTGTCATTTGAGGGCGAGCAAGAGTATCGACAGAGTGGCTTTCTGGATCTGCTGGAGCTCCTCTCATTCTGTTAGAGCTTTAGTTTGGTGGAAGTCAGACAGACAGACTTTTTTTCTGTTATCAGCTGGCACTGATATTATTTATTCCCCTCATTTAATTCCCACCCACCCACACACTGTGAATAGGATAAAGCCCACACGCATCAAGCACAAATGGATACATGGAAACCTTCAACCAAAATCCAACAATTTGCAGTGAAACTGCGAGGATTCATAATTAATTTTACACCAAATTGTTTTCTAATGTGCACTAAGGTATTTTCCTTCTGGTAATGCAACAGATGAATGCTCTCAATCTTCCATCCAAAGCCTCCAGCTGCAGATTAGGATTTAGCAAAGCACTGCCGGTGAAACCCAAGTGCCTTCTGGTGGGGGGAGGGGGACAGGGACACTCATAACATCAATTTTCATTTCCACCTTTTTTATCCAAACAACACCTGTCATTGCATAATGCTCAGCTGGAGAAATATTACACAAACACTGGTGTTATAGAGTTTCTTTTTCCAATTATGAGAGGAGGACTTGGTTTAACTGTCCTCTATTTCTATCTGAGGTGGAGAAACATCATTTAGAGAACGGATCCAAATAATTATCCTACAGCTAAACAACTCCAGAGAGTGCGTGCTGGATGAGCAGAAGCATGAAATAATTTTTAAAGACTTAAAATATCGGCACAGGATGGATCCACAAAATTCAATTTATTACTAAAAAGTGAACACCATAGTAATTACCCATAACAAGTAGGCTCATTTTTACAATTACTCAAGCAAACATGCAAAAGCAGGCGACTGAAAAATTCATACAAGAACAACAAAGATAAAGTCTGCGTGCCTAAACCATTTAAAAATACAGTTCTCTATTCATGTACAATAACTTTAACAATATTATATATAATATAAGCTAGAAATGGCAAGTTCATGTCCCGCGGTGTTCTGTGGAGCATTGTAGTGCAGAACTATGACTGTCCAGCACATTGTGGAGTGGGTGTGAAGGATTGTTTAATATTACCCATAACTTGCACAGCATCTTTCTTTCTGCCACCGCTGTCTGATTGATATACTAAACAATAGTAGGTAATCAGGCAAACTGGTAAAAATATGTGCCAGTTTTAGTCTGATACTGGTTCTCTAACATTCTCTAACTACTCTTTAAGTAGTTTAAATCAGCAAAAAACCACATTCCTGTCAAGCATTTGTCCATGACACTTTAGTCTCAAATAGGTTGTTTTAGGTTTTTTTTTAATCTTCTAAGCATGTTGAGGCTGAAGCTGTTGGTTGGTTTTGTGGATCATTGGTATTCTCATTAGCCATTAGGACAAAATGCTGGCACCTGGGCCATGTGGCAGCAGCGTTGTAGTAGGACTGTCCTCAGTAACTGCAATTATTTCTTGGAATTTAGGAGTTTATCATATAATAATTATAAATCAAAATGAATACATTAAAAAATAAGAACAGGCTTTTTGATTTTTAAGCCAAGTTTTCACTGCAACTTAACAAGCTACGTGTAGCTAGCTTGGCTATTAAGAACATGCAGTAATTTTGGGCTTATGAAAAAGAGAGTTTTGGAGTCACTGTGCGGGTCTACACAGTGTAAAAAAAAAAAGCATATTGGAGTATTTTGTTAATTACATAATGACATAAGAATAAAATATCGAGGGTGTCATGGTGGCACTGTCGTCCTGGGTTCAAATCCACCATCTGACTGTGAGGAGTTTACTTGTTCTCCACATGTTTGTGTTGGTTCTCTCTGGTACTCTAGTTTCCTCCAACAGGAAATGCCTCCAATTCTAAACTGGCCAAAGGTTTAATGAACCCCCCTCGATAAATGTGAATTTATGTATATTTATGTGACCTAATTTATATAAGAATTTACCCTTAGTTGTGAAACTAACAATGGGACTCTGGTGCATCTTAATTCTAGCCCCTACTCGTTTTGAAGCTTAACTGGAGTCCACCTGTGCATAATTAAATCCACATTATCAGATATTGGGACAAGCAGTTCTCTTTAGCGCCGGAACAATTTAAGATTCGAAATAACAGTAAAGTTCACAACATGATGTTTCCCAGTGTGACATGAACTACGCTTTCTTGGCACCAGTGCCAAATAACACCTTGTGTGGATCTTTGCATCATTAGTGGTAATGACAGAATTACAATGTTTGAAGATCTAGAATGAGGTGTTGATCACTCAGCCATTTGGGATGAAGGGCCTTAGCCCAAGAGATACCTATTAATCCAAAGGTCACTATGAATGAGTTTTTTTGTTACATGAATCCACCAATCTGGGCTATTTGATCGAGTGGATAAATGTCACTAAGAAGCACACTGTATTTGTCAAGAGGAATCTAAGTATATTTCAGATCATGAGATGTACAGTAAAGTCTCAGGTTGATGGAAGTAACTCTGAACAATTTGGCCACAGTTCCCAAAACAGTGTGTGTAGGAAACGAGGTGTGGATAATCGCCTCATTAATACCCAGACACAGTGGTGGAAGCATCATGCTGCGGGAATGTGTTTCTGCAGCAGAGCTGCAAAGACTAGTCCGGAGAGGGAAAGATTGATGCAGAAAATAAAGAGCAATGCTGAATCGCTTCCAAAGTGTTCGGTGTCCTCGGGAGAGGGGTGAAGATTTAAATCTAAACAAAAAGGTGACCAAAAGAACACAGCTAAAGAAGACGAGTGGCTTTAGGAAACATCTGTTGAGGACTTGTGGTGGGCCAGAGGTACAAAATACTTAATTTAGTTTAATTCAGTTCAATGTAAATTAATTAATTTTTTGCAAATTCTCATCAGACGCACTGGCAAATAGTTAAACTGAAAGGCTCATAGTGAAAGTTGTCCAATGCATCATTTTTATTATAGTTTCAAACGCTAATTATGTTCCCCTGGGTATTATTTGACGATAGACTTAAAAGTTGACTATGAATCACTTTAAGATTTGAAAGACTTTAAAGGTAAAATGAAAATTGGTCTCTGGAGAAGTCTTGATACCATTAGAGGTTGCACAGAATCATGGATGACTGGCTCTCCCTTTTTCTTAATGTCAAAGTTTCACTCTTGTGAAGGGGTTTGCAGAGTCATTCTCTGATCCTAATGCCATTATGGTCAAGATGAAAAATAGATTCTTAAATACAGATTACAGAGGCACTGTGATAAATCCCAGGCCAGAATTCAGCTGGGAAACTTTCACCTCTATGTAACCTGCACCTAAGTGGGGAACATTGATTTGCTATAAAAAGCTTCACATACTCTCTCCAACTCTTTTTCCCACTGAGCAGGCTGCAACATGTGCAAGAGATTGGTTTTTTTCAGGTTCACTAGACAAATCCATGGATGTTTGACAAGTCAGTATTCTTTGGCGGTCCTGCTGGAGACAAGGTGGCTTTTATCCTTTCTGCTATTGGCAGGTTGGTTGAATGGGGATGTCAGTATCTTCATTTCACCAGCACTTCTGTTCACAACTTGACATCTCATGCTCAGGCTCAAAGATGTTTTTGATATCTGAAGTGTGTGGCAGTCTTAAAGCTCTGTATTTGTGACCATCACAGAATAATCTTCGTAGTGTTAATGACCTTTGTAAGTTAATACTTTAATTCATGGAGACAGATAATAAAAGCTAGGAATATGTGATATGGATTTCATTTATTGGGGATAATCATCATCCTCAGATGATGAATCCTAATGATGTGTTAGCCCTGTTCTGGTCAAACGATGGACAGTCAGTCGGTCAGTTTTGAGGAATCATAGCATTTCTACAGTTACACTAAAAGAATAATTGATAAGAAATAATGTGAAAATAATCTAAAATAACTTTTAAATGAGTGATATTTTAATACTATTACCTACTATAAATTCTGCTTGGGACAGTGCCATGAAAAAGCATTTGCCCTCTAGTAGTTTTTACCCATTTTTTGGGGGGGGTGGAATCAATTTCACTAGCCACACTCAAGCCTGATTACTGCAAGATCTGTTGAATCAAGAAATCACTTAAACAGAACCCGTGTGACAAAGTAAAGTAGATTAATAGATCTCAAAAAACAACAGCACACACCATGAAAAATGGCATCCGTGGAAGATTTCCAAGGAGAAAAGCACTGCTAACCAAAAAAACACAACGGCTTGTGTTGGACTTATATTTGTCAGAAACATCTTGAGGATCTTAAAGACTTTTGTGAAAATAATGTATGGACTGATGAGACAAAAAGTTAAACTTTCTGGAAGGTTTGACTCGGTTACATCTAGCATAAAACTAGTACAGAATTTCATAAAAAGAACAGCGTACCAACAGCCAAACAGTGTGATGGTTTGGGGCTGCTTTGCTGCTTCAGGATGATTTGGTGGAACCATGAATTTTCCTCTCTATCAGAAAATCCTGAAGGAGACTGTCTGGCCATCACCTTGAGCCCTGAAGCTCAAACAAACTCAGATTATGCAGGATGAGAATGTTCTGAAAAACAGCAGCAAGTTCATGTTTGAATGCCTAAAAAAATTAAACAATAAATGAAGGTTCCGGAGTGGTTTTGTCAAATCAAGTCAGATCCTATTGAAGCTTGCCGTGACCTAAACAGACTCTCCAAAGTGGATGAATTAAAACTATTCAGTAAACAAAAATGGACCAAAATTCCTCCCTAGTGATAAGAAAAAGAAAGAAAAAGGTCTTGTTCTCATAGCTGGCAAAACCTGTTAAATCATCATTTATTTCTATTAAGAATTAAAAAACATTTTATTTTCCTATATATTTTTGCCTAACCCTTAAACAACTGTACTGACAACAAGTTTCTATAATAATTTTACATTAAATTTTGGTTTAGTGAGGGACACAAACCCCAGTCTTTGGGTGAGTATTTGACCCTTTCATTCTCTACTCTATGTGGGCTTTACGCTTCTTTAACTCTAAGTTGCAAGGCTGTTACATCTCAATATTTTGATATCATAATTTCACACCAAAATTCATCATAAATAAATAACTTGATGTCACGACTGCTAGCCCTAGCTGTACATCATTTTGAATGAAGTCTGCTTCTGTGGGCTGTTTTATGGAAGAGGTAATAATCTAAATTCTCGATTTGGAAAACTTCTGAAGTCTCGTTTTAGTTTTTTAGGTTTAGTTTCAATTTGTGGAATCCTGAGAGCCAAGAAAAATCCCCTCTAGTTACCATATGATACCAACATAATCATAATGAGAAAACATCTAAATTGCCAGATTGGGATTCTCTCACTTTCACTTTACTTCTGCTTCAGCCTTGGGGTCTTCTGCGATATTAGTTGGAAGAAATGAATTTCCAACAAAAACGGTTTTGTTACAATATGCTGAATGAAAATATAAAAAGTTTAACAATCCCCCCCCAAAAGAGCATTTTGAATATTTAATGGTTCAAAAGCAATTTGAGATGCACAGTGGAAGTATTAGCTGAAAGTTGTAGAGGATGCATTTGTGCAGATATTAGGGTCATAAAAATACTAGACTCCGGGACATAAAGGGCAGCATCTAAAACAGCTCACTATTGTGCACAATCAAATTTAAGCATTTAATTGTGTCTTAAATAATGCAGTTAAGCTGCATAACCCTCCACTGTGGATAAAATGATTTGTTCAATTCTTTATGAGCAATGGGAGAGTGAAAGTAGACTGCTGGAGACTATAGGCGTATGATAAATGAAATAAGCTGACTGCATTTCCATTTAGAGCAGACAGAGATTCAAAAAGACAATTCAATAAAACTGACCCTTAGAGACTGGCTTCAGTGAAAAGGAGTCACCATTAATAGGAGAGGTTAACGTTCTCCAAGCAATTATAAGGAAACACAATTGTGGTGGTCGTACCTAAACATCGTAAAGCGATAAGGAGATGTGGGATATGCTGATGGAAAGTACATTTTCAAGGTTACAAGAGAACGTCAGGCAAAAACCTGAAGGGAGGATATAGGGGAAAAAACATAACCAAATGGACTTCAAAGGAGTCAAAGATTATCAAGGTGAAATCCCCGTGCAGGGAGCGAAATATAATTGCTTATCATTAAAATACAAATTACCACCAAGAAAGAAGCAAGAATTTTGATAAGTGAACTTTATCTGTGTGGCCTTGTTTAATGGATCCTGTGGCACTGATAAAAATGTATGTTGCTCATGAAGAATTAATTTCCACCAAAAACTGAAAAGGCCATGTTGGAGGGAGTGTGGGAAGGGGGGGCAATTGTGCCTTTCCTTGGTTGGAGAGTGTTTACAGTGTTTAAAAAGAATCACACTTTTAACAGCAACTTTCCTTATGTGGAGTTTGTCACTTCATTAGCCACTGCCCTGCACCACAAAAGAGAGACTCCTCAAGGGCACTGGTCTCCAGTGTGTAGCAATAAATTAAAGAATCCTGACAATTGGTATGAAGTACTATTTTTCTTATACGCCTTTTTAAAACCTCACACATGGTCTAAAATACATCCTTTTAGCAGAGGAAGGCAGCTACCGTCACAGAACAGAATCATGGCAGAAAAATATGTCAGCATGTCCAAACACACTGCCTGAATCTTAATAAGCCGCCACTGCTGATCTGGATGTTTTGGTCGGTGGCAGGTTGATGTGGCGCTTCACGCTGTTGCCTCATGGTAAGAAGGCCCTGGGTTCAAATCCAGTCTGGGGAGTTTGCATATTCTCTGCATGGTGTCTGTGTAGATTTTCTTTGGGTACTCCTGCTTTCTCCCAAATAAATGCATGGGGATTAATTGGTGATTCTAAACTGGCCATTGGTGTCAATGTGAATGGTTGTGTGTGTTTGTGAGTTGGTCTTGTGACAGATTGGTAATCACCAGTGCTGCACCAACATTGATCAAATCATTTATTTCCCCCCCCAACCCTGGATTGGATAAGTGGAAGAAAATGGATGGGTGGATGATAGCATCCCTATAATCAATGGAACAGACTCTCTTCTCTTGGAGGACTCTTGGTAACATATATTCCAACATATATAATAATGACGTTCAGGTACAAACCTTTACTTCCTGCTGGCGTTAACTCTGTTTATCTCCAACCACGTTTTTTTGCCTGCCGCACCACATACTTTGTTCTGTGTTAAGAATCATTTAAATCCAAACCATCTTAAGTTTAGACAATTAAACCCCAACCACTTGTCCAAATAATGCAAAAGGTGCATATTGGGCAGTAATGCATTACTAGTAAAATGATAGGATAACCGCAACTCCAAGCAGTCATTTTAAAAGTCTTGCTAACTTTAGCCACGGGTACTTGTGCATTCTGGAGTCATCTAGATTCATTTAGAGATAAATGGTGTTTAAACTCCACAGTTGGGGTCAAAACATCTGGAGGGTAACATCCTATCACTGAAGTAAAGCTGCTGCTAAATGGTCAGTAAATCCCTCCAAAGTGTGGTTGTGATTGCTTGTTGGACCACCGCGTTTTACTTTTTATTTCTTGACATTTCAAATTCAAGATAGTGGAGACGTTAATGTAATGTAATAAATGATTGATTACTGTGTTATTGATTCTAGTGATTTGTCCAACACTGGTAGGTCAGACCAGTTTACTTTTTCTCTACCAGACCTGTGTGGAGGGAAGGGAGCCAACTGCAGAATTTGAAATTGAAAATAAATAAATAATGATATAAAAATCATTGTTTGCTGTAATATTGCTGTAACAGTATCTGCAGTTAAATGGAAAGTAGGTCCAACCAAACTAATTCTGATAAGAGTTTCTAACTATACTGTTTAAATTGGGCCAGATAATACAGTCTCTAATCTCCTACATGCATACTGTGAGAGGAGAAGAAACCTTTTTCTTTTACTTATTAGAAATGAAATACCCCAAAAATACCTATACAGAATTTATTTAGAGTCAAACCAGCCATGCTGGATCATGATGTTGTGTCTAGGTTGGATGTCAGTTTATGCCAGTTTCATTAAACTTCTGAAGTCAGATGCACCGACATGTCCAAATCACATGACCGATTTAAGACGAGGTAAAAGTGCTTACTTCAAACTATATGCCAGTTTTTATTCCTAACAGTGCAGCTCATGTGGATTTTATTGACAGTTTGATGCACATAAGTCCTACATCACAAAAATAGATTGAAGCCAACAAAATAACCATGCTTACATTGTCTATGTTGTGGACACGATGTTGTTGTAAATAACATAATACAGTGCATATTAATAACACTGAAGGGTTGTTTTTTTTTTTTTTTTTTACATATTTTATGATGTGATAGCAATGCTTTTAAACTATGTAAAATAAAACATACAAAGTCAGATTACAGTTAGTGTTACATTTTAGATCTCAGATATTTGAGATACAGGTATTTGTTTTACTTTGTTATTGCAATGCACCATTTGCCAGCAATGGTTGATGCAGTTCTCCCAAAGTGCAACGTAAGATTAGGTTTAGGGTTAGCAGATATGATGCTTAGACTAGCGGTCCCCAACCCCCAGTCCGTGAGCCGTTTGGTACCGGGCTGCGATAGTTGAGGCTCGGATGTGAAATTTATGGCTTTTAGGGTTTATATTGTTAACTCGGTTTCCCTGGGTCTTTTCCCGTGTTGTAGTTGTGTGTCTTATTTTGAAAGAAATAGTTACATGTTACCATAGCAACCAGAGAGCATTAAGGGGCAGATAGGAGGACGGTACTCTTAATGTTGTTAGCGCATTTCAAGAGGACGCTGCTAATAAAGTTACACAATTACACAATGAATTTGCATTTATTATTATATTTACAAAATACCACAGTTTTTATCTTGGTCGTATCATTTTATTTTGTTGTATTTACCCTCGACACTTTAAAGGCTGGTCCGTGAAAATACTGTCTGACGTTAAACTGGTCCGTGGCCCAAAAAAGGTTGGGGACCCCTGTCTTAGACTTCAGAAAGGGTTAATCAGAATATCATGACATGTAGATAGGTGGGTTAGGTGTTTGCATATTATTATCTTTACCTGTGAGGGTTCTCTCCAGATACTTCCTCCAACACTCCACCAACATGCACATTAGGTTAATTGGTAATTCTAAATAGACCATATTAATGAATATAAGTGTGGATGGTTGTTGGTTTCTATTTGTCAGCCCTGCGACAGTAACCAGGCAAAAATAAAACAGATGGAAGGATGAAGTTATACTGATTTTGTCTGCATTTTTTATGGATGTCTTCATAGCTAACCATATTTAATTATTTAACAGTGTGGGGCATCAGTGCAGGACATGTAAAGGTTCTATGCATTTCATTGGTGTAACTTATGTAAGATATTTTAATGTGCTTTGAAGCATTGCAACTTTACTTTGCAGCATTACTGTATTTCATGCCATAATAAAGGTCAAATCCAAAGTCACAGTAGGTCAAAGATGTCACAAGATTTGAAATTTCCCAATTGCAGATTATATTTGATGCAATTCCAAGTCAGATAAGTCCAGTTTCATAACCTGGATGAATAGTTCACAAAGAGTTTCCATCTGAAATTTAGATGGACAATTTGGACCATTGTTGTCAAAATTCAGGGGTCAAAATGTATTTTAGTCATGTCTTGTTTCGGTTAAGAACCAAGTAGTATACCACGGAATGTAGAAGCAAGCAACAATGTTAAGAATCACTTTAAGTTTCAGTGACCAGAAGTTATTAAAAGTTTGCATCTGTTTCAGACGCATTTGGCTGTAGAGCAGTTAGATCCAGTCTATAGAAGAAAATGATGAACATGGACTCAGATTGAGTCCTTGGAACAATATTTGGGTTTTGGCTGAGCTTTCTAATTAAGCAGCAATCTCTGCAGAACATACTCCTGCAATTTTTTGAAACAAGGGGAGAGTGCAAGAGGGTCGTTGCAGCTCATTAAGAACGGTTAATGTGGTGGCCCTTTTGGTGCTGAAGACCAGTAGCCAGTGGAAAAAAACCCTGATGCATGAGAACAGTTCTCTCCCTGACCCTGGAAGAGAGTTGCTCCCACACCATTTATTGTTTAGGATTCGCTCTAAAATTTCCCCTTCACTGTGTTTGAAATCACTACTGGGAAGGTATACAGCCCAAGAGCAGGTGGCCATAAGAACTATAGATCTACCTTAAATAAATGGAAATACTCTGTAAAACAGAAAAAGGTGAAGAATATAGGATTCTCTAAATACACTGCAATATATGAATAAATAAATACATGGAAAAAACAGGAAAACATATTTTCATGTGGTTTGAGCTATTGCATCCTTCAGAAGTTAATTTCTCCAGTCCATCAGGTGAGTGCAAAGACTCCGTAGGCCACAGGTGTCGAACTCCAGGCCTCGAGGGCCGGTGTCCTGCAGGTTTTAGATGTGTCCTTAATCCAACACAGCTGATTTAAATGGCTAAATTACCTCCTCAACATGTCTTGGGGTTCTCCAGAAGCCTGTTAATGAACTAATCATTTGATTCAGGTGTGTTGACCCAGGGTGAGATCTAAAACCTGCAGGACACCGGCCCTCGAGGACTGGAGTTCAACACCCCTGCTGTAGAACTTAAAGCACAGGTGTCGAACTCCAGGCCTCGAGTGCCGGTGTCCTGCAGGTCTTAGATGTGTCCTTGATCCAACACAGCTGATTTAAAGGCTAAATGACTCCTCAGCATGTCTTGAAGTTCTCCAGAGGGCTGGTAATGAACTAATCATTTGATTCAGGTGTGTTGACCCAGGGTGAGCTCTAAAACCTGCAGGACACCAGGCCCTCGAGGCCTGGAGTTCGACACCCCTGCCTTAAAGGTACAGCAAGTAATTTTTTTGAGATTATTTAATAGAGTATCTTGGACTTAATTCATTAAAAATACACAGGAGTGAGCTGGTTTGTGGAAGCTGCCATGTTTCCCCGCCATCATAAATTGGCCAAGATAGATAGCCATCTGCCTAATTGGGTTTTATGTATATAGCTAGAAAAGGATCACATACATAGCACCCCTTATAAGTTACTTTAATTTTAAAGATCACAAATACCTCTTTCAAACTACATATGACCTTTAACTTTTAATATATGTATATTTTCATCATCTGTTTCAGGGCTCCAACACACAAAAACGTGCACAAACATGCTTTTCTATTTCAGAAAAAGCAGATTGCAGAAAAAGCAGATTGGACACGCGACCCTCCCGCATGACAATAACCCTTTGACAAACAGTTTGATTACATTCTCACATCATGAGAGTTTATTCACTAAGAGCCAGACTTCAGTAAAGTTTGATCCACTTCAAAAGAAGTTTGGCCAACGAAAGCCAAACAGCAGCGCTTACCAACAGAAAACTTCAGGATAGCTTTAACAACTCACCTCAGTTTTTCTGTCATTAGAGAGATTTGAGCTTCACTGACTCATGCACTCATATTGGACTATGTCCACAAAGTTTTACAGCCTCCTCCAGAGTATATAGACATGAACACCTTGGATAATGACAGCCAAGGTAAACAGCAGACTGACAGCCTACGCTCACTACAGATGACCAGAGTTGTCTGTCCTTCAGTTTGCTCTACAGCGGCCACCATAGCTAGGATTATGCACTTGAATTGGGAGGGGAAAGAAAATCTACTGAACTCTACTAACGTATTTTACAATCTGTGCCTTTACAGTGTGGCCTCCTTCTGTGCTGCAAGCTGTAATCTATGATAAATTCTCTTAGGAAGCCTTTTCTATCTGGTAAATGCTGCAGTTCCAACATTTAACTTTTAAGTATTTGGTTAGAATTTATAAAGAAGAAATAGTTACACGTTTTCATGTTTAAGTGCCACAATTTAACATACCCAGTTAAAAGCAAACAGCCTAGATTCCATGTCTTACTTAAATAGAATTATTAGGCATTATCAGCAAAATCAATAAAAAAAAAAAAAGCAAGGTTCCGTTATTTTTGTATGTATAGATGGATTACTATTATAGATTATTAACACATACAGTGCAGGTGCCCTTGAGCCAGGCCCTTTATCTCCCACTGGGCTGCTGACTTGTACTGGATAGCTTGCAGGTGCGTGTGTGACAGCACCTCTCTCTATATCTATAAAGACATTTGTGGCCAGCTGGCTCAGTAACTACAAATATGTTTAACAGCTTGCCTTAAATAAACACAAATTTAGGATTGTTTTTTTTAAACTATAGAATGCTGCATATTTTCTGCTCATTTCATAAGTAGATACAACCATGTAGTAATGATTGTATCTTCTTTTCTTTTAATGGTAGAGTACCGCTTGGACAGGCTGCATTACAAGAAAAAAAATACTATATATAAAAACGTACATATTGTTCACCAGTTTCTGAAACATCAACTGTAAAATGCACACCTTGTTCCAGTTTGAGCTTTTTCAAAGGGCTCACCTGGTGCCAAAGGCCAGGAAAGGCTGTTGTTGAGGCTAAAATAAAGGGGAAATACTTAGCTGTGGTGTATTCGGTTAACTCTGTCTCATATCCAAGTGAATTTCTGTTAACCTTGTAGACCCTTAAATTTGTTTTGCTCACTTGAGGCTTGACCTGTGTTCTTTGTTATATTCCGGTTCTTTTGGATTCTTAGGCCCAAGAAAGACACGGCTCAAAAGTGGTCTTTTTACTTTAAAAAATGATCTTTATTTTACATATCCAGATATGGAGACCTTAGGACACAACACACAACCCAAGGTCTGAAGCACAAACGGAAGCCTAGTTATTTATATACTTGCTCTCTATGTCACACCACACTTTAAGTTTCGATCAAACAGCCTAGTTGGTTTCACTTTCACTTCATTCTAGCTGCAAAAGCACGCTTCTGCAAAAGCATGCAGTTTCCTGTCAGCACTTTTTGGCACAGAGTGTACTCAGAGTTAGGCCTTTCTTATATGAAGCAATCAGAGATGGGCAGTAACGCGTTACTGTAATCCGATTACTTTTTTCAAGTAACAAGTAAAGTAAGGGATTACTATTGCAAAAACGGTAATTAGATTACCGTTACTTTCCCGTAGGAACGCTGCGTTACTGCGTTACTAAAACCGTGATTTTTTTGCGAGAATGTCTCATGACAGTGACGTAAGCAAGTGCGACGTTTGTGAAAACAGCTGTGTGCAGATCAACAATGGATAATATATCGAGAGAGTATGAGCGTGCAGCGTTTAAAGCGTGGAAGTACTGACCTTACTTTAAGTTTGATTCCATAAAAAGTGACAAAAACATTAGTGTCCGTTGTGCGTGGGAAGAAAACTTCTTTTTACAGCGAAAAAAACCCCTAAACTTCCAAGCAAGCACCGAGTGCGCAACGACGTAATGGGAAACTCACAGAGAAACTCGCGGATTCTTTTTTTTTTTTTTTTTTTTTCCTTTTTTTTTTCCTAAATGACATCAGAAACAGCAGTATGCGACATTGCGTGATGGCAGAGCTTCAGTTCATCCTTTGTCATTTTTTTTTTTTTTTTTTTTTTTTTAATAAATAGGACAGGGGGAATGAATGAGAGAGAGAGGGGGAGAGAAAGAAAGAAAACCAAAGGGGAGAAGAGACGGTGAGAAGGGGGGGGAAGAGAGAGAAAAAAAAACAAAACTCCTGGGTCACCTGTATGGAGAAAAAAAAAACAAAAACAAACAAACAAAAACAAACAGAGGAGACAGCAAACAACAAAGAGCAACATAATAATAGAGAAAACAAAGCACCATCACAATAAACTAGCTAGTCATAGATATCAGTATTTACTAAGTAATAAACGATATTGTGCAGCACGCAAGATAGACAGCGCACAGTGTGCTTTGAGGCAGCCGCCAAGAAAGCTTTAGTCCGCGTCTGTGAATACCCATGTGTGCATACCTGTGTGGATCAGCATGCTTGCATTCCAAAGGTTTCTCCATGTAATGATCTGCTAGGGAGTGTGGGGGGGCCACAGCCCCGTCCTCCAGGGTGTGAAGTGGGTATGGAGGAGATCAAAACTCCAGACATCCAGAGGCCCCCAGAACACAAGAGACCATGGAAGACCAACAGAGGGGCAGCCGCACCACTGTCCCAGTAAGAGCTGAGGAGAGTCCCAGATGAGGGCTCGCCCAGCAGCCGCGGAGCAGAAGTCAGGGGGAGTTGCAGTGACGCGCCCGTGAGCTCCGCCGGCCCCCAGCTGTGCCTGAGTGACCGAGCCCTAGGCCGAGAGGCCGGGGGCACCCCACCTCCAAAGGGGCCCGAGCGAGCCCCAGGCCCCAGGCCCCGACAAGCGGCCGCCAAGGAGTGAGCCGGTGTGTACCCGGACGCCCACCCCCAGACACAAAGAACCACCAACACACCGACACCTGAGGGAGTCCGCCACCGGCAGGGGAAGTGGTGGTGGGTGGAGATAGGCCTCCAAACCTTGGAGGGCCTGAGGTGTCCCCAGAGAGGTGGCGTCTGATACCCAACCTGACATATAGACACAGACATACAGGCACACACAGACACAAACATCCATTCCCACCCTCATGCTCTCATATGCACTCACTCCACACTCAACCAACGTGGAGACAGACATAAAGAGACGCTGTACACACAATCACACTCCCCAAGCGTACTCTACAAACCGGGTCTAGGTACCCTTGCCCCTGGAGGGGGGAATTGCACCCAGACCCAGGTGGTGTTACCCTTTTCCCTGCGGTGGGGAGAGGCAGACCACCCCGACTCCGCAGCAGCAGGGAGGCCCCACACCCCAGACCGCAGTCGGACGGCCAACTCCTCCTACTAGCCCTCCCGCTCCAGCAGGCCGCAGAGAATGTGGGTGGGAGAAGACTCCAAACCTCCCTCCACCCGCTCATTGTAGTGTTGATGCATATGTGTTCTAAGGTGCAATTAAAACCCAGGAGGGCATGGAGCTACCTGCCAGAGAGCAGCAGGTAAGCGCATAGTCCCTCCTGCTAACCCTCAATGACTAAGTGTATTTAAAATTGAGAGGTGGGCAACGATGTCAGGGGTGAGGTATACACCCTGATGGTGATTTGGACTCCGTGATTGTGCCCACCCCCAAGATCCTACATGTATGTGTAATGAGAACTCGCGGATTCTTCCACTGACCGCCGCGGCACACCTGCACCAGGGTAAACCTCCGCCTACCCTGCTCCTGCTTTACAGGTGAAAATAGAGCAAAAGGACCACTAGTCTTTGATTTTATTTATTTTCTGCTGTGTTTTACTTGCATCTATTTGAAAGAGTGAGTGTAAACACACAAAAAAAAAATTATGTGCTGGAATGTGCAGAAAATAGGTTTAAATATTAAACAAATTTCTTCCAGTCAGAGAATGTTGCATATAATTAAATTTTTGCTTGATGCATAAAGTTAAAAGATTAAAACTAATAAAACAAGTTTTAAAAAGAGACTTTTCCATTTGATTACATTTTGTATGATGGATTATGCAGAAAAAGTAGAATTGGGCTGAAAGATCTATCACTTTATTACCTATTCAGGTTGTAAATCGTGTTTTTAAAAAGTAACTAAGTAACTAAGTAATTAATTACTTTTGAAAATAAGTAATCAGTAAAGTAACAGGATTGCTTTTTGGGGGAAGTAATCAGTAATTAGTTACTGATTACTTTTTTCAAGTAACTTGACCAACACTGGAAGCAATATAATCAGCATATAAACCTTTAAGATGATAAATTTAAACCTCAACAACTCAAGATAATAAGATGAAAAATAATGTGTAATAAAACAGCATTGAAAAAAACAAAAACCCCACGCACACACAAGTAATTATTCCCTTTATTATAGTGGCTGAATAACATTAAAGGAGAGGACATCAATCTCCTAATTGTTGGTGACCCTGCTTACCAGCTTCTACTCGCAGATAAAGTTTACACAAGCTCCCCTCGCTTGTTTACACAGCAGGAGTCATTTAATGTGAACGTCGGCTCACTGAGGTTGGGATAAGTGACCTTCGGGAAGCTGAAGTTGAGTTGGAGGGTATTTCTACAAAGACTTTAACTACACTTTGTGCCAGCCACTGTTACCGCATGCTGCACACTCCACAATTTCTGTCAGAAAGACGGAGATTATGTCAACAGGAGGCTGGCGACCATACTGCCATCTATTCTCAGCCTAGAAAGCCCGTCATTACCCCATAGCCTTTGGTCGCAGTGCTCACCACATATATATCGCCAACCACTTTGCCCTCCACACAGGCCATCAGCTTTAACAGAATAGTGAATAATCAGAGTGAGAGAAGAAAAAAAAACGACTGAGAGATAAAGGAATGACAATAGGGCCTTTACAGGGAATGGCATACACAGCAATGCTGCAGTCTTCTTGGGTTGGAACAAATGGCTGGGGCTATAATGGTTGTCACCCATAACCCCTAAAACTGACTGACTTTGAACCACTTTTGTCACTGTGAGTTTTAGCCTTCGAATAGGCGGCCTTTGAACTTTTCCAGCAGTTTTTGAGTTGGTTGATGCTTCCATGAGTTCTTGTTTCAGTTATGAAACAACTTTTAAACAACATTGTGGCTTTCTTTTAAGGTCTAGAAACATTTGCAAAAAGAACAGAGAAGTCTTGGTATTGAACTTGATTATCAGGTCCTTTTTTTGAAAATACAATTCTGATATACATAAAGAGGAGAATTTACCTTTTAAGCTTAAAGATAATCAAACAACACTACAGTGGAAAACATTTAATTGAGTATTAGAA
The DNA here is from genome assembly GCF_964374335.1 of Astatotilapia calliptera. NCBI lineage: Eukaryota > Metazoa > Chordata > Actinopteri > Cichliformes > Cichlidae > Astatotilapia > Astatotilapia calliptera. Next base: position 27,862,168 of record NC_137441.1, read on the forward strand.
GGATTAGTTGATATACTTAATTGTGAAATTCAGCAATATGCCCTAAATGCTTATGCATAATTAAACTCGTGTTAAAAAAAAGCTTAAGGGCATCTCATAAAAGTCTTTGTTTGCTACGGTTAAATGATGCTAAAGTGCTCCAACATACATGCATGCAGTAGAAATGGATCATGAGGTATAATAGATTATGTTCCATGCAATCAAGTCAAACAGAGAGAGACAGGCGCCAAAGCAGCTGAAAACAAGGACATCGCTGCACAGAGGGCGAATTCCTCCACAGTTGGCTGTTCCATGGCTCAGGGCACAGGCAAACATCTGTTGAACGTATTAAGATCTAAAACTGAGCCAATTACCAGAGAGAAACACAGCCCCTGGTCAGTCTGTCTCCGGCCCATTTCTGGTTAGCTGTTGATGAGTGCTGCTTCTACACCCCCCCTCCACCTCCTGCAGGCGTGATTGGCTGAGTCTAGTCCAAGGACGGGGATGTAGAGAGCTGCAGCGGCAATAAAAAGCCAACCTGACTGACTCATGTTGTTTATAAAGGAATCCATGCGGGAGTGGGTGTGAGGAGGTGGACCTCTTTTGTTTATGTGTGCATGCGTGTGTCTGTGTGCGCGCTTTTGTGTTTAATCTCTGGCAGCTATTTAACATCGATGTATTCATATTCAGAATGAGCTTCCAACCGCTGGGGAGTTTTAAGGATCTTTTTCTCCATATAGGTGGCTTGATCTGAAAGGAGGAGGCAATTATTCTTGATTGGACACAGATAAAAGGCTTTGCTAAATGGGTATGTGCCAGGTCTGTTCTGCGCTGTAGCTCGTTGGATTAAAATGACAGTAGGACTTTAGATAAGAGATCCATTGTTCATGTGACACGTAAATATATGTATATGCGAAAATGCATATATGTATTATTTAAATGAAGAGAGAGAAACCGTGGCTCAGAGGCAATTTCACAAAGGCGTTATATAAGCCTAATGGTAAATGGACACCTTCTGATATAGCACCTCATTCAGCCATTCATGCTCATTCATGCATTCTCTGGACGCATCAGAGAGGAACTTTGGCACGCAGACACGAGCAGCAAGGGATCGAACCACCAATCTTTCAATTAGAAGCTGTCCTATTCTACTTCCTGAGCTGCTGCCGCCCCACTATTCCATGTGACTAAAAGGTAAATCTTATAGTTGACGTAAATGTCATACCATCTTATACATAACTTCTTTAGAGAAAAGTCATGTCAAAAATGAAGAACTCGACATAGATGTATCTCATTCTTGATGGTTCTTCTTTGCTTTGAAAGTTGAATTTACTGTCATTTCTCCTCTTTTACGTTTGTGCCACACTGAGGCAGATCTTAACTTAATTTAAGAAATTCCAAACACATTTTACAGATTGTAAAGGAAATACTGATCACCGCTCCCAAGAGGATGGTAATGAGAACTTTTGGACATGGACTGTTCCATGATAGAGCCAAAAGGGGGGGAATGAGACTTATGTGAACCCTCCAACAAGGCAGTGATTACAAGCCTTAATTACCCTCGTTTGCAACTGACCAAAGCCCTTTGTTGCATGTCTTCCTCATTTCTATCCCATCATTTCCGCGCATATGCTCTCTGTTTTTAATTTCATACAGGACATTACTCTCTTAACAACAGAGGTGGAAGGGATTTCAGTCAGTTTCGAAAACCGTGGTTGTTAATGCACTCTTTGATGTGCATTCTGCTGGTAAATTTAGCTAAAAATGATCATTTAAAGCTCTTAAACTCACTGTGAAAGTAACGCATATATCACCGCACCAAGTGCTTTAAAAAGGTGTCAAAGAATAGGTTGGATTGTAAATGTAACCCACATCTGGTCACCAGGACCAGATGTGGGTTACATTTACATAAAACGCCTCCATTAATATATAAGCGTAAACCCAGCCTCACAATCACGGGGATACACCAGCCTCATTCTTTGTTGCTGATATTACAATACAGTCTAAATTGTATGCTCTGAAAAATCTTAAAATCTAACAAAGAAAATCCAATATAAGCTTCACTCAGCCTCTAGCGTGAGCATGAAAGATGTGTTTGGGGCCAGATGAAGTATAACCTGGTACACGGTGCTTTCTTTGGCTCTTCTCTTTACACGAAGGCTTAACAAGGCCACCTTTTAAATTCCAAGAAAACTGACAAGGCCTTGAGCTCTGGGAGCTTTAAAAGCCAGGAAACATCTGGCAGCAAAATAATTTAACGTACACATTTTACCTCTGCTCAACAAAGGATTCAGTAAACCCCCCCATAAGCGGGGAATGTTACTCCATTATTAAACATTTGTGAATTTCCCTAGTAAACCTGAAATACCCAAGAGGAGGGATTTTGTATTCTCTCTGAAGACTGTCTGAGCAGACAGTGCCCTGTCAAGCAAATGTTCAGACTGATTTAGTACTCTAGGCCATAATCCAGTGCAAATAGGATGACATGTGCTAAAGCAGCAATTCAAGTGCAACTGGGTTTGTGTACAGGTCAGTGGATGTGTGGAAAAGGCCAACATGTAACCATTTTCTGTCATTGTCATTGCTGACAGAAGACAGACATTTCTGTGTATCTGATGTGATTATCTTGGCAGGATTCCTACACAGTTGCCACATGATGTATATAATAGATGGACACAGCCGCTAAGATGCCACCCACCGGTTTCGCAATTACCATTTTTAAGAGTTACGTTGAAGACTTTGAAAATCACCAACTTTTTTAAAAAAACTGGACATGACAAATGCTGACAAACCATTGGACACTGCACGCTCATTAGGTAGATCCTTGTCAGTCACAAAGTAGCCATGCCATAAATTACACCCATACACCCTGCCTTACAATCTGCTCTGCTCCATTTTGCCAAATGAAAACCAAGCTGTATTAAATTTAGACCATAAACTCATCAACTGTGCGTTTATTGAGGTCATAAATAAGAGCTTATGGACTCGGTCACTCGTTTTGGGTCATGAATAAATAAATAAACATATAAATAAAAAATGTCTACTTTAAATTTAAGAATGGAAGATTATGAATCTGTACGTTGATTAGTTGTTAAGTTGTCAATCATAATACGTGAGCCAATGAACATGCAATGATGATGGACCAGTGGGTGATGTAACAGCAGAAGAAAACACAATATACGTTATATACTATTAATATACTTTTCTACTTTACTTGAAGGCTATGTCCATCTTTTCTATCTTTTGTAGCAACACCAACCAAATATCATCTTCTCAGCAAACATGCTATTATTATTATTGTTTCTGTTTTTGTTTCTATTATTATTAAAAGTGAACATAGTTTTAAGTATTATGACTTCACTCTGACTGAATACATGCGACTGGACAAATGAGGTTGAGGACGTGCCCGGGTGAGCAAGGCGTTGTTCGCCTCCCCGGCAATCCGCTGACATTTCTTTGTTTATGCTGGCCCAACACCGCTATCAAACTGCACATGCTGGTGTCTGTCAACCATATCAAACTCAGTTATACACTGCAAAGTCAGATACTTATGCTTCCACTGAAAAAGTAATTTCACACCAATTAAAAGCTGCAACAACAGAATTTACAATCCCGTATTGCAGGCCCCTTCCATCCTGCCTGGAGCGCTGACAATGTGATACAATGAGGTCAGTCGTAAGCTGAGCATGATGATCATAATAGCTATTTTTTTCTTCTTCTTAGAGGGTGGAGTAATGAAATGGGAAGGTACAATCTCAAGAAATCAGCTATACATGATAGCGGGGTGTCAGGAAAAAATGAGGGGAGGTGGGTTTCAGGAGATTAAAGAGCACTCCTTTAAGTGCAAAGTAAAATAAACACACAGCAGCTGTTGAAGGCTATCGTTGAGATAATTAAAACCTGCACAATACCTGTCTCTGCCCCATTGGGTTTTATAGCGGGTGTTAAACCGCCAGATTATATTTAATGGAAATTGGGTTGTCAGTGCAGCCTTGAAAGGTGAGGAAAAAATTAGCGCAGGTTTTCAAATCATCTTGTTGCTGTGTCATTGTTAAAGCCATTATTAAAAAAAAACAGATGCGCATGGAAAGAAGGGTTATCTCCCCTGCATCCATCATGGACTCGAGCATGTATGATGCTGAACCTGTTGGACTCCAAAAATCCGTTTATTACAATATGCCAGCGGGACGCGGCCTCTTATCAAATCTCTTATCCTATTGGACCTGTTATGGGGGATTTTCTCTGTGGGAATCATATTATTGATGGCTTTCTCATTTGAATAATTTTGCAATAACAAGAAAATGAATTTCCTGTGTCCCTCGCCTGGTAGCATTCGTGCAGCTAAAAAGTGTATCAGTGTTTTAATAGCTTGCCTGTGGTTGTTGTTGCAGCACTTTGAACACAGTGCAGGAAAACTATTTGAATGTTGTCTGCATGAAGATAATCTTCTGCTAATAAGGGTATTTGTCTGTCACAATGGTTTTATTTGCTCATTATTAAATGCATAGTTTTCAAACATTTACCCCATTCCACTAGTATAATTCCAGTGCCGTCTGCTTGAGGGGATTTAATGCAGAAAACACAGTCTCAGCTTTAATGCAAACACATAACATACATCTCGGCTGCTGGAAAAATAACACTATGAAGCAATTAGCATAAAGCAAACAAAACAGAAAAACACAGGAAGCTGGTGGTAGCATGCAGATGTTCTCAATAAATATAGCAACACAAATGTAAAAGGATTCAAAAATCCAAACATCAGAAATAAAAAAAAAAGAAGTCATGTGATTATATATGCTATGATTATACATGCTAATGTTAAAGTGCATGAATATAGAAGCACCATTTTTCACATAGTCATTATGGAGTTAGGGGTCTTTAGCAATTCATGAATTTTCTAACATGAAAAACAGAAAATACTGTGATTCTGCATGTAGAATCTGTCGCTACTTTTGGATCCGTCTGTGGAAGTTGGGTTAGGAAGACTTGCACGTGCACATCTGCAACTTCACTAAAGATCACTAACTTGCCCAGAAAGCAAAAATCAACTTCTCTATCATGCTGATCTGACTTTCTTGTTGTGAGACATCATCACGGCAGAAAAGTCAGCAAGATGTGCCCTCTGAATTCACCCTTCAGAGTCCTTACACACTGCGTGCGTTGCAATAAAATGACACGAAATTCTGCTTCTTTTTTTTTCTTTTTTTGAAGAAACCTGTCGTGTAGGCTATGTACGCACTAAAAATCTTTGGGGTTTTTTGCAAAAAAACCCCAAAATCGTAATAAAAAAATACACCGTGAAAAAAGTTGACATCAAGCAGCGATGAGCTGGTCTTAAAGATTCTTTTTTTTTTTTTTTTTTTTTTTTTGGCCTGTCCCGTTTGGCTCTTTTGCCATCAGAATTGTTGTCTAAAGGCAAAGAAAGATGCCCAACGGATTTACTTTACCAAACTGACCATCCCAGCCTTGCCGTAATGGTCCATTTGATTCACCTTTTATTGTTTATTTTATTTTCACTTACTGAATACGGGACAGACTTGACTGGGGGAAAGAAGGGGAGAAAGAAAGAGGGAAAGAGAAACAGCTGAGAAGAGGGACGGGGGAGAAGGGCAAAAGACAAAAACCAACAGAACGGGCAGAGAAAAAAAATGCATATATCAATCACCTGGATCACCTGCTGAGAAAGAAAAAAGAAAGCAAGCAGAAGAGAACAAGAGTAATAGAATAAACAACATCACAATGATATATGGGAATATGACAGTAAATACTAAATGTTAAACATTATTGTGCAGCACATAAGATCAACAGAACACAGTGTGCTTTGAGGTAGGAGCCAAAAAGGGTGTAGTTTGTGGGTGTGATCACCCGTGTGTACACCTGTGAGCTGAGGAGAGTCCCAGATGAGGGCTCACTCAGCAGCCGCGGAGCAGAAGCCAGGGGGAGTTGCAGTGACGCGCCCGTGAGCTCCGCTGGCAGCCAGCTGCGCCTGAGTGACCGAGCCCCAGGCCGAGAGGCCGGGGGCACCCCACCTCCGAAGTGGCCCGAGCGAGCCCCAGGCTCCAGGCCCCGATAAGCGGCCGCCAAGGAGTGAGCCGGTGTGTACCTGGACGCCCATCCCCGGACACAAAGAACCACCAACGCACCGATGTCTGAGGGGGCCCGCCACTGGCAGGGGAAGTGGTGGTAGGGGGAGATAGGCCTCCAAACCTTGGAGGGCCTGAGATGTCCCCAGAGAGGTGGCGCCTGACACCCAACCTGACATATAGACACAGATATACAGGCACACACAGATACAAACATCCATTCCCACCCTCATGCTCTCATATGCACTTACTCCACACTCAACCAACGTGGAGACAGACATAAAGAGACGCTGTACACACGATCACACTCCCCAAGCGTACTCTACAAACCGGGTCTAGGTGCCCCCGCCCCTGGAGGGGGGAACTGCACCCAGACCCAGGTGGTGTTTCCCTTTTCCCTGCGGTGGGGGGAGGCAGACCGCCCCGACTCCGCAGCAGCAGGAAGGCTCCACACTCCAGACCGCAGTCGGACGGCCAACTCCTCCTCCTAGTCCTAGCCCCTCTGCTCCAGCAGGTCGCAGAGAATGGGGGTGAGAGAAGACTCCAAACCTCCTCTGCACCCTGGTGACATACCCCTACTCCAAGGCCCTGCATGTGTGGGTGGTTGTGGTGGAGCGGGAAGAGGGAGGCAGCTGGAGATGGGGAGGGAAGGAAGGGAGGGGCAAGTGACCCCTCCCTGGGGCCAGCTCCCCCGCTGACCCCAGTAGGGGAAAGGGGGCCCAGGCCCATCCAGACCGGGCCCAGTGCAGCAGCGCCGCCCGGCCCCACAGAGCCCGGGACAGTCCACCCAACCCCACCACAGAGAAAACTGCACCCACCCCACCATCCACTCATCTTCCAGACTACATAAGACAATAAACACCCAGGCTGAGATCTTCCTCCACCTCTCCTGTATCTCCCCCTCCTGCAGAGGGAGCTCCTGAGGAGAGGAAAGCTCCTGCAAGATGTGACAATCTCCCCCACCAGTTGAAGAGCCCCCCAGGTGGCTCGACGCACCGGCGGCACCCTGCTCCAGGGCTGGGCCCCCATGCACCCACCCGCCCACAACCCCGGCAACACACCAACCAGGACCCAAGCCCCCGAGGCCCGGTCCGGGTCCCAGCCCAGAGACGGAGCGCCCCCAGAACCTCACGCCCATCCCGGACCCACCCAGGCTACCAGGTCAGTAACCCACGTCCGTCAGCACAGACCCTCCCCTAGCCCCGCTGCACGCAGCCGCGAGGAAACAGTCACCTGAGAGCCAACAGAGCCCCTAACCGGACATGACCGCTACCCCGGGTTGAGCCCCCCAAGGAAGATGCCTCCGGGGAACCCTAAGCCTGTCCCTACCCCCACACCAATCACAACAGTGAAGGCGGGACCAAACTATGACCCCCCACCCCCACTAGGTGATGGAGCTGATCAAAGGAGCCCAGAGCAATTGATCTGATGTGGTGGCAGAGGCTGTATCAAGACTAATGTAATCTAATAGATTATTTCTATATTGGTTAGAATTAAGATTATTTTTATTTTTCCAGTTCATGAGGACTGTTTTCTTGGCTATGCATAGGGCAGTGAAAACCATATGGGCGATATTCTTTTCTGAAGTGACATTATCTAAGCTGCCCAACAAACACACTAAGGGGGAAGTTGGAATGTTACATTTCAGACACTTCGATAAGTCTTCACATATCTCGCGCCAAAACTTCTGAACTGGTGGACAGAACCAAAGAGCGTGGATATAATTGTCCGGTGAATTGGTTTGGCAGTGTGAGCAGTTGTTGGTAGACGTAAAGCCCATCTTGAACATCCGATGACCTGTATAGTGCACTCTATGTAATATTTTGTATTGAATTAATTGAAGACTGGGATTTCTAATTAGATGAAAGGTTTTTAAGCAAATCTGAGACCAGAAGTTTAGGTCTAAGTTAACTGATAAATCCGCTTCCCATTTTGCAATAGGAAGTGATATTGATTCATCTGTTTTAGAAAGCATTCTGTATATTTTGGATAGTAATTTGGGGGGTTTAAGAGTAAGAAATTGAACCACACTTGGTGGTGTTTGTAGTTCAACTTGACCCGGTTTAAATTTCTTTTTTACTATGGATTTAATTTGTTGATATTCTAAAAATCTTTTCTTGTTGATCCCATATTGTGTAACTAGTCCGTCAAATGAAATAAATTCTGTTCCTTCTAGTATATGTTCTAAATATTTGATTCCTTTATCTTAAAGATTCTAAAGAAGAAAAGGAAGAAACAGTTCATTCCGTTGTCACAAGCAGGCAGCAGTAGGGAGAATTTCATGGTTTGATCCAGAAATTTAAGTTCTATCATGTCCACTACCGAACATATTTGAGGTGGTCAGGGGGGTAGTTTGAGCTCTTGTTGGTGGAGTTGGGACCACATCTAAGGAGGTAGAGCGCTAACTAACCCAGAGCAGCATCTAGCTGTCTGTATGAGATTTTACATTCAGTACCGAAGTCCGTTTTGAGCTATGAGCGCCCTTGCTGCCAATGCAGTGGTAAAATCCAAACAAATAAACTGCACAAATTCATCCTGCTAAATTACGTGGTTGCTGTCAGCGGCTGCATTAAAAACAGGTGAGTTTGAAAAATATTGTTAATGCACATTTGCGTTAATGTGTAAAGACCTTTAGGCTGTCAGCAATTTCTACCATAATGTGATAAGGCATCTGCAGAGGACCAACTCAAAGTATGGCATTTTAAGTTTATTAAAGGTGGTTTCACAGAACCTCATGATCGCACTTTATATGTTCTCAAATGGAAAGATATCATTAAAAAGTGTAATTTAATTCAATCTTGTGCTTGATTACCATAAAAAACAATTAAAAACTCATTCTTTTTTATTATGCCTGTCAATATTAATGGAAACATCATGTATAAAAGTAAAAGCAACAACGTTCAACGTCTTACTCCCTCAAACAGAGTTTTTAAAAATAAATTCTTCAACTTTTACAAACCACTGAAAAACATAAAAAACAACCCCAGATGCAATAAATGGATGTTATAACAAACCCACTGTCTGATGTCTTTCCCTCTTTGTATTACTATGTCAACTGATCTTGGTGTTTTTTGAACAGAAAACAAATTCCCTTAATCAACCACAGAAGAAATGTTGGTTTCCGAGTCCTGCGAGTGCCTTTGATCACTCGTTCCCTCGGTAACAGGTAGCTTTCGCGGATCTACATTAGCTAATTAGACCCCTCCACCCACCCACCCAACCAAAAAAAAAAAAAGAAAATTGAATAAAATAAATAAATAAAAAAACACAGGGAGGTTGTTAGCACATGTACAGGGTGTTCTCACACGCAGTCTGTTACTGACTCCTGTTTGGTGGAGATAATAAAAGAGAAATCATCTAAACAAGCAAAGAGCATCAAGAAACTTGACGAAAAGTAATTTCAGGTCCTGTCAACACGCCGACTTGCCCGAGACATCACTGCAAACAACAATGGGAATCAAGTCAGCAGAAAATGAGGGATAAGACTTTAGGTGTATTATCACAACCTTCTGTTTGCTGTATTCTCTGTGCTCAGCTGGCAGGAGAAACAGAGGGTACACAGAGATTTGTTGTCCGAGTGCTCACGTGTGCTATCGACAAAGCCGTTGATGACGGAGGTGTCCATTAAAACACCTCAGGCTGTGCTTCTGCCATCGTGGAAAGAGTCAAATAATTTGTCTCTCTGATGTGAAAAGAAGACTAAATCAATGTGGGAACAATGGACAGCATCAATAAACTGGAGGAATTACTGTTGTGCAACCTATGATATGTGGCAAGGGTTGAATGGAAATGGCTTTTCAGCAAAGTGCGGAGTGACGTCTTGCATTAGGGGAAAGCACACCTGAAAGTAGTGGTCCGCCTCAGAATGACTTTTACATGCATTGAAGGAAACTTATGAAAACGCTGCAAAGGTGCATTCATATAGAAACTCAGAATTGAGATGATGGGGTGGCTGTAGCAAATCAGAAAATTGGTGGTTCAACCCATATGGAAAAGAAATAGTAAAAACTTATATGTGATTACTCATGAAAGTGGCCACTTTCATGAGTAAATCATATAAGGCTTACATGATTTACTCATGAAAGTGGCCACGTTCTCATTACTTTCATACATTGTTTTAGTAAGTATCCAAAACATACAAGTTTCATTATATAATTTTTCAAGGGATCTTATATCTGTTTTCACTCTTATATGCTTTTCATACAAGTTTCACACAAGACAGATGCAAACTTTATAAGATTTATATATATCTTTTCCATATGGGAATCCTTGGCTGCTCCAGTCTGCATGCCAAATTATCCTTGGCGATGATACGTTCATCGGCATGTGAATTTTAGAAAGTAGAAGAAAATGTTTGTATGAATTGGTGTGAGTGAATGAATGAGACATGTTGTATAAAGTGCTTTGAGTCCTCTAGTAGAAAAGCACTATGTAACAACCAGTCCCTTTACCAAATGTTTCGTACAGTGGTTTGTAGAGATGTCATCATAAATTAACTTTCATAGGACTTCCTGAGTTTTCATCAGACTTAAATAGCTGAATAACTCTTTTAGCACAGGGGTTTTGTTTAGCCTTCAATCCATTTCAGTCCATTAAACTCATGTTAATATTGATGCCTACATTGCAAAAGAAATTACCTCCACACTCATGAATATTCTAACAGGGTTAGTTAGAGGTTTTAGAGCTATCTTCGTCCAGATCTGACCGTTCTCGTCAGCCACACTCTGCAAAGATTACACACAACATCAGTCACTTTGGAAAAGAGAAGAAAAAGATAAAAATATAACTTCAGAGAGAGAGAGAGAGAGAGATGCTGCAATTCTTCTGTCAGCTAAGGATATCAACAATGCATGGCACATTTTTCAAAGCTTTTTGTACGCACTCTCCTAAATGCATAGATGCTTTTTCATTGTAGCAACACAAAACCAGCTGAAGACACTTCAAAGCCAGAGTGACGAAAATCTGATAAAACTGAAGTTTTCTGTTGATTCAGACACATGTATGCATCTCTGCAAAATTTGTGAAACTTGTGAGTCCACAAAACAGCACAAAGGGAGCTGGTCAGAATACCACAACTGCCATTACATGATTTTGTGTTGCAAGCTGTTAATAAATGATAGCAACGTATAGCTATGAAAGGAAGATGACACCTAGATTGATGTATTATTGTAGATAAGAAGAAACAAAAACAAAATGATGTGAACAGCATTTACAACAACAATTCATCAAATGACTTCACGCAGATCAACAAAGAGTCAGCCCTGTGGCAAATTCCTAGCATATTACACCTTATCCATTTAGTCCAGCTTAATTAATTGGTTTAGAGGCTTCAGGTGGCTGCTTTCATCTTTGAAACCTCTAAAAATACCCCACACAACTGTGAACACTGTGCAACATTTAACAAATAAGCAACAGACGCTTGCCTTGGGACATGATGGAAAAAATCAAACGGAAAACTCGCACAACTTGGATTTGTAATAACACTTTATCAGATGGGCAGAAATCTATACAGATGCTAATGTTGCTCTGAACATGTTGAGTGTAAACCAAATCTTCTGATATTGTGGTAACAGCATTTTTCCTGTTAACGCACACGTTTAAGTACACTGTAGTTGTAATTGGGATACTAGATAATAAATCTATTGTGAAAGTAAATCTTATCCAATTTAAAGCTGCGCACATTTACACCAAAGACCAAAAAGAGTCCCCAAAGCAAATAAAAAACAATTCAAAGTCATTTAATGTATGCTAGCTTACAAATCTATAACACTGATAAAGGTTGCTAGCAATGGTAAGAGTATCCATGCTATTAATGCTCTTAAAAATATGGATTGGTATCAAATGTTATCCTCTTAGAATAAATTATGACTTTGTCATAAATAAAGGGTCAAGCAAAGCTCTTTAACAAGGTTCCCATCAATTTTCAAGATATTTGTTCTTAGCACTACTAACCAAATGCTAACATGCGTCACCACGTTAGTTTGCTAACAAACTATCATGGTGAACTATGCAAAAAGGTATTGTAAATGCATTTTTAATGTTTCCTCACACTACTAGTGAGCCAAACTCACAGTATTGCAGAATACTGAATGGTTGTTAATAACAAAATAATTTCTTATGTAACTCAAAGATAGCTGCCCACCAAAACATACAGATAACACCACGTATCTTTGCTATTTCTATCTTATGTCAAAGATAAAGCCACAAAGGAAGCCTTATTTCTTGCGATTACAGCATGACTAAAGACCATCATGTATCTTCATCAGGACTGGTTCATAAATTGCTGTGCGGTAATTTATCAGTAATCACGAAGCAATAACTTGTAGTAATAAAGGTCTAGTTACATGAGGTTCTTATTTCATAGATTTATAGGCAGGTACAGGCTTTACAGTTCACAGCTGCTCGATAGAACAGGCTGAAATTAAATGAGATGGAAACATCATAGTCCCATTCAAAGCTCTGGAAATAAATGTCATGCATAAACACGTAAAGTGGAAGCTAAATTATCTGTTAGTAATACATGAATCTCCATCCATAACTTGGGTTGGTTAAGTTGTTGACAATGAATATAGAAATCCGTTCATATTGTTACCCAACTAGTCACTGAATTGAATCAAACAACAAAATAAAGTGTTGCTTCATATACTGCTGTGCTACAGAGCAGTTAGTCCAAGTTTGTGCCGGTCACTTTAGTCTTTTTATTTCTTTGTTTATTTAAAAAAAATATGTTTTTTTTACATTGTTAAACAGTCTTTGCTCGAAGGTTTAAGAGAAGAAATTCAACACCCAATAAACCTTTATTAATACAAGGTGGCATTTAAGTTGGCAATCTGTGTACAAAAGCGTTAAAGCTGAAGTATTACTGCAAAACAGACTTTTATTGATTGAGAGAAGATGTTGGTAGTTCTTGTTTATGACTCCGTGGAGAGAAGCTGAAAGCAGCGTTGGCAGAATTTCTCAAGGTGTGGGAATATCCAGCTGCTCTAAACCAGAAATCTGCTATTTCAGTCAGGCTGAATGTTTTCTTGCAAGCTGCTGAGCTCTGTATCACACTGGCAGTATGCAAAGAGCAACTCAACCAATTCCACCCGAGACGAGACAACTCTTACTCTGATAACGCAGGAGATTGATTATTGAACTGAGCTCATGCTGCATATCTCGTGCTGCGGTAGGTCAGACATTCCCAGCCGATGGCTTTAACCTCAGTGTCGCTGGAGAAGTGAGAAAATGAGATACAGATAAATAGAGACGTGGACTGACGAGGGAATGAGGCGGGTGATTATTGCATATGGACGAGACTTGAGTTAAACACGCTGTGGCACCGACAATAAAGACGGGATTAACCTCTTATTGTTAAACAGCATTTGAGTTGTACAGCATTCGATAAATCCAAAGGCCTCTTGTCACAATAAAACATTTTGTGTTGACTCCATAATCAGTATAATAATGATTTGTGGGCCCCTTCATGAAGGTCACAGTGCTGATACATTTGCTAGTGAGCTGCAGAAGTGATATCTGTAGATATGCAGGTGCTTTTCAAAACCTGTGGATTAAAAACGCACGGGAATGTTTCCCACTGGAATTAAAAGTCTGAAGTAGACGTTGGTATTTCATATTTAGTGTGTGATCTGACAAGATTGGGCAAGTGTATTCCTAAAACAATTCTGTATGCCAGTGTTTGAAACAGCTAGCATAGCTATTTCAAAAATAAAAGATTTTTTATTACAACTCGGGGCTCATTCTGTTGTCGTTCCGGCCATTAATCTTATTGACAATGACTGCACCGAACAAGTTAAAGGGACTCTGTGGAGCACTCTGCCTCTCACAGAGCAGTGACTTTTACAGGTCGGTCCCCATTTTGCTTTCTATTACAAGAGGGGGGCATCCTACTGTCGTGTGGTGTGAACACAATTTTGGATGAACAGTGAACGATCATTTACCAACACTTGACTTGGCCATGAGTTTGTTGTAGCAAAGTGCACTTTGTCTCTGGTCAGTTTTTTAATGACTACATTATTCTAAAAACAAAACAAAACACTATGTTCTCAAATTCTAAAAAAGATGGGACACAAAGTAACATTTTATTGTTACTTTACTAGAGCTTGGTCATTCAGCTGCATTCACTGTATTTTGGCGATAACCATTGGCCAGTAAGATCACTGGTTCTAACCCCAATGGACTATTTCTTGTGGGGGTACCTTAAGAAGGCAGAGCCAGTTGTTGCTAACAATGCAACACAATTCTTGTTTTTGCACTTAAACACCGCCGCACACGTTCATAATTGGTACTCTGCGTACAGCTTATTTAAACTATACTGCATTTGCACATTTTGCATCTTGCACATATCTTTGTCATGTCTTATCTATAATATCCTGACAATAACTTGAACCTGGTATTCAATACCACTGCACAATCCACTTTGTATTTTCTCTGTCCTGTCCTCATTTATCGTACAGTTAGTATTGTATAGTATTGTATAGTAAGTAATTAGTACCCATCCATCCATCCATCCGCTTCCGCTTGTCCTTTTCAGGGTCGCGGGGGGCGCTGGAGCCTATCCCAGCTGTCATTGGGCGAGAGGCAGGGTACACCCTGGACAGGTCGCCAGTCTGTCGCAGGGCTAACACATAGGGACAGACAACCATTCACACTCACATTCACTCGCACATTCACACCTAGTGGCAATTTGGATTATCCAATTAACTTATCCCTTAATTTTACCAAAATTTAGCACATTATTTATTTATTAATTTCTAGTTTTATATCACTTGGAGATATATCTTTTATGTACTTATAAATGCACCATGAGGGAGGGCTTGGGGTGAAACAGAATTTCGGTACACTGTATACTGCAGCGGTCCCCAACCCCCGGGTCTCGGACCGGTACCGGTCCGTGAGTTGTTTGGTACCAGGCCGCGAGAGTTGAGACTCAGGTGTGAAATGTATGGTTTTCAGGGTTTTTATCGGTTTTCGGCGTTATTTTGTTATCGTTTTTATCGTTTACTCTGTTTTCCTGGGTCTTTTCACGTGTGCTATGAATAAATTTTCTTTTTTTCGGTACCGGTACTAGTTTTATTTTGTTGTATTTATCCGCGACACCTTAAAGGCCGGTCCATGAAAATATTGTCAGGCATAAACCGGTCCGTGGCGCAAAAAAGGTTGGAGACCGCTGGTATACTGTTTATACTGTGTATTGACAATAAAGCTCTTGAATCTTAAATACACGACAGCAATCAGACAGTTTTAGAGTTTTACTAATGTTTATGTACACTGGCACCATCTTGGATTGTTCCTGAGTCGGAACGCTACACTCCATTTGCCTCAGAAGTCAAATGTTGGTTTTCGGAGATGGAATTGGTAGTCTGACTTCAGGGAAAGTTCTAATTCTTCCAGTTGAATATTCGACTTGAAATGGAGTGCACCATATGAATGTCTTCAGGAAGAATTTCCCATTTCCACAATGGTCGCCTTTTACCCCTTCTTTCATTACCAGTTGGAATAACCCTTTTAATTTGGTGACTGGGTTAATGGGGTAACCAATATGACACTACTTGTTTTACAGCGTAAGGCAGTCCTTGCTCTTGGCTGACACGGGGCGTAACTTGCAAATCATAAGCATCACATTTCTATCACATAGTCCAGGAAACACCCTAAAGACATGTTTTCTCACTTTATTAATTAAAGCATTTGCAGCTATATATGGCAATCGCTTTCTGTCTTTCTTCATTTAGAATTTCATTCACAGCCAGAGCTGACAGTGTGGAAAACTCACTTCTGTATTCTATGTCCGCCTCGTGGTGTAGGCAAAAAAGCATATCCAATTAAAGTGAAACACAGATGACAAGTGCATCACTGTGGCCCTGTGAAACTTAATCAACTAACGTCCATTAAAAGCAGCCGGTAAGTGTAACAGCAGTCCAGTCCACTATCGCCCTTGTTGGGCCTAGTGGCTCTTCTTCTTCTTCCTTAAGAATCTGCACCATTACTTAAAAGGCTGGCACAGGCTGAGTGTTCTTCTAATATGCTTTTGATCCTGTGCCCCTCAAGAAAGTCTTTACAATTCTGAAAGTGGGCAAATGGTGATGTCTTTCCTCCTCTTAATGAGCGCGCCACAGACATTATTCTCTTATGAATATTGCTCTCAGGCTGTCTGACCTGTGCAAAATATCGTTGTGGTACTAAGTCACACGGTGAGTGGTAATGAGCGAATTTAATCACAGCTTTCGGCCTCTCGCACAACACGATATGAATTTCAAAATGAGCCATTGCCACAGCCCCGGAGGAAGCACAAGGACTTTAAGTGGAATACCACAAAACTGAAATCATATTCTGATGGCTTCTGGGCGCCCAATCAGTATTTGTAAGCATAACTCAACAACTTCCCTGTAACTAGAAAATAAAAGAATAAACCTCTGACGTGCGTCATGCCAATGTACAACCTACTGCTGCTCAGCAGACAATAAACAGATTTTTATATCACACCTAAGGCCACACAGCTTACCTACCCTGTGGTTCGTGTTAGAGAGGTACACAAGGCTCTCTAACATGAACAATGTTTAGGCCTCTTATTTAAAACAATGTTTAACAGCAGGCAAAATTCTTCGTGTACAAGCTTTCTCTTGTTTTACTGCCCCTTTGAAAACATTTATTAGTGACTGTAGCAGAATGAATATCTTCTTTAGTGTTGTGCCACTTTTAATTGCTCAAGCAGTAATCAATCACCTTATACGGCACATTATTAAAGGAGGGTATCTGCTCTCTCTTGGTTTCCTGTGTCCTGCTCACCTCTGAGACATTGGTGCCGATTGGTGGTTTTGCGGAAGCCACCTGCGGATTTTCATTTCCCCAGAAGTCTCCACTTCAGTTTACAAGTTATTCATTCTCTTGCACACCAAGGTTAATAATTTCACATGTAGTAAACGGGTGTTTCATCGTAGACTGCCGCTGCATAAACCCCAAATAGACCACATCCTCTCGGAAACAGAAGATCTCATCTCATTGGTATGTAATGTTAGCTTTTTGTGATGCTACAGGATGGAGTTGAAGGGACGTTAACCCATTTGGTGGCTAATATCCTTACACTGAAGCCACTGCTGCTACTCTGGCCTAGATTGTGTTTCTTTTGATGTTGCTGGCTTTGCCTGTCCTTGCGTTACTATTTGTGTTGCATATTGTGTTGCTTTTGCTCTGCCTTTGCTTTGTTCTTTTGTTTCAGCTTGCATTGTTTCTGTATTTGCATTTGGGTTGCGTTCTCTAAAACAATCTTTTTCATTTCTACTAATTGGCTGGGCTGGGCTAACATTATTGCCGGCTTTTTGCTTCACACGCAGCTGGCTCCTATTTAAGCGGTGAATTTGTAACAGTTTGTTAGATTTGTTGTAATTTGTTGGGTCTTCAAGGCCTTTAAAATGAAATGTGTGCTGTGTGTACTGTGTGTCTGTGAAAGGTGGAAGGAGGCCCCCTTTTATAGCTGTGGATTACTAGTGTGTTTTAACAGCAGCATTAAATACAGTACAGTTAAATCTGATTGTTTTCTTGCTCATGTTTTAGACATACTTCTTTATCTTTGCCTCATTCAGACGTTGAGGCCCTAAAGGGGCAGCAGCTGGGCACCTTAGTTTTGGTTGTGGTCGTCTATGCCATAAGTTGAACTAGACTTTAGTGTGTGGATATGAGACGCACGAAGTGATCCTTTTGGAACTCCTTTATCCCATCCACACACTGCGGAGCCACAGCTCTGAACTGACGTTTGAAAGCATCCATGTGAGTGGACTGATGGCTTTAATAAGGAAACTTCTTAATGGGCTGAACCACTTTTCTGTTCATTAAGTATAATGGAGCTGAATGGACCTGAATGAAGTTTTGGTGCTGCTACTTCTTTTGAGTAAATACTCCCTGTGACAAATTCCCAGGGTGGAGTTGTCAGTTTTTTACTTAAAAAATTAAAGCTGTCGAGTTCTCTGTCTGTTTCTTCTATCACCACACAAAAGTATATAGAAGTAAGCAAATGTTCCAGGTTACAATACTTTAACGAATTAATCATATCATTAAAAAAACAAGCCTTTCTGTCACTGATCAAAACAAAGGCATTTATTGACAAGAGTTGCCGTTAACCCCGCCTCTGTGTTTATCAGGTTTAATCAGCCACTTGTCCGACTACATGTTTATTGCTTTTTTTATATTCAGGTAAAATAACATTAAATTGGACAGTTTCTCGCTGTGAGCTTGGACCTTTCAATGAGTAGGCGTCTTTGTTTTCTCTTTACATTTTAATTGATGGGAAGAAGTTCTGAATAAACGATATGATGTGTGATTCAAATATTGTCTTTCAGGTTTCTCTCTTTGTAAGTCCATTTATTTTTTGCATATTTGATTTGTCTCTGGAAACTTGATTAGATGTTTCTCAGACATTTCGGTTCTGCTACAGCCAGACAACAGCCAAAATAGCTCAAATTAAATGAATACATAATAAAACAGAGCATTGCCTTCCTGTGGGAACACATTCAGTTGGCATTATTTTCTGCCCTCACCAACTATGAGAAATTCTTGCCCACTTGCTTACAGCCTATCTAAACATTCACGTTTCAACTTGTTAGGCACAGTTATAGTGATGTTGTTGTGCCATGTTTTTCAGATATGTTATCATAAATCTGTGTGTGAAGTGGAATTGTTTCAGTCATGAAAACGTGGAATTTGAAAATCGCATCATTTGGAAATCGTGTTTTTCTGACCTGAAAAAGTTTTGTAAGAATAAATCACAGAAATTTCCGAAAAGTTGAACTGATTTCCTTAACACTGTTTAGTCCTCTGCATACAATAACATCAGTTTCTGACCTGAGTTACTGCTCTCACTTGAGAAAGAGGAAGCACTAGCTGTCTGTGGCGGAGGTGTGCAGCCGAGGGGTGGTGCAGTGAGCTCAACGGGGCAGCACCGGGGAGACAAGTGAGGCCACAGGTTGTGATGATCTGACTAATGAAGAGTCTCCTTTTTTATAGTGAAACCTGAGACCGGAGCGATAGGAGTGTGTGTGCTGAGACCAGCTGCAAAGTTGGTGAATCGGGTGTTGAACCGAGCGACACTGTATGTGGGAAACCGCAATAAACACTCCTCAATGGTAACACAACAACAGTGTGTTGGGTCTGTCTTTACACTGTGCTGGGCACTAACTATCAAGTTGCTGCTGTGTGCAAATTGTATATACAGGGAGTGCAGAATTATTAGGCAAATGAGTATTTTGTCCACATCATCCTCTTCATGCATGTTGTCTTACTCCAAGCTGTATAGGCTTGAAAGCCTACTACCAATTAAGCATATTAGGTGATGTGCATCTCTGTAATGAGAAGGGGTGTGGTCTAATGACATCAACACCCTATATCAGGTGTGCATAATTATTAGGCAACGTCCTTTCCTTTGGCAAAATGGGTCAAAAGAAGGACTTGACAGGCTCAGAAAAGTCAAAAATAGTGAGACAACTTGCAGAGGGATGCAGCAGTCTCAAAATTACAAAGCTTCTGAAGCGTGATCATCGAACAATCAAGCGCTTCATTCAAAATAGTCAACAGGGTCACAAGAAGCGTGTGGAAAAACCAAGGCGCAAAATAACTGCCCATGAACTGAGAAAAGTCAAGCGTGCAGCCGCCAAGATGCCACTTGCCACCAGTTTGGCCATATTTCAGAGCTGCAACATCACTGGAGTGCCCAAAAGCACAAGGTGTGCAATACTCAGAGACATGGCCAAGGTAAGAAAGGCTGAAAGACGACCACCACTGAACAAGACACACAAGCTGAAACGTCAAGACTGGGCCAAGAAATATCTCAAGACTGGTTTTTCTAAGGTTTTATGGACTGATGAAATGAGAGTGAGTCTTGATGGGCCAGATGGATGGGCCCGTGGCTGGATTGGTAAAGGGCAGAGAGCTCCAGTCCGACTCAGACGCCAGCAAGGTGGAGGTGGAGTACTGGTTTGGGCTGGTATCATCAAAGATGAGCTTGTGAGGCCTTTTCGGGTTGAGGATGGAGTCAAGCTCAACTCCCAGTCCTACTGCCAGTTTCTGGAAGACACCTTCTTCAAGCAGTGGTACAGGAAGAAGTCTGCATCCTTCAAGAAAAACATGATTTTCATGCAGGACAATGCTCCATTACACGTGTCCAAGTACTCCACAGCGTGGCTGGCAAGAAAGGGTATAAAAGAAGAAAAACTATTGACATGGCCTCCTTGTTCACCTGATCTGAACCCCATTGAGAACCTGTGGTCCATCATCAAATGTGAGATTTACAAGGAGGGAAAACAGTACACCTCTCTGAACAGTGTCTGGGAGGCTGTGGTTGCTGCTGCACGCAATGTTGATGGTGAACAGATCAAAACACTGACAGAATCCATGGATGGCAGGCTTTTGAGTGTCCTTGCAAAGAAAGGTGGCTATATTGGTCGCTGATTTGTTTTTGTTTTGTTTTTGAATGTCAGAAATGTATATTTGTGAATGTGGAGATGTTATATTGGTTTCAATTGGTAAAAATAAATAATTGAAATGGGTATATATTTGTTTTTTGTTAAGTTGCCTAATAATTATGCACAGTAATAGTCACCTGCACACACAGATATCCCCCTAAAATAGCTAAAACTAAAAACAAACTAAAAACTACTTCCAAGAACATTCAGCTTTGATATTAATGAGTTTTTTGGGTTCATTGAGAACATGGTTGTTGTTCAATAAAAAAATTATTCCTCAAAAATACAACTTGCCTAATAATTCTGCACTCCCTGTATGATGAGTGAATCAAGGATGAATCACCCATGCTCCTCCATACATTTTACAATTCCACTTTTATGCACAAATGTGAATGAAATGAATTCATTCTTATTATTTATGTTTATTAAGAACATTTTATATTTTTAATAAATATGTACGACTATACATAGGACTGCATAGGTTCACTACACTCATTTGCTCATAATTTCCCCCAGGGATCAATAAAGTATTCTGATTCTGATTCTGATTGACTTATATAATGACTGAAGTTGCTGTAAAACTGTCTTAGACAATGTTAAGTGTAACACATTTAAAAGTGCTGTAATCACATTACATTTTTAAATAACACAGCACTAACTCTACTGATTCTAGTAAGAACATTAAAGTTACAATTATATCAGTACTTGTGTTTAAAAAACCTTCAGTTATCTGCACACAGGGTGGATACAATGGAAAGGAAAATTACTTCAACTTGCTTTTTTCTGAGTGCATGCCAGCCCAAACTCAGCAACTAGAGCTTAATCTTCAACAGGTAACCAAAGCAGTGATGAGCAGTCAGGCTGACAGCCTGTGTTTCTACCTGTTCATATTTCTAAAGTAGAATCACTGTGGCTTTTGAATCTTTTTGGGCTAATTTTCATCTTTGTCTTGTGTTGCCA
This sequence comes from Astatotilapia calliptera, assembly GCF_964374335.1. NCBI lineage: Eukaryota > Metazoa > Chordata > Actinopteri > Cichliformes > Cichlidae > Astatotilapia > Astatotilapia calliptera. The sequence goes on from NC_137441.1 coordinate 27,883,640, forward strand.
GTTTTGTGTTCTTACGTAAAAACTAAAAGAAACATTGTATGTCCTCATTAAGATAGAGGTTTGTGTTGATGTGTCAAATTAATTCAATTTAACTGAATTCAGTTTTATTTACATAGCGCCAAATCACAATAGTCACCTCAGGGTGCTTTACTGTAAGGTAAAGACCCTCCAGTAATACAGAAAAACCCCAAGAATTCTTTCCTCCCCCTATGAGCAAGCACTTTGGCGACAGTGGCAAGGAAAAACTCAGTTTTAACAAGAAACCTCCAGCACAACCAGGCTCAGGGAGGGGCAGCCAACATGCGGGAGGGGTTGGGAGTTAAAACAAAAGACATGCTGTGAAAGAGAGCCAGAGATTTTTTTTAGCTGGTCAATTTACAGAATAACATGAAAGTAATGTAACCAGTAGTGTAACAAATTACTTTCTCTGATGAGTGATTAAGCAATGTACTGCATTACTTTTAAGAAAAGTATAACGACCCTAGCACTTGTCTTAGCCACTGTGCATGTTAATAGTGCTATGTCACAATCACATACTGCGGTAAATATTTTTAAAAACTCTCAGTCCCACTCTTAACACAGATATCAGAATTATGGGGTGTAGAGGAGGAACTAATTATAAAATCAGTTGTATAGCTAATCAGTGTAATTACAAGATAAAAGTCTTGTAATTGCATTTTTTTTGTCAGAGCCAGAAATGATTCTGCCCTTTTAAATTCATTTCATATTTGTAAGCTATGCACCACCATGCTTCTGCACCATATGTACTACAAGGACACCGCGGGAAAAAAAATCTCGCAGAGCCCAAAGTCAATATATCATTGATGCACAGAGTTATAAAGAAGCAGCTGTGGTGCTCTTTTGTTAATTGGGCCTTAAATCAAAGGCCTAGTGAATAAAACTACATATCAAGAGGGTGGATAAGTAAAATGATTCAACAGAGCAACAATAAATACACACCATAAAAGTGGCAGAAAACCGCAAGGCTCCAGCCAATTTGAATGATGGGAGTAACATGAGAACAGGGACTATTGGAGCAAGCTGTGACAGTTCACACTTACTTTGCTTCACAGTGTTGTATTTCAAGATAATTTCCACCTCTCTCCCTTCAGCCCATCAGCACATTTGCATATCCTATTGCAAAACTTTGGCAGCCAGTGGCAGGCTTCTAATTCTGTTGTGAAACATCACTGTCTGAATCAAATGTGTGTTTTCTCCATGCTGAGCCCTGGCACATCACGCTGTAAGTGGGAGACTGGCTCTTATATCACCAAGTAACACTGACATTGACTCATATGCAGAATGATCAATACCAGTCATTCCGAAGATTAAAACAGAATGGCGATGTACTGAATACAGTGTCTTGTACTGAGCGATCGGTGTGCAAGTGTTCAATAGATGAGCTTGTCCTCATTAAGAGAGCAGATTAGAATAAAAGGGCTGGATTTTCAGCTCTGACACCTAAAGAGATCAGCCCAATAAATTCCGTACCAATGTTTAACTCGTATTTACTGACATTTTATTATATCTGTGCAAAACTGGAAATTTATCAGTGGCTCTTCCTGTAAGAGCTGCCAATGAAGTGTTTCTGAATGCGTTAATTGCTGCAAAGATTGAAAACTTTCTGAACAGCAGGCAGCTTTTTCCAAAAGCAGCTTGGAAACTGAAGTACACATTATTATAGTAAAGCAGATAGTTAGGGCCTGATCAGGTAACCATGAATGCATGAGCATTATAGGTCTAGGCGGCTGGGGGCTTCCCATGATGCATCTCTTTTCACTCTCTTTGTGTTTTTAAACCCCTCTGCATTTAATTATTACTTATTATTAATTGCTGGCTCTCTTCCACAGTGTGCATTAAATCCTGTCTTCATGGCAGATGGCCTCCCCTCTCCGAGCCTGGTTCTACCGAAGGTTTCTTCCTAAGAGAGAGTTTTTCCTTCCCACTGTCGCCAAGTGCCTCCTGGATATTCCTGGATACCCTGGTTTCCCGGTTGGGAATGCAATCTTTACTTTGCAAACAAATGATCTTAATCAACAATTTCATGATTAGTATATAATAATGAATTATTATTACACAGTTTATAAAGGAAATATAAAAATACGAATCTGTCTATGCTGTTATTTATTTGGCAGACTTTTGTCAGGCGTGCTAGTACCTTCTCACCAAAATCACATCTGCAAGTGCAAAAGATTTGGCATTTGTAAATTGTACATTAAGTGATTTTTTTTAAAGGCAACTAATACAAATGCTTAAGTGTGTTTAAAAATGAATCCTGGTCCTCAGGTCTGCAGGCGCTGGAAGAAATTCACATTTTGTTAGCTAGGGAGTTCACACCTGAGATTTGATTGATATGGTTAGGACCAAGGAAGACAACAGCCCATTGTTGCTTTATAAAAAATGATTGGATAGCTTTGGTGAGAGGCCAGTATATCCAGCTGTTTGACTTAGAGCTAGAAAATCGGTTTTATTTTGACAACCAATTAATCGTTTCACATACTTCACAAGTAATTGATGATTAATGCAAGACACAATAACGCCGGTGTTTTTAAAAGGCAAACCTTTTTTAAAAATGTTTTTGCCTGAAGAATCCAAAAATTATGAAAACAGAAACAACACTCACGTGTGATATAAATCTTATATATCGGAATTTAATATCCATTTTAAAAAGCTGCTAAAGGAGTATAGGACTATACAAGCAAAAGAGCCTGACCAAGTTCCAGTGTGGGGAGTGAGAACAGGTTGATTGCAGACATGTCTGCAGCAGCATCATGAAGTGCTCTCAGCACATTTTCCTCGATTTTTCAGGGTCAGTGTGGTGATGTGCTCTGCAACACTGGACTGTGCTGCCAGACAACAAAGTGACTGTGTGAAATACCCAGCGCAACCCTGACGATGTGAGTCATCCAAGGTAAAGAGCCTGAGTGAGGTTGAACAGTATAACATTACTGACTACTCTGAACTCACAGGAATCGCACTAAACAATGACATATCTATCAAGAGTAAATAACTACAAACATTTTGGGGATTTTTAATAGCTGGCCAGACTTCCAAATGTTATTGTGTGGCATATAGTCTTTTTTTTTAAACAGAAAAATCTAAATATTATTTAAGAAAACAACAATCAGATGTATTTAAAATCGTTGTTTGGAGCTGTACGCTTGACCCAGGGTTCAATATGATCATTTCTCAAGAGGAAAAGAAACACAAGGCAGTTTAATAAAAAAGAACTAAATCCATTCAGGTTATATTTTGAGCCTTTCCACAAGACCAGAACCACTAGCCTGAGATGAAAGATCCGACATAGTTTGTAATGTACTGCAGTCGAACAAATTTCTAAGCAGTGAACAAAGAATCAAGTTACATAGACACAAATTGCACAGAGGGAGCCTTGTCCTTGCCTCTGTCTGGGGTGATGCAGCACTTCATGGGGAAATCATATCCTGTGGCTCTTTTCTGGTTATGCTGCGCTTTCCTGCGCGCGGTTACATGTGTCGTCACAGGTAGCTCACATGATAATATCAGCAAAACAAGTCGAGCACATGTCCCCTAAGAGAGGAGGATGGCTACATTTTGGGAGGATAGTTGCTGTGTGGTTTTAGAGCGTTTTCTGATGAAACTATATGAAGAAGGACACAAGGTCGACAAACCTCTGATTGAGCTTCTTTTTTAACTTTCCTGTTTATCAGGGACAAAACCTGAATTCAGTTGTACAGATGTGTTACCATGGTTACATTTTAAAATATTTTTTTATATGCTATCCGTCCTTTCATCGGGACACTGCTCTTTGTAACAGTTCAAGATCGGCAGATGGGTTTAATAGTGGTTATAGCAACGCTCTTGCACAACGCTGCTGTTGGTCTCCTTTTCCATAACACCACAGAGGGTTAAACTGATGCTGCTTTTTTCAGGTCGTCCCGATCCGGTTGTTTGGGATACACCAACGTGTGATTGATGGCTTTCACACCAGTCTAAAAGAACAGCTCCAAATAAGAAAAATGCATCAGGGTTTTGTTGTGTCCAGCAGCTTAGGTGTGAAAGCATTCTAAAGGATCGCACATCTCACATTGTCATCGCTGAGAGAAAAATAAATTCAGATATAAATCAAAGCAAAACTGCACACACGTAGAAAGTGTCATATTTCTGGTGAGCAAAAATGAAAACGGATTTTCTGTATATCTTGTCAGATTCAAAGCTATCAGTTCTTGTCCCCGGAGGGCTATTAAAGCTTTGAAAATTGGATTGAATTGATCACTGGTCCCTACTGTGGCATCACTTAAATCAGAGGTGGGGGAACTCCAGGCCTCGAGGGCCGGTGTCCTGCAGGTTTTAGATGTGTCCTTGATCCAACACAGCAGATTCAAATGGCTAAATTACCTCCTCAACATGTCTTGAAGTTCTCCAGAGGCCTGGCAATGAACTAATCATTTGATTCAGGTGTGTTTACCCAGGGCGATATAATCTGCAGGACACCGGCCCTTGAGGCCTGGAGTTCCCCACCCCTGACTTAAATGTTAACATGTCCTACAACTAGTCTGTCATCAAAGTGTCTTATCTCAATGTGGAAAAAAGGGGAAAAAAATGTTTTTGTTGTGTCTGATGGTGTGTTTCTCAAGCTGATGGAGTGAACTGTGTGTGGATGTGCACAGGATGTGTCTGTCTGCTGCGTTGACTAATTATGTAGATTAAATGTTTAGTTCATCAGAAGTTCGACTTCAGTTGGCAGGGGAGGATGGGATAATTTGTGAAATCGTTCATTTTATCAGCTGTTTGCGGCTCATTTTAAGGTTTCTGACGTGACCCCATGGTTCCCCCGCCGCTGAATAAAATCATGATTCATTTACGATTCCGGGCTAAATTTACCTGCTGTTAAATCACTCTTGCGTTCGCTTTCATTTATTTATTTTTTCTGTCTGTGTATGTGCAATGTGCTATATTAAAAGGCATTTTTGTACATGTTTAGCCAACATTAGATTCATGCATTCTTGCTTTGTTGATGCTAAAATGTTTGATCAAGGCTTTAAGGCGTCTTTGCGACGGTCCAGAATCTCCAAATAGACAACAAGGCAAAGATACGTACACCAAACATATTAGTTGCATTTGCAGTATGTTATAAGGTTGAGAGTTATTGCTGTTTGGACATAATTATAAATGATTGAACCAAAGAGAAATGACATCAACCACAGCAGCTGACGTGTTTAATATTGCTTCAGTTTCAGGGTGACACCACGGATCCACAATTCATTCATAAAGTACATGTCCGTGTCATGTCAGTTGACTCTAAGTTCTGGCACAATGCAGCTGTGTAATTTAAACAAATGGTACAAGGTGCCATCAATTGAGCATCATGGGGGCTTGAAAAGTCATGTATTTACCCTAATATTTCACTTTTGCGCTGCACTCAATCAACCGTCTCCGAGCGTGGTGGGAAAAAGAGCGAGTGAGAAAATTGAAGGTAAAGGCTGTTATATGTAAGAATCCCCGCACCACACTTCCTGATTTATTTTATTTGCACTCCCCTGACTCTCTTCCCTCGCTTACCTCTCTCTTTCATGCTTACTCGTTCCACCTCTCTCAATGTCTTTCTCACTCTCCCTTCACAATTATCTGTTATAGCCTGTGAGGTGATTAATGGGTTTCATTTGACGGCCTCTCCTACCCTTCACAGAGCACCAACAAATAAAACCAGGGCCCAACACACAAATTGACCCTCAAAAGAGCAGTAAAACTGGGGAAAATACGGGGGCAGCAAAGACAATGAAGCAGAGAGATCTGGCCTTTGGAAAGAAAAACATTTGCAGAGGATCGGCCTGGAACGATTTCCTCTGTAGTCTCTCTCCCAAGAGAAATCCCCCTACCGCTAATCTACAGTTATTGCTATTGCCAACGGCAGTCTCCAAATTAAAGAAGGGAGGGGGATAAAAAACACTTAGACCTTATCGTCTCTTTACTACTTGTTATAAACACTCTCTGTGTTTCTGAATGAGAATATGGCATTTCTATATAGCTTTCTTGACATTTTTGTCCCAGGTATCTGAAGGACCGTTTAAAATTTGAGGATTCGTACCACTTACTGGCATCTTAATTTGTAAGGCTGTAGCAATCCAGGCATGTGGTAAATGTATCATAATCCCTAGAGATCTCAGTTCTTGACAGGAGACTAGCCAGGATCTTAACCCTGTAATCCATCTCAGAGCAGTTAATGTTAATAGGGACGTGTCACTTTATGTCAATACATGGCAAACACGTAAAAGACAAAAATTTCAGTATGTATGCAAGATTTGTGCTATATCAGCAAAATATATAGAGACATATCTAAATACAGGCTCTTGGTCACAGAGATGCTTTCAGCATGATACACATCTTGGATCCAGATGGCTTACTAGCTACTTTACTCTTCTTTTTAGAGCCACTGCCATCTACAAACCTTCTCTGCTTAGCGGTTTGGTGCATGGATCTTCTCCTCTCTCCTACCATGCCCAGTAAGCTGAGGGCTTTAAACAGGAATCCAACAGCAAACGAGACATTTTGCTCTCCAAATGGCTCGCTGACACCCACTAACCAGTCCCTTGAGCTTTGTGAGCTTCTTTTCAAAAGCCTCTTCCATGCGTTCGAACTGTCAGTGCTGACAAGTCCACTTTAGTGCACAGGTATCAAGGTAGTTGTCACAATGTATGTGGGAAACTTCATTCGGTGCTCAAGATCAACTAATAGCTGCTGGTCTCTTACGGAGATGGTTTTTCAGTCCGTCAGCTGTTTGCTAGCTCTGATTGACGTAATAGTTTGTTTGGATGGCTGCAACATTTCTCTGGCTCTTGTCAGTCTATGAGAACATGAATGGCAGTTGTAGCTTTTTGCCCTGAAGACAGTGCCTTGCAGTCTCATCCACTGTGTCAGGCTGATGACCTTCCTGTCCAAGATCTCAACTTTGGAGACGGGCTCTTCATACATGGTGAGTTGTCAAAGGTTTCAGGGAAGAGTGCCATACTGGTACAACCATGCTTTGAACGTCTCTAGCAGGCCAGAGTGGTCAAATGGCAAGCCAAATATCCAGCTCAGTGCAGACTGAATGGATGGGAAGTATATCCTATAGGATTACTTGCCTAACCTCTTAAATAGATTTTCCATGATGATTGACGCTGTTGCACCTGAAGCACTGATCTAAGGCTTTTTTCTCTTCTGAGCACCTTTGATCTTGACTTGGCTTACTTGAAATGCATCTGGGTTTGCTCCGCAAGCTTTTTGAGATCCTGCAGAATCTACTGACAGCCGTGAACTGAATCTGCGGTAACTGTGATAACATCCATAAATGCTCTGATAGGTTGCTGCTGTTGAACTGGTTTCCTTTGCACTCTGGTTCAGTAGGTCACTGAGATCATGAACACATCCCATGGTAATTCTCAGTCTTGTGCTACTTCACTTCTTTCATTTATCTTCTCCTGAAGAGACTCTAGTCAAAAGAAGGTCTCTATTTCTGCTGGTGACCTGATGTTTGTCATTGTGCTCTGCACCCATATTATCTATCCATTCCTAACTTGTCCCTTTCATGTTTATATGTTATCATAAATACCTTAGTTAATTTTCCTGTAAAAAGCTCATGTTGCCACATTCATATTGCTATGAATTGTAATGATAAAAGTTAAAAATGATGTAGTCTGCCCCTATAGGTTACTTAAAGACATGATGAATTGCGTTTAGAGAGACCTGTGGCACTCTGGACTTCAGATATACACCCCAGTTTGATAAATCTGATGTGATGGACAATTTCACAACAAGGTCACAGCTTCATTAATCTATCCATCTACCTGCCGACCTAAAGTAGCATTTTGCTTCAAATATTTTTTTCTTTTATTGCCATTTTATAGGAATGTATCACTATCTCGTGTAATTAATAAGTATGCAGTCGCTGCCAAAAACATATCACTTCATGCACTGTTACAGTGAGGAGGGCCTCTCGTTTTTGCTCCAGGCCATTTTCAGTAGTCTTATCCATGAGGCATGGTGGAAAATGCCAGCCAATGACATTCAGCTCTGTAAAGGGTACATCATTCCATCTGCTTTGCAGTTCGCAGCTGTCTGACCACTTACCAAACCCTGTCTAGGAATCATTACCATATGTTCGACGTTCTTCTGACAAGTGGACCCTATGTGAGGCAAATATAAAGGGAGCCCTGGGGTCATCCAAGTACCTGAGAGCAAACGGACAGCAGTAATGTGTGTTCAACGCTTTCTACTGTAGCTATCGGAGAGATAAAAGTGTCCAGACATGCCGTAATTCATTGTTTTCAGTCATGGGTCTGGCTCTGGGAGGTAGAGGGCAAAACATTATTTCAGTGTGGAAGCTAACTCTCGAAACTCAACAGAACTGCACCGAAACACCTGTCAGTCTGTTTTATGCCACAAATATTTAGATTACCTCCAAAAAAAGCAAATAAATTATGTTTTGATCACTCTGGGAGCATTGACTGTAATATTTCAATCACTAAAAAAAAACAACGTCACCATACCAGAGCTGCACTTTGTCAATAGGTTTCTTCAAGGATTCATTCCCCTTACACTGTCACCAGGATGCAAACGTATAAACTACAGAAGAAGATGTGTTTAGTGGGTCTAGGCGGGTGAATAATGATGCAATGTGGATGAGAAATTCTGTACTGTCAAACCAGTGGCGAGTTTAGATAATGTACCAGTTCCTACCTAACAGCGTTGCAGGATCTCCGTAGACAGAGTTTTAACGAAGTAGTGAGAAGATACTGTTTTTTGGATTAAATATATTCCCTAACATAAATCTAATTGAAACCTATCTGTGTTGCCTCTTTAAATCACTCTTTGACTGCTTGTGTTGCAAAAGAAGAGAAAATGGTGCAGCTGGCCAATAAATGATGCTTGTTTTTTTCATTTTGGTGGTGGTTCCTATAGCGATATGACATTAGCTATGAATAGCATCAGTAGATAAAAAGATTAACTTCTAATGAGCACTGATGACCTTTTAAAGTAATTCCATGGCATACCCCTCTTTTTAGGCATTCATATAATGTTTGTTCTTAAGGATTTCCACATATAGAATATTCAGATTTAGAGTTTATTCCTCAGAAAGTGAGGATGTAGTCTCTTTAAAGTTTGCAGATACTCAATTGCCATTTAACTGTAAATAGTAAACTGTAACCCACATACACTGCCCAGCATAGGTTTTCCAGCAAAAGAGGCTCTCCAATAGGCAAATTGCCACAGTACACCACAGTGTTACAAGGAAACTGAAGCAATGAGTAAGTGAAGGGGAGCTATAAATCTTTCAAATCACCCATCTTGAAACATAGAAGGAATTTATCGCCAAGCGTGGAATGGGATGGTAGCGTTGGCAATGTGGGAGAGGCAGCAGGAGTGTCTCAGTGCTTTACAAACCTCTCAATAAACATATGAATAATTTTGAGAGTCATCATTAGCGGCCCACTCTTGGTCCTAAATCGATACATTGTGGATAAATTAAAGCCACCGAGGGAGGAAAGAGTGAGCGATGAACGGAGAGCCAAACTCAAGCAATATTACAAGGTGATTAAAACAGCCTCTGTGTAAACTGATATGCCGGGAGGCTAGTGCACAATGAGGAATAAGGGTGTGTAAGACAGGCATCTTTTAGGCCGATTTGTTGAAGGCAGCATCTGTTGAAAAGCGTTGCTCGTGCCCGAGGGCTTGTGTGTCAGCACAATCCCAACTCTTAACTGGTTTCTTTGAACGCGCCGCTCCAGCATTCACGAGAAAAAGCAAAAAGGTGAGTGCTAAACGGTGCCTAAAACCAGAGCACATATTGCTTCAGTGTCTGCAAACATATCGCAACGTACTACTACACACTCTGCAGCAAGCTGTCATGAAGTGCTGTCATTGTTTTGTCTGGATTCCGATGCTCCGTGTTGACAGGAAGTACATTTGGCCCCTGCTTTACACAAGATTAATCTAATCTGATTTGAGCCTGCGATGAATCTTATTGGATTTGTGACCCTCATTTCTCCGGCGATGTGGCATAACCCACACAGGTAGGGGAGTAGTAAGGAGGAACGCAGGTGTGGAGATGAGAGGTAAGACGAGATCAAACAAATAACCCCAATCTTAAATGCCTCTCTTCACATCCAGGATGTTTGAACGTGCGTTATGTCTGCATTTACTTAGAGGACAGAACGGCGGGAGCATTAGGACAGAAAAAGGCAAATTATTTTGTTTGTACAGCAAAATCCTTTGAATTGCAGATGAAAGCAAGTAAAACCTATTAACTGCCTCATAATATGCTGGTGGCACACAGGCTCTTATCAAAACACACTATTATTCAGCCCCTGGCAGACAATAGCTCTGGTGTAGTATGGCCGGATATGTTACAAAGATGATTGCTGCTTTTGCTTCAAGGGTCCTGTTCTTTCCAAATGTCATATTTGCGTAGCTTGAGAAGAGAAAAGAAAAGTTCATAGCCAGAGTGTCTTTAATCCACTGGCTGACATTTTTTTCTTTTTCGTTTTTCTTTTAATTTTTTTTATTGCTCGGCTGCAAAGTGATTTATACCGTCCCACTAGTGCAGCCGGAGGAATAATACCATCAATTTGCCCTAATTCAGTTTCAGTGACAAACCTCTCACACTGGGTAAACCTATTCCCCCAATCACCTCAACTGCTTAAGTGGCCAGCAGTTAAAAGCGGAAGTTTGCAGCACAAAGCCCAGCATCCCCCGCCATCACGGCAGCGATTTTTGAAGTCAGATTACTGTCACAGCCGGAGCTATCCCGCCAACAAGCGAGACAATATTGGGTATCATAGATGCGTGAAGGACTTAGAAATCTCACACGTTTAAATCAGCAAATGTAATGCATTCTATGCTGGCTTAAAAGTCTGGACTTATTACTTGGATCTGCGACACAGTAGCAGAGAGCGCTGCCTCACCCCGAGTTCCAGTTAGTAGCCGTTCCAAAGCTTCTGATTGCATAATCCTTATCAGCAAATACAAGCACACAAGTATAGTACTACAACTGTGCTACAACAACACACTGCTACTGAAGAGCATAAGATTTGATTAAAAAAAACAAAAGCAAAAACTCTCTGGAATACTTCACTGATTTAATGTAGAATTCCTTGTTATTAGATTTCTGTTCACTTGTATCAATAAAAAAAGCTCCTCAGCAAGAAACATTGTTGCAGTTTGGTGGCTTTTTTTAAATTAACGCTTTTGTATCTGAGAATGATCGTTTGCGACAACTTTGAGCAAAGTTCTTGAGGCTTTAACGTGTGCCAGTGGATTCCTGTAAACGTAGATGAAATCTCTCAGCTCTCAGAATTATTTTTTTGGAAACTGAACGTAGTCCTTTATCGTTTTTTCTCTGGGAAAGCCGAAAGCTGGTGCTCTTTTGCTCTGTCCACTCTTGCTACCCCTATTTCTCCATCCGCAGATATCCCGTCCTACTTAATACTAAAGCCAACCATGTGTGATATTGGTTGTGCTGGCTTTCCAAATGGCCACAATCCATCCATTGCACTCCAGCCGTGTGTTGCTTCACCAATGGCTAGCAAACTGTGGCTACTGGAGCTAAAATATTCTTACACCAGGAGAGCATTTTTCTAGGTGACGGAGGCTGAGAAGTGACTTGAAATACATCGCATTAACCTTTGTGGTCACACAAGTCATCGCGCCATTTGTCAGATGGTAAAGAGCTCGGCTCGCTGACCCGCGGAGATCTTGGTGGGTCCTGCTTTACTTTGTTCAGACTAATTTTGTCAGATGTTCAGATTCCCAGTGAAGCAGATGTTACACTCTTAGAAGTGTTTTTTTTCTATCCCTGCAGGTGCACATCAATCAAATAAGAGACCATTCTGCCTGGGCTGAATTTGTTGTGGACATCTAAAGTCTAGCTTGACGCTTCTCCCCTCTGGCTTTTCTCTCGTACAACACTATTACCACCAACTTTTTTTTCTGCCTAGACACTGAGGAGAGAAAAAAAAAAGTGCTGCACAAGTGTGACCCGGGAGAAATGGAATGAAGGATTTCTCTGCACCATCCCTATCAACCAATCAATTAGAGCATTCTTTCTGCCACGGTGAAGTTTCTGCTTCTGGTTATGCCCTGCGTACGCCTCTTTTCTGGTGTTGTTATCCTTGTTTCCATAGCGATGACTCTGGTTGCTCCCACACTCGACTTCCAGGTAGGCTCTGCTGGGGTGACAATGCTTCACTGAAGAATTTCTCATCGTTACAGCTCCTCTGCTAGACTGAAGAGAGGTATTCTAGCAGTAAGTCAATTGTCCTTGAGTGTGCTCCAATAAATTTCCATTGATGTTTCGTTGAAAGGCTCAGGCGTTAACGTTCGACATAACAGAGGGGCTTCATAAAACACTTTACACTCTGTGTTAAACTGAATTAAAAGGGTCACAGAAAACGAGACGGCGGTGGCTCTTTCTTTTAAAACCAACACATCATAGATATCAAGATCAAATAGGAATGATATAATCGATGCCTTCAGGCATTACGTTCCTATGCAGAGCAGCCAAATGTTTTTGTATCATTTTCTAATAGTTTTCATTCAGGGCAACAAACTTTCACATTATGCTTAGCTCCTGGATATTTCTGCCCTCCTCTGTGCTCGGAGAATGCACAGCCTAACTGGAATTTAGCCCGCACCGCTAACAAATACGGTATTCTTCTTCAAGGTCACCCCCCCCCCCCCCACCCACCTCACATTTCACATCACTACACCCACCCCCTCTCCCCCTTCATCAGGCCCTGCTGACGTTGCTCAAATTCTGATTTATCTTAGCTGCCTTTGTATGATTCAACAAAATGACCAAAAAAAGTAAGCGCTGGAGCAGGAGAGACGTACATAACAGTCTTCCAGAGCCATGAAGGGATATTGCCTCTGTGATGGAGAAGGAGGATTTTTTTTTTTTTTTGGGATAGCCATTTTCATTTAAGCATGGAAAATACTTGCAGCCAGAATGCGCAGGGATAAGGGTCTCACAGCCAGTCAATTAGTAAATCAAGCCTGATTTAATGTTCCCTCCACCATCTAATCATATAAAACACTTGAGCTCTGTGGTGATTTATCATGTGCCAGTCCTTCCCATTTCCAGAAAGGACCACACGGGCAGGGAATCACATAATCACGTTGCTTTTTAAAAAAAAATCTGTTCACTTATCACAGGTAAGTGAAGGAATCCACTACCATCCATGGGATGCCAAATGAAAGAAGCCCATGTAGCATGAACTAGTGAAAATCACTCTTCCTTATTATATACTCAGTTGCAGTTTACTTCTTTTCAGCTTTGACTTTTCTTTCCCCAATAAAATGTCATTGTGTATTTGATTGCACTCAGAGAAATAAGCTTAATTCTGAGGAGCCTCATTGTAGTATCAAAGTCGGAGCTCACGAGCGGCGGTGCGAACTTGTTTTCTTTCAGGCCGACAAGTGAAAAGTCAGTGCGACTTCGCTGCAGCTGTGTGAAAGCACACTAAAGAGTTGAAAGCACTGAATCAAGTAGACGCTCGTCGTTACAGGCAGGCAGAGCGCATTCTATGTGCAGCACAACATAAACACATTTTGTTTTCCTTTCCACACCAAAGACTACATGTAAATGAAAAGGTGAATGTGAGTTGAACCGTCACCGCTGCTTGTCTTTGAACTGAGAAGATATGACATTTCCCTCAAAATAGTTCAGTGGCCCTGGGCACCAGCCCAGTGTGCTGACAGGGTGTGTGTATGTGTGTGTGTGTGTGTGAGGGGAGGGTGTGTTTAACAATTTAACAAGAGACAGATAAAGCGAACGTCCATCTTGACACTATAGAGTCTTGCAGGCAGCGTGTCGGGTATCACAGCCTTGGATGGCAGGAGATCAATGGAGATGGCTCGTCTCCGCACTCAAACAGCCGCCCTGCTCGCACTTACTCATACTTTTATCGGTTTCACAGACCCTGTTAGGAAGAAGTCACCGAAATTATGTCAGATAAATCTCAATCAGCAAAAAACGTCTGGAAAAAAAGTCAGGTAGATGCAACAGAATGAAATATTAGTTCTCCAAATCTTTTTTCCCTTCTACTTGAATTCTGGTTCAATATTATTGGAAATTCTCACAATTTATAGTCATTTCTTTGCCATCATAACAGACTGCATGGGTATTTTCAATTTGCAATGGTACTAATAAAATAATAAAATAATCATTCTGTACATTCGATAATCTTTAATCCTACAACTGTTTACAACTTGCATAGTTCCCATTTCTGTATAGCTGTATATCTCAAATTCTGTAAAGTTATTTATTTCATATTCTGTATAGTTTTTCATATTTATATCCTGTTCATAGCCTGTACATAGCTTGTACTCACTACAGCCTGTACATACTTATAGTTATAGAATATTCACAACATACTTCATACCGTGTACATTATAACATACCATAATAGACCCATTTCTGTAATATACTCACATATCTATATTATTGCTAATATATATTGTAATATATCTATATCACTAAAGCACTTCTGGATGGATGCAAACTGCATTTCGTTGCACTGTACCTGTGCATGTGCAATGACAATAAAGTTGAATTCTATTCTATTCTATTCTACTACAGCAGTTTTACATGGCTGCCGAATTTGATAAATAAATAGTCCAAAATGAGCAGACCTGGGCAGCATTTACTTTTAATGGAATAGAATATACGGTAGTTCTTTTTAAACACACAGTGGGATGTTTGTAGTGTAGAAAAAAATTAATCTGAAACGTATAAGTGAGCTCAGAGGTCAAATGTGACATGATATTTGGATTTGAACTATAATGCAATATTTAAAACCCCATATACCAGTATCATTTTCCAAATGTTCCCAATAGAAACAAAGGCAGTTAAATTTAGGATCATTTCTTAAGGCAAAAGATCAGTGTTGGGGAGTAACTTAATACATGTACCGGCGTTACGTATTTAAAATACAAAATATGAGTAACTGTACTCAGTTACAGTTTAAAAAGGTGGTATTCAGAATACAGTTACTTTGTTGAAATAAATGGATTACACTTCTTTTCCTGTTTCATACGTTAGGCTATGCCCTCTTCTGAAAATTCCAAGCCGGTGGAAACCTGAACAAAACACGCATTAAGATGCTCTAATGCGTGTGTCGCAATGTCACCTCGACTTGCGGCCGCATAATGACGTGAAGAAATATTTTTTAAAAGTATTATTATAAAAAGTATTTAATATGAAGGAAATAAGGCAGAGTGTTACATGCATTGCATGTATGAAGCATGTAAATATAATAATAACCACTGCAGCCAAAAAGAGTGCCTGACGAGCCCAGTTGTATATAAGCTATTAAGACTCGCCTGTACACTGTCTTCATGTTTTCCTCCGAAACAATAGGTTCTGTTGAAGCAGCCTTTCAATGCCTCTCTCTGCCTCTCACTAGCAAAGTTGATCCAGACAACAAAGTAAAGCTAGTTTTCAGCTACGAGCCCAACACGGAACCCGACGCATTAGCCAGAGGTCCCTGTACTACGGTTCGGAGCCGCGGACCTGTTTTATATACGCGCAGAATAGTTTTCCATACGAGATCGCTGCAAGAAGTGCAGCCTTACCTAATGTCCACCCTACTGTTACTTATTTTATATTAAGATTTAAAAATCTAGTTGGTATTGGTATGGCGAGTAACCTTCAGTAATAGTAATAAATCACACAGCAATAGTACATTCATGCAGTTGTAAAAAGCATGATAATATATTAAGTAATCCAAAGTATTCTGAATACGTTACTCTCATTGAGTAACGTAATGGAATATGTTACAAAATACATTTTGGGGCATGTATTCTGTATTATGTAGTGGAATACATTTTAAAAGTAACTTTCCCAACACTGCCAAAGATATTTGAGCGTTTGACCTCATTTGACCTTCAAGAAAAGGTTAGAGGTCATATTTAGAATTCCCATATACCTTCCTTATATGCCAGGAGCATACAGGAATATATATTCTATTATCTATTCTCATCAGTATAACGTTATAGCAGTAAGAGAAATAGTTTATTATCACTTAGACCTTCTATTGACCTGGTATGAGAGGTGTGACATATTTTAAATCTTTATATGGTGCTTTCTACGTGTCCACTACACACCGCATGTGTAAGAATCATAGTTTTTGCATTATAAGGCTTTTTGACCAATAAATCGTTAAGACATTAATGATCTTGGTGGATGTAAAACAAATTTGAATGGATTGCTAACACGACCCCACTCTACACTCACACAAAGTTTTATCAGAATTCATTCAAAACTTTTCGAGCTGTCGTGTTTACAGACGGAGTGACGGCACTACTAAAAAAGTAACCTCCTTGGTGGAGGTAATAACTCTTCGAATGGCCATGTGTTGATGAGTTCAAAACAACATCCAGGGAAAATTTGTGTGCACGGGGCGCTAGCAGACAAACACGGATGGAAAACGAATCTCCCATAAGCATAAACTCAGTGAGCAAATAACTATGCAATGGCTAAGCTATTTGTGTTCATCATATCGAAGCTGCTGCTTGCTGATCATCCTACCCTTAGTCCCTTTCACTCCCCTTTGTTACTCGTGTAAGACCAGTGAGTAAAAGGCCTTTTACATAACTTGACCTGCTCAGCCAGCTGAGTTTGTTTTTAGTGCAAACATTATCCACTGACATGAAATAACTCCTAAATAACACAGCTGTAGCCAGTCGTTCATTATTTAACGAAGCAAAGGAAGTTTGGCAGATGAAATGCTGACACTCTATCTCAACACTGCTTCTCTTTCACTCTTGAAAGCCAAAGACGTATATCCAGCTGTTCACAGTCATACTGCACAGCGTCAGAGCCACTATAATCAACATAAATCCTGAAATATAGGTTTGCTGTTGCAAAGCTGCCTTGTACATTGTTTGATCAACTACTCCTTGAATGCAAATATTTTATTCTGATGTTGTTCTTATAATGCATAAAGGGGTGCACAGAATTCTAATCCAGCAAACACCAAAGGAACGCTCTTCCTTTAGAGGCCACAAGTTTGTGATGTGGTAATGGATAACACATACATTGCAAGGTATTATTAAACCCTCCCACATATGTTGCTTGATCCCCACTAACAGCCCACGCATGCCCTTCATGTAGGCAGAGTCAGAAGACATAGAAGACGAATTCAAGGAGATGAACTGAAATGTGAAGTCACATGTTGGGTGTCTTGATGTGAAAATCAATCAAGCTCATATCGGGGAGTTTAAAAAGTGCCAAAAAAGAAAGTGACTGGTCAGTTAGCAGTTGTTTACTCTGGCATCAATGACTCAATTTCAAAGTAGGAGATGCTTTCTTGCACCTCTTCTTGGACGATAATGACTTTTCTTTGCATTTTGTGTTGGCAATTTCACACTGCTTTCCTCTGGACAAGACTGAAATGCAGCACACCTCCTCACTCTGTTTTCTGTGCTGTGACTTAATTTAATGTGGTGTGGATAATTCAATTCACAATGAAAAACCGAAATGTTTTTTGAGTTATTAAAGACAACGGCTTGATTCATTGTCCTTCCCAACACGTGTTTTTTTCATTCATTAGTCATTAGCATGCCAAATGTTCCATACACAAAGAGTACATTGATCAGTTGTGTCTCCTTTAGTTGAATTGTGCTCTAAGAGGAAGTGGATGAGAACTATGGATGGCCTGGAGTCAAGGAGCAATATATATCAATAAATATCTAACATAAAGTAGTCTTTCTGAGTAGACTGTAAGCGAGCTTCACTTAGCTTCTCTTACAGTCCAGTGAGTGTGCACTACATAATCCAGGCAATACCTTCTGTTATTTATAGGAAAACTCAACCCCTGCTTTCAATTGAAATATTCTAATTAAAGTATTGCATGTTTTATGTCTCAGACTGAATACTAAAAAAAAGTGGAGTGGACAGTTTCCACCAATCCAATCATAGCAGAGTGCCAAATCGGATTCCTTGGCCACTCCGCATGTGGCTCAGAGTTAATGCCTAAGAGCTGAGGAGAAGCAGGACTATATTGCTGCCCTTTAACAACCAGTCTATTTATAGATTTACAGACTAATGTTAAAGAATAACAAGCAGCATTTAAAAAATGTTCTTTTTATTTGGCATTGTTTCTTATTTGTCAGCACAAAAATATGATCTCTGGTAAGTTAGACTGTTAATCCCAGCTGCCACTAAAATGTTCATCCAAATGATGTTGCCATAGTAACATCAGCTTTAGTCTCAGTCGAGCCTGCACATATTTGACCCACGAGATGCTGTGATTGTTAGATGTATGGTTGACATGCTAAAGAGTAGATTGTGGATGTGTGTACAGCTTATCAGAGTAAGGAGACAACACATTAATGTGGGTTCAGCTCTGCATGTCCTCCATCCCTGAGAACTGAAGGTGGGCAACTCAGCCACTCAGTGTACTGCCATCTACAAAATAATAATAATAATGATAATAAAATAAAACATTAAATGTAAACCTTCAAAGGTCATCTCTTTGTCTTGATGTATTTTGGCAACATTTAAAGAACAATTTTCACTCCCGAGTGCACCTTTTATTCAGAACACTGGACATAATTAAAGTTGTAACATAGGAAAAGTATATCTACACCAATATCATAGCTTACACAGCATTTTGCGATTAAAAGAAGCCAGTACAACCTTTGTGATGTAAAAAGTTGCTTGAAGAAATCCAGAGACTCCCCTGATAGTAACTCTTTTCCTCACAGTCTTTTGGGCTATTCTGGGAGACATGTCTGCCGGCTGATTCTGATTGGCACTACTTTGCCTACTAGTAGCATGAAGAGGAAAGTAAAAAGTGCCTATGTTGCAGCACTTGCAATATATTTTATCTGTGCTTGTGATTTCAGTTTGAAATTCCCACTAGCAAAGACGTTGACAGGAGAACCTGAGATGAAATTTTTTTCACTCTTTGATTCATAACTTTCTGTCATACAATGGAAGAATAATTTAGAGTGTTGTGCCAGGATTTGTGGGGTATTATACATTTATAGTTGTTTCATACAGATGTTTTTAACTTGATTTTCTTTCTTGAATAATTTTCAGCTGCAACAAAAAGGTGAAAACTTGATTTATATATCAAACTGTTAGATTATTAGATCACATTTTTAAAAGGAGTTACATATAATATGAACATTTCAAATGTAAATGATTAGAAATGTAATTGGATCTGTCTGTGATTCCCTATTTAAAACATGAGCACTTTGATATTGATGAAAGGGATTGATGCTTAGTTAAATGTGGCTTTGAAGATGCAATGAATAAAGAAATACATAAATGAAAAGTTGGTGACTAGTCTCTTCTTTTAACATTAGGAATGTTGGGACAGATACCTTATAATTTTGCTTGATAAAAATGTGTTATCTTCTCAGTCTTCTGTGTAACTCAGTGATATAACCTCTGTCCACGAACATAGTCCCACATGAAATGTGAAAAGGTTTTATTCTTGATTTAAAAAAAACCCCAAACCTCTGTATTATACAGCTATACAGCCACACTAACATTAGCATGGTGGTTCAGTTGCTAGCACTGTTGCCTCACACCCAAGAGGTCTGGGGCCTTTCTGTGTGGCGTTTGCATGTTTTCCCCATTCTTGGGTTCCCTCCAAGTACTCTGGCTTCCTTCCAGAGTCCCACATGAATGGGTTAGGTTCACTGATTATTCTAAATTGGTTGTAGGCATGAATGCGATAGTGAGTAGTTGGTTTACGGGCGCTCTGTTTAAGCCCTGTGACTGACCGGATGTCCAGGATGTAACCCACTTCTCACCCTATGGCAGCTGGAATGGGCTCTAGCCCCCTTGCAACCTTGAGCCTGATAAGTGGAAGAAAATGGACAGATGGACAGGTTGCTTGGTGCTTGGCCTCAGCGTTAGAGCACCACTGAAGACTCATATTCCCAATCAAAATCGCAATCATCAACTTGTGCCTGGATCTGATCCTTTGGCCCAAGGCAGCATGTCCTCACTGTTGAGCCGACAGCCCCATGGGAGGAGGTCCTCCATGAGGAATATCAAGGGAACTATTATATGCACACTTGGCAGCTGTGGCGAAGGTGTGGGGCTGGAAGGTGAAGGTGTGGCCAGTGGACGTTAGCTGGAGAGGCTAACTAGAAGACTGCTGAAGGAAGTCCACATCAGAGGACAGACCCATCAGAAGGCAATTAAGGAACTTGACACTGTCACCGACATAAGCACGTGGCGGACCTGCCTTGCCCGAGGATGTCATGTAATCAAAGGCTCGAACACCCAGTGTGGCTGGTGTATGCAACTGAAGATGTATTGCAGTGGTAACTACATGAAAGGGTCAGGAGGATCTTTCCAGCATCACTCAGAGCAAGTGCTGTGATGAATTTTCAGGGACTGTGACACCAGGTCAGATCAAGCAAAGTTATATAAAAACAGGACCAAAAATCTCTATATGTTTACACTGAAATAACATAATGCAGTAATGTTAAAGCAACTTGGAAACTCTTTCTTTTTTCCTTAGTGCTTCCAACAATAACTCTAATAAATGCAAACATTGAAGAGCAGCTAATTAAATAAAAAAATGTCTTGTCTACCTTTCCCATCTGTAGCTCAAAAAAGAGAACGGAAACAAAAAAGTCAAGACGGTAAGCAACAAAAACTAGTAAAGTTTACTGGCTGACAGTCACTCACAATAACTCATGCTGATGAGAGGGGATTTGCTCCATGTGGTCAAGCTCTGAAACAGATTACTCAGCAGGTTTTGGGACTCTGGATAGGGGTTTCGATTTGTGAGGGAGAGTTAAAGTTATTTGACTTCCTGATTTAAGGGGCAGTGGTGGAGCATCAGAGATACGAGCTGTAATTAACATATCGCTGAAATGTTTGCTTTGTACTGATAATCAAACCAAAATGACTAATGATGACTGAATGATGAATATTTCCCTGTTTAAGGAAGGAAGAAAAGTGTGCACACTTACAATATAGTTAAGCTTTTAATTTGACTAACTTGTGGAACAGAGTCTTTTAGCCAGAGCCGAATAGCATTTTACTCACTATTTCATGTTTCCTCATAGCAGAAGGAGTTTCATCACATTTCCCTGCATGTGCATCCTTTAATAGTATATTTAAATCCTGTATACAGACACAGTTTCATACAACTCATTTTTGAAAAGCTCATTGTGAGAAATAAGTGAAATAAGTGAAATAAGTGTAACCGAAGACGGTTGTCTTGCTTTAATCTTTGTAAACTGATGTTTGTGAGCTCTGCTTCATACTTGGATTTGTTTTTTTCTTTTAGTAAGTTTACAGTTTGGAAAGTAGAGGACGCCGTCCCCTGCAGCACCAGATTCAGTTTGTGAAAAAACAAGTGAGGGGCAACCAATCAGAAGAAAGCCTACAGAGACTGTAGCTTTAAATTGAGACACTTGTTTCAGACAGGGTATTAACTGAGCACCCGGCGTAAGATAAATGAGGATTAGTTTGAACTATGAGTCATGTAAAATTATTCCAGTGGAGTCCAAGAATAAAAATACGGAGACAGCACAATAGGTCTACTTCACTTTGTGAGCCTCTGTGCGCTTTCCGCTTCTGCTTCCAGTCACAGGAAACTTCTATTAAAGACAGAGCGAGTTAACTAATACATTATAAATAAACTGTACATAATTATTATCGTTCACTGGAAAACCAAATCCATCTGTGTGCTTACAAGCTCTTTTCGTATTCTCTTAAACATCTGTGCTTGTGGCCGTTTGTATAAACCTCTTAAGATTTCACTTTAGATTAAAGCCTTGGGCAGTTCAATTCAGTTTTATTTGTATAGCACCAAATCACAACAGATCTGGCTCAAGTCGTCTCAAGGCGCTTTGCACAGTAAGGACAAGCCTTCACAATATTATAGAGAGAAACCAAACAATTCCCTTTGAGCAAGGACTTGGCAGCAGTAGGGAGTAAAAAAAACAACAACTCCCTTTTAACAGGAAGAAACCTCAGGCAGAATCAGACTCGGGGAGGGCGGCCATCTGCCTCAACCGGTTGGGGTGAGGGAAGAGTGAAGAGCGCAAAGAAGAGCACTGAGAAGCAACAAACAACAAATACTCACCAGGTTGCTGAGGCCAGTAACAGATCAGAGACATGAGTCGGAAATACCCGCAGAAAGGTATGGGGGGGGGGGGGGGGGGGGGGGCACAGGAGCGAGAAGACACAAGAGACATAAATGGCCTCTTCCTCAGGGAGAGACTGTATGTTCTCTCCGTGTACCCCCAGCAACACCACAGCTTTAAACTTCTGCAGCATCAATTTCACCCTTGCACACTTAACTGTACCCACAACTGCTGTTCAGAGTGACTCAGTCCAGCTTAGCAGACACACAGCAATACCCAAATCCCTCTTCCTTTTAATTCGCACTCTCTTGGCGGGGTGTTAATGGCTTACACAACAGATGTTTAGTATGCTGCGTTTAGGTCCATGTGAGCCCAAGCCACCCGCAGCCTTATATATGACAACCTGTGACTCTTATCTCGGAGGCAAAATAAGCCCGTTAACACTTTACTGCACATATGCTGCTCGCATGAAGTAACAAAGGCAAAGGCACGTGCGAGTGCGCACACAAACGGGAAAGGGAGGAAGACGGCATGCAGAAACAGCGAGTGTGGGATATGGAGTGTGAATGAGAAGGGATGAGATGGAGGAAGTGACAGAGAGAAAAAGAGTGATGACAGCTTCCATCTGCTGCGGAGCCACGGACCGCTTCCTCAGACAGAGATACCCACTTGGATCAGTACGTACGTATACACAGTAATGGAGTAATGAGGGTATTTGACAGAAGTGTGCTTTATAGCAACAATTAGTGGGGGAGGAAAGTCGCATCTTCGCGTATAGAGCAGTCACTGTTCTGAAACAGCTGCAGTTCTGATTGGGAGATGAGTGACTTTCTTCATGACTAGATGCTGATCAAGGCAACCCCAGACAGGCACGCCAGAGGCAAAGTCGGCCTCGGGTTTAGACACTGAGAATTGGAGTGAAAAGCAAATTTAAATTCAGTAAATACAATGGCTATACATGCTTTTTTCTTCTTTTCCAGGAAATTCTAGAGCGGCTGCAAAGGCTAAAAAACAGGTGTGATGCGTTCACCAGTTTGACACGTTGACCCCGAGGTGTACAAGAAAGGCCGGCACATCCCCTCTTTCTCTCACGCAAGAGCTGGTCTTGTCATGGGTAATATTTTCACCTATCTCGCTGTGCGGTCACATGAGCACAATGATTCTAATGAAATTGGATTTTGCCTACCGCTGATATCTTGTAGTACAGGTGTGCAAAAAGCCCCCAGGTTGACAGTTTAATGCTGCATTCGTGTCATATGGGAACGATGGTAGATATAAGCCCCTCACTAGAGAATACCTGTCGCTTTAGCTTCAGCACTCAGCTAGCAAATGTTACAAGGAAAGAACATTTAACCTCAGATTGTGGAGCTATTCCAAAGCTCAGGTGATGTGATTGATCCTGATGTTCAGAGCACTTCCTGATATCTGACATCTCATTGTAGCTATCTCTGTTTATACTGTGTATTGTACACTATGGACCTTTTTGACTTGTGGGGCAGGGAGTGTGAAAAGCACTGACAACATCAATCACAGGTGAAAAACACATGATAATCAATTTGATTACATTGAATGATGGATGAGATCCCACATTTCTAATGACAAACTGATCTAACAGAATACAGAAATGTGTCTTTTTTCTGTCTCTTTTGAGCCTTTTAAAACAGTTAAAGTGTTACAGACTTAACTGTAACTCTACTCACGAGTTACAGAGTAGGGGACCCTTAAAGTCTTACTTCTTTGGCATACAGTGAAATAATTCCTGCTCATTGCCTGCTGTTGCCATGCTTTCCATAAACAGAAACTGGTTCTCTGGTGAAGGACCATGTCCTAGTGGCATCAACAGGAACTACACATTCTGGATCATGACACCTGTACCAAGGAATATAGGAAGTATGAGCCAACACCAAACTGAAAAAGGATGGGAGGTGGAATACAAATTATGAATAATGGTATAAAAACGTATTTCAGTCAGGCAAGTTCTAGTTTGCTTAATACCACTTTCTTACAAAAGTAAGAAAGTGGTTCCATTATTCATTCATTCCATTATTTGTTCCATTATTCGTTCCAGTTCTTTGGTCAATTTACACCATCAAAATAAATCAAATGAAAAAGGTTTGAAACTTCAATTTTCCATTTTTTGATTACTTCACAAATGGGCTTGTCCGTGCCTCTGGTTAAAATGTTAATGTTTCATATTGGGCTGTTGCTTCAGAATTGGACTTTTGAACAAAAAAAGGGACTCTTTTTAATTTTCCGGGCACTCCTTTGTGGTTGGACTGGATCATTAGAGCATTCGCAGAGTCTAGAGCCAGTTCAGCAATAGACCCTGTAATACAATTGCAGTATGTATCATATAGGCCAATATTACCTTGGCTAATTTATTATCACACTGTGTTAGACATGCATAAAATGTCTTCAGCCACAGGTCAATGTATTGTTGTATTATACCTTACATGTGCTGTAGTAGACTGTGTCATTGATTGGCTACATATTTATTAATCATTTTTATTTATTTCCCAGAGATTTTTTAATCCAAAAATATTGCTTCAAAAATTTATAAAGCAAATAAGAAAAAAACAACTTCTTATCTAAACTGAACAACAAGTTTTGCGGCTTCAACGAAAGACTGTATATAAAAAATGTATCTAGTTACTGTGATGCCATCTATTTCAGCTTTTTGAAACCAGATGCTGAAGAGTATATGTGATTAAATCAGCAATCCCGCTCCATCACAATTCACAGGTTATTGCTATAAAAAAACAACAAATGCGACATTGAACACGAACACAGTTGGGGTGAAGACCCATTAGGCAATCATCGTGTATAAGTTTCAATAAAATCTCTTTTCAGAGTAAAATCTATTCTGAAGGGAGTAGCAAGTCTTGTAAAATTGCCCATAAAACAATAAATATGATTTTGACCTTGACAATTCAGATGGCTACTCATTAGATAATCATTGTGTAAGTTTGATTAAATTCTGATCAGTAGTATAGGAGGAAGATTAGAGGAGAGAGGATGATTTTGACAACCTCCTTTTGCAGCCAGACGCATTTATGCTTATTGATGTCCTTGTTGTGTCCATCTTTTATATACAGTCTATGGCTTAAAAAAAGAAATAACAAGAATAACAAGCAGTTTGTGAGCAAGCTGATATTGAGCAGTGTTGTCGATCTGCCTGGCAGAACATAGCAACACCCAGGCTAAATGAACTGGGTCGTTTCTATTTTATGTGTCTCATATCATATAAAATATAAATTATTTTATGATATGCTATCTTACAGGCTACAAGGTTATTTGGCAATTCCCTTAGCTGGCTACAAAAGTGCAGATACGTAATGGTCTCACTGTTATATGGTCTTCCAACCATAGTGTGCAGCTCTGCACACTTCTGTACTCTACTGGATTTGTCATACCCAGTCTTGCAGTCATGAATGTGCACCCATATGACGTGAGACACTCCAGCACATGACATATTTGGCTTTAAAGTGACGTCACGGCAGCGTGGGGCTCAGCAGGCAGATCGTTCGTCAGTCTGAGAGAAGAGGAGCAGCAGGAGGAGACGTGCCGGTCTCCTCTCCGCTGTAATGACAAGCCCTCACAGCCACTCTCTCCAACTCCTCTGAAACAACCCTCAGCCTCCAGGATTTTCCTCCGCCGCTTCCCCTCTTCCTTTTTCTTTTCAGTTGCACCTTATTTCATTTTACTTTCATTTATTTTACTTTATCTAACCTCTCAACCACCCCCCTCTACAGAGATGTCAACAGATAATGAAGATCCCCTGCCTCTGGTGACTTGAATCCTCCCTGCTTCAGAGAACTGAACATTCTCATTTTCCGCCCCCCATTTTTTTTTCCAATTTTCTTTTTTGGACGTTCATCTGCCGTTCAGCAATGTAGGAGAAGTGACGGCGTCATTTCAGCAATGAGGATGCCAACTGCATGCCCCGATTTCGGCTCTCGGCATCTTGCATCTTTGCCTTTTCTGCTGGGGCGACTGAAAAATGAACGATTTGCGTGAAGGCAAAGTTTGAGGGTACCTCTTTCGGTTTCCCGCTCACCTGTCCGCCTGCACGCGCCTACCCCCTCTCTCTCCTCTCGGCTGGTGAGCAGGGAGAGCAAATCATCGCCAACAGAAGAACTGACGGACAACTTCAAAGAGACCCGACAATTGTTCTGGTATTTTTAGTGGAATTTTTTTTGTTTGTTTTTTTCGGCAGTGTTTTTTTCCTCCTTTTCCCCCCCCTGTCCTTTTTTTTGGGAGGAATTTGATGTGCGCAACGTAGAAGGATATGGCTTAAATGATGTTTGCGTTGACAGCTGGAGTAAGGTCCGTAACTTGAGTGCTTTCTTCTCATCAGCAATTGCCGACTTTGGTGGAAAAACCCATCCAAATGGGAGGATACCTGGAGGACTGAGTCGGTTTTCGACAGTCGAGAGAGAGAGAGAAAAAAATGTGGATAAAACGGAGTGTCGCGCGCAGGTAAGGCACAAATTATTTTGTTCAGTAATTACTTTGTACTTAAATTCTTGAATGATTAAGGGGGGAAATGTAGACTGTGATTGTGCATTGTAATTTCTCTTCAACAGCGTGTCTCAATTTTTTCTTTTAAATCTACGCCACTGCAAGTTATTAGAGTCTGCTGGAATTGATGAACGAATAACATAGATCAATTGGACTGTGAAAAGCGCGAGGCTGTGGCTGCCGCTGTGTTAGAGTTATACACATATTAGCTGCTTTAGTGTTGGTAATAAAGAATATCCGGGTACAGGCTTTCTATAGATATGTTGTGTGATTTTTAAAAAAAATTTTAAGGAAGAAAATAATTGGAAAATTTCACATCCTGTACGCTGGGGGTCGCCAACAGTACGGCGCAAGCGACGCACATACATTCGCAGATAACAGACGCGTGCTCAAAGCGACACGTGTGTAGACACACGCGCGCGTGCGCGTGCACAGTCTCAAGGTTAGGTCTGTCAATTCCTCCCCACTTGTGAGAATAAACGCGTCCAGGTGAGCTCCACGTGCAATTCGTTGGCATAAAGTGAAGGTAAAATGATGAAATAAATAAAACTGAGAAGCTTTGACCCCAAAATATTAAAGCACTTGGTGTTCTGATGAGTGCGTATCCAAGCACAAGGAGAGGATGGCATACAAAATATCTGTGCGCAGGGGTCAGCTTGATCACACTGAACAACACATCCCTTATCTTTTTAGGCTATATTAAAGTCTTTTTGCCTGAGAAATAGTTTTTTTTAAATGATAGATATGATAGAACTACATCCCTAAAGTGAAGATATAGAAAGTAGGCTTCAGACTTCAACTGATGAGTGAGGAAGTCCAAACAAAAGCCCTAAGTGAGATCATTCATTTGCCCCAAAGTGGGTTTATAGGTAATGACACACTGCAAAATGAGACCAAGTCTGTTTTCTTGCCACCTGCTGGATCCCATTCCCACCGGCAGCTCATATTCCTGCCCAGTTGCAGCCGTACATTTGTTATGCATGACACACGCTGTACATCTTTAGGGCTGACCTCGCAGGGTAATGGCAATGCACGTCTTAGACAGTGCAGTTGTGCGAGATGATGAAATGAAATGCCATGCCTTTAGATGGATCGGCAAGGGGCACAGAGAAACCAATTTCCATCATCGGGAATTTCCTTGTCACTTGCTCACACAAACTGGAATGTCCAAATGGGACATTGGACGATCTGCAGCCGCTGTTATGGACTGAAGTCGCTTGTTATTAGCAGTAATGTACCCTGTTTTGTAGTCAGGTATTTTTACTGGCTTGGGCCTTTTCAGGGCGCAGAAGTTATTGTGCACACAGGAATCTGTGCACATGCATTAAAGGCAATAAAGTTGTTTATGTGACAGAGATCTGTCCATTTTCCTTTAAGTTAAACCCCAATTATCAAAACTCGTTAAAGAATATTAAAATGCTCTCGGTAGTTCAGTAGCTGTAGCCGAAGCATCTTCATGAGGTGCCCACGGTTACTCTGTGCACGAGAAACCCCGCCACAGTCTAAAGTTTTGCAATGCTGTCGCTGATTATCAGACATTGATGGCAGCAGTTGGTGGCGGGGCTTTTACTGGAGTGATTTCCTTCCCTGCAGTATGGGTGGTGAAAATATTTACTTTCCTTTGTTTGAAAAAAAAAAAAGGATGGATGAACTGAATGTGTACAGAGAAAGCCACTGTACCTGTTGGAAGAGACAAAGAACAAACCACCTACAGAAAGTAAATATGTGGGCGTAAATGCAACCGCACTGGCTTCAGTAGACCAGGAGAAAAAAAAGGGCTGATGGAGAGTTACAGATACAATTTTAAAAAAACAAGGCTTCTAGAGATGACTACAGTAGTTACTCATCGTTCTGGGCAAACCGTCTCATTAAGACAGCCTGTGGGCTAAGGCTGGGCTTTAGTGATTATCACTATTATTTATAGACTTACTAAAAAGACTGTAAAGATGTGATGATAACATGGGAACGAATTGTAATTGGGTTCTTATTAAAGTAGCCATCCCAAATTGTAAACCAGCTGTTTGTTGGTGTGCATTCAGTTTTTCTCGTAAATGGATAACAATGAACGCTCATGACCTGCGACATGCTTCACTGTCTGTGATGTGTGAAATCTTCCAGTCAAAGCTAAATGCTGGTAATTTGCAGCGTTATAACGAGCTTGAACCAGAGAGCATCTGACTCGAGGGTTAACCAGCGGGGATTCGGCTCTCACACACTCGGGATCTCTGGGCTGAGCCTTTCATGGATGTCACACAGTTTCAGGTCCCCCATGGCGAGCTCTTGTACAGCTGAGGCACCGGAGATGCTATCAAGCCTCGGCACACTGCGGCAGTAAAAAGCGTTGCTGACTGAGACACCAGTTGCCTTTTACGAAGGCTTTATTTGTCTTGTTTCACTTGCCTGGCAGAGGATTGTAAAGCATAGATGGCTGTGTCTTTGTATGTTTAGCCTTTTCTGCTCAATAGGGATACATTGAGTGATCAAGAGTGATACATCGAGTGAATTTGACAGTAGTGATTCAGATATGCACTAAAAAAGAAAAGAGAGTGGTTTTAATGAGCTGTGAGCTGCCTAATATTGCTACACCTGGTGATAATTTCTTTGGTATTTTGCGAGTTACTCCTGTGTGAAAAAGAAAACTGTTATAATAGTCTAATTCTGATTAATATCACTGGCTTAATGAGAAGGGTTCCTCATGTATTACAGTTTGCAGTGAGGTGTTTTTTTCTTCCCCAATGAGAAAAAGTTGCACCGCATCATCAGTCTGCAGCTGGTTATATGACAAGCCGTGGTTCTCTTAGCGAGCCCTACTAAGAACTCCAGGGCTAAACATGGCATTACTGTGTTAGGGGCCATCAGATATTCAGATATTCCTATGATTTAGGTGCCATCTTAATAGCCTCTATGAGGGTTATTAACTGGGCCTCTCTGGAGCGTGATTAACCTAATTTGCAGTGAAATAGGCTGTGTTGCTTCTTGGAGATCCTATCCTCTGGAGGCGTGTGTGTCTGTGTGTATGTGAGAGTGTGTCTGCATGTGTGTCATTAGCACCCTGTGCTCAGCAGGAATCTGTTAGATCCAGAAGGACCGGTACAGGTTGTCCCTTTCTAATGACATAAAAGACAAAAAAGGCATGGACGCTGTCCATCTAAACCTTCTGGAAATACCTCTGAGAAAGAAAGAGAACAAGAGAAAGGCTAGCTGTTGTTGAAGACGTGGGTGAAACATGAACGACCTGTCACTGACTGGCATAGCAATTAGCAGAGAGGAGTCAAAGGCAGAATGGGACCGTAACTGCTACTGTGCTTTAATTTCTTACTGCAACACATGAGTGCATATCGGAAGCTTGAAATGAGAAGCCTGGAGTTTAGCTCATTAAGTTTTTTCTTTCTTTTTTTTTTTGAAAACCGAACACTTAAAATACTTGAATTTATGCGCTGGTGATCAAAAAAAAAAAAAAAAAATCAATAGCAATCAGAATAAGTGTTTTGCTTTGTGGAACTGGCTGTAGACCGCCAAATGACAGTAAACCTCAGAATAAAACCTCCATATTCAGATCTCATGAATTTATAGTCCGTGTTCTAACTTTATTGGCAGCAACCTTCAGCCTGATTGTGTTTAATCACCGGCTTGTCCGCTTTGTGCTACATGAAAAAAGTGTGCGTGTTTCTATCGCACTGGAGCACAACCATCCACTAAGTAAAGGAACTAACAGCACAGAACTCATACTTGATTCATGTAGTGAGCTTTTGCTGGATCAATACTGCCTCTACAAAGGATCAGACTTATCCGTCATGGCCCTTCCCACTAACTGGCCTTCTCCAGGCACTGGGGTGCCTCTCAGAGGGCCATTTTCTACTCCTCCTCCTCCACCAAAACCCCAAACTGCCACCTGCTTTATTTTGTGTTTAGCTACTTAGTGGTATTTGCTGTCAAGTTTGTCACAAGAGACAAACAAGACTTAAAGACAGTAAAGGGCTGATATGACCAAAGCATTGTCCTGTTATTTCCTTTTTCCACCATGTTTCTTTACAGCCCTGCTTATCTTTCTGAGCATGTGGGTCATGTACACTCTACTGCAGTGGGAGTAATTAATGGGATGATGCAACACTCTTGGCTGTTGCGCCTTAGACCCCCCATATACACACATATACACACTCTGCCCCACCCATTTTCTCTTTTGTTTGTTTTCCTCGATGAATTATGTTCTGACCTCAGCAATGCAGCAATGTTTCTTACACTACGGCCATAGTAGCAGCTGCTGCAGCTCAGCCTTTCAGGCATGGATGGAGTCTTATTTGTGTGCATATCTGTTTGTGTGTGTGTGTGTGTGTGTGTGTGTGTGTGTGTGTGTGTGTGTGTGTGTGTGTGTGCGCGTTGCACACTACCAAAACATTTGGAGGATTTCATACAATATTTGCCTCCCAGAGGCCTGCTGCACCGAGGCAATCCATAAATCTCTGGAACTCTTTGGAAAGCCAACTGTGGTATTTATCTCCCTAATACTGGATATCTACTGAGGACAGCTTAACTCCTACACCTTGGAGCCTGCATTTTTACGAGCAATGCAAGCACATGCCGCTGAGATCCCTAAAAATAAAATAGCTAAATAAATAAATATAAACACAGCAAGCATCTAGAGATAATCATAAACAGTACATTTTGATTTATGATGAGAAGAGCTAGGATTTATTTTAGAAGTAGAGTGGGGAAATAAGGGATGCACTGAGGCATTCGGGCATCATCCAAAGTAAAAGGTCATAACAGAAGTTCATGTTTCTACACAGATGATCAGTATCTTCCTACCAATGTTTCTGACCTTTCAATTTGATGTTCAAGATATTCTGGAACAAAGCTCTCATGTATTACAGATAACATGGAAAGGTACTGTATGTTCACTATCAGTAACTAAGGAGGGTCGCTCTGTATTTCTGGTAATTTGGAAAAAGGACAAAACATTTAGTTTCCTCAGAGTCAAGATGAAAGCCGGGCCACTGTGGAAGGGAAATTGTTTGTATAACCTGCATCAAAGCAGACAACTTGAGTGATATGCCTTTTTTCTTTTATTGCTGATCAGTGGGATATGTCAGCGGGGATTGTAAACATCTGGCAAGTCTCAAAGCTAATCACATTCATTTGATACTAGAGGCATGTTACTTGGTTAGAGTGGCATTGAGGAGGATTTAGCCACCACAGTCAACAAATTAGAAACACAACGTAGTGGGAATAAGCGATTTGGTTCCTGTGTATCTTGGCAATTGTGCTTGCCAATACAGAGCCATTTCCATGTAGGTATGTTAGTGTGTGTGAGTGCGAGTGTGTGTATACATGCTGGGTTATATTTGCCCCATCACTTAGTCTGAGAGCTGAGAGCTTGAGCACACAGCCCTTTTCACTTTCCAACAAAGGCGTGATTGCATATTCAACAGGCTGCAAATACAGACTCAGGGTATCACGGCTCTTCCTTTAAGTGGACAGAGGATGAACCCCCTCAGGTCTTCTGGATGAAATGCAAATGCTTCTGCAATTGAAATGCAAACAACGACCAACAACCATGGTCTGATTGTCAGTTTAAGTATGTGGTGTAAAGCTGAACGGGAGGGTTAGAAAAAGTGCAGTACATAAATACACAGGTCAACTAATTAAGGTAGGCTAAGCTATCATATGAATCCAACTGTAAATCAATTCTCCCCTTCTGTTATAGATACATTTTACTTCCATATTCCACTTCCCAGTGTCTCTCTGTCTCTGCCTTCTCTCCTCCTGTGTGCACATACGCAGTCTTGCTGTTCTGTCTGTTCCACCACACAATTAGTGATTAGCGCTACAGCAGGTAGCTAGTGCTGTAAAAATCAAGTGCAACATAAAATTGTACCCACCCTCTCCAGTCACATCTAGGGATGGGTATTGATAAGATTTTAACGATTCCGATTCCATTTTCGATTCTGTTTAACGATTCGATTCCTTATCGATTCTCTTATCGATTCTTTTTTTTTTAAAAAGGAGAACACTAAGTTCGATTAGCTTAGAACTTTGTTTTATATCTTCTCTTTGAACAAGATAGAAATTTAGGAGTAACATGGCCTTACACACCCAACAGTGAGATCTTAAGAGATCCACAGCCTACGGCTCTTCAATGGGGTGTCACAGGGTCCCCAGGAAAAAAAATGTATATGTAAAATAATAAAATTAATATTCTCCTGTAGCAATAACAAAGTTTAACATAAATTATTCTGTAGCAATTACACAAGAATATCCAGTAATGTCCTGCCTACAATGAAACACATTCACTTACCAAAGTGAAATCGGGGGCATCTGCTGTGGCAAATGGGTGCAAGCCTTTGACCACAAACTTAGACACTGCTCGGTGACATTTGTCTATCCTGGCCTGAAAGGAGACGCTACCGGTAGACTGCAGCGAGAACTGCCAGCATCTGAGCCAGCCAGACTCTGTCTCTCTCATCATGGTTATCTAAATGCAACGCACAGTAATAGCAGGTTTTGTAATAAGGTAAATCGCGCTAACATAATATGCAATGCTAATTGATTAGTTACCTGCAGTATTAACGGGAGAGGACGTGGAAACGCTACCGCTGCTGCTGGGTTGAGCTTCGCTAGTCCGGAGCGGATCAAAAACACGACATTCGTTGAAAGCAATCGCGTGTTTTTTGAGCAAATGCTTTTGCATATTCGTAGTGTTTCCTCCCTTTGATGAAATCTCTACTTTGCAAGTATTGCACGTTGCCCTGTTGTCATCCTTTCTCATAAAGTGTAATCAAACTTTTGAGCGTTTGCGCCGCTCAGGCGCCGTGTTTCCTACTGGGTAAAAGACGCTACTCAACGTGATGACGTCATTCGGGGCGACTGGAATCGATAAGGGAATCGTTTTTAAAAGTGGCAAACGATTCCAAGGAATTGAAACAGTGGGAACCGGTTCTCAACAAGAACCGGTTTTCGATACCCATCCCTAGTCACATCTAATCACATTTATATGAAAAACGTGATGCTCTTCTTCCATGTTTCTGCACTTATGTCTTCAAAATAAATGACTAAATAATACAACTGTTATTGTGGGTGTTGATTTTTATTCCACATATTAATTTGTAACATTTATATGTGGAATATTTTAACTATAATACATTAGAAATACTAATTTTATACATTTAGAGCCATAATTTGTTTGTAAATTAGACCATTTCTGTAATTCTGTACCAAGGGATTTTCTATCAAACAATCAAGATGTGATTGAAGTTAAAAAGAGGCTATAAATTAATTGGAAAAACTAATCTGATTTTTACATATAACGACTGTATTTATTACTTGGATTCTTTGACTGACTTGGCCATTGAAGAGTCCTAATTTTCTTTATCTCGACAAACTTCATTTGCACTGTTATGTACCATCTAATCAATTTTGAAGCATTCGAAAATCTGAACAGAATATATACTTCACATTTCTTCCTGCTACTTCTGTCAACAGTCACATCATCAATAAACAGTGGCGCCCCGGTACCCCTGGCAGCCGTACAGCCACATCCTGTCACATTGCCTCCATCATGTTTCACAGATAACGTGGTATGTTTAGGATCATGAATTGTTTCTTTCCTTTTCCAAAGTTTTCTCTTCCCATCATTATGGCAAACAGTTTTCTTGGTTTCTTCCATTTTTCTTTGTTTTTAGAAGTTGCACAGGCTCTTGTTTTCTGACCTGGCCTTCCTGTTCTTGAGTGTAACCAGAGGTTTGCACCTTGTTGTAAATAAACACTGTAATATTTTACGAATGAATCAGACTGTTAATGTTGCCACTCCTAAAAGTTTTGCTGTCCCTGTGACAGGTGTGCTCTGTTTTTCAATGTCATGACGTCTTCTGTCCCTTGGACTAACATCTTGTGGAGCATATATTTAAAACGACAGCGAAAAGCTATAAAATACACATCCAACACTGTGAATCGACTTCACACATTCTGATTGTTTTGTCATGAAATAACAAGAGAACACAGGCTAGACCTGGCCATGAAACTTCCTGGCCAGTTAATGTTGAAGCTGTAAAACTTTCTGAAATAAAGCTGAAAGTATGAACTTCAATTATATTTGATTATTTGTGTGTGGTGTGGGGCGATAACTACAAAAACAGGTTTTGTTCAAAATTTATGACTCTTCCTGTAAATGCAAAAATCTAATAAAACAAACCTACCTAAATAAAGATACAATACAATACAATACAATACAATACAATACAGGCATGAAACAAATAAGAATAAGAAAATCTCTGACAGCAAATAAACCACAGTTATTAAGAGTGAAATGGTACTTAAACATAAATACTGTTACATGTGTGTAACATTGGGGGATGAAAAATAAAAACGGAAAACATGATGTTCATCATGAGGATCGCTTGTAGTTAAATGTATAAAGATGCAAAAACTCCCGTCCCACTAATATTCCCTCAGAAATAAAAAGGCCATTGGAGTCTTTTCCCTGAAAAGTTCTCTGCACATTGGGAGATAGTGGAGGGAAAAAAAGTGCCAAGCAAAGGGAAAAATGAAAAGTGAGCAGAAATGGATTAAAATAACAATAGAGCATTTTGCTAATAGTCCATTTTGAGCTGTTGCCACAATGTAATACTGTCTGTGAGAATTATGGTGGATAAGAAAGGTGCTGATGTCTCTAGAGACATACTAATGCTTTGCATGCCTTACTTTGTGAGAATGTTAGTGTTTGATAATGGATAATGCTGACTGTCATTCTTTCTCTAAGACACGTTGCCTATTAGCACATATTAAATCCTGCAGACAGTTTTAGTAAATGAGGCTTT
Source organism: Astatotilapia calliptera (assembly GCF_964374335.1). Taxonomy (NCBI): domain Eukaryota; kingdom Metazoa; phylum Chordata; class Actinopteri; order Cichliformes; family Cichlidae; genus Astatotilapia; species Astatotilapia calliptera. Next base: position 27,919,057 of record NC_137441.1, read on the forward strand.
GCTTTCTATTAGAAAATAATTAACTTTTGTATTTGATAAAAATCTAAAGCACTATTTCAACAGTGTCTCAAAGTTCAGTGCCATAAAATGTTTCCATTGTGTCTGGGTCTGTGGGCCAGGTGCCAGTTAAAATGAGTTTTAAATGGAATAATGGAACGAACTGTGTAGCCTCATAATTCACAAATATCCTGTATGCAGCACCATTCATCAAAGCTGCAGAGAACTCCTTTCAGCATTTTGTATACCTTCTGACATTTTCAATTTGCATTATCATTAGCAGTCTATTGTGTTTATTGAACTGGAAAAGCAGGCCTGCCATATTTTTCACATGAATAACATTCATTTCTCTGAGAAGTTCAGCCTTTTAAATGGTCGTATATTTTCTTAAATGACAACTGGGTGTTTCTTTCAGGCTGTACGCATGATTACACACTGTTCTGCAGATTTTTGTTTCTTTTTCAAGAGATGATCCCAGTCAATTTAGGCATTATCTCCCTGGAGACACATTAGGCTCTTTCAGATATGCACTTCTTTGCAGCGATGACACTGCGCCTGAACTTGTCGACTTCATCCTTGCACTCTGGTCATGTGTCCATAAAAGCGGTGGTGGCAGTATTACTAAATTGGATTTAGTAACTATAAAGATGACACAGTATAGTATTGGCATATTTTTCAGTATTATACACTAAATATTAATATTTTCTTAAATAAATTAAAAATACTATGAACACAAGGTCTCATCTCTCTGATGCCAACATGTTGCCATCGGTCTGAATGAGTTTTTGTCAGGGAACACAACTCAAGGAAACTCGACTCAATTGGTTGTCAGTTGGTTGTTTACTGGTTATATTCATATAGAACAGGATAACCATCCTGTTCTGCTGAGCACAGGTGTACTAATTAAATGTGAATTTCTGTCTATAAAGAAAGATATGCAATTTTGATGATTTATTACAGTTAATTGCTGGATAATAAAAAATGGATTGAATGTAATTGCCAACCTTTAATTGGCATTCAGTTGCAGACTGATTGCAGTCTGACTCTGTCTTAGGGCAACATCTATGGCAGGTTTAAATGACAGTCTTGGTGTGCTTGACAGTAATTTTGCAACGAAAATGACATAACAAAAAAATTCTGAAGGGATTTGATAACCTTTTCTTATTGGATAAAACAGACATTGATATGGTTTAATTTTAAGGACATAATTTGCAGTTAAAAACAAGGTCCCACCTCTTGTAGTAACTATACTGCATGCATTACTTTAAACACAATAAGTTTGAATACTTGCACTTGCACTAAAGAGCAGGCATGCACGGGGCATGTAACGTGTGCTGCATGTGCTCATAGTTTCTCAGTTTGATAAAGTTGTTTTGGAATAGCATTAAATACTATTAAGATTATAAACTATCTGTCTGGGAAACATATTCTTCTGCCATTTTTTTAGTAAGAAAAAAAAATCATTTAATGCAGCACACATGTACTGACCAATCGTGCATGTGCTGTAGCTCTCTCCATCTTATCTGTCATGAGCAACATTAACATAAAAGAAAGCCCACTTTCACAGACTTTCACAGACTGATGAAGCCTGCAATATTATAGTATCAGCTGTATTAAAGTAACCCCGACTCTAGCTCTGATCTGCCTGTCAGGTTTAAGTGATCAGTGTACTGAGGTGAGATCAGGGTAGGCTCATAGAATACTGTGGCTACGAGTAACCGCTAGTTGCAGTGATATGACATAAATATTTTAGCTGTTAATGGCTTCACATTTTTACTAATGATGCCCTCATAATAGTAGATTTCATGCAAACCAGTGTAGAAGAATATTACTGTTATTGGAACCTTTGCATTTGCTTTATGTTACAAAATTTCTGCTCAAATTTGCTGGCAGCTTTCGAATTGATAGAGACTGCTTATTTTGCTTATAGAATGTGGTAGATTTAACTGACAGATAAGCAAGCTACAATAATGGTTAAATGAGATGTAAGTCAAATTCATCCAAACCTTTATCTTAGTCCATCAAACAGTTATAAAGGAAACTGAGTCTGGACTAACATGGTGGGCTGAACAACACACCAGTATGTGCTTATTAAAATAACAGATGCAGATTTAAAAGCAGTGACCAGGCTTATTGCCAGAAAGCAGTCTTTGTGTGATCAGTAGCAAAAGCACATTAACTGAGTAGTCTGTACGATAGGTCAGCTCTTCATGTAAATGGATAGGAGGATGAAAGCAAATAGCTGGGGGGAACAAAGGTGGTGTTATTTCTACCATAAATAAAGAACAGCAGATTTCATTCTTTTGTTTTTTCTTTTTTTTAAAAGGCAGAGCTAGTTTGATTCCACCCAGAATCGTGTGTTTTCTCCATTGTGTGGAGAAAAAAAGTGTGAGAGGAAAAAGAAAGCCTGAGAGACAGGTGTATTAAGGGCAGCAGAGTGGTCAGAGTGTATTTGAGTAAGTGTGTTTCTGGACCTTGTTGCGGTGAAGCTCCCACATATTCCCTCAGTCCCCCTGAGAGTTGTGCACCGTGTGAGCACTGTGCAAAAAAACAGCCTCACTTTTGTTCTATAACCTAAATGTCCCAAAGGTCTGCAGCCCTATCATCTGCTTCCCACCCCACACGCACACAGATGATGAAGCAGCAGTTTGAAATTAAACCTGTCTGAATACATTTAGTCTGCATCAGATTTATTCATGCACATAAAACGTCTGCTTTTATATATTCTAGATCTTGAGTCTATTTGCTCACAGTACACAGTAGAGGTTGGGCAATATTTTCTCAAAATGATATTACAATATTTCAAGGAATTTTGTGATAACGATATTTATGATGATACAGAAAAAAAATACTGAAGTGTATTTTCCACCATTCTTTTCAAATGAGCTCGTTTATGACACACTAACTGATTCAAAGTGAGAATCTTGTGCCCTCAGTTGTCAGCAGGAGCAGATTTATATTGCATTACTAGTGACATAGGAGTATATATAGCAACACAGGAAAGCCACAAAAGTAGCCAAGGAAATGTTATGTAAAAGTAAAACATAACTGCTTATCACTTTAGTTTAACAATAGCTAAAGAAACTTTACCTTTTAACTCTTCGGGAGTCTGGGATGTTGAGCTTTTTAACCAGCTGCTTAAAGTCCTGTTTTACCACCATGTAACCGCATCAGTAATTTTCCTTTACCTTTCACACAACTGGCAGATGTTCCGGCGTCGTCCAATCGAGTCATTTGTTAAAGCTCGGGTCACACGTGTACTTGATGGTTTGTTTGTAATGGTGAGCCAAGTTTGTTTTTTCCACTTCGGTGTTCCTGCATTGTAGTGTCTCCACCTTACAATATAAAGTGTCTTAATTGACTGTTATTGTGATTTTGTATAAACAAAATTATATTGAACTGAATTGAATTGAATGTTTTGCAAAGTGCTGTGTTTGGTTGAAGTGACTTCTTTACTAAACATCAATGGAGGCTGACACATGGCCTTTGCTGTCAGACAAATTTGGCCTTGTTCTGTGTGCTAGGAAATATTATTGTATCATTGATAGCGTGATACCACTACAACACAGTTTATCACAGAAAGAGTTGCATACATACAGTAAAGTATGTAAAAAATAGAAGCAAGTTTTGAAAAATAGAAGTTTTCATGCATGAAATACATTTTTAATCTTTGTTTGCAGTTGATTTCTCTGTACATCATTTTAATCATAATTTTAAACCCAAACATATTCTGTGAGTAGTTTTGTCCATTGTAAAATTGTAGGGCTGCTCGATTATGGCAAAAATGATAATCACGATTATTTTCACTGAAATTGAGATCTCGATTATTTGACGATATTTATTTAACAATAACAATGTATTGAATAATGACTTTAAAGATTGTCAAAAAATAATATACAATAGTGTGCAATACTGATAACAGTGCAAATGTTTGCAATATAAAAAATAAATGAAAAATGTAAACATCTATGTTTAGTGAACTTTGCAGTGTTGCTCTGTGGTGCAGCTACGACACTGTAGCAAAGTTTACACACTATGTCTACTTGATCCACGTCTGACTCCGCGAACCCATAATGTTTCCGCACCACTGAAGTTTTTTTTTTACCTCTCTTTTCAACCAACGGCAGTCACTCTCCTCTCCAAATAACTTCTGCTTAGCTTTCCGAGCATCCCTCGGGTCCTCTTAATCAGCGGTCCCCAACCCCCGGGCCTCGGACCGGTACGTAAGTTGTTTGGTACCGGGCCGCGAGAGTTGAGGCTCAGGGGTGAAATGTATAGTTTTCAGGGTTTTTAAATCGGTTTTTAGTGTTATTTTGTTAGCGTTTTTATTGTTTACTCTGTTTTCCTGGGTCTTTTCACGTGTGCTATGAATAAATTTTCTTTTTTTCGGTACCGGTACTAGTTTTATTCTGTTGTATTTATCCGCGACACCTTAAAGGCCGGTCCATGAAAATATTGTCGGGCATAAACCGGTCCGTGGCGCAAAAAAGGTTGGGGACCGCTGCTCTTAATTGTTGTGACACGTGTTCGAAATGCAGAGAGGTGCGCTCGATTTGCCACACGGAGCAGCGCGAGAGTAAAGCACGAGGGAGGGGCTAATAATCGGCTCAGTCATTTTTAATGATCGTTGAAAGCCCAGATCGTAATTGTGATTAAAATTCGATTAATTGAGCAGCCCTATAAAATTGTTGATTTGTTTACCAAACACAGATGAACTCATTTCTACACCGCCACATTTTCTAACCAGCAGTCTCTGAATATAAACTAGTACTGATACTAATATATGCACAATATTATCATCATCAGTGCCGTCATACCATGACTGACTGAGATTGACCAAGGCTTGGCTGTTGGCATGCCTCAAACTAGCTATAAAAGCACCATCTCTGATCTTACTGAACTTGGTGGAAATCTGACTGGACAGAGGTACTGAGATCAGGTGTTCTAACCTGAACTTGTGGCATTCTTGCAGCAACAGTCCACCTTTCAGCTATTTCAACAGAAGACTGCTTGTTGCCACACTGCCAGAGTACACAGCAGGGCTTTCTGGATCCCAAGCATATCTAGACACTTCCTTGGCCAGCTTTTATTTATGTCTGCTATTGAACATGCCTAGGACATGCTGGGTTGATATGTTCATCAGAAGTAGCTACAAACAATGACCACTACACAGCTGCAACGACAGACACTTCTGGGTGCCGACTTGCATAACGTCCAAGACCTCATATTAAACATCTTTTAGTCCAAGCTTTATCAAGCTAGTATCTATAATATCTATTTAAAATACAAATTTCTGTTTCTGTTTTTGACTTGCTTATACACATACATGGAAACAACTGTTTTTAGTCATGATCTACTGTATTTGTAGTCACTTGTCAATAATCACTAGTTGACATGGTTATTTACCAAAAAATAGCCAAAACAGAACATTTGTTATTATTTATGATACCAGGTCTGTTAAGATATTTTACTTTAAAATCCAGGTATGGACAATCATGGTAGCACAAATATATTGTAAATGTGTGAAGAGTCAAGTTGGTAGCAACTAAAAGTGAGAATCACTTGACACCCCATGGTATAAAATTATCACAATACTTGGCAAGATACCACATTATAGCAATTTTAACATTTTCCAATATTCTATATATAGTATTGCAATAACATTCATTTTGATTTATTAGCTTTTCTAAACTGCAAATTTTGTCCTCATAGTTAAACTTGGTCAGTGTCTGTTTTATCCACTAATAAACTGATGTTATTTCACTCCAGTTTGACAGGCTACTAACACTATCACTTAAACCTGTCAGAAATGTTGCCTTAAGTTGGAGTCAGTTTGCAACTGAATGGGGTATAATTGGAACTTACATGCAATCTTTTTCCAATAATACACCAGTTAACCGTGATAAACCATCAAAAGTCACATATCTGTTGCAATCTACAGAAATTCACATTTAACTACCACATTTGTGCTCAACAACCTTCCTGTTCTATAGGAATATAACCAGAATACAGCGATGTGACAGCCAGTTGATTTGATTCCTGTAAGTTTTGCTCATTGACAAAGACTCATTCATACTGATGTCCATGTGTTGCCAATCTGTGGATTTATAAATTAGACAACAATTATTTGTAAATTGTCAACAAGCTCTCTGAGGCTGATAGCAGTCGGTCCAACTTCATCAAGCTAAGCGTGTCCACTGTCGGATGGATTTTCCGTTGAGTTGACTTAATGCAAGTTTTCTCAGCGAACGTTATCTCAGGATCGTGATGCATGAGACGAGGCCTCTTGTTTGTTGTATTTTATTGCATTGAATAAAATATCGATATTTGGTGTCCTTATATCAATAAAATCTCACCACGCAAAATACGGCAATATTATGCCTTCATTTTTTACTCACGACTAGTAGTAAAAAAGTGCAGTTCCACCAATGATTCAAAAAAGCCTCAAACATTAGAAGCTTAATTTTATCAGTGGGGAATATGAAGGTTTGAGAGCCTCTTTATTACACACATGGATCAAAACAAAATTTAAAAAGGTTCATAATTTTACATGAAACTGGCTTTGTAATCATTCAACCTTTCCTTTTATCTTCCACCTGCTGCTGATGTGAGCCTGTCTGCTCTGGGTCTTCTGCTGGGGGAGAGCAGGATTTGATTCAAGTTCTACATAAAAAGCCAACTGTATGTCTGGTTATAAGTCAAAGCAACATGTTAAATCTTTCATGCACTTTTATTAATCTGTCTAAAATGAGCCAAAAAAAATTATCACAGGATGTGTTTTAACCCTGTCAAATTGTCTTTCTGGAGCATTTGGAATTTTCAGGAAACTTACAGCTAACAGGAAACATTTTATAAATTTGATTGTAGGGTTTAGAAAAAATAAAAGCTTAGCTGACTAAACTGTTTCCACTCCAAACTTCCTTTGCTTTCTTGAAGTGGGATTGTATAAGGTACTTATCCATAGTCAGAATATTACCTACTGTTGGCATGCCCTCAAACAGATATGGAGATAAAGCAAGGTATTGATGTAGGCGTGTATTTTAGCCACCCACTTACAGAAATCAATATTAGATTAGGCTTAGGCTATATTTAAAACAGGCTGTAAAACATTTTTCTGCCTTGCCGTCAGATGACCATTTCACAATCGGTGTAATCGCCTTCTAAAGTCACTGGACTTTGTCAACACAGTAATTTTACCTCGGAGAACGCTGCATTTGCAGGTCAACTGCTGCCTCAAGTGATTAGCTTATTTTTCTTATTTTCTGATCACACAGTGGTGGTCCAGCAATCCAGTGCTCTGCACGGTAAAATTGCAGTTTGTGTCAACGGAGCCTGTTGACTTTGAATCAGCAAACTTTGATTGTAAGATTAACTCTGTAAGCCTCCCAACTTTGAAATATTATTTATTCTTGGACGAGTGCCGTGAGAGCAGCCAGACATTCATGTTTCATACCCCAACGTCAGAATATGTCATTGTCAGCTGTAATTTCTTATCTTGTATCTCCCTTAAAAATCTCACCTTGACAGGGGAAGTGTATAACATTGATCATATTGATAAATATTAAAGTAAATACCCCAGAGTGCGATGCTGCCAAACCTTTGGTCCTGGCATTCATGTGGATAAAATTTCACAGTTTCAAGTTTAAAAAAACTTTGCTTGATTTATTTTATCATCTTATCTTGGCAAGCTTTCCATGATGACTCCCCCTCATTGTTGTCGGATTATCCTCCTAATGATTGGACTTTATGTTTGATTCTTCAGTAAAACTGTGAGAAATTCTGAAATACAACACTAAAAATATTTGTAAGTTTGTTTTGATCATGTGTGGTGTCTTCTCCAGTAGCGCCTTTGTTTTACAGAGAGAGCCAGTTGTTTTGAGCCTCCCAACTTGAGGCGGTTTCAGCTGCACAGGACATCTCTGCTGACCTCCTCTTGAACACAGTGATTATTCTGGGTCAGACTCTTTTAAAGCTACATGCTGGAATTAATGGAACTGGGAAGGGCAAATAGGGAATGTTATTGTGCCCTTGTTTCTCAGTGCGCTGCAGCTGAAAAAAAAGACATGTTTTACCTCGCTAATCCTAGAGGGGTCAGTCATTTCCATTCATTGTAAATTTGTGTTTTCTGTAGGAAAGCACGTCAATTCCCAGTGTGAGAGTGATGGAATTATTTAATGTGTGTCGGCATTGTTTTTCATGTTCTAGAGGTCAGAATTGAGTCTTTGGGGAGATTAAGCAGCACTTTAGCTCCCCAGGGCTTCATCCACTTGTGGTTTTTATTGTGAGGCTAAAATGACATTAATCCTCTTATTACTACTACTGAAACTGGAGGTCTGTTAGCATAATGTGACAGTGCATGATACATTTTATGTTATACATTTCTATCAGTCCTACCTGGCCAGTGATCTCTGTGGCAAAGGATTGTTTGATGTTTGGTGACTATAGACAAGTTAAGTTCACTACCAAGATAGTGATATTGTGTTGTGAGGTCAGCAGTGACCAAAACAATAATAACAACCAATTATAATTACCACATAAAGATTTTAGGTTAACTGAGCCACAATGCAATGCCAATATGCCAATAACATGTTCATGTAAATCTAGAATTTATCAATATTCAGTTTGCAAGTAAATAAGGCCCTGTTGTAATCTGATACAGCAGTCAAATGCAGCTAGCTTTGCCAGTGCATCCAGTCTGCAAACCTATGTGCATTGCCCTTAGAGTAAGTCGTCCTTGTTCTGTGGCCTGGATGTTATCAGAGAGTTTTTACCCCCAGAGGGGTAAGACTACCACACAGCTCCTTCCCTGTTCTCTCCTTTCTTTCTCCATCTCTGTCACTCTCTTAGGGTAATTCAAATGCATACTCCATATACTCCCATCTCTATTTTAAGAATCTTCTCTCTCGTGTGGACATGCTGTGCTTGGGGCTGGTCGAATTGGGGAAGGTTGAATGACTGGAAACAGACTGTATGAGCGCTCACAAGCATCCCACTGTCTTTGGTGTGTTCTCAATCCATAATCCTTTAAAGTTGTTCAATCTAGCAACATAGCCACTGGAGCGACTTAATAGTTGCCCCAAAGTGTATGACTTTTAAGGTATGAACCATCCACAAATCCCCTGCAGGCTTTTGCAAAAAGCCATGACCGTGTAATGTTTTTCAGACAACTTGGTTATAAATAATGTTAAAGGACTCAATACCAGAATTAATGCTTCTAAGGGAAAAAGTTAATTGCACAGACATAAGATATTAATTCACTGACTGATAATAACCTGGTGTTACTCTGCAAACATTACAGTAGCTATTATAACAGTGTTGGGAGAATGAGTATATGACCATGAATAATAAATGTGTCAACAAATACCTCCTTTTTGTTGATACATTTAATGTAAACAGGAAACCCCTAGGGACCTCCATCGAAACCCGAAAAAGCGATCAGTGTAAACACAGTCTACAAACTTGACATGCTGACTAATCTGCATTGTGCTGTTATGCTCAGTTCTATTGTTTGCTTTAGCCTAGAAGCTGAAGTATCTGAAAGTGGTTAGAATACAGCAGTTTAACACAAAGCATAAATCATGGATAAAGAGGTGCCTTTTTATGGAAATGTTTTAGTTCAAAAAAAAAACAAACCCTTTTCACCAAAGAAAATATTTAACAGTTGGAAATGGCCTATGACAGATGTCACCTACAATCCAGTTTTGAGATCCCTTTCCAGGGCCTTAACAACACCCACTCACATACGTCAGTTGAGCTCAGTAGGTCTCATGATATATTGAGGCAAGGTCTCATAATAGTTTCACCTGAAAACTCTGGTGATAATGACCCACACCCTTTTTCACACCTTGGCTCATGTGTTGAGGCACACGATCAATCGTTGGTCAATGACCCTCTTAATGGAAAGCTCTCAGTAGGACTGAAATACCTTTTCTTTACAAGCTCCTTAGTTAAACGAAGTTGTTATATTACTTTGCGTATTCCACAGATTCATTTGAGGTAATATTGAATTTTTTTTAAAATAAGGCTTAACAAGAAAACATTTATGGCAAAATGATGTCTTTACATAAGAGATATAAACTCCAACTGAGAAGCAAATGTTTGTGGATATCCATAACTGAATACAAATTACGATCAAAAACTTAGCCATAGAAACAAAAATGAGACGTGATACGATGATACACAAATGATTAAACGTTGCCAGTTTCCCCATGGCGCAGCATGTTGTTGTGGTGGGTAGCACCATCACCTCACAGCAGTCCTGGGTTCAAATTTGCTTGCCAGCTTGGGCCTTTCTGTGTGCAGTTTCCATGTTCTCTACTTGGCTTCACTCTAGTTACTCTGGCTTCCTCCCAAAACATGCATGTTACATTAATTGGTGATTCTTAGCTGGCATGATGTGAAGGTGTGTGATTGGCTTTATGATAGCGCTGCAGTAGATCGGTGACCTGTTCAGGATGTACCCTATGACAACTGGGATAGTCTCCAGCCACACCACTCAGGTTCATGGAAGAAAACGGATGGATATCATCTTGATAAATACTATCAAATACGAAATTCTGTTACAAACTGAAAACTTGAAGGTGTGGCGTATCCTATAGTTTGCTGTTTATGTACAGCTCAACTTCAGTATTCATCAGATACTTTACTATTATATATGTCCCCAAGGGTCAAACTGCCAGTGTGTAGTTCTTCTGTACCATGCTGAGGCATCTAAGGGACAATGTTCAAGAAGAGCACACAGATTGAGATTTAACTACCTGCAACTGTATCTACTTTCAGTTGTCTCGATAATGGCAGGTGGGAGTAATCAAAATGAGGCCCAGGAGACCAGAAAGCGCAATAAAAGTACAAAAATCAGTCTTTGACCAAGATACAGTGGTCGGGAAAGTCAGCAGAGGAGGCTGCTGACTTAACAAGATTCAAAATATATCTTATTGTATGTTATTACCAAATTTCTGTGCAGTGTTTACATGTTTCACTGTAGCTGTATGTAGGACTCTGCTAATTTGAGATTACTGAAGATGACCACAACCTTAAGTGCAATAAAATCTCCCTAAAATCCTTGAGCTGATGCTACTGAATACCTTATTCAGCGATATCAAATCAAATCAAATCAAATCACTTTTATTGTCACATCACATGTGCAGGTACATTGGTACAGCACATGTGAGTGAAATTCTTGTGTGCGAGCTTCACAAGCAACAGAGTTGTGCAAAATACAAGAATGGCTACATCTGAAACTAATAAATATATGCACAATATATAATAGTATATGCATTTCTGGATGTGTATACTAAATATTTTTCTACGTGTGTGTGTGTGTGTGTGTGTGTGTGTACACACATATTTTACAAATTAAATAGAGTAAACAATAAATAAAATATATAAAAATATACAAAGTTGAGACATGTATTATTAGGATGTATGTATGTATGTATGTATGTACATGTATTATTATATTAGGAATACTTTATTGATTTTCTGTTACAGCTTCTGCTCTCTACAAACATTATTATTATGTTTTTTTAAAGAACCCAATAAAAAAAGGCACACACAACCTCCACCACTACCCTGACTCCCTCTGCCCAGCCAAAGGGTTCTGTCTCGGGGAACAATATGAAAAAAGAAAAGTCAAGTTAGTTAAAAACAAGTATGATGCTGAGATGTTGTCCTCCAGTTTATGCTCATAGTCTCATTTTAACCGCTTGCTGCGCCTGCTTGGTCCAACCAGGGAAAACCACCCACTGCATTGTGAAACTTTCTGAACTGTAGCTGGTGAACCTTTTCCCCAGTGTATATATATATATATATGTGTGTGTGTGTGTGTGTGTGTGTGTGTGTATTTACAGGTGCTGTTTTTAGAAGTGTGTGGGAGACACATGAATACCATAGTTCAACGTGTAAATACTCTATAAATTGCTTGTGCTACCCTGTATAACACCAGTTACTTTTTGTACTCTTGAGATTGTTCACAAAAGGCTGAATTGGAGCACTTTTCCTAGGGCATGCAAAGCCCCACTGAGAGGTTATAAAAAAGGAAAGGAAACCACTGGTTCAGTCTAAATCTTGTCTGGCATATAGCGTCTGCCATTCCACCCAGATTTTCAGCAGAGGTGGAGTCACCTTCAATAAGGCACCTTTCAATGGCCAGCCAAGAAAATTAGGTGTACTCAGTGGCAGGGCTGTCAAGACCATGCTGATCAAATTTCTATGGATGGCAGGCTGGGGATCCAGGTTGAAGGGATTGAAGAAGGCATGCCTTTTTCACCTCCCTCAGGTGGGAAGCCCATCTGCTGAGGCCTCAGATCTGCAAACTCCCAACAAGTTCTAATTAAGACCTACTTCGCACAAGTGATCACAGTGTGATGATGAACCAAGAAATGGGCCAGAGATAGTGCGCAGAGACAATTAGGGGCAATATCTGATTAGCTTCAGAGATAATAGTTTAGTTTTACTGGGTCTAACAGGGTGAAAAGGATGAGTTCAAAGAGTCAGATAATCCTTTACTAGGCCCTTGTACTCTCATGACGATAATTTAAGTACACTATAGGGAAGAAATTTTCCTCTAAATTTAGACTTTTTAAAATAGTCTGTGTGTAGTATCACTTTAATGTATTCTTAACTGTTTTATCACTCTCTGTTAAGCTTGACTTCTTCTGATTACTAAAACATCGAGGCTCTGTGAAGCATTATAAAAAGGCTTCAGAAGAGCCTTTAAAGTTGGCCTCATTCACAGATGCTGTTTCCTGCCCTTTGTTTCTTTGCTTATCCGTGTCCCACTGGCAAATGGTTTGCAGAATTGCTGCGCATAATAGCCTACACAGCACTCAACTACTTTGATCTTTTCTAGGGAAAGAGCGGAATCATCAGGCACCGGGCACTGCTCTCCTTTTTCAAGATGCTTGACATGTTGCAAGCCGTAAGGATGTGATGAGTTTCCTCTTCACTCGGATAAAATGGTGGTTGTAACCGGCCCAAAAACCGTCACGATGCTGACTGTCACGATTAGATTATTTATTTAGATTGTGGTCGTTTGACATATTTAATACAGCAAATCTGGCATTGCATTGAAATCCTTAAAAGAATTTGACAAAATAACACTGCAAATATGAAGAAGATAATGATGATGCACAGACTGACTTACAGTTTAATGTTATTAAAAAACCTCTAAAAATGCAAGCTCCTCCCATCATTTATGTATTTATTGACCTCATTATGTGCACACGTCTATTAAAATTTTAATAATGTACCAGTTCAATTATTAAGCTTTCAGATTTGCTTTCCACCCAGTTTATACTGTTTTTATCAGCTGAGTTGGTTATTAGTGCCTTTGTAGGTTCTCATTCATCCAGGTCATGGTAGTCTAGGGTCTCGCCTCTTAGTGGGAAAAGTTTGTCTTGTGCCAATTCAAGTGAGTCGACGGAAAAAACAAAATATGCAACTAACCTGATGTTTGAAAATATTTTATTTTATTAATGTTTTATTTTGTTTGACCATTAAAGGAATTTGAAAGTGTGACTTTAGACTGAGATGTTTATAAACCAAAAGAATTAAGCTAGCTGACACTCAGAGAATTCAGACTGTGAGTAAAATAAAATTATAGTGTTTTTAATATATACAGTGGCTTGCAAAAGTATTCGGCCCCCTTGAACTTTTCCACATTTTGTCACATTACAGCCACAAACATGAAACAATTTTATTCGAATTCCACGTGAAAGACCGATACAAAGTGGTGCACACGTGAGAAGTGGAACGAAAATCATACATGATTCCAAACATTTTTTACAAATAAATAACTGCAAAGTGGGGTGTGCGTAATTATTCAGCTCCCTTTGGTCTGAGTGCAGTCAGTTGCCCATAGACATGCCTGATGAGTGCTAATGACTAAATAGAGTGCACCTGTGTGTAATCTAATTTCAGTACAAATACAGCTGCTCTGTGACGGCCTCAGAGGTTGTCTAAGAGAATATTGGGAGCAACAACACCATGAAGTCCAAAGAACACACCAGACAGGTCGGGGATAAAGTTATTGAGAAATTTAAAGCAGGTTTAGGTTACAAAAAGATTTCCCAAGCCTTGAACATCCCACGGAGCACTGTTCAAGCAATCATTCAGAAATGGAAGGAGTTTGGCACAACTGTAAACCTACCCAGACAAGGCCGTCCACCTAAACTCACAGGCCGAACAAGGAGAGCGCTGATCAGAAATGCAGCCAAGAGGCCCATGGTGACTCTGGACGAGCTGCAGAGATCTACAGCTCAAGTGGGGAAATCTGTCCATAGGACAACTATTAGTCGTGCACTGCACAAAGTTGGCCTTTATGGAGGAGTGGCAAGAAGAAAGCCATTGTTAACAGAAAACCATAAGAAGTCCCGTTTGCAGTTTGCCACAAGCCATGTGGGGGACACAGCAAACATGTGGAAGAAGGTGCTCTGGTCAGATGAGACCAAAGTGGAACTTTTTGGCCAAAATGCAAAACGCTGTGTGGCAGAAAACTAACACTGCACATCAGTCTGAACACACCATCCCCACTGTCAAATATGGTGGTGGCAGCATCATGTTCTGGGGTGCTTCTCTTCAGCAGGGACAGGGAAGCTGGTCAGAGTTGATGGGAACATGGATGGAGCCAAATACAGGGCAATCTTGGAAGAAAACCTCTTGGAGTCTGCAAAAGACTTGAGACTGGGGCAGAGGTTCACCTTCCAGCAGGACAACGACCCTAAACATAAAGCCAGGGCAACAATGGAATGGTTTAAAACAAAACACATCCATGTGTTGAAATGGCCCAGTTAAAGTCCAGATCTAAATCCAATCGAGAATCTGTGGCAAGATCTGAAAACTGCTGTTCACAAATGCTGTCCATCTAATCTGACTGAGCTGGAGCTGTTTTGCAAAGAAGAATGGGCAAGGACTTCAGTCTCTAGATGGGCAAAGCTGGTAGAGACATACCCTAAAAGACTGGCAGCTGCAATTGCAGCAAAAGGTGGTTCTACAAAGTATTGACTCAGGGGGCTGAATAATTACGCACACCCCACTTTGCAGTTATTTATTTGTGAAAAATGTTTGGAATCATGTATGATTTTCGTTCCACTTCTCACGTGTACACCACTTTGTGTTGGTCTTTCACGTGGAATTCCAATAAAATTGATTCATGTTTGTGGCTGTAATGTGACAAAATGTGGAAAAGTTCAAGGGGGCCGAATACTTTTGCAAGCCACTGTATATACATATATACGGTACATATACTACACCATTTCCTGATCTTTGAAGCATTTTCAGTGTTGGTAATGCAGACTACTGGTGCAGAGAGTGTAACAGAGTTTTAAACAACATGATAAATCTAACATTTGCATAAATTCAGTTTAACACAGACCTGCTTAAGCATCTCTATGCTTCAGCTAAGCCCACATAACATATGCTTGTATAAGAGGAAAGGAAATGTAATTACTTTAGAGTGCCATAGTCTCTGTGCTGCTGAAAGCAAGAATCCGCAAACGCTGCTCTGCCTGAGTTCACAGACCATGAAAGAGTAAAAAACAATAGGCGGGAAAACCAGTGGTCAAGCACACACCACAGTAGTCCACTTTTCATGTCAACAATCTGACATATAGGATGCAGACGCTGTGTCTGCGAGGCATAATGGCCCGTATGAATGGTCTTTTTTTATTAACCGCTCACACCCTTTGCTTAAGCATTTGATTCAGGATTATGCCGTGAATCTTTTTCACAGACTTCAAAGGCTACTCTTCATTCATTTTGGTCTTTTGATGGTATTATGTTGGTTAAGCGAGGTTTCCAGTTTCAAGGACAGGTAAATTGTATTAAGTGCCGTACGCAATGGATTACTCTCTGTAATGTTTTCCTGTTTTGCGCAACAGCACTGCATTGGCTTTTGAAGAAGAAAGTGACAGAAAATCGGAAAAGAATAACGAAAAATTCATTTTAGTTCCAGTGTTAGTGAGACAGTCACGCTGTGTGCTGAAATTCTGCTGGCAAAGTCTTCACTTTGACATTTGTTGTTAGATTTCGGATGACCTTTTTGGCATTTGCACATTGGAAGCTTATGTATGGTTTACTAATAATATATTTGTGGCTGACTGTGATTTTGTGCTTATAGATCATCTGTTTAATTTGGTGTGCCTGTCAAAGAGTAATCCCCCCCCCCCCCCCCCACACACACACACACACACAGACACACTCACTCACACACACCACCCCCCCGACTGTGGCATTTGTAAAAAGCTGCAGAATAAGTTGGAAGTAGATTTACTGAATATAGTACAGCTTAAACTGGCAACGAGCAGAGTGAGAAGTCAAGCTTGGTGAACCTTCCTCCAGCGCTCTTTCATATTTGGTAATCTAAATATATTGCTCCAAAATATCACATCTTACATACACTGTTACATCACAGAGTTTCTGTTGAAATCCTACATCACTTGAGTTTGGTTAAGGATGATAGAGGCTTGAAACACACGCACACACACACACACACACACACACACACACACACACACACACACACACACACACACACACACACACACACACACACACACACGTTCCTTTAATTTCTTGCATTTTAGTGTAATTAGAGTCCACACATATAGCAAGAACCACGGTTGCTGGATTGATAAGGTACAAGAAGCAGTGAAGGATAGCAGCAAATATGTTGTTTACAAAACATATTGTGCTTTATGTGTAATATAATGGTAGAAACTCCTGGAATGTGTCTACGTGCTATACACAGCAATTTTGTTTTGCCTGATATGTCTGCGAACAGAATCCCAAGGTACCTCTTTCATCTGCTGTCTGTCAAGTCTTGGTTAAAATCATCATTCCAGCAAGTCTTTTGCTGACCTTCAAACCTGAGTCCTCCAGGCCAGAAGACATGCTAATTAACGGATTGGTCCGTAACTTCACAAAGCAATTTCATTCCCTGTATGTCTGGGTTCAAAAATGGGCCTGGCATACTGAGATTCAGGACTAAAAAGTATCCTGTAAGGTCACTGAATGATGCCTGAATAATGCATTTAAATTGGCTTTCGGTTAACTTCACCAAGTCTCCAGTAAACATGTGCATGAGATACTCCTTCTTGTGCAAAGACTGCATGTAAGAAGGTGCTCGAGAAACTCATTAGAGAGTCATTAGATGTCACAAGCTCTACTAAAGAGATTTCCTGCCATATCGGCAAGGCTTACCTATATTCTGAAGTTAGCATTGACAGTATGATAGAGCATGTGCTCATAAAATAGGACACCAGACACACAATCCAACCAGAAAGCAATCTGGTATGTTCATGCTGTGAAAACTGCAATTATTCCGCCATCTGTGCGGTATACTTGTAGATTATATTTTCATTATGCAGGATGTCAAAGAGTATTAGCAATTCTGAAATTATGCAAGTGCTGTTCTTAGAAAACATCGGTTGAAGGAAATTTATCTGTAGCATGTGTTGTTCTTGCTGTAACTTTTTTTTCCTTTTCTGTCTAATTCAACACCAACATTGCTTCACGGTGTAGAAGGTATGTGAATGAAAGGCAAGTGAAAATACATCAGCATGTTAGTGAATCAAGTTTATGAACACTGCTTAATTTTAGATAAATTTTAGAGCAGTAATAACAGTATTTTTTAAAGATCTCTCATTATAGCTACTTTATATAAAACACTGGGTGTGACTTTTTTAAAAAGTTATGGTTTTGCTTCTTAATATTGATCAGACAGTTTAGTCAAAATAGGCTAATAAAACATAAACCTTGAAGTCCACAATGAAGTTAATCAGCCTATAGTTGACTTCTTATAGGTGCTCCTCCTTATGGTTCAAAGCATTTTGGTAATACATAATGCTCTCCTCTTTTTTCAAAGTAATTAAGAATGATTAAGCGAACCTACTGGACAACTCGGGGTTTAGTATCTTATCCAAGAATACTTAAACATGCAGGCTGGAGGAGCTAAGGATCGAACTGCCAGCCTAATGATTAGCAGATGACCCGCTCTAGCGCCTGAGCCACAGCTGTGATACTAAAGATGGTGCAGGCACAGAAAGAAGTTCCTTTTATTTTAGGAATAATGTTTGCATCTGTGCTCTCAATGTTCAGTTGACAATGAATAACATACAAAAGTTACCTACCACTCCCTAATGAATGAAGTTCAATACCCAGCATGAGCTCAGTATTTGTTGTCTGTGGTTGTTATTCACTTATGTACCGCTGGCAAAAAAGAACAACACTTCCATCTTACTCAATCATATCAGAGACTTGCGTGAGTGAGATCATAAAAGTCCTCTCTGCTGCCTTTTGTAGGCATCTCTCCTCAGGGTTATTTTTGCTTACATTGTTCTGATCATGTTTGAGGTACAGCAAACAAACATGGTCAAAAAATGTTTACACCGCATTTTTCCATGTTGTAAAATAATAATATTCCTAACAGCCATTTTCCTTATCATGTATTGCCATAATTTGGATTGGAGTGTTAAAATTTACTCACCTGAAGTGTGCAGGTTGAGCAGGTGCCAAGGTCTCAGTCTGAGGTCAAGGCCAAAACACTCACAAGACAAATTATTATCCATATTTTTAACTGTCAAAAATCAAATGACCTTGTCACAGCTCTTTCCTGACCACATCAGTCACCATTTACAGCTCAATTAAGATGTCATTCTAAATTATTTATCAGTTAGTGGTCGGCTGGTCTCTCACACCTTAAAAATGGAACGCTGGTGATAATAAAAGCCTGTTGTCATTCTTCATGGGCAGCCTGTCTACATAATAATTGTAAAGGTCTCTAGTTAGCATGCTGGATTACCTTTGAATTATAATTGAACAAGTTCAAAAAGTGTGAAGCTCACCTCAAGTGACAAGCAGTGTTATAATATTACTGCCAGGCAGCAACGGTTTTATCTTTTAATATGTTTTTATGCCACTGAAGCGCTTTGAACCTTGTTTATAGCTCAAATCCAAAAACCACATTTTCTCTTCTTGTTTTTTACATTCGAGGCAACAATCTATGCAGAGGGTCAGGCGGAGATTAAATGTATGGGGACTGACATATGTACCGTCGCCTGTGAAATATACATTTAATTTGTTTTTAAAAATTGGTATTCTTAGTAGAGATGGACCGATCCGATATTACGTATCGGTATCGGTCCGATACTGACCTAAATTACTGGATCGGATATCGGAGAAAAATAAAAAATGTAATCCGATCCATTAAATATCACGAAAGCACCTCACAAAACTTGCAACACGCCGTAACTCACCTCAGAACGTTAGCAGTCGGAGCAGTATGCATCACGTGATAGAGCAGCTGTGGCATGCGGGACCTGTCGGTGGTCTGGATAGCATGTGGAGCTTCGCTAGCAACCTGGCATTTCATCTCCGACAAAGTTATCCCCGAGAGAAGTAAAGCAAGTGTGTAAGTCCATCTCTGAATGTTTGTAAAGCATTCCTGCGTTAAGCTTAACAAGCGACTGCCTCTCGCTCTCCGGCTGCTACTTCAATCGTGAAACTGCTTAAATGATCAGCTGATCGGCTTTTCTGTCGCGAGTCCGTGTCTCTTGTTTGTTTTTGGCCCACTTTGCACCAGAAAGAGGAAACCAGCGGCTGAACAACAGCAGAACGTTTAAGCTTGATAAGCTGTTGTTAGAATTTATTTAATATTACTTTCTACACCAGGATCTTTTTCTACGTAGCTGCTGGTAACTGTGCAGGGGCGGATCTAGCAAAGTTTAGCCAGGGGGGCCGATAGGGCATTAACTGGGAAAAGGGGGCACAAAGACATACTTTTCTTTCTTATTCTCATTTAAAATGTCGAGCTTTTAATAAATAATTATCTGACACCCAAAGTTTTAATTTGATGTAAAATGAATAGAAGTCAATTACTGTATATAGTGACTATTAAGTCTAATATATACCCTAGTAAGCTATAGTACTTTTTACTTTGGGAAGGTACCATCTGTGCAGTCTGCAATTTTGTTGAAGAAAGATGTTGAATCTATTTAATATTTCTTGAAAAATAATTGATTTCTGTTCATTTTTTTTCACACTGCATCAAATTAAGGTTGATTACGTCGATTAAGCATCATGAGGTGGAGTGTGAGGGGTGGTTCCTTATTTTTTATTTATTTCTTTTTGTTGTTGCTGGGAGTTGGAACCCTATTAGTTAGGTTGCTTAATATTTACGCTAAGTACTCTTTAAAATACCAGAATAGGGAGGATGGTGTAGGTCTAAGTTTATTAGATTGATCAGTATTGCTGAACTATGAAATATTTTTTTTGTATACAGGTATAACAGAATAGCTTTAGTGTAGTTGTTGTTTTAAACTTGAGTATGAACTTGCAGACTTGCAAAATGCAGCAAGATATTTTAAAAAACAGTTTTGTTGATTAAAAAACACTATATCGGATTCATATCGGTATCGGCAGATATCCAAATTTATGATATCGGTATCGGTATCGGACATAAAAAAGTGGTATCGTGCCATCTCTAATTCTTAGTGAGTAGAAATGATTTAGCAAGGCTCTTGGCACGCTGTACTTATTTTGTCCTATTTGTGTACATGTGCTTGTAAGAAGCATTGTTTATGATCAAAGCAATTGTAGATACAACCTTAAAAAGTTTAGTTTGTCTCATCAAATGTCACCGTAGTATAGTTAGTAGGGTCATCATGATACTAGAACTTTACACTCGACAAATACTCAATACCATTTTCCATCAGTGGGTAGAAAATTAAGAGTTAGGCAGAAATAGATTAAAACAATATTGTTATGTGCAAATGTATTTATCTACATCCCAGTTCATTCTTTTTTTCTGCTGGTGACTTAGCACCCTATTTTCATTGCTTATCAAATGCAGTTGGTGAGGTAGGCTGCCACTGTTTCTGTCACGCTGTTAGTAGACTTTTCTCTGCTTTGATCTGGGACTTAAAGGGAACCTTAACACTTAAAGTATAAATAACTGTGTTATACTATTCAACAAGCACTGCCTAGCTCCCACATTAATGTCACTTTGTTATTATTGGATTTAGCTAGACACTGTTTTGATAATGGTTTTGGATTCAGGAAATAGACACTATCTCTACTGTTAAGATTAGGGTTAAAACTTTCCTTTTTGCTAAAGCATATAGTTGGGGCTGGATCAGGTGACCCTAAATCCTCCTTTAGTTATGCTGCAATAAGTGTAGGCTGCAGGGGGATTCCTGTGATGCACTGAGTATTTCATTTTCAGTCACCTTTCTCACTCAACATGTGTTAATAGACCTCTCTGCATTGAATCATACTTGTTATTGATCTCTCGCATCTTCCACAGCATGTCTTTTATCCTATAAACACATCTTCTCTCACCCCAACCTGTCGCAGCAGATGGCCGCCCCTCCCTGAGCCTGCTTCTGCTGGAGGTTTCTCCCAGTTAAAAGGGAGTTTTTCCTTCCCACTGTCACCAAAGTGCTTGCTCATAGGGGGTCATATGATTGTTGGGGTTTTCTCTGTATGTATTATTACCTTACTGTTGTTGTGATTTGGCGCTAGATAAATAAAATTGAATTGCATTGAACTGAATTGAATAATAACCCATGGCTAATGTGGCTGTCGCATAATAGTTAAATGGCTTAAGGTAAAGTTGTGTGTCAACTGGAGGAGGCAAAGATGGTACTGTCTGTATTGAGACTGTTGCAAATGAGTATCTAATCCGGTAGTAGTTTTTGTATCGATTAGTAGCTGAGTGTTGATTATTTGGACAACTGTAATAGAAACATGATAGAGACTTTATGATTATATGATCAAAAGATGTCTAATGCTGCTTCTGACTGTTGACAGACCCGTTCAAACTTTCCCACCCATCATTACTTCTCCACAAAAGTCCTCCGTATGGGTTTAAATTGGCCAAGGACAGCAGAGATGAAAGCTGCCCATAATGAGGTTCCTCCTTTAGGATTCAATGTGTAGCTTTGTCCCAGGGGCTCCTGAAGGTTGTCTCTAGAATCAGTCTGCTATGGGGCTCAAGCCCGAACAGCCAGCTTGTCTGTCACCTTGCCATGCAGTTAATGTTGTCTAGAGGTGAAGTTTACTTAGGGACAAAATCTATTTTTGGACATCATAAAATATGAAAAAAATGTACGCACATGTGATATAAGTGAAGCTTTCTGCAACGTAGTCATCATGCCTCATCTGAAAATATTGCACCGTGATCCACACTTTTAATTTGCGCCCTTGTTCATAACTTCTTCATTTAACTTCACCCAAGTTTGTCACCGTGGCTTTTTCCGCAGTGTTCACAAATGTGAAACAATAAGGCTCTTCATTTTTTGTTGTCATGAAAAGACTGCCATGACACCTCGCCTTATAGGCGATCACTGTTCATTCTGACAACAAATGATAAAGAAAAGCTGCCTTGTATTAAACTGTCTGCTCCAGCTCCTCTCCTCTCTGACTAGAAGTAGGTTTTTGAGTTCACCGGGCATTGAGCGGCTGCACTAGGAAGTAACCTGCTAACTTCTCCACAAAGCTAGCATAACTTGATTCCTCACGTAATTTTTTTCCACATGCGTTATCGGCATCAACAGTCAGTGAAAACATTAACATATTCTCACGGACATTTTACAGAAAGCAAGTAAAATAGCATGTAAAAAGACAGACATAGTAATTCACTGTTCTGTATAAGAGGGCAAGGTAAGTAAAAGTTAATATCACTAGATATCATATTGTAAGCAGTACTCAACCTCAACAAAGCTAAAATACAACGTCAAACTTCAGTGATTCGATTTTATAATCCAGCCGCAAACTACGGAGACACCTGCGAGTCAAAGTGCACAGTGGTGCATATTAAGGCAGGACCCAGCGGGAGTTCACAGTGCCCAAAGCAGCAGAGAGGAGCGAAGGAATCTACGACTGAAAATAACAGCATGTACACACCGAAGCAGACCTGTTATATGTGAAGCTCACTTGTGCATTCCCATTATTGTTACACTAAACCTTCTTAGATGTTTCTCTGCACGACCAGATTTCCCTTTTGGGAATCAGATGACTTTGTGTTTTGGAGGAGATAATGCTGAAAATGATGATGATGATCAGTTAAACGAGGACTGACCTTGTGTGTTGTCGTTATCATCACTGGGTTGATGTGAATCTGCAGCTTCGCCCTCCCTGCTTGTTACAGTTGAGAGTGAAAAGAGCAACTCCAGAATCTTTCCCATGTTCTGCAACGTTTACCCTGCGTCTGACCTTTATGTTGTTATTGAAGAATCACTTTGCGAGGCTAATTATTATCATAGTGTAATTGGGTGTGTTTTCCAGAACTTGGAGTTAAGCTTTGCTAAGTGTGTAAATAGGGGATAATTACTGCTGTGCATCTTGACAAAAGAGCTAAAACTTGGTAGGATGGGAGACGGAGAAAATTTGATTTGTATTTTTTTAACATTTAGTGCTAAATCTAAAACGCTGCCTCTCATTTACTCTCTCTTTGCAGTCCGTCTGCTTTGAAGCCAGGCAGCTGTGTGGGGCATCGGGTGTGGATCCTGCTAGCCATGACTCACCTTACCTTGGACTTTTCTGTGTGCAGCCCTCTCAGTCAAGGTCTGGGGATCAAACTCACGCCTAAACCGGTGCCTCGCTCACGGCCTCGCTTGCAGCCCCTCTGGGATAAGCCTAACATGCTTCACTGGAGAACAGTGAGCCCGTTAGCCCACCGGCTCCTCAGCCCTGTTCCTCCGCCCCAAGACAGCAGGGCAGGAATAGTGCCAAAAGTTAAAGGTCAAAAGCATTGGAAGCCAGCACACAAAGGACAAGCAGCGTGCAAGAATTGCCGGCTGAGATACTCTCAAAAAGAGACGGGCGATCCTTTGGCTGTATTAGCAAAAGCTCCAGTTGCTTTATCAAGCGGGAGGTTGTTAATTAGAACCAGGAGGCAGCTCAAATGGGACAGCTATGACAAGTCTCAGGAGGGCCGGACTACAACAGTGGCTGGATTTATTGACTGGGGACCCACGGGGACTGATAGCATAGATGAGGATGGCAAAATGGAGCCAAACTTAACGTCCACCAGGGCTGCAACTACTACAGTGGCCACAACCACTAGCACTACAACCAGGCTCTCCCAAAGGACGTTCACTGTGGTGACCACAACAGAGTCCAAGAGCACCACCAAGTCCTCTATGAGCAACACGGAGTCTGTCAAACCACCAAAGCTAGACCCACCAGGGGACACACCAGGTAAGAGATATAAGATATATATAGATATAGATATGTTTTTTTTCTCTCAGTAACTGTTAAACAGACAAACATAGAGTGCTGTGAAGGTAATTCTTCAAGTCAGCAGTGTCCAAACATGCTACTTAGATTTTCCTTTGCAGGTTGTCTTTTTAATAAAACATTTCTCAGGGGAACCTTAAGCGGATAAAGGTAACACATTTGTTAAATCAGCTCTGAAAACATTATAAATAAATTATGAATTGGCTTTTCTCTGCAGAGCTTTATTTTGTGATATGACAAGTTTTCCACAGTTGTGTTTACAGGTATATATACACGTAAAACAGGTTCTATAGGAATGAAACGTATGTTAATGACATTTCCTAACAAATTCATAATCTGTTTAAGCCCCAATGGATCTATGGATAATTGGCCACTCTCTGACAAACTGAAAATCAAATGAATCTGAAATATACAGCTTTGCTTTTACACTGAAAAGGGGTTAAATGTGTGACCATCACACATTTACCACCCTTACTGGTCTAGCCAGTAACGGTCCTGGCTAGACCCCCCATGCTTAAAACAAAGCCCTGGAATGGCGCGGCTATGTCTGCAGCCTGTTCGCAGCTCGGACGCAAGAATTTCACTACATGTTGTACCCTGTTTAATTGTCTATGTGATAAATAAAGGTTGTTGTTTGTTTGATTATAAGCCTCTATAATCACCTTTTCACTGTACATCTGATGATCTGCTTTCATGACTATAATATTGCAGCTTAGAGATATAGGCGCTGATACTGACAGACTATGCCCTCGACTATATTGTAGCCCTCAGGTCTGAAATACCGGTGGTGGGCATTTTATGGGCAAGGATTTTTATGGGCAGTTCTTCTGTAATGTGGAAACACAATCTTCTCCTGCCGGGCTTATTAGATTTAGTATGTCATTATGTCTATGAGGAACATGTTTTTTTTTATTAAAATGACCTATGTAAGTTATGTTTTAACAACTTAGGAACAATAACTGTGGTAAATTAAGTTTTCCCATTTAGTGCAGTAGCAAAAATGTCATAAAAGTATGCAAAGATAAGGAAGGACTTACTCAGTTTCAATGATAAATGTTAGAGGAATCAAGAAAAGTTCATCCTGCAGTGGGAGTATTCAGATAATGAACACTTTGAACTATTTGCTGTTACTCAGTGCTGTTCAAGCCCTATACTGGAACAACGATGCCTCCCAAAACAGCCTTGAGTGTTAGTGGCATACATATAAGTTGCACTGTGATTGAACTGTATATAGCTCATGCAAAATGAAATGGCAGGACATAATTATCTTGTCAGTGTTGTTGTGATCTCTTCATTTTCTCTTGATTGGGAGGTAAGTGTGAGACCACCTGTGATTCAGATCATGGCTTGTATCCTGGAGGAAATCAGTCACCACAGCTAACTGAGAGCTGATAAGAAAGGAGAGTTGAGACTTTTTCTCCCTCCAACTGGTTGAATATTATTGTATCAATAAGCACATTGTGTCTGATCAGAGCAGATGAAGAGAATCATGTTTCAGAGCAAAGAGTGGGTGTGTAATCGCAGCAGAAATTTTCCCTCTGCCTTCACAACACGTTAACCCTCTGCCTCATATTAGCCCCAAGGCAAGATGTAATTACCACACGAGCAGTGCAGCATTGGATTGCTGCTGAATTGAAAGCATTGCAGATGGAGAGGCGCTTCACTGTATGCCTGTCTCTTACTCTCATATCTCTGAATTGTCTTAGTGGATGCATACAAAATTTCTTAGTCATGATTGATGAAACTTGCAGTGGGATAACCTCTCACTTGCAAACTTAAACTGATTCTGTTAAAGTGGGAAAAGTGTTAATAAAATTTATTTTAATTTATCTAGGTTTCTCCTTCTCTCTTACCACTATCCCTCACAGGAAATCCTTTCATAGAAGGTTAAGATCTATCCGGTTGTTCAGTGATGACGCGACGAATCCTACTTCCGGGTCTAAAGTAGTCTGCGTTTAATATGGCTTTTGTGTTGTTAACATGTTTAATGTTATGTATTTTCTTCTATTTGATCTCAAAAAGCTCCTAAAACAGTCAGCGACCACTGTTGACCTCCCTCGGCTTTTATTACCGCTAATCATTTATTTAAGCTCAGTTTTTAAAACCTTACGATGTAACTACAGCCCAGCCCATGCAGCAGTATATGAATGACTAACCTCGTATTGTGGATGGATTATCTCAGTTGTTCTCCTGGCTGAAGTTTGGTCCTTTTACAGCATCCTGCCATGCGATTACATTTGTTCCTGACCACCGAGAACACTCACGTTAACTTTTATCGAGTGGAAAAAAAAGTTAGCTTGTTTATATTATGCTAACATAGCTGTGTCGCTAGCGGTCACGTAGCACATCATTATATACCAGCTAGCCCAACTTCAGTAACCCTACAAACGTCACTGCTGTTTAGTTTTCTGTCTTCATTTATGTTGGAAGTGATAGCAGAGCTGTACGTTTTAATTTGTTTCCAAAACCCAGCAGTCAGGACATGCTATATTGTATTTAGATAGAAGCTAGCGAGCTAACTCCCTGCTAACTTCTAACTCCGTTAAATGTCATAAATTCCGTTTTCATGGATGCCTGGATGTTAAACTCAATTGTTACACCTGGTAGAGGAGAAGGCTGATCATTTTATTAAAGATGAAATACTTTAGACAGTTTTTCAACTCTCAGTAATGCCATAGTGATCGTTTGATATATGGACCTGCAGCGGAGTTTAGACCCAGACACGGCTAGTGACGTCAGACTGAACAACCGGATGACTGCACTTCCGGATGTCTACTGTGTCTAACCTGCCCGCTGCATGCAATGTTAACTTTAACAGGCAGATGAGTTGACATCATCTGACAGCAATGCTAACAACGGCATCTAATCTGTCAGTGCCTAAGACATAAGGCTGCTTTGTCACAAAATAACTGCTGAAAGTAGGGCTGTTCGATATATCGGATGACGATATAAAAACGTCTATCGTTTCATTTTACGCTATCGTTTGTTTCGTGGTGTCGCAAAATAAACTGTTTACAGCAATATTTTTTCATCGTTTTGATGGTCACTGTAGTGGCTATATTAATTTCTTAAAGTTCTCTCTTTCTCTTATATTTTATATAACCACACTACGGACGGACAAGAGCCTGTTTTTATGCGTTGTGGTTAGCAACAACGACGGTAACAGCATCGCGTGTCCGCTTGTTTATGTTCCACGTAAACCTTTCACAATAAAGCTCAAGATCCTGTTGAGACTTTTCAAAATAAACTGAATCACGTGAAAGAGCAGATTATCTACGGATGAGAATTAAAAAAGAGCCGCCAGGTGCTAAAAAATAAACCTTAGACTCAAACGTTAGAACAGGCTTTTCCCCGCAGCACGCCGTGTAATAAATACAAAGAAAACGGCGGCCTTTACAACTTATGTCTAAAAATGTATGGTTCATGCATAGGTTAAAACACTAGACTCCAGCTAAATGACGCGCAGCTGGAAACACTTTCCGCAAGACGAGCTGCCCGAGATTCACAGAATTTACAGAAAATCTTACATTTTTGTGATTTATATCGTTATCGGACGATAGAATTCTTATATCGGGATATGAGATTTTGGTCATATCGCACAGCCCTAGATGAAAGTTATTTTTCGTACAAGACCAACCTAAATGTCAGTGCTTAAACAGAGCTGTGTCGAAGTCCATTTAAGGTTAGTAGTGAGTAGGAGAGAAGCTGGTGCACATGCATGCAATGTAGATGCATTGCTCTGAAAAATGCATAACCAGTGCAAAAGACTGTGCATGCATCATGCATGCATGCAGAGAGTTCAAGCGCATTTGGCACCCAGCTGGTATCTGCTGAATGTACTTTTCGCTCCGTGGTTGTGCCTTGCCATCCTCGAAGCTTTCACTCACTCTGCTAAGTTAACTGTGGCAGTTATTTCAGGTGAATGATACAATATTTTCATGTACATGGAAGTGCCGCCACATTTCAGTTCACATTCAAAACATGGTCAAGTCATCTGCAGCCAGTATGAGAAGAACCTAAGAGACTATTAGTTTCAATGTTATGAGGATTTAAACAACTTATGCTGTTTACTAACCAAGTTATTCTAAACTAAACATTTTTAATTACTGTTGTAATTCTCCTGTGCTTGATTGTTTCCTATATTCACAGTATCAATAAGCATGTATAACCCCAATTCTGAAAAATGTTGGGATGCCGTGTAAAATGGAAAAAAAATTAAGGTTTAAATTGAGAAAATCTGCCCTTTATTTATTGAAGAAAAAATATTAGCTCATTTTGAGTTTGATGGCAGCTCTTCTCAAAAAAAATTGGGAGAGGGCCACATTTTCCACTGTGCAGCACCAAGGGCACTCAAAAGTAACTGCATTCTTAAAGTATCGATGGAGAATGACAGTTAGCTCATAGCATGCATTCTGGATTCCGGGGTTCTGCCATCCATCCATCCCTCCATCTTCATCGATATATATACAATTTAGGGTCACGGACATTCTATAAAAAAATCTAAATTATTAAAAATGCCAGAAGTGTTATTTCAAGTTGGATGATTAATTACAAAAATGGTTTCTGCAATGCTCTGAATGATTGCTAAGAAGCTGCAAAATAGCTGAAAAAGATGTCTAGAAATTATGTATTTAACAGAGCCAGTTATTGACTAATTAAATATTCATTTGTTTGGTACATTCATCCTTGCAGTTACTTTCAGTACCTTCTTCTTCTCTTCATCTATAGTGTTGATGCAGTCTATAGACTTTCTAAGGCAAAAAGGTCCTCGCAGCATGGGCTGGTAGCACGTTTCCTAAAATAATTAGATACATATTCAGATCACAAATGAACTTCCTTATACTAAATCACTTAGTTGCTTTAGCTCAGCAGCTCAGAAAATGTCTATATCTTTGCTGCTTAGGCATTCACTGACTATGAGACCACAGTACAAGTAGAGACATGCAGCCATGCAATAAATGCACATTATGACTCATGAATATTGTATGCTTGCACAAACGCAAGTCGTGAATGTACTTGGTGTCATCCCATATGGCGTGTGTGTAACATGACTGTAATCATTTCAGAGTGTAATCGCTGTCAAACATGAATGCAAAGAGCAGAGAGTGGCAGAGAGTAGAGGAAGCTACTTTCGACTGCTCTCTTATTCACAAGGATTTGCCAGTGATAGAGGAAGTATCCAAAAAGCCTTTTTTTTAAATCAAAAAAGAAAGAAAATAGAAGTAATGTAGATTTTTTCCGACAGTAGTCTGAATGTTACATTCTGTTGCTTGACTGTGCTCCGATAAAATCATTAATACTTCAGGTGATGGTGAATTTCTGAACGCATGTTGCACCTGTATGACCACAAGGATAGAAAAAAATGTAGAAAAGCAAGCTCCACAGCACTTTGAAAACCAGGTTTATTCTGTCATTAGCGGAAATGTCTTCAGATATTAAAAAAAATTCCAACTTAACCCCAGGCTAAATCAAACCTAAGACTGCCATTACCATGGCAACAGGCAGTTACACCTGTGTTGACGATTGGGACTCGAGTCACAAAAGGAGGAAAACAGAGCTCATATTTTGTGCTTTTCTAACATTGATTTTGGTCACACAAAGCGAAAGGAAACTGTCCTGATCCTGACTGCAGAATTCACAGAACTATACTGAAACCTGAAAATAATCCCACCTATGCCACAGGATTGCACTGCGCTGAGCTTTTATGCAGCAGAAAGTTTTCTGTACTGTTTGCACCGTTGACTGTTGCTGTCAATTTTTCCCATATTTTTTTGTCATAATCTTTTCTGGATTTTCTGGAAGTCCTTATTATTCTTGAGAGACTGCAGCTCATTTGGATCCAACTACCATCAAAAGCTTGTTTCTTTCTATATTTATGTCAGTGTCCAGAAATGAACATTTGAGCTGTATTTCCTCACGCCTGCCGTGGGATCCAGTCAGTTACTCTGACATTTCTCCAACCAGTTTGGGTTGGTAGAAAAACCAGCTACGTAGTGACACAGGGAAAGTACACAACAGCTTGCCGCAGCTTGACTGAGTTGCACTTGTTGAATACAGGCTATGTGTCTTAACTCCCACTCGCTGTTGGCGTGGATGCACAGGACAACAAAAGGGATGGTTCTTTCTGGCACTGGTGAAAATCCAAATTGTTTAGACCGAGATAAAGAAGTGAATGTTGCCCTTAATCTGTGTGAAGGAAGTAGCTTTCGCATGCCTTCTGTCTCATTAACAGAGATTGAACTATTCTCATGCATGTCATCTGTCAGGGCATCCGTTTAACACCTGTGAAGTTTTATTGGCTTGCAGCCGTAGGTTTTTATGATTATGTAATTAAATGCCTTCTCACAGTATTATAACCTTTGTGGTTAATCACCAACATGCAATCTGTAGTTTCTTGTATTGAGACAATATGCCAGCATTGTGCATGTTACACATTTTACTTTGTTTGGATTGGAGTTTTTCGGGATACTGTAAGCAAACAGGCTCCTGTTGATCCTGCTCTCTCTGGCCATCATAGAGGAGCTGAGGGTAGGGAGCGGAGGCGGGTGGAGGGGGGGGTGTTATAGCTGTGGAGCCTCCAGATGCTCACTGATTGTTCCTGTTGTTTGTGCTGCTAGCAACTTCAACCCCCCTCTATTCCACGCAGATGGAGCTGTCAGCTCCATTATGGATATGAGATGATTAAAACTCCAGTCAGCAAAGCCACTACTGATAACTTGGGCCTTGTTAGATGATCTGAGGGTTGCAAGGTTAAATGTTGCAGTGTTATGTTGGGCCATCGAACGCCACCACGTGTTCCCGAACGGTCCCGTTGAGCCGTGCGGACCTGTCGGTTGCTTGTAGAGGATGTTTAAAATGCACAGAACAGCATTCAGCGTATGAATTCGAGGTATTTAAACTAAACGGATCCATGTGGTAACAAATCACGTCACGCTATCAAGTTTGTGATGGACGTGTGGGTAAAGTGGATGGAGTTTACATCCACTACGGAGCAAAGTGAGAGCATGTAAAATGTACATTAAGCATCCCAGCAATCTATTTTTAAAGAAGGCAGCGCGGCGAGCATTGTAATGCAGATTTTTGACCTGTGCACACCCATATAGGCGTACAATGCAGCCTCTTCAACAATGAGAGATACACATAGAGACAGAGAGAAATCACTTCTCCCAACAGTTACCATGGCAATCCAATAAGGTTGCCTTTACTCTCTGTATTGACTCTCAATAAAGTGAGTAAAAATGAATCTCCTTTTCTCAAGCATTAAATCTGGACTTAAATGCTGATGCCCGGCGACAGGCGTGCAGAGTCAAACCCCCCTGTTCCTGATTTACAGAAATCTCAGCCAAGAGGAGCTGAGCGGGCTTCACTGAGCAGATGCTGTTTCACTTTCTGTTTTCTCCAGCTCTTTCTCCGTGGCTTGACACGTCCGCCTCAAGGAAGAAGACTACAGATGTTGACCGAGACACTGTTTTGGCTATGTTAGATTGTTCTGTCAATCAAAAGTGCTTAGGGAGAATTTTTAATATGACTTCTCCAAACTCTTATTTGTTTTATTTTTGGAGGTTTTGTTGGAAAAATAAGAGAGTGAGAGAGAGAGATATTGTATTGCCTGCCAGTTTTAGGTCCAATCGCCTGGTCAGCAGTTCAGCTAAGCTTTTTGTTTGGTTTACAAAAATGCCTCCTGTCACCAGCATGATAGTACACAGATTTTTCAGAAGGTTGTTTGAAACTGCCTCAGTAGCAATGCCATTTTACACCCTCCTGAAAATTGCAGTAATTTTCATTTGTTTGTTGTAGGATGAGCTCTTGTGTGCTCCCTGCTGTTTCTAATACAGAGAAGGACAGAAGAGGAGCGCATGTTTGTGGGAAAAAAGGCCTTACTGGAGCAATAGACTCTAGCTACTTTTTCTTTTTGGCAATGGATTGTTGCATTTGCCATTGAGCTTGACTTATGCAGCAATGCTTTTGACATTGAGAGAAAAGATCTGTAGACTAATTGTTTCCGATCTTTAGCTTTCTTCCTCTCCCCCTCTCGCTCTCTTTCTTCCTCTCCCTGCTCCTCATTCAGCTCTCTTGTCCGCTTCTTCAGTGAGCATTTTAGATTGCTCGGTGACTCTGTGGAAATCAGCCCTAGACTGACACTTTGACACCAGCATTAATTGGCAGTTTCTAGCTATCAGTAGGCAAACCTTTGATGGAAGCCCTCTCCTAACCTGTTTTGCTCAGTCTTGGAGGGTTTATATAGGCATGTATTGGGTATGCCAGAACAAACACACATTGCTCTCTGTGGAAATGAGGTTGCTCAACCTCTATAAGCTAAAAGTCTGGTTTACAAATGAGGACCCTTTCCTACATTTTTCAGGTGCTTTTAAGCAAATACTGCGTGAGCTTTGGTGCCATTACCTCTAAATCACTTTGCAAATAATGCCTAAACCCACTACATGTAGACGATGCAGTATACACACACACACTCACACTAACACAATAACTCATACATATGCACAGTGATTAAATATAGATTTTCTTTGTAGCACCATCACCATTGAGTTGTTGCATCATTCTAATTTACGAATGAAACAGCAGACAGACAGATCTTGCATCTCAACTACTGTTTAGAAAGGCTAAAGTAGATTCCTTGTGCATGGAGACGATTTGAATGGTGTTTGCACAAGAAGAAATTTTGATATGCCACTGAACAAATAAAACGACTACTGCTAATATTATCAAAATAAATGATGTCCCTGTAGCTTGCAGTCAGCATTTGCCTGGGTTGAGCCAATCCCAGGCCAGCTGTTTCATGTCAACATGCTGTTTTCTTGCTACACTTTCAGGTCTGACTCAACTGCCACTATTCAAAAGCTAAAAATAAATCTAATCTCATTTAATAACCCGTTAGCTATAAGGGAAAATAACAATTTGTGTGCATAACATTTTAAGCCAAAGTGATATTTCAAGACACTGACGGCTGAGGAGTTTTACCCATATAAATCATACTGGATTTTTAGAGAGAACTGCTGTGACTGTATTTTCCTTCATAAAAACAGCCATAACCATCACTCCACAACTCAAGAAATTGGTGACTTATAAATATAAATTAGTAAATCTTCTGATTAGAGATGTGATTCTTCAGATTAATGCAGCAACAGTGTAAAAAGTGGATGTTTTTCCACTTGGAGGCAGCAGAGTAAACACAACACCAAATTTTTTATACAATTGTAATGGCACACATGTCAATAAAATGTTTTTGCTTGACACTTTGAGCAGACTGAAAGTCCCATATTCACTGGTATTAGTTTTGTGTCCACTAAGAAATGTGCTGAGAGAAATGCCTGGCTGTTTAGCTGCTGACTGTGCCTGATGTTTGGTGCAAAACAGGTAGGAAAAGCTAACTACGGCATCCAGAATTAGAGAAGATAAACTATGTACATAAAGAGAAAGGTTGATGGTTTAAAACTAGAAGAGAACCTGGACTTCACAATCCCCTATCAGTTATCTTGCACTTTTAAAGAAGGCAATCTAGAGGCGAAGTTTTCTTTCTCCAATGCTCCACCACTCTGTAAAGGTGGGGCTGTTATTTTTGGTGTACATATATCTGTAAAAATGTTACTGTATTTTTGTTCTTTTGACCTTTTTGCTTTGATGAGACAGATATTTGTCTTCGACGCATTAACGTCACATTAATTGACTCCCCAGAGTTTTTGTGTCTAAGCTGTCGCTCTTTTATTAAAAATAGGTGGCAAGGGGAAATTTAATTTAATTGTACTTCTTTTTGTTGACATGTTCATCAAACTGTCATAGCAATGAAGGTGAAAAATCTCATTTATTCCTTGCTGGGAGCATTGATGGGAGCTCCACAGAGGTTACAGGCCAGCAGTCCCTTCCCTTTTGTATCACTTCATGTCCCCATTTCCTCTTCCTTCCTCCCTCTGCCTGTGTGACTCTCTGCTGCTCTTTGTTTGGCAGTGATTTGACCAAACAAAATCTAACTGGGTATCTCTAAAGCAAGGTGACTGCCAAAGGTGATTTTTCAAGCTGACTGCCAGGACACAATGAGTTTTAGATAGAGAGGCCAAATTTCCCTCCCTCCAACTGGCAGTCGTGGATTAAAATAGAACTAGCCTCTGCACTCAGATTTGTCACCCGTGTCATTATCTGCTCCATTATTCCCACAGCCTTAAATGTACTGCCCTGAAAATTAAGATGCAATAGACTTAATGTTGTGTTTGTGTTGCTGGACCTCACATTCTTCTGTACAGTTGTTTCATTAAAGGACATGTGATGAAAGTGTGCTTGTTTTGGCTCCGAATGGCAGCTGGAAGTAACTTTGATTTAACCCTCTCAGGCTCAAATTAAGTTTTTGTTGCTAATGCACAAAAGAATACCTGCAGTGGTACTTCTGAGTAAAAAAAACTCATAAAATATGTATGTGGGGTAATCAGGTTGTTAGCTTTTACTTGTTACAAATCTGCAACGCCTGCCTTGAGAGGGTTAAATACCATTAAAAAATAGCAATAAATGGTAAATGGCCTGCATTTGTATAGCGCTTTTCTAGTCCCTAAG
The DNA here is from genome assembly GCF_964374335.1 of Astatotilapia calliptera. Taxonomy (NCBI): domain Eukaryota; kingdom Metazoa; phylum Chordata; class Actinopteri; order Cichliformes; family Cichlidae; genus Astatotilapia; species Astatotilapia calliptera. Next base: position 27,953,851 of record NC_137441.1, read on the forward strand.
GACCCAAAAGCGCTTCACACTACATTCAGTCATTCACCCATTCACACACTGGCGATGGCAAGCTACATTGTAGCCACAGCTGCCCTGGGGCGCACTGACAGAGGCGAGGCTGCCGGACACTGGCGCCACCGGGCCCTCTGACCACCACCAGTAGGCAAACATGGGGTTAGTATCTTGCCCAAGGATATTTGGCATGCCGCCAGGAGGCAGCCTGGGATCGAACCACTGACCTTCAGGTTAGTGGCTGACCTGCTCTGCCACCTGAGCTACAGCCACAATAAGATGTAAAGCCGCATCAGTAAGCCCTGCACAGCATGTGAATGTTTGCCTAGCGTAGCCAATCACATTCCCCTCATACAAAATTATAGAATTCTGAACATGTTTACAGACATCAATCATCATATTTGTCAGTTAATGGCAGTTTGTAATTTACTAATTGAAGTTCCACTTGTTTCCTGAGCTGAGGAGTGTCCATAGGAGGCTGGAAAGGAACACAGCCTAATTCTGTCCCATAATGGGATTTAATCAGTAATGGCTTTACAAATCAAATTAGTGCAGCTTTTGATTTTAAAATCTACTGACTGGAAAGTCCCCCTCTTTCAGTCTGACATCGATATAAAATGAAGCAATCCTCAGTGGACAACTCAACTATCGATCAAGGTCAGGTTGGAGCTGTATTGTGCCTGAATTTGGACAGATGTTAATTTACAGCTGAACACTTTCAACTTAACAGCTTCAGCATAAGCCTGGCACAGGCAGAGAGGGGGGTTAGAGGATACAGAGGGGATATGAGGCAAATGCAAATGACTTGCCAGATAAGTTAATGTGCCTTTGCCATGGCAAGGGACCCTGATTGCACTGGGAAGGTAAGGCTTCCCTGAGCCAGCCAGAGATATCATTAATCCAAGGTTGACCTGGTATGTCTTTTGCATGGTCCTGCCCATCTAAGTTTATTGTCTAAGAAGAGGCTGTTTAGACAGTTGGAAGGCAGAGGAGACGTTGTGTGCTTTCTAAAATGACCGAGCAGCACTTCCTTTTGAGCGTTTCCCGAAGACAAATTGGCTTGGATCAGCAGCCAGGCAGCTGGCTGATGGAGAGGTGAGATGTATAAGGCCCACGTGGGCATTTTCATCATGACGGCTTTTCTTTCCCTTTTTTCTCTTTTTTTGGCTTCCTGCTGCAGTGTGTCATTGTGTCCTAGTCTCTCTCATGCTGTATCACTCACCCACACAGATACACACTAACCTTACAGTACAATGCAATAGGCTTGCACTAATCCTTACTTTAGACATGTCCTGGGCAGTTTTGTTTGGATTACTCTCCTCTGGCACCAGTGAGAGATCAGCACACATGAGTCTGAAGTCTTTAAGTAATAAAAGCGCTTTTATACTTTAGTCATACAGAACATACAAATGTGGGCTTCATATATATGTGGAAGCTGATTAAGATGTCCTGCATAAACAAAAGGCTGAATACTTGTATGGCTTGGCACTGTCCAGAAAGCTTAGCAAACAATCGTAGTGATTGTGTGAATTTACAATGATATGGTTGCCACCAGGTTGACTTGTGATTATACAGAGATTTGCGGGTTTTATAATCCTCCTTAGATCAAATAATAATAAGCAGTGATTCATACAAAAGTGTTCTGTTCTAAATTGACCACTAAAGACTCAGTCCATATGAGTTATCATTTTGTCAGCTAGCAACCACTCTTTCCTTCTGATAGCCCTATAATTGGGGTTTAATTTTTTCCAATAATGATTTTCTAAGAGCAGGGAGACACGTCCAAATAGATCTTACTCAGCCCAGAGTATCATGAATATTAACAGTGAGTGGATAGGAATGTGACCTCAGAAGTCCTTGCAGTGACTGAGTCAGTGTTTACTGTGGTTCAAATTTTGACTTTATCAGTAAAGAAGTGAAGTACCACAGAAATGCAGGAGTATATATAACCTCAGTCACCGTATGCTACCTGCCCAGCACCAGACAGCTAACAAACACAGTTAGCAGCTAGTTGGAGAAATAGTGGTATATGTGACACCAAACTTTAATTTAAGGTTTCCAAAAACACCTTAAATGTGGAAAAATGTTTCAGTTTACACAACAAACCAAACATTCAAGTGAATGCAATCTTTCCTAGGCGGGCCATGACTAGTTTGCCATCTTAACGTGGTAGTACTTTTCTGCGAATTATATATGGTCATGTCTTGTTGCCCCAAATCAATTAATGATTCACATAATGTGCGTGTGTGTCTTTGTATGTATGTGTGTAAGTGGCCTTGGTTGTTAGCTGTGCAATGGCATGCCTCCCTTTAGAGCGTTCAGACTGCAGATCATCTTTCGATCTGTTTTTTTTTTTCATGCATAAAAATATACATCTATAACATATCAACTTGTTTGCTCTCATTTAATATTTAAATAAAAGCCTTGGGGCAGTATCTACAAAGACAGCATTATGGAAAAACATGTCAGTTCTTTTTTGTAGAGCTACTGATTGTGAGTTTGGTGACATAATATAAAGTTCCGATCTGCAGATTAGAAAACTCACTTACCCATTCGAGTGGACTGTACTGTAATAGAATAATTTCTAATTCTCAAACTCAGTCAGTGTCACCAGTACACTTTGCAGCTTGTTATCCTCTACATTTTAAGAGGACGGCCTCGAAACTTTGTCAAGTGCAGCAAGTTTGTGCAGTTCAAAAAACAAAACAGAAGTGAAGTGCTTGGCCGTGTGCTGTGAACAACAGGGGAATCCATTTCCTATACAAATGATTGTAATTCTCTGCTCTCCTGCACATTTCTGCCCTTTTTACAGGTTTGGCAGTTCACCAGATAATCACAATCACTGTGTCTCTCATTATGGTTATCGCGGCCTTGATTACAACACTCGTCCTTAAAAACTGGTAGGAAAGATTCCTTTACTTTTTGCTTCACGACACGTCAGACGCGCACCCCCGTTCCTTTTCAGAAACCCTAATAGATGAACGAAGGTACAAGGTATGATTTTATGTTTGTTTCTTGTCTTTGGTGCGTGTTTTTGTAGCTGTGCGCAGTCTGGAAATGGTCGCCACAATAGCCATCAGCGAAAGATCCACCAGCAAGAAGAAAGCTGCCAAAACCTGACAGACTTCACCCCAGCTCGGGTGCCCAGCAAGGTGGACATATTCACTGCCTACAACGACAGCCTGCAGTGCTCGCACGAGTGCGTTCGGACTGCCGTACCCATCTACACTGATGAGATGATCCAGCAGACGCCTGTCTACAAGACTGCTTATAACGGAAACAGGTACTGACTGTATGACAGGTGGATGCATGCTTCCCAGTCATTCAGCACTTGGAAATCCACAGTGTGAATGTTATTAGCATGTGGCTTATATTTTATGAAGCTCCGTGCTGAGCAGCAAGGCTTGATCGGTTTAAAATAGGTTAAAAAACGTTCCAGTAACTCGTACTCAGGATTAAGAAGCATTAAGCAGAAACAGATGAGAATAAGAGCATTGAAATGTCGACCACGAATCCTCACATTCGTCTCCAAGCTCGTGTTTTTACCCCGCAGCCACAGTCAGCTTCAGTCGGTATTTTGCTCGAGCAAATCTACACATAAATTGGCGGACTGCTTCCCATCACCTCATCCATCTGCCGCATGCCTCAGCATGTTCAGGCTGCACACACACAAAAAATAACATGTTCTACTGATTTCTATTGGTGTAATGAGTCAGCTGATAGATGTCTTTACTGTGTCGTTTTGTGTCTGGCTCTTCATGGGAGTATTAAACGTTGGCACAAAGGTGTATGCTTTGAACTTCAATACCTGCAAGTTATGTAATATCAGTAAATACACTTTACATGCCCAAGTTTACTGAACATGTAAAGTGTTATATATACAGAGAAACATTAGGCGAGAGATGTGTCTTTGGTGAGTCGTTGGTGCGTTTGCATTCCGCTTTGCGATTTAACCGGACAGGTAGGTTTCACATCGAAATCGCACACACTTTGCATTGCCACGCCGACAATAAGTTGGTGGAGTATTCACAGTGTTTGCTGTCTGAGTGGATAACATAGTCATCTAAGCCGCAGGGCCAGCAAAGATGGTCACACTTACTCAGTGAATCCAAACCCTGTAACAGATTCATTATGTTGGCAAGGATGGCGGGATAATTCATCTGCTGTAAATAGTCTGCTTTTAAATTACACAGGGATGGTTAGGTTTTTATAGCTTGTTTTTCACAGGTTAACCAACAGCACTGCTGAAAAATCTAGGATTTTTTTTATTTTTGCAGAGCAGCCGTCCGAGGCTGACATAGACCTTCACCCAGTGCAGGTCTCTGTCACCCCGCTTGTGTACGTGACAGTGGTACCGTGTTGATTTTGGCACTTAAGGCTACCAAGAGACATAATTAGGCCTTGTAGCGTGTGCAGCATAAAAAAGAAGAAGTCTTATGAGAAAAAGACACTGCTCACCAATGATAATTTTAGAATCAATTATAGGAGGTTTACTATCAACTAATATGTTGTGATGGTATCTAATATAAAAATGTAACCAGTCTGATTACATCATTTATATTCACAAGTTAACTTCTTGCAGTGTGACTCTGACTTCTTGCGTTTTGCCTAACAGGCCCTCACCAACTGAAAGACAACTGATTCCTGTGGCCTTTGTGTCAGAGAAGTGGTTTGAGATCTCATGTTGACGAGCTGAAGGCCTTGTTCATGTTCTGTGGGTGGAAGAGACTTCCTGAATTCACGCTTTGGTGGGTACCGCAGCACTTTATCCCCTTGTAAATAATCATCTGAGCCTTCGATCCCCATGGTGATGCTGCCCCACTTTGGGAATAAAAGGGAACTTGGCATATGTTTGTTATTTGTGACATGATTATGCTCCCTTTCCATCTTGTTCCCTTTTGATATAAAAAAAAACCAGGAGGAATCCGGTTCAATGCAGTAGCCGGGGTCTTTAGCTGAGATAAGAGACTAATTATGTGAATATCAGTACTATGGTCACTGTTAATTATTTCTCCTCTCACATCTGAAACATTTTCATTGATATTTTTGGTGCCGCTTTCATTCTTACACCAAAGGTGCATTGTTTGGCGCATTTCAAGGAGTAAGGGGCACTTTTGCTTGACTTGTGACACATTTTTATGCGTGGCTAAAATATGCCAGAATGGGCCAGCATTTGAAATTCAAAGCGTGAACGTTAAACACATGGTCTAGCCCCACAGTGTTGCTGGAAGGTCAAGAAGCGGTGTAATGTTTGCTATTGACCCAGATTTTTAAGAGGAATAGATTGCCAGCAGGTAACACAGAGAGGCAGGGACAGGGACCCTGGGTTATCTGGACACACATTAGTCTCACTCAGCTTAGCTTTCCACAGCTTGCTCCCTGTGCTGGAGTCATAAAAGACATAAGATCCCTTTTTATCTTTGCAAATCTTGTGTATTTTTTAGGCTTAAGTGTATGCAACAATAGACCTTAACTGTACTGATTTTTAATACAACACTGCCCTTTCATATCATGTAAAAAAGGCACTGGAGTCACATGTTTTTTGAGACAAACCCATATTCTCCCTATAATAAGTCAGAAGCAGGCTAGCTTTGTGTGTGTGTTTAATTTTGCACTGGCAACATAATGAGAAGTAACTGGGGTTGTGTTCTCTGCATCTCCACAGGATCCAGTTGGAAACAAGAAACACAAAAAAACAGCTTCTTTTGTAAAATAGCGTGATCTTTGGACACTGGTGAAGATATTTATTTTTCTAGAGTTGACAAGCAGCAGCCATAACGCTGCGAAAACCATATTTCCAAGAACCTACGGTCATTTAGATATAGATTATATATAAATATATTTACAGGATGTATGGAACTAGACTGTGGACGTCGCGGATGTCTCAAGGAAAACATTAGCCCTATCACAGAGGAACTCAAGGAGCTTCTTCGGGAGGAAGATGAACTGTATTTCTGAACAATGTGCCAATAATGCCACTATGTGCCACAACCTGGATGGACAGAAGTTTCAACAACGACTGATGGACTAAAAAACAAGCCGACAAAAAAAGAGCGTTATATTAACCCTGTATCAACTGCAGTTACATTTTTTTCTTTTGGTTTTTGGTTTTTAAAGAAATATGAAAGTACAAAAAAATGCTAAATGTATTTGAATATGTTATGAAATAGTTTTAAGAAATGTGTTACAAAAGAGTCTAAAAGATATTTATATGAAGCACTATTCTATTAGCTGGGGAAGAGAGATGATGGAAAACGGTATATGCTTTATTGGACGGTTAATTTAAGAAAAAAAAGAAGAAAAAAAGTTGTTTCTACCGGTCCCATTTTAAAATCAGAATAGTCGTGTCTATTTTTTTACACACAAGAGTCTGCCACAGCCCTAACGGGGGAAGTCAGAAGCGCTTGGAACCACTTTTTAAATACTCCCACCTAAGCTGAGGTAATATCAAAGACAACCATCTGAACACATCTGGTCCAAGCCAGTACAGCGCCCACCTCGACTGCTTATTATGTAAGATTTGCATCTGATTTAGGAAAATGGAAAAATACACAAAAGGCTTCTGTGGCGCAGGCGTGTGTCCTCGTTAGATCCCACAGCGGCACATTCACGAGTGAGTACAGCCACAGACTGCATGGAGCTTGACAGGACATTCATACTGCCTCAGGTCTGTCTAGCTTTCTCGCACACCTCGTATCAGTCTCTTGTCTCAGCAGCTGTCTGGGATAAATCTAACGGTTTAGATTTTGATCCGAGCTCCAAATTAAAGGGTAGAAGAGATTTAATCTGAACCTCCTGTGTTCAAATAAATTGTGGTCATTTGCATAAACAGCAAAGTTGAAAAACGGATAGTAATTGAACATCCCCACCCAACTCCCAACTCTCGACCGGTTTGACAAATTAGTTGTTGAGCCTGAAACTCTTAAATTATAGGCGGAAGTCTATGTAATTCCATCGTCAACCGATTTGTTCAAGGTGGAATTAAACAGAAGAAATGGGAAGCTAAAAATGTGGTGTCCCTCAGGATCAAAATGCATGGTTTGTTTAACTGTGGAATGTAAGCAGGAAGGAATCCCCCATCAAACACAGTAGGTTTTTTAAGGGTTCGCGCTCTCCAGACCCAAATAAACTCTTGAGGACAATGTTTAAATCATTCAGTAGTTAAGCTATCACAGCCAGGATGTTTGGGGTTACTCTCGGATAATTTGTTTTAATTTGTGCCGTAGAAAGCTGAGCAAAAAGGGGAAAAAAAGGACAGAATTAAGAGGAAAAAATTCTATTTTGTACTTTCAAAGGCCTAAAAACACTCCCTCTGTGTTTTGTTGTAGTAAGGGGATTAAGACAAACCAATCTGCTGCTGCCAAATTGGTTTAAACTTCTGGTGAGGAAGGACAGTAAAGCTCTCCTGAGAGCTTCCTAGCACCAATACTTTTTATTATCATCTTCAAGCTCCTGAAACAGATTAGCTTTGTGCTACGAAGCTTTCGAGAAAGTTGTCTGTTAATCTACCTTTTTATTTTGCTGTGGGTTTGTACAAAGCACAACTACAATTCTGCAATTGTAAATGTTTATGGCTATAGACAGCAATATGTACAGATATAAATGATGGGTTTTACTAGGTATAGACGGTCGATCTCCAGTACTTCACTTGCTAGGTTTTCGGACTTGTACTCACTTCCTTAAAGGATTCAAGACAACAGGTTGTCCCAGTGATCAGTATCAGTACGTGGGAGCCATTCAGGAGGTGTCGAGATGGCTTGGGATAAACACTGTGGTGCAAAACTCCTGCTCTGGCCAATTCACAACATGAAACTCATCTCATGAATGACACATACCAGTGCAGCCTCACGATAGGCTGCGTTGCTTCTTTGACATAACATATATTTTTTTGAATGAACAGTGATATCTTACTAGTAAGAGGGTTATGAAACTTGCTGTAAATTATACACGTGTAAATGTATTTTCTATATATTTGCTTCTATTTGTGTACAGGTGTGTTCTATTTTTCAAGACCTCTCCCATTTTTTGGGAAGGTTTCAGCTAGGTCGGGGATAGTGTCTTTGTTTACATGTGTAACTATGGTATTTCTTTCAAAACACAAAAACTAACCTTGTGCCAAGCTTCTTACCTGCACTTTCAAGCAGTTACTTGTATTATATCTTTAGCTAACCAGTATAATACTTCAGTAGACGCTGCAATAGCTCAGAGACTGAAGAGTGATTTCCAGGTGGAAAGTAAAAACAGTACCGAGTGGTTTTAAACGGTGTTGTGATCATATCTTGGGTTCAGCTGTATCCATGGTTGGCTGGGAAACCAATGACTTGCTCTTCTTAACTATCATTTCTGCATCGATTTTAATAGACAGTGTATCATCACATGAATTAAAAAAAACAAAAAACAAAAAAACTGTTAATCCAACAGTAGCTGCCAAGAAACTAACTAAACTTGATTTAGACTGGATTGCAATCATTTGTCACCATCCTCATTTTGTATTTGTATATACATACTGCTACAACTGCCCCAGAAAATGTTATTTACTGTAATGACTCTGAAAATAAACCAATATCAGCATTTATTAAGCATATAAGAAAATCAGGGAAAGACATCTAAAGGAAAACTTTTGAAAGGAGGACCGTTCGTGAAGTACACTGTCTGTATTTTCCTTTTTGATGTGACTGCTAAATAGTCAGGGTTAAAAATACAAAAAGCCAACTTTAGCGTTGATAGGCAACGTTTTCCTTTTCAAACTTTTTCAGTAATCCTGTTTTTATTCCAGCTTTGCCCTTCAGCTATAATCCCGGCATGGCTATGGCAGTGTTGGTTTCAGTCAGTATGCTAGGTGTACCTAGCATGCTAACACACTGAACTAGGCCAGTGAATATGACAAACCTTACACCTGCTCAACATTAGCATGTTAGCACTGTCTGTTTATGTGCTGTTTTAGCTGAAATCACAGCTGCTGTGCTTCAGTGCGGCCTCACAGGGCTGCTAGTTTGGTTGCAAATTCTTCTGCTTCTTTAGCTTTGGCCAAAATTTCTGCTGTTTATAATGACAATGTACTAAACAAGTAATTTGCCAAAAACTGGGAGCGCAGTCATTTTGCCTAATCAAGCCAGGTTATCAAATCAATTCAAACTCCAACTGTACAAAGAAAACCTCAATAATCAGACGGCCCCATTGAGCAAGCGCTTGGCAACAGTGGGAAGGGAAAACTCCCTGATAACAGGAAGAAACCTCCAACAGAACCTCAGGGAGAGGCATCCATCTGCCTCTCCCTGAGCCCAATGAGGCTGAGGGGAGGGAGCCAACAACAACAGGACAATGAACCTTCAAAGTGGAAAGTTTGTGAGATCATTTTATAATTTGCCCATTTCTTTCTCTTTTAAATGGCTGCCTGATGTAAACAATTTCCCAGTTACTCTGTTGAATACAGTATATTAATATTATTGAATGCAGTGATGGCCAAATCTATGTAAAAATCCCCCCCCCCCCCCTAATTTCTAGCTGTGCTAAAGTTGACTGTCGTTTTAAGATTACATGCTACATATAAGAGACCTACACAGAAATTTGAACAACTTCTATTTTAGTCTCACAACTTTAAAACATTTGGCTGATTGACATTTGATGTAAACAGTTTCATCTGTTAACAACACCATATCTGATGATTGTGGAATATCAATGCAACTAGCTAGAATTTGCTGAAAGTGTCAGCTGAGATTATACCGATATTGTGGGAAAGATTCTGGATTCCTTGGAATATACTAAATGCTCTAATTGAACAACAGGAAACTTTAACTTTCTGAAGTTCTTTGTGTTTTAATACTTTGGGGGAAAAGTTTTTGAGCTTTTTTTTTCTTTTCAGGCATTGGGCGTGTTTCGGGCAGATCTATAAAGACTTGAAAAGCTTGATTTTAATGTTAGTATTTCTCTTTGAAATCATGAGGAGCTGCTAAAAGGAATTCTCTTTGCATTCCTGAAGGACATTTAGACAAAGAAAAATGTAACCAGCAGCTGTGATCTATATTTTAAACAGTCGCGGATGTCTGGAGACATCAGCATACAGCACCCTTTTACCGCTGTCTGAAATCAAACTGATACGTAAGGAAGCGTCTTACTGCTTTCTTGCGTTTTCAGTTTACATTTCAGTATAGCAGATGAGTTTAGTTTATTATAACTCAGAGGCAGGAAAGTAATTCCACTCGGCCCAGTCAGATTTGATTGAAGAAATATTGTGTTGTTGTGTTAGGTGTGGGTGTGGGGGTTACTCGACATGCCTTTTTTTTCACAGCAAATGAATATTTTGCGGTTCTCCTTTCTGTTTCTTCAGCAGCCCATAAAACCTGTGCTCTCCTCGACATAAACAAGCTATCAATCAGCGAGGCTTTTCCTGTCAAGATGAACGATGTGCCACATTTACAGAGACTGTGATTCCTCTTTGCATGTCAGAAACTCAGAGTGGAAGTTATTGACATGTGTTTTGTTTGAATGACATGCTAGCTGAAGGACAAAGTTGTTTTCTTTCCACATATTAATGGAAGCATTCATACCAGAGGAACGGTCAGAGGAATCCGTGTATTGGCTATATTGTGGACTTATTAGCACACTGTGTGATAACAAAAATATCTTGTGGACGCTTTATCAATGAAAACAAAAAGAGACGTTTAATTAGAAGGTGAGAGGACAAACTGAGAGGAAAGGATAAAGTTTATCTTTGCAGAATGATATATATCCATCCTCGGCCGGTGTTTTGGCCTTTTGTGAAATAGTGACAAAATATAGTCCACTCGTGCACGGACACATCTTTTCTCAGTCAGCAGGATTTTCAGGCTAATGCTAGTGGACGTGTTTCTTTTGAAACTGTCCTCTGACAGGCAACTTAGAAAATTGGATATTTCCTAAACATATTAACAAAAAGTGTTTTGATCCAAATCGTGAGTTTTTTTTCTGAACCAAAGAAACCAAAATCAGCAAGTCGACAGAAAAGAAAAAATATATAAAGAAGGTGTAGACAAGTCTTTGGTGAAGGTCTGTTGATGCCTAATGTGTTGCTTTTTCAAAATGAAGCACAAAAAACAACTGTGACACAGCTCTTTTCTGCCTGAGAACTTCAATAAAAGTGATTATATTGTTGTGACTATTTCACAAACTGCCCCGAGACTGTGGAGGTATATCGCTGGATCCATTTATTTCTTTTTTTCACTCCCAGTAAACTGTAGCTCCTCACTCCTCGCTTTTCCGCATCTTTTCAAAAAACTAAAAAAACTAAAAATCACGTACTGTGCGCTTACTGTATTTTAAGCGGAGGGCTGCGACTCTCCTCTCGGGTCATGTTTTTACTTTTTCTATTCACAAGAGCTAAAGCACTGTCACTGTCAGTGATTATCAGTGCAGTCAGACTTGAAAAAGACTTGGAGAAAAAAAAAACGACTTTGTTTGCAACATCTCAATTCTCTTATAATCCCTCTGCTAGAATGAGACTAGCAGCGTGACCCAAATCTGCTGTCGTGTCAGCTAATTCATGCAGATGGCCTCTAGCCCTGGATCATGCCTTCGTGAGCTAAGTGCAGGCCTGAAACGAGTGACACAGCGAGGGAATTCGGAATAGCAGGCGAATGGGATAGCCTGCGATTGCATGTTCTGCGAGAGCTGATCAAAGTAGATGGAGCAAAAACAGCAACAAAACTAAATATGAAGTACAGTAAAAGTTCAAAGGTCAAGTCAAAGGTCAAGGGGTGAGGAGCTTGTATAGATTCTTTTCTCTCTGGGGCAGGGGGGAGGGAAGGGCTTTTCACACACAGTTCATTGAGGCTGACTTACAATCATGATTCATACCTACCATGAAGGAACCTGACTCAAGTTGTGTTGTCGCCATAAAAATGAAGAGTTTGTACTTTGTGACTCAAACTTTTATATTTGTGTTTAATATATCAATGAGTACCTCTGTTAACTTTTGTATAAGACCTATGACTATAGTATATACAAACACACTCACACACACAAAACACACCTCCACGAAAAGGGACTCTAGTCTGTCTCTGTGACGGCTAAATGTTGTATAACTTTTATTTTGTGTCTTATGAACCACATCTCTTCCTTTTGTAGTTATTGGTAAATGTTACGATTTCCAGGTGACTTTGATTTGGTTACTCTTGTACTACTAAGCTCTGTATTTGCAAGCACTGTAAATGCGATTCTCATTGGACTCGTCCTCTGTACATTTAGTACTCTGATGTTGCTATTAATAAAATGTAAAACAACACGAGCACGTGCTATAGGGAGTTTGTTGGAATGAATCTGGGGGAGGGCAGCGATCTGGGCAAATGGCACGAAATAAAAGATTTTAATATGAATCCAATCGATGCTTCTGTCAAATCCAATGATGTGCAAAATTCTGAGCAGCTAAATTCTCAGCATTTTAATGAATAAACATGAGTTATCATGTCAAATGTGATACATGAGCATTAATAATGCTAACAAATGAGACTAGCACTCACATCCACCAGCATTTACACTATGTGGTATCAAGGGCTCAGGGTTCTTCCAGTAACCACAGTGGTAACAATGACTCATGCGTCGCTTTAAAAGCATAAAGATGACACCGTTGGCGAAATATATTAAACATGGTGAATATAATATGCGGAACTCAAACAGCTCTAATATTCTAGACGGAACATGAAAAGTATCATCAGGGAAAAACAAAAACAAGAAACATCCAGCAAGGCAGCAAAATTCAAGGGTAGTATTTACTTTTAAAAAACTAGAACTGTATTTTGGGGGCTGAAACATAAAAGGGAGGTTAGGGGTCAAATGTGAAATTATATTTGGATGCAGACTATAATGTGAAATCTCCATATACCGGGATCATCATATCAACTCAAATTTAATATGAACAAAGTCCTCTGCAAAAAAAAAAGAGTATATAGACTTTAAAGAACATTTTATGTATTTTTTATTGTTGATTTTCTTTTATTTGGTGTTACATTGTTTTCTCAATCAATAATAGAAACTCCCTCAGCAGTATTGTTAACACCTGCTCCAAAATCACGGGGGTCAGGCAGAGAGGTTTGTGTTCACTATGGGAAAACCAGGTGGCAACGAAGGCAAAAAACATTAATATCCATCCTGAACATGTTTTGTCATCTGAGTTCAGGAAGTTGCACACAGGTTACCTTTTACCCCAGAGTAACACAAACAGAAACTTAAAAGCCTTCATTCCCTCAGCCATTAGATTACTTAACACTGCCACGGCTCATTAAGACTAATTTTTCTGTGATTGTTTATTTTTCGATATTTGTGAGCTTGACCATGAAATATCTATCTTGATCATCCCAGATATGAAGCATCGATTTTTTAATTGATCTATTAGTTTATTTTTTGCTGTTTCCCTTGTAAACTCGTCATTCTCTCCATTTCACAGCCTTTTGGTGGTACGGTGTTACGGTGGTTAGCATTATTGCTTCAAAGCAAGAAGGGCCATTGATTCAAATCCACTGACCTGGTAGGAGTTTACATGTTCTCCATGTGCCTGTGTGGGTTCCTTCTTGATTCTCCAGCTTCCTCCCACTGCCCAGAGACATGCACATTAGGTCCACTGCTGATTCTAAATCGGCTGTGAATGTGAATGGTTCTCTTTCTAGCCTCCAGCCTGACTGTGACCAGCGACCTCGATGAGCAGAAGAGTCTAAATGGATGACCGCATTTGTGATCGGGTACATTATACATGCAGGATTATCTTCATAATATTAAATTAATAAATTGGACTCTATTTTTCGTTAATGACACAGGAAAAAAAATGCAGTATTTATTTATATTAAAGGAAAGTTAATGGAAAATTGAAACTTATGAATATCACACTATGTCACTGTTATAATACTAAGGTCAAGAAGCTCTCTTCATTGGCTCCAGTCAACAATTTCTTGTAAAATGACAAAAATAACTAATAATAACGTCCTTCGTGGCTTGCCTGGATAAAAGCCTCCAGAATGAGTAGTGACATATTTGCAGGGAAAGCTGTAAGCGCTCCAGTGGTTGTTTTTCTACCTGATTAAGGTGCGAAATGTCTTCTCGGCTCGCGTTTCCTCCTATCTAAACCACTCAATCATTAATAATAGCAATGATTAAAGCTTTGCGAGCGCAGGCCCTGTTTGTTCAGTATGCGCCACACAATGGTTTTTGAAGGCTTAGTGGAGAATCCCACTTAACACTGGCCCAAAGTTACAACCAGCTCACATGAAAAAGCAACTGACAACAAGCAACTTCGCACCAAGTGGTAATTATTATATATCCTTCGTATTCAGATTCAATAATCAGTTACTCGTCTTTTTTGTGATAAAACTAAAGCAATTTAGTATAATTTGTGAGCCATAACTTATGTATATGTTCTTAAATATCTTAACAACTACTGAATGGATTGCCTTTAATTTAAAGAAAATTCATGTTTCTTCCACTTCAGCCACACTTCAAAAAGGTCTAGGTTGACATATTGTATCTGTCATATGCATCTTTCCTCTTTGACAAAATTCACAGTGTGACAATAAATGCTAATTTATCTAAGCATTGTGATACTGCTCCTCGGTTTAACAGCATATCTTGTTGATCAGCGGCTTCTCTTTAGTCCTTGCTTTCTCACCCACGCTGTGCTTTTGAGATCACCTGGAGATACGGTTCTCCTCTCATGTTTGACGAATCGGCATGGGCAGAATGAGTCCTCCTCTGTACTCCCTAAAGCCAGACTCTGTCCTCGGGGAGGCCTGCCAGGCCGCATTAGCATGAGGCCAGTTGGATCAGTCTACACTGACTGTGACAGGAACGGAGCCCCTCTCGCTCCTCATACATTAAATAGAATTATGCAGCCCTGCCTGCACAGACGGACACGATCAATGGAGTGGACGGCACATGCCAACAGCTGCCAGGGAGATACTTCAGCACGGTGAGATTAATCCCAGTTGCAAACCTGCACCCTTCAAAGAGTCTCCTGCCGCCTTGCCCAGACAGGGGAGTCAAAGTTGATTAGCTCCTTAGTTGTCCAGTGGGGAGTGGAACATCCAGACCACCTCTGAATGGCAGCTAAGATAGTGTAGGACAGGGCTGAGAAGACTACTAAACTATTCTACTCACTTTTTCAATTGATATTTTAGAGTCTTTAGAGGTGATTGGCTTTGTCTACCGGGGTCAAGCCTTGTCAGTGTGAGTGCTTTTCCAAACCCATCTCATATTTTCCATATTTCTTGAAGAGACAGAATGTCTACTGTGCTGGAAAGAAGAGCCACACATGTCCTGCTTTGTGCCATAAAGTAGTCTTCTCTGTAGGAAAGAAGCAGTTCTTGTTGCCAGTTCTTTGGGCTCCATGTGAAAATGTCTTGACAGACTGTTATGCTCATGTTTCCTCCTTTGGCAGCTGGTTGGGAGCATGTTGAATAAAATCCGACAGTTTAGCAAAACAATAAAGAAATTCAAAATGGTATGCCTCAGGCAACTTGATAAGTCATAGCTGCAGGTGATGTAAGGCTGCCACTGTCTTGGTCTTGGCCTTAAAACAGTGGCTGCAGTACTCAAGAGCTAGGGGACAAAATGAGCCACTCCTGCAGGTCTCTAACCAATTGGAGGATCTGTGCTTCGACAACATGCAGTGGCAAATGACTCCTTTTGATAAGCTTACCACTTGTGCAGTATGTAAGGTTAGCTATATGGTGCACTACTTTATGCGCAAGCACTACACTGTCTGCCAGACAGTATTGCCTAGCTACTAGGTTTCTGCACTGAACGCCTGAAAGCAGTTTTCTGTTACTGCTGCCCTAGCATTGAAGTCTGTGGAACTAGATTGGAGTCAGCTTAGAATTTATGACCTGAGTAGAACTTTCTAAACTCTACTCCCATTCAATGCCATCTTGTGGATAGTGATGGTTTAAACAGACACCACCAAGAGTAGAAAAATAAACAGAGGGATCAACATTGGTTATCGTTTCTTTTAAATGTTAAAACTTACACACATACATATTGCATAATTATATTAGCTACAGTAGTAGCTTGTGAGGCAGTTTTTCAGTGTCTGCCTGAGTTTACTCAGATCTTCTTTGTTTATAAAAGAACTGAATCGCACTGAATCAATATTAAGGTCGTGTCTCAGTCCAACCAGAGTGCGGAACACTGATTAACACCTCACAAGACAAAATCATCAACTAATTTGCCTGAGCAAAATACAAATAAATGAACCCATCTAGTTCTTTTGTATTTTCATTCCCCAAATTTGTTTATTTATTTGTTTTTACACTGTTTTACTGTAGGGGGTTATGTTCACTGGCAACATTATTGGAAAAAAAGGAGGGCATCCTTCAAAGGTAGTGAAAAAATTATATGTGTAATAGAGAGTGTCTAGCCAAAAAATGAATGCAACCATCAGCCATTTCTACAGATCCCAGCAAATAAGATTTGTTTACTATCAAGTAAACTCCCTTGAAGCCACAGTAATAATGAGTTATCTGTCAGGAAGGGGAAAGAATGTTATTACGAAGCCAAAAATTCGACAGAAAATCTTATTGGATAGCTAGCAAAAACAAACATTGAACTTTAACTGAAGATATTGCTATTTCCCATTTCCTAATGACAGGTGACACTGCTTTCTTTCCCCATCGACACCCATTCCCATTTTAACAGCGGTAAATGCACAGTGTAGATTGCAAAACGCTCATCTATTTTACCTCAAAACATGATCTTCTCTCTGCATGTGTACCTATGCCTAAGCAAACCTTGGCAAAATGATGTCTGCTCATAAATTGGCTTTCATAAATATTCAGTGTAACACTGCATACATTTTCTAGAGAAAACATTTTGTAAGCCACATTAGTCATGCATGCACATAGCATTTACATGACGAAGATGAAAAATATCAGGATGTGTTAATAATACTTATGCGTTGTGACATTTGGAGCACAAAACTTTTTAACAGTTGGTCAGATTTAGTATAAATGGGCTGCAAGGTAAACAAAGTTCTGAAAGCCAGTCATTATTTGTGACAAAGGGACCTGAGTGACAGACGTCTGCAGGGTGGCTGCTGTTTGCACATCACTTATCAGCACAATCCAGAACCCTTTGTTTGACCAGTCTGCGTTTTACTTGTTCAAGAATTGTCAGGCCAAATCCAGGTTTCATGGTTCCTATGGTGACATGAGCAATCTTAATCCTTTTTTTCCATCAAAAATTTACAATTGATGCTGAGACTGAAATGATTTTACAGCTTTATTTCTGAGTTAAACAAAACAAAACAAGAAGCTCATCAAGAGTGCAAACCTCTGTCAAGGCAGCTCACGCTTTACTTTCAGTGTATTGACCTTGAATGACAGGTCTGAGGTCAAATGTGACATGATATTTTAGTCTTTATATGGGAATTTCTATATGATGACTATACACACCATACTTGTAGGAATCATAGTTTCTAAGTTCTAATGCTTTTGGCCAATTGTCTACCAAAAAATCATTAAGTTGACCTTGAAGACCCTGGTGGATGCAAGCCAATTTTTAATGGATTTTATAACCTGACCCTGCTCTACACTCCTGAAAAGTTTGATCAGAATTTTGTGAACTATTGTGTTACAAACAAAGGAATGACATGCATAGATGCAAGGGATACCAAAAACATAACAGAACAGTACTCAAATATCATGATCTAGAGAAAATGTAGAGAACCTATGAATGTTTATCATTATTTCAGCAAACTTGAAATTAGAAGTAAGCACAGTAATGATGACTGAATTTCTCGTGCAACGGGGAGAAACACTCGCAAACAGGCTAAAACCCGGAGCCTGGAGTTGCCAGAGGTGATGTGTGGTGATGTCACCAGGCTAAAATAGCTCCTCATTAGCACCTCTGAAGCAGGTCGTATGATTAATCGTCACCAAAGATTTACAATCCAATTAATGAGTGTCTGAGCGTGGAACAAATGACTCACCTTTGAGGGAAACACATCAATGAACAGATCCAAATGGGCTTTTTTGGGGGGTGAATTTTTGGGCCTCGGGCTGATTGATGCTGAAGTAGATGGGCAGTATCTCCAGGTTGGTAGATGCTTGTGACATCCAAGAGTCCATCACTCACTGGGCGCCTCGTCATTGAAACTCTTTGGTGAAGTGTTTTTCTTTCATACTGTGTTCTGTGAGAGTCCAACAACAAAAACTTGGTCTCTGTTTTAGCAATTATGAGTGCACATACACACATTTCTGCAAATGCATTTTGCTGGGAATGCCTAATTTAGCAGTGAGCGCTTCCCCGTTACCAGCCTGGCCTCAAGTTTTAATCCCCACATTTGCATAGCTAAACATAGATCAGCCTCCGCACTGGATATCGACTCGAGGAATATAAATGCTTGTTTTGACTGCACGTTGAAAACGTTGATTAAACATTCATGAGCTCACTCCTTCTCTGTCTCTGCGGCAAGCCTGTAAAACGCTACCTGTATATGATACAGTGAGACAGTATATGCAAAAGTTCCCAAGTGAATTGAAACAGCTTCACTTTTTTTTCCCTTTAATCCTTGGTGGTGCCAGGCCACTCTGTGTTCCAAAGACTGATTCAATTCCTCGCAAATGGCTCCTCCAAGAGTTTCTTTGCTGAGTTTAAGGAGGGAGCTCACAGATGCGGAACGGACGCAATAACTGCCGACTTGCTGGCTGATAGGACAGCTTTATCACACACTACTTGCACTGCTGAGCTGGGGTATTCTGTCTTGCTGGTACTTGCACACACAGAGAAAAATGCACAAACACACAGAAGTACTAAATAAGAAACAGTCACGTACAGTACATGACAAAGAAAATGCTGGCAGTTTGTAGCCACTGTCTTACATAAAGCCACAGTATATTGATATTGATTTCCATTTAATGAACCATGAATAGAACTGTGTGTATTGTACTGTGTGACTGTTAATCGTAGCAGACACCGAACGCATCTAGGCAGCTGTCCGGTCCGCCTGTTTGGCAGAGCTTTTAATCTGACAGCGCCTCAGTTCCTGGACAGCTGCCTCATGGAACAAAACAAAAAACAAAACAAAAAAACACTTGTTGGTGCAAATAAATTACTTTATGGATCGCTAATCAAATCAGTGATCACTAATCAATTCTTTTTCATTTGAGGCATGAGCAGAGATATACACCGATCAGCCATAATATTATGGGAGGTGAAGGGAATAACACTGATTATCACTACAGGGTGGGCCATTTATATGGATACACCGTAATAACATGGTCCTGTAATAACAAGTCCTGTTTGTGGCACATTAGTATATGTCAGGGGGCAAACTCACATATACTAAACCACTGTTCCTTCCTTGGACCACTTTTCATAGATACTGATCACTGCAGACCGGAAATACCCCACAATAGCTGCAGTTTTGGAGATGTTCTGACCCAGTGGTCTAGTGCCCATATCAAAATCATGTAATCAAACTCTCTGAAATCCTTACCTTTGCCCATTTTTCCTGCTTGTAACACATCAACTTTCAGGACAAAATGTTCACTTGCACTCTGATATATCCCACCCACTAACAGGTGCCATGATGTACAGGGTGGGCCATTTATATGGATACACCGTAATAACATGGGAATTTTTGGTGATATTAAAGTCCTGTTTGTGGCACATTAGTATATGTGAGGGGGCAAACTCCTCAAGATGGGTGGTGACCATGGTGGCCATTTAGAAGTCGGCCATCTTGGATACAACTTTTGTTTTTTCAATAGGAAGAGGGCCATGTGACACATCAAACTTTATTCACAAGAAAAACAATGGTGTGCTTGGTTTCAACGTAACTTTATTCTCTCATGAGTTACTTACAAGTTTCTGACCACTTATAAAATGTGATCAATGTGCTGCCCATTGTGTTGGATTGTCAGTGCAACCCTCTTCTCCCACTCTTCACACACTGATAGCAACACCGCAGGAGAAATGCCAGCACAGGCATCCAGTATCCGTAGTTTCAGGTGCTGCACATCTCGTATCTTCACACCATAGAGAATTGCCTTCAGATGACCCCAAAGATAAAAGTCTAAGGGGGTCAGATCGGGAGACCTTGGGGGCCATTCAGCTGGCCGACGACAACCAATCCACTTTCCAGGAAACTGTTCATCTAGGAATGCTCGGACCTGGCACCCATAATGTGGTGGTGCACCAGCTTGCTGGAAAAACTCAGGGAACGTGCCTGCTTCAGTGCATAAAGAGGGAAACACATCATCATGTAGCAATTTCAAATATCCAGTGGCCTTGAGGTTTCCATTGATGAAGAATGGACCCACTATTGTTGTACCGATAGTGGGTCCATTAGTTGTACCGACTAATGCCACTCTACAGTGACATGCAGCGAGTGCTACGCTGTGGGCTCTTGCTGAATGAAGCTAGGACTGATGTTTCTTCATTAGTGACAGTTTTCTTGCGTCCACATTTTGGCAAATCCAACACTGAACCAGTTTCACGAAACTTAGCAAGCAGTTTGCTAACTGTAGCATGGGAGATGGGTGGTCACGTAGGGTGTCTTGCATTGAAATCTGCTGCAATGACCCGGTTACTGCGTTCACCAGATATCAACACAATTTCAATCCGCTCCTCACGTGTTAACCTCTTTGACATGTAAATGGCTGTGAACAAAGAGAAACTTTTGATGAGATGATGATGAGATAGCCTTCATTTGTCAGTTGCAGGTCTTTTGCCCACAAACGAGATGACAGACCTTGCCGACCGTACTTACATACAATACACAAACATCACATTGGGGAGACAGGTCAGGCTAGGTAGCGAGGAAAAAAACATCGAAATGTGTAACACAAAAGGATAATACATGAATGCACAGATATCAACACACCATAGCACAATAAACACAGAGAGCAACATGGGAAAGTGTTCCAGTGTGTACATCTGATCTGGGACCGCTGCAATCTTCGACTGCGCCTCCAGCTGACCCGATGTCCACATCAGAGGGGAGGTAAGCGTTGGAGGTGGCGTTGGATCCGGGGTAGGGAGGGTGATGCGTCAGTGAGTGCTTATCAGTATCAGTATATGTATGTGTGTGCGTGTCCATAGTTCAGCTGAGACAGTGTCCTTCCCGTTCTGAGAAGTCGCGCCTCATCCCATCGTTTCAATCCCAGCGGGCAGCTTTGGGGGGGTTTGAACAGCCAGTTCCGCTTTCTTAATTCTCCTATAAGCCAGGGCCAAGCCAGCACCGATCAGCAAGAACCCTGTTATCATGGTTCCGAATAGGTAGATATCTTCAGTGTCCTCGATCAACAGTCCCGCCAGGCACACGACCCTCCATTCCTGCCACCTGTCCATCCGGCAGGGAAAGTCCCTCCAGGGCACTCGGGCTCTCCCGAGCCCAGACTTCTCGTTGAGAAAAGGGTGTCAATAGCATTCAGAGACCAGTTGATCAAATCCATAATTCTCTTTAGGTTTTAGAAACAGACTGTGAGAGAGTGTTCCAGGGAAAAGTAATACAAAAAAACACGAGACTAGACAAGGACATAAGAACTAAGCAGGGAAGATAAAGGGGAGGAGAGCCAAAAGGAAAAACTAACTCATGACAGAATAAAGTTATGTTGAAACCAAGCACACCATTGTTTTTCTTGTGAATAAAGTTTGATGTGTCACATGGCCCTCTTCCTA
The DNA here is from genome assembly GCF_964374335.1 of Astatotilapia calliptera. Taxonomy (NCBI): domain Eukaryota; kingdom Metazoa; phylum Chordata; class Actinopteri; order Cichliformes; family Cichlidae; genus Astatotilapia; species Astatotilapia calliptera. The sequence continues at coordinate 27,975,493 of NC_137441.1, forward strand.
TTGAAAAAACAAAAGTTGTATCCAAGATGGCCCACTTCTAAATGGCCACCATGGTCACCACCCATCTTGAGGAGTTTGCCCCCTCACATATACTAATGTGCCACAAACAGGACTTTAATATCACCAAAAATTCCCATGTTATTACGGTGTATCCATATAAATGGCCCACCCTGTACATCATGGCACCTGTTAGTGGGTGGGATATATCAGAGTGCAAGTGAACATTTTGTCCTGAAAGTTGATGTGTTACAAGCAGGAAAAATGGGCAAAGGTAAGGATTTCAGAGAGTTTGATTACATGATTTTGATATGGGCACTAGACCACTGGGTCAGAACATCTCCAAAACTGCAGCTATTGTGGGGTATTTCCGGTCTGCAGTGATCAGTATCTATGAAAAGTGGTCCAAGGAAGGAACAGTGGTAAACCAACAAAACGGTCATGGGCAGTCAAGGCTCACTGATGCACGTGGGGACTAACCCATGTGGTCCAATCCAACAGATGAGCTACTGAAGCTAAAATTGCCAAAAACTTAATGCTGGTTCTGATATAAAGGTGTCAGAATACAAAGTGCATTACAGGTCTCCATCATCCAGGTCATGGTAGTTCAAGGAGCTTTGAAAGAAAGCGACTAGACTTCTTGCATCGTGTGTGCATCACTTACCTGAGGAACATCGACTATAGGAAAAAAGCAAACTGGTGGAGGCAGTGTGATGCTTTGGACAGTGTTCTGCTGGGAAACCATGGATCCTGCCATCCATGTGTGTGGTGTTCTTTGACATGCACCACCTACCTGAGCATTACTGCAGACCATGTACACCCTTTCACGGAAACAGTATTCCCTGACGACTGTGGCCTCTTTCAGCAGGATAATTTGAGGAACACAACAAATGAGGTGTTGAATTGTGAAATATGTCCGATATACATGTCCGATCCATACGGCCGCACCTCACAACTTACAGGACTTAAACATCTTGGTGCCAGGTTACCACAGCACACTTACAGGGATCTAGTGGTCTCCATGTCTCGATGGGTCAAGACTTAATAAAAATGTATCAAAACTTAAAAAATACTTTAAAAACAAGACCATGACAGTCATTTGTCAAAATTCGCTAACAGTGAAATGTAAAAATTAAATTAAACATTAAAAGAATTAAAACAATGGTCATGTATTGTACGTTCTGGTTTAAATATATATCTTACACAATACATTCTACTTGATATAAAGGAAACACATCATGACAAAAGATGTAAATGTTTAATTAAATAAATAGCTCATATATTTATTAAACAAGGCACATCTCGACACAAATACCAATAGAAATGCGACTTCTGTAATTATTAATTATATGGTTTTATAATTTTCATTTAAATGTCAAACTCCAAATACTGTCTAATCAAGTCAAAACACACACACTATATTGCTTATCCAAATCATTTAATTCAGGTTTTCCAATCACTTCCATGGCCATGGGTGTGGAAGAACTTGACTGGCCTGTGCAGAGTCCTGACCTCAACCCGACGTAGCACCTTTGGGATGAATCAGAGCAGAGACTGCCATCAGTGTCTAACACTGGAATGTCACTCAAGCCTATATGCCTGTGAAGGCAGAGAGGCGAATACTTTTGGCAATACAGTGGGGCAAAAAAGTATTTAGTCAGCCACCGATTGTGCAAGTTCCCCCACTTAAAATGATGACAGAGGTCAGTAATTTGCACCAGAGGTACACTTCAACTGTGAGAGACAGAATGTGAAAAAAAAATCCATGAATTCACATGGTAGGATTTGTAAAGAATTTATTCGTAAATTAGGGTGGAAAATAAGTATTTGGTCACCTCAAACATGGAAAATCTCTGGCTCTCACAGACCTGTAACGTCCTCTGTAAGAAGCTTTTCTGTCCCCCACTCGTTACCTGTATGAATGGCACCTGTTTGAACTCATCATCTGTATAAAAGACACCTGTCCACAGCCTCAAACAGTCAGACTCCAAACTCCGCCATGGCCAAGACCAAAGAGTTTTCGAAGGACACCAGGAAAAGTATTGTAGACCTGCACCAGACTGGGAAGAGTGAATCTACAATAGGCAAGCAGCTTGGTGTGAAAAAATCAACTGTGGGAGCAATCATCAGAAAATGGAAGACATACAAGACCACTGATAATCTCCCTCGATCTGGGGCTCCACGCAAGATCTCATCCCGTGGGGTCAAAATGATCATGAGAACGGTGAGCAAAGATCCCAGAACCACACGGGGGGACCTGGTGAATGACCTGCAGAGAGCTGGGACCAAAGTAACAAAGGTCACCATCAGTAACACACTACAACGGCAGGGAATCAAATCCCGCAGTGCCAGACGTGTTCCGCTGCTGAAGCCAGTGCATGTCCAGTCCCGTCTGAAGTTTGCCAGAGAGCACATGGATGATACAGCAGAGGATTGGGAGAATGTCATGTGGTCAGATGAAACCAAAGTAGAACTTTTTGGTATAAACTCAACTCGTCGTGTTTGGAGGACGAAGAATACTGAGTTGCATCCCAAGAACACCATACCTACTGTGAAGCATGGGGGTGGAAACATGCTATGGGGCTGTTTTTCTGCCAAGGGGACAGGACGACTGATCCGTGTTAAGGACAGAATGAATGGGGCCATGTATCGTGAGATTTTGAGCCAAAACCTCCTTCCATCAGTGAGAACTTTGAAGATGAAACGAGGCTGGGTCTTCCAACATGACAATGATCCAAAACACACCGCCCGGGCAACAAAGGAGTGGCTCCGTAAGAAGCATTTGAAAGTCCTGGAGTGGCCTAGCCAGTCTCCAGACCTCAACCCCATAGAAAATCTGTGGCGGGAGTTGAAAGTCCGTGTTGCTCGGCGACAGCCCCAAAACATCACTGCTCTCGAGAAGATCTGCATGGAGGAATGGGCCAAAATACCAGCTACTGTGTGTGCAAACCTGGTAAAGACCTATAGAAAACGTTTGACCTCTGTTATTGCCAACAAAGGTTATGTTACAAAGTATTGAGTTGTATTTTTGTTATTGACCAAATACTTATTTTCCACCCTGATTTACGAATAAATTCTTTACAAATCCTACCATGTGGATTCATGGATTTTTTTTTTCACATTCTGTCTCTCACAGTTGAAGTGTACCTCTGGTGCAAATTACTGACCTCTGTCATCATTTTAGGTGGGGGAACTTGCACAATCGGTGGCTGACTAAATACTTTTTTGCCCCACTGTATAGTGTATGTGTCTTGAAAAAACTTTCTCTCTCTGAGAGATGTTGTACCAAGGGCACACACAGTGTTTGGTTTTTAAAGTGTTCCTGTAAATTCTTCTACTAACTCTCTCTTCGTCCACTGACATTAAGAAGTCCCCTTTAAATAATCTAATACTCAGGCTGTGTAAACGCCAAGTAAAATTCAATAGAGGCCTTCAAAAAAATGTCTCTTGACATTTAGAAGTGGTCTTGCACATAAACTGAAGTGATGTTGGGTTGATATAGGAAAATAAATTCGCCTTGAATGTCCAAAAGCTGATATTTGACCATAGCCTTCACAAGGTTTATTTTACTGAACCTGTCAGCAGTGGCAGGATTTCCAGTTGGGATGAGAGGAACGTGTCTGTCTCCCTTTTATTGTTTCATGTTGATTTTTCTTTCTGAAACCTCTTTGAAACTTTCCTTCTTACCACCAGCCACAATAACACATATGAAAGATGTGATGAGAGAATCTTGATGCATTCATCTTACTAGCCTTCAGTAATTACTGCGCACTCAAAATAATGAGCTGAAATAGCAGGAGCAAGCAGTGTGCTACTTCTAAACTGCTGGGTGTGTTGAGTCTAAGAAATGGAGTACAGTCATGTGAAAAAGTGTAAATTGATTTATTAGTTTTGACATTATTTGATTCTCTTTGAAAAATTGCCTAGTAATACAAGTTACTCCAAAAAAAGTCCTGATGATCTCTTAGCTAAATACACGTGTGGTTTCATTTAGATCGAAAAAGAAAGCTTGTGAATGCCTATAAATGATGCAACTAGTCATGGTTTGTGGTGGTTCGGGGTTCTTTTACTGTTTCAAGGGTAGCTGCAGTTATCAGCTCAAGCTGAGCCATTTGAGTAAACGTGAAGTGGCACAATCTAACAAGAACTAGCTCAAAAAGAAATGAATTTATAAAATGAAGCATTTCAGTAAAAAATGAAATAAAGAAAAAGTAAATGGTAAAAGCAAATGAATATATCTCATTGAAACCGATCATAGATACAAGAAAATTTTCTAACATCTTGCAAAAAATATCAAATAAATAAATGCCGCTATACTCAACTATCATGTTTCTTATATGATTATATTGTTCCCACAACATATCATATAAAAAAATCAAAATAACTACTTGGTATTCTGAGGAAGAGCTGCAGCTTAAATCAGAATTGCACCATCCCCTTGATCTTCCCTGTCATACCCCCTTCTGTGCTTGTGGTCCCAACTCAGTCAGGTTCAGTCACGTTCATGGTGAGTCACCAAAATTCCAAAAATGCACACTAAAAAAGAACAGACTTTGTCAGACTGTCCTTGATAAAAATACCGCATTTCCTCCAGCTTCACAGATGCACAGCACCAGCACGAATTCCATGTATACCATAGAAAAACAGAACAGATTCTGTTCTTATGTGTACAGCCAAGTTGGCAGCAGCTATAGGCTCATGAAATCCAAATGTGCACCTTGCTCACTCAATCAAAATTTAATGTTATGATTTGTTTAAGCCAGTAGAAAACAGCACACAGGCTACAGCCTACCTCCAAAATTGCCCGCTGCCCACTTTCTCTTCTCATCATCTTGAAGAAATAAAGTTTCCAAGAAGACTGATGGGTCAGATCATATAATGTGTGGATGTTCTATCAGTCGGTGGTTGCTGGTGTACTTTTCTATGCTGTGGTGTGCTGGGGGAGCAGTGCAGCAAAGAGAGACTCATCCAGGCTGGAAAAACTACTCAGCAAGGCATGAAACTGGACACTCTGGTGACAGTGGCAAAGAAGAGGTCATTTAAAAAACTGCTAGACATTATGGACAATGCTGGGCATCCTCTGCATATGATCATAAATAACCAGAGGAGTCTGCTTAGGACCAACAGACCTAAAAACTCCTTTGACCCACATGTCATCAAACTGTTGGGGGCAACAGGAGGGCAAAGGAGGGCGGGGACAACTAAACTGTAGTGTTTGCACTAAATAAGAACTTATCTATCTATCTATCTATCTATCTATCTATCTATCTATCTATCTATCTATCTATCTATCTATCTATCTATCTATCTATCTATCTATCTATCTATCTATCTATCTAAAAAAACCAAACACAAACGGGAAATTTTCCTTATTTTCCTCTGAGTTATTAGCTGTGACACTAGTTAGTTAAAATAAACTAGTGTAATCATCTTTCTTATGACTGTACTGTTGCCCACTGCTATTGTTTCTACAAACCCTCAATATAAGCACAGCCCTTCTGCACAGGCAACATATAGTGATTAAGCATATCCAGTTACAGCTAATGATGGCTTTCTACAAAAAGTAATAAAGCTACAAAGTATTTCTGAGTCTGAGCATGGAAATTTCAGTTGTTTTGCAAGTATTTGGTCATAAATCAAAGAAATTGACAAAGTGCAATTCTGACCTGGTAATGAATCTTGATGAAAAGTTACAGGCTCATCAGTGTCGTTAAAAAGTTACGCTGAGCAGGAGAAGAATGTCTGAATAAATTGGCAAGTCACTCAGCTGTGAAGACATCACACTCTCAGCTAAAATGCCAACCTGTGGCACTAGATGAAAAGTCAGAGGCTCAGCAATGTAGACTATCACTTGAAACCTCGTGTTAAGCATTATTTCATAAAGATTATTCAACAGAGCTGGAGATGTTTTGGGGGAAAATTTGAAATGCTTATCTGTTATTCATAATTTCATGCCATTAATCATTGTCAATGCTCCGCCCTCATTTGGGTAATGCAAAATTCACAGTGAGAAAATCAGTAAATATTATTGAATGCCTTGTTTTCTTATATGCACATAAAATAAAAGCATATACTTGGGCATTCTTTTAAACGTCAGTGTTGGAATATGCCGTAATAAATCTAATCTATGCATTCCACTGGTATTCCCATGCTGCTACCACCTGTTCATCCACACTCTTAAACATGTTCCTAGCAGTTAGCGGCAGCTCATAGTAACAGAGGGAAGTCACCTCCTGTGGGTATTGATTTTTCTCTCTGTGAATGTTAAATGTTTATTAAAAGGCTTGAGCAGCGACAGAAAAGGCAGAATGGCCTGAGGTGATATCCTCTTCCCTCGCTGAGAACGCCTCCCCCTCCACTCTCTCCTCTTGAGCGAACACAGATTGACTTCAGGACAGCCCAGATCCGCCTTTTCCTATCTGTCTCCGGGGCACAGCCCACTTTCCTAACTGCCCCGATGTCCCTCTTCTCTCGTCCACGCGCAGCCTTGATTGCCTTCTCACAGCCCAGTGCCTCTGAATGCCAGAACCGCGGGTAAGGAATCCAGCTAACAACACAGGCAGCAGGGAAGAATAGGGCCGACTGAGAGAGCTCCCGCTATAGTCATTGTCTGCCATCTGTGACTCGTTTTCTTTCAGCTGATAGAAGATGACTTCTTTTACTCTGGCTGAATTCTCTTTCAGTCTTGCAGGTGAATAATCAAAGAGGTAGGAGTGACAGCGAGAATGAAATCACTTGAAATAGACTTAAAAAGTTTGCACTGTACACATTTAACACGTTTAATTTTTCTCTGTTACCCAAGCAGACAGGTTAGGGTCACAGGTTTGCTATCTATGTAATTGTGTTACCTATATTGTACCGAAAGGTTGCCTTTACAAATCAGTAAAACTTAAACCCCCGTCAACTATAAAACTGCGGCGGTCATTCATTTTAAAAAAGAAACAAAAAAACATCCAAGTAGTACACATGTGACCTCAATTTCAAATTAAAGGGGTTAAACAAGATCAAAGCTGATTCTGATGTTAATATTTTAGTGACAGAGGAAAAGAAAAGTTGCACTTTGCTAGGAGCCAAAAGCCTTCCTGTCAGTTTTATTCACTGTAACATTACCTCCTGATGAGAGTCGCAGCCACTGAAGGGATGATGGAATTAAGCAAACTGAATTTATGCACACTACCGCAAGAAATCCATAAGGCTGCATTTGTGCATAAGGAAGGCTGTAAGTGGATGAGTCAAGCAAACAGGAAGTCATGTAAACATGCAGATAATGTAAGTGTGTTTGGAAAATCCGTTTTTTTCGTATTATAAATGACTCTGATGTTTTATACAGCTTCATGGGGATGAACATGACAAGCAGTGAAAAGACAAAACAAATCTCCCTGTCTGTCAGCTGCATGTGTGAGTGTAAGTATTTCCATTATTCCAGTATTATGTTCCATTATGCGATTAATTTGCGCCATCTGACATATTCCCATCCAGATGCTAATTGCCTCCAGGCAACAGATGAGGTGGCACACTGTGATTATAATCACAGATAAGTTGGAGATTTTCATATTTTGTAGACAGAGTCCCGCCAGCTTGACCTTTGAGTTGTTTTCATGGGACTTTTCTGCGTGTGATCAATACAGCAGCAGCCCTCCTGAGGATCAGGCCCAGCGCTCAGAATTTTTCATTTCTTTCACAGCCTCAGTTCTGCTGTTATTGTGCATCATTGCAGCGATGATAATCTTCCAGCCGAGTGTGTGTGTCTGAAAATGCTATGCTTTTTAATATTTTCTTTTTTTGGTATAGTGTTGCATCTAAACAGTTTCACGGCTATGTGACTGCTCGGACCGGCTGGGTACCAACTAAGATCAGCTAATTATTATAGAAGCCTTGATAAAAATGAAATGATTCCAAATGTCAGATTTCCACCGTCCGTCCTGGACAGGTTTAGGGTGGTGTATATTCACACATTTTCATGTGGAAGCATCTATTTTTGAGGTTCAAACATATCATAATGACCAGCAAAATCATCATGTTAGTCCTCCCCCTACTGCTGTGCTATAAGAATTCATTTTTTCAGACTAGCAAACAGCAACAATTGGGTACAGTATGTGTAAAGTATGTAGCTTCAACACAAAGTCTGACAATGAAATAGCCATTTTAACCCAAACCACAAGGTTTCCTAAACTGAGGCATTTTATTTTTGTGCCGCGTTGTGTTCTTAGCATTGGTGCCATAAACACACATGAAAATAAACAGTAAAATAAACAGTAAAAGGTGGATGTCATGATGAGGGGGAGTTGGCGAGGTGGAGGTCACACAAATGAGAGTCTGAAAGGCAGAATGACAGAAGAGCAGTGAGATTTAAACCACACACACAAAACGGCTGATTGGCTTGCGGAAGGCAGGCAAGGAAATTATAAGCATAGCATTTTCCTGATGAGGAAATAGTTCAATGTGTTGATCTGAGGAGCAGTTATTTCTCTTTTATTTTGAGAGAAGGAAATGTTGCTTCACAGCCCGAGGCTTTAGCTGGTGCTACAAGGTGGGATCTGGGGTTTGGGGGGAAACTTCTTCGCCATGGTGCACATGACGTGCTGCTGAGCGGGTTATAGTGGAAATAACAAGTGCTTCAAAATACCAAATAGTGATCTAACCAATCAATTCTCATAGAAAATACAGGTAATAGATGTCTATATGATCCCATTTAGCTAGCTGTGAGCCTGGTAGACACTGTGCAGTGTTGTTCCTAATATGAACTATAACCAAAACCATAAAGGAGTCATAGAACTGAAGTTGGATGCTGTAACAGCTTTACAACCAAAGATGGTGTAGCGTGTCAGTGTACACTGATTGCTGCTACATTTATTAACTAATCAAAGGGAATGCAGCATGAACTGGCAGAGTGGTCAGCATGACATCAACACTAAATGATAAATAAATAAAACACATTCAAACAGACTAGATGGAGATAAAATGTGCAAAGGTATGTGTCTGTTGTCATGACAACACCAAGGAGGATGTAACATGGAAAAAGTTATAGGGGAATAGCATCTGTGTGTCCTAAGCCAGGATCAGAACTCAGCTGAACTTTGGTACGTAAATTTTATTAGATCCATGAGGGGTTACGATGAATGTATAAAACTGCTGAAATCCCACAGTGTGTGGGCGCCTTCAGGAGGGCAAGATTCCTCTGAAACCCTTTGGCTTTCTCTTTCAGACATTTATAAGACATGTAGCTTCTCAGTTGTTTAGGCCTTCGATACCTGTATGATCTCAGTGCTGATTAAAGCCTTAAAGCCTTGTTGACCTTACAAGGTCTGCAAGTAAGCCTACTCATGACAACCCACTCTCATTTCGGCACCCGATATTGCACGATTACTGCGGTAGCCTGGAACTATTCTCTAATTCCAGTTCTTCTATCCACCAACCAGTTTAGTTCATTAAGAATCCACCACAGCTTTTCTACCTCCCTAAATATATTAATATGAAAATCAAAATAGTGAAAATGTGACTTTAATTGTAATTATTACACACTGCCAAAATGAAATAACGCCTCTGAAAGTCTAACATTTCTTACTTAAGGTGAACCACTCCTACCGTCGACTGCCCCAGTTTCTGTGTTGATTGAAAATGATGGAAGAATAAAGAATCATCCACTGATTCTTTATTCTATGGGTCAGCAAAACAAAGAGTTTTTTATATTTACTGAATGACTTTGGCTTTGGTCTATCCATCCACCCATCCATTTTCTTCTACTTATCTAATTCAGGATTGCAGGGGGACTGGCACCTATACAGGTACCATAAATGCAGGTTACACCGTGGATAGGTCGCCAAGAGAATTGCCTAACCTAATCCCACTAACTGCATGTCTTTGGACTGTGGTAAGAAGCCAAAGTACCCCGGAAGGAACCCAGACACAGGGAGAACATGGAAATTCCACACGGAAAAGCTCTGGCCAGATGGTGGAGTCAAAGTCAGGACCTTCTGACTGTGACACAACATCGCTAACCTGGTCTTTGGTATTTCTTCTATTTACTGAGTGAATCCAAACCACTATCTCACCTTGAGCCACAACTCCAAAACCTGCATTTTATACAGTTTTGAAGGTTAAAAAAATGTTCTCTGAAGTAATCAAGAAACAAGTGAGAAGTGTTTGTAGTTTACTCTCACTTGCATGAATATAATGAAATGCAGTGAACTGCTGTTCCCAATAAACATCAGTTTAAATCAGTTGAGAAAAAGACGGAAAAAAGCAGCACTTTTGGAGTCCAAAAGCACAGGATTAACATAAAGTCGTGATGGCAGAGAGAACAGTACCGTCCCAGTATGAGAAATACTGGAAGCTCTGGCATCAGTGTTGCTGGAAAGTTTGAGCTTTCAAAGTCACTTCAGGAGGTTTCATCAGCGGCAGCCGGCGAGAACATTAATTGCCAATCAGTTGATCCTAGCAGTTTGCAGGGGTTAAGACCACCTCATCTACTTAATGTCATCCACTGCCTCTCCCTATTCACACTGATCGAATGTTGTTTAATTAGCAGCCAACTGTAGAGACTCAATGAACTATTAAATAACTTAATGATTTGGCACTTTCCCCCCAATAGCTTGGATCCAGTGAAGCGGCTCCCTGCTCATAATGTACAAATGATTACTGACAGAGGTGTATCAGCTTTGTGCTCCTGTACTATACCAAAGGCATTGTAATTTAGTTGCTGTGAACCACAGAGACTATGTGAGCACCCCAGAGATCAAAAACACTGCAGAGAAAATTGTTATCCTAGATTTGCTCTTTAAGGGGCTTTGAAAACACAAATAAGTAATTTAGTTCTTTGGTGGTAACGCCATCCCTTGAGCCTGTAACACTGAACCTTTTAAATTCACCTGCACTAACATCTCCCTGAGAGGTACTGCATCACCTAAGTGAATGGGAGCATTTCAAGCTTTATGGATTGGTTATGAGATGACTGCCATTGAGCCCACTGTGTCAACACGTACAGAGCAGGATTTGCAGGGCTGTTTCCGAGCTACCGCTTTTTCTTGCAGCTTAAGTGTTAAACTGAAAGTTGTGGATTATTAAAGGCAGCTAAAAGGCAGCTGTAGTAAGTCTGCACCACTGGAGAGATGTCAACCCAATCTACACACTGGCCGAAGGCAGCTTTCATCTTACTAAAGATTCTTTTTAGCGCTTATCAGCCTGGAACCTAGACAGCTCGCACTGTACGGTATACAGCTCACCCACGATCCTTCCTGCATCACCACTCAATGCAAATGCACGAACATCTCTACATAAATAATTTAAACACCTCTCTGATCTGAGCAAGAGCCAAAAGAGAATGTACAATGTACACAACTGGTCAGTTTGCAATATTATAAAGCTGCTTTTTTTCCCCTTCTTTTTTTAAAAGCACATTAATAATATCCTCAGAGAGAAGGGAGTGTTTGCAATACTTTACTGTCGGGAGTTTGAGTTTTTGCTGAATACCACCCTTTTTAATCTGAAGCATGACCTCATTTAAACTATACTGTCAAAGCTTTCTTAATACTTGCTCTCTGAATTTGAATCTCACAGGCAGTAAAAGCAATGTGTTGGCTTTAAAAAAAATAAGTGACTTCTGAAAGCACAGTGCTTAGAGTGCTTTATATATGATTGGGCTCCTTGCTCCTGTAACGTCAAGTCTGATGCCAACTCTCTTTTCTTCTCTTTTATAATCAGTTCTCTCCAGAAACTGCAAAGATATTTTCTAGATCTCTGCAGTGGAAGTCCTGTCATGTCGGGATGCTTGGTGTCCACTGAATAAATCTTCCAGCCAAATTGGTTGTCTTCACTTGCCTTTGTACAAAGGTAAAAGCTGCTGATTTTGGCTTGTCCAGACATGCCTGGCCTGCCTGTCCTGAAGTCCACACACAGAGATGGTGGGTCATCGATCGTCAGCCCTTTCTTTCATTCCGTGCCACAGAATGACCGTCCATCCATCCATCCATCCATCCATCCTCTTTGCAGCACAGAAAAGTTATCTGTTCACCCTTGGTATGCTTCAGCATGAACGCTCATCCATCTTTAGCCACGTTTAACAAACCGTCAGCATTAAAGTAACATACACTTCGCAAAGAAAAGCAAAGAAATCTGCAGTTTTGGAAATGTTACGAATTCAGTCCCATGTATTTCAAAAGACAGTTACACTTAGCTACTGCAAGTTCTTCAAAGAAAATTTAAGAGTGGAAAGAACTATTCAGAGCACAGTGTGGGAAATAAAAGAAATGATTCTATTGGAAATTTAGGGCTGTAATGCATGATGTGCAGCATACTGCATATCCAAAGCATGTAATTCAGCAGTGAGGGACTGAAGATATGCTGAATGAGATTTCAGATTTACAGTCTTAAGTGGGAGGTAATTGCTGAGTGAAAAGTCCAGAACTGCCAGTGCACTTTGCATCTACAGGTGTATGTAAATATTTGTGTTTGTCTATATCATTAGCATTTATGTATGCTTGTGTTTAAAATGCACAGCGGTGCACCCTCCTGGAACTACCGCATGCACTCCCCCCTCTCCATGCTCACCTCTGTAATAACAGACTTTGCATCTGCAGGCAATGAAGAGGTTTGCACATTTAGTTATTAATGCTGCTGCAGAAACTACAAAAGCAAAGTTCACTTTTATCAAGGCTCTGATATTACTCCCCCATGCTACACATCTACAGTACAGTCTCTTATTGTTATCTGATTACTAAAATAAACTGAATAGCTTCTATTGAGTAAAAGTCAATATTTAAGTTATATTAAAAAAAATCTTCAAAATCATTACTGGAAGGATAGAAAAATACATATCAATATCACAATGCTGGGATTTGTAGTTAAGTGAAATGTCCAGTAACCACTGGACTGTATCTACTGGACTGTCGTGCCTGTCTTTAACTGTAATCACTTTTCATCCAGCATCATCAGTTTTCCCCTTTAGCTTCAGCATTTCTTTGTCTTTACAGCTAATTAGCAAATGTTAACATGGTGATGAACTAAAACCGCTAAATGTCACCATGTCAGGATTGTCATAGTGAGCATATTGCATGCTAATGTGAGAACTGAGCTCTATAGCAATGGTTACACAACTGCATTAGCATGGCAATAGTCACGCTGTTCTGTCTGGATCTTGTAATAGAATTTTACTCAGAGACCAATGTTTTCATATTTTCACATCCTGTATTGAAATGTATAAAACCATCCAGTTCTGGGTGGTATGATTAAGCCATCATTTTGTGGTTATGGAATGTGGCCGGAAATTTATGGAATATTGCATTCAGGAACTTTTGGCCTTCTATTTGACAGGAACAGTGAAATGTAGGAGTGGAGTGAAGGGGAGTGACATTTGACTTATAAATCTATAAAATGTAAAGTTTGTGATTGGCACGGTTAAAAGTTTGGTTCATGGTCACCAACACCATCAACAGCCTCTTCTGTTTCTCAGTAGTGAAGTATTTGAACTAGGTCAGTCATAGTGTGCAGAGAGGGCACAGAATGACCATACAGCTTGATGAAAACACTTGAAATCAGCCCAGAGGGCAGCAGGTTTGTTGAAGAGAGAAGAACCATCAGGTGCCTTTATTGAGGATTTATCCTATGGTTTTGTTTACTAGCTTGCAGAGAACAAGGCTTAGAGCCAATAACACGCAGTTTTGAAAAGTGAACAAATTGCTTCAAGGAAGAAAAGCAACTTCATCTCTGTCCTAAATTACTGAAATGTGTCTCCTTTTGTACACTCTCAGTTTTTGTGTCATCTTCACTTCAAAGCTGCCATTGTGCTAGACAGGGATAGACAAGACCTTTTGCCTCCGAATGACACAAGCGCAGGTACAAGTAATTTAAAAAAAAAATACCTGGTTCTTCAGCACATAAAAATTTAGGACTACCAAAGCAGCATTTTCTCCCAGACATTGTTCCCTAAAGATGTCCTGGTAGTGCCCGCGCACCCTCCCTCATCATCCTCTTCCCCTGACTCCCGGCCTTTTGCTATTGTAATGCAGAGAGAGAGTAAAAGCGATTGAAAGCCTTGTTTTCAGCAGCTGCTGTGTGTGTCTCTGTTGAGCTTTTCCTAATTACCTCCCAAAGGAGCCTTACTGCTGTCAGACAGAGAGAGAGGAGGGTGAGAGGAAGCCAGTTAGATGTGGGGTGACGATATAGGGGATAGGACGGGAAGAAAGACAGAATGTCGACAGCAACAGGAAGACAGCAATACACAGTGAAATGAAACAAGTAGAAGGAAAAAGAAAAAGCTTGCATGCAGTCCTCCATTTAGCCTCGCACTTGCATGCTGACTGTCACTTCGGCTCTGGAGAACAGGTAGGAAGCCTGCATCTCCAGTACAGGGTACACTGGTACACTCTGATAAAACTGTAACCCTCCATGTGGATACATATACTGATCAGAACATACCACCTTCCTTCCTAATATTCTGTTGGTCCTAATGCTGCCAAATCTGCCCTGACCCATGATTGAACTGAGATCTGGGGAATTTGGCAGGTAGGTCAACACCTCAAACTCATTGCTGTGCTCCTCTTTAAACCATTTTTATGATAGGGAACAGTATCCTGCTGAATGAGGCCACAGTCATCAGGGAATGCTGTTTCCATGGACTGCAACAGTCCTTAGGTAGGTGGTGCATGTGAAAGTGACATCCTCTTGGATGACAGGATCTTCCCAGGAGAACAGTGCCCTAAGCATCACACTGCCTCTGTCAGCTTGGCTTCTTCCCACAGTGCATCCTGGTGCCAGGTGTTCACCAGGTAAGCGACTCACACATATGGGCATCCATGTAATGTAAAAGAAAACAAGATTCAAACCAGGGCACCTTCTGCCATTGTCTCCAGTTCTGATGCTCATGATTATTAGCATTTTTGGTGGTGGACAGAGGTCAGCATGGACACCCTGTTTGATGTGTAGTTATGCAGGAGTTGTCCCTTAAGACTATTGATCAAGTATCTCACCACATGGGCCAAGGTGTGAAGCTGAAGACGGTTTTAGAACTGAAGAAGCTTCTCAGATAAGAGCTGAAATGTCTTGAAGAAACTTAAAGAACTCCAGCTCCTTTCTTTCCAAGCTCCTTGAACTACCATGACCTGGATGATGGAGAACCTACACAGACATGTGATGCACTGTGTATCCTGACACCTATAGATTATATTTACCTTTAACTTTTTTTTGGCAATTTGAGCTCTAGTTGCTCATCTGTTGGATCGGACCACACGGGCTAGTCTTTGCTCCATCATGTACATCACTGAATCGTGCCCGCTCATGACTCTCTCACTGTTTCACCACTGTACCTTCCATGGACTGCAGACTGCAGACTGTGAACTCCCTACAAGAGCTGCAGTTTTGTAGATGCCATCAGAGTTTGCTCCTTGTCAAATTCCCTCAAATCTTTACACTTGCCCATTTTCCTTATTTCTAACATATCAACTTTGAGGACAAAATCCCTAATGTATCCACCCACTAACAGGTGCCATGATGAAAAGAGTGTTATTCACTTCACCTGTCAGTGCTCGTAATGTTATGTAACTGGTATATATAGCTTTATGGTCTGGTCTGACTTATCCACAGGCTAAAAAATATTTGCCTTCAAAAATAGCAAGTACAGTTAAATGACAAATTGAATTTCAAAATACTGAGGTTAGTGGTTATCTCATAAATGTATACCTGCTTACTAGTCACCCAGAACACCCTTACACGACTCAACTCCTTGGTATTCCTCAAGCTATCTGTGTGTAGCATTGAAATAATGTTAAAATGCCCAAAACTGCATGAATATGAACCTCTAGCTCGGAGGATAAACAGGAAACAAAACTGTGTGCGATGATCAGTCAAGATACTTACAGCTAGCAGTGCCAAATCAGGTCAGACTGATGTAAACACTTTACTTTTTGTTTGAATCTGCAATGTATGCCATCAAAAATAATTAGAAGGTATAATACAGACATAGGTTAATATCTAATCTTTTTAAAAAGTAAATTCTAAAGAGCAAACACATGGCAAATCCTAATAATGACAGTAACAGGATGTTTTTCAAACCACATTTAATCTTTCAGTTGAAATTTAGTGTCACATATGTGGTTAAGACCAACGGTTGGATATAAAACAAACATAAAAGAACATAATTGCAAGTTCAATAGGTTGTTTAATTTGACCTAGCAATCATAATGGTCAGTCTGTGCCAGTGGTACAACAGTGAAAACAGTTTGTGTGCCGCAAGTGTTAATGAGCTGAAACATGTTTCCTCTGATGAGAATTCTCCGGGCGATTTTGTCCCATTTATTCTTTCATTTATTCACCCAAAGCCAAGTTACTGGAGAAAGCAGTTCAACTATATAGTTCACTTTCCTTAACAGAATTGAGGCTACTGATGAAAAGCTTTAGTTTTAATGTTTATAGTGATACAGATTTATTTTGTATTCTTCTTTAAATGTCATTGGAGCGACTCCAATGTTAATATTAATATTAACACATCCCAGACCCATTTTTCTGCCAGGAAAACTATGGGAGAGTCAGTGTTAAAACTTTAACAGGAACTTTCCTCAAAAACGTTTCTTCAACATTTCAAAATTTCACAAGTAGTTCTTCCTCCCTGCGATTCTCACACACCGCTACACACAGTGGGCTCATAGAGGCGTTCAGTTCATGCTCTCTTTCTCTCTCTTTCTTTTTTTTCTAAATCAGGGGATAGTCTAATTGACAGTAGTCTGTAAATATTGCTCCAGAGGGCCGTATTAAAACTTATTTCCCTTGTGGTAATGTGATGGCTGTGAAAGTAAAGAGCTATTACTGAATTATATTTGAGAAACGAAAACGATTTTTGGTGACCAGAACCAAGAGACTTCCCTGTTAAATTGCCTTTATTTACCTAATTGCCCTCAGTGTTACCTAGCTTAATGTTAGTGTTCTGAAATGGTTCAGGTTCATAAGTATTTAGACACTGTCACAGTTTTTCAAATTTTGCACTGTCACAGCAGAGGGATTAAAGAAAATCTTATATTAATGGAATTGGAATGACAGCCACTTTTATACATGGGTGCTCATTTTCAGAGGCTAAGAAATAATGGCAGAATTTAAAAGTATTCTCATGCTCATGTGAGATCGAGGCTATACAGACCAGACAGAAAACTTTCTTTGGAAAGATGAAACCAAAACTCAGAGTCATTGGAAGTACAGATGATAAAAAAGTTAGCTCATGATTCTTACCAAGGTACAACACCTTCTTACTACCTAAATACCAATTACCTGCCTCTCCACAACATGTATGCTCCTCTCAATCATCATAGCAACCAAGCTGAGTATTAGGCACATGAATGATGCTCAGAATGGCATTAGAAACAACACCACTGGGCCAAAGCACCAGCTACTGGATAACAGAGCTGTAGACCAAGACTATAAGACCAGGAAGACCAACCTGAGCGCTGCTTGGATTGACTGCTAGAAAGTCTATGACTCCACACATGGATACTGGAGCACTTGAAACTATACAAGGCAAAAAGTGCACTGATAACCTTCATCAAGGGGACTGTGGAAGACAGCACTCAAGTGCAGACTATATCACAGTATATTCTGCACCATCATCTGCAGAAGATACAAATGTGATGCATAGTCTTCAGCTCCCTCAGCAAGCAAAAAGAGCAGATATGGAAACCGATTCCGCTGTGAGGTGACCATCAGCCATCTGCTGTACACAGATAACATCAAACTACCCCAGGAAGGAGAAAGAGGTTAACTCACCTGACCAGGAAGTACAGCAAGGACACCTGGGTGTCACTGAGACTGGATAGGTATGGTTGAGTGGTGGCAAAAAGAGGGAAGGTGGATTCATGAGAAGACAGAGCAGTAGACAAACAGGGCAGTCACAAGTATTTTGGTATTTCCCCATGTACAAATATCTCAGCAATAAAAGACAGGTGCCAGCTCACAGGTCAGAATATAATGCAAGCCACCAATACAAATGCACTAGTATGTTATTAGATATCCAGCTGGAATAATAAGCTGAATGCAAGAGGAGATGCAACTAATGTCAAGATGTAAATACTCCTCACAGCGCAAGGAGGTTTCCACCCAAGGTCAAGCACTCTTAGGCCCCAGGCTTGAGAAGAACACAGGGCTGAATGAACAACTGGAGCAGATGTGGAGTGTAAAGTTCAACATGGTCTGCACCTTATATACTCAGTACATATTGAAAACATAGCTTACAGCCAGAGCCTGCAGCTTGCTGCCTTGTGTATGATAATAATGACCTTGCACGCAGTAGTAATAGGTCTTGTAAGCTTCCCCAAGGATAAGTGTTGTCAGTAAGTGCAGGTACTTTGTTGTCATATGAACATGCACATATACAGGAATGAGAGAGGATGCACATTGGGGCTTCAAAAGAAAAGAAGGTAAGAAGAAAAACTGAGAAAAAAGACAAAACTTTTATGACCTTATTACTGCTTATATTTTTATCTTCTTTGTACCACTGAGCAGTCGCACTGTGGCAATATGTTAAGTTGTCATAGGAGGAAAAGCAAAAGTGTAATTAATATTAACATAGTATTTTTAAATTTAGTGGAGAAATATATATGAATTATCATTTACATATTCTATATTTACATCACAATTGCAGGAAACTTGCACATTCATCCCTCTTTGGCCTCTTCTCCGAGTCTTTCAGTTTCTTGAAGAATATCTAAAACACTCCCAGGAAGTGAACTTAGATTGAGATAAATTGCTAGGGTTTAATATTATTTAGTTTAATATACAGAAATACCTTAATTTGCCAAAAAAGATTCTGTTTCTAACTAGGGAATGCTCTAATACATGACCCAACCTATCGTATGGATTTTTCAGAAGTGTTGGCCACCTGCAGAAAGTACACAGGTTTTTGTTTGGAGAAACCTGAGGTGCAAATTTACTTATGGAAATGAAATGGGAGTGGGTTCTGGTATTTATTTAATAATTTATCAAGCATGGGGCATTACCTTGGTGGCATATCATTTTCCGTTTTCCTGGTGCCTCCCTCCTCTCGACAGGCGGTATTTGTAAATGTGCGCTGACAGCAGAGGTTACCTTGAGCAGGCCGCTGGACCTGGGGGCTGTATGTCTTCATTTACCCCAGTATCTGCAGATGCCAGGGAAAGAGAAAGTTATTTTCTGTGCCTGGCCCGTAGGGAAAACTGAGGCTAACGATCTTGGCCATGTTGATTGTTACCTTGCTCCTAGAATAGCAGCTTGCTTTTAGGAGCAAGCGCCAGGGAATGCAAGCAGGAAGGATGGGATGGGATATGTGGGTTGTGTGCATGTGTTTGCAAATATGGCAAAGGCTGAGACAACTGCTGGAGGTAGACATGCCGGGGTCACTAGCTGCACTCATACACACACAAACACACTCGTGAACCCACCTTCCAAGAGTCAGCTGTGTAGTGTGATTACACTGAACCTTTATTTCCTCCTATTAATTGCCTGCACTATTCAGGTCAAACATCATCCAAACACCTACTATGAAGAAACTGTGCAGTGCCCTGTTATACGAGACCAAAGTTAGTACGGCACTAGCTAGGCTAGCTACATAGCACAACTTCATGGAATAAGCAAAAAAACCTTGTCAACACAAATTTTTTAGGCTGCTGACAGCTACAGTTTTTCTCAGTCGCTTTGGTGCGTTTCTCAGATCAGAATTGAAATTCTCATAACTATTAGTTCAACCTCCACAACACTCAGTCATTTGTGCACATCATAGTAGCAATTTCTCCTCTCTCTGAACAAACTGCAAATGATTTTGGACATGAATCAGTTGCTTCCATACATTTCCCTGCTGCTTTCTGACATTTCCATTTGCTTATGTCATGTCAGTCAAAAGTAATCATACCTATGGATGCTGAATAGTCGTTCCCAATAAAACTAATAGTCATACATCCATACATCCATCCAAAATTGTTGAACTAGTTATCACATGCCAAATATTGGCCATCTGTCAAGCAAATCCTATACCTTTCTGTATCATTGTTCCTGGAAATGTCTCCGAAATTGAACAATTGATCTCGGGTGAATTACAGCTGTCACTCATGAGGAGGCGTGTGAAAGTTTAGTTGTAACCAATGACAAACAACTTGTTCACTGTCAATTATGGATGAATCCTGTGAATCCCCAATTGGCAAGCATATATAAACTGCGCAGGAGCTAGTGTGTACCATTTCTACACTTCTGTGACACAAAATGGAAGGTCAGCACCGTGGAAGAGGGGTGAGGATGCGGGGAGGAAGGGGAAGAGGGAGAAGAGGCAGATATAGGCGGATTCCTAATGAAATAAGGGCTACAATTGTGGACCATGTTGTCAATCACGGCCTCACCATGGAGGAGGCTGGTCGAAGGGTGCAACCCAATATTGGAAGAACTACTGTCAGTTCAATCATTCAAACATTCCGTAGGGAAAACAGGTATGCAAACAGTAATACACTGTACTGTACTGTGCCATCTCAGACACATCACATGTTACTGTACTGTATTTGCAATTTCACAAAAAGTTTACTCTGCACCACATAGGATTGTAAGACAACCTCGCGGAGGCGGAAGAGGGCCCCTTTTTACCCCACAGCAAGAAGAAGCCATTTGTGCAATGGTCATTGCAAACAATGCAATAAAGCTGAGAGACATACAAAGCGCTGTCATAGAGAATTACACGGTATTTGGCAATATTGAATCTGTTTCAATTTCAACAATTGACAGAGTACTCAAGAAAAATGAAATCCACATGAGCAAATGGCCCTGCTAGCAGCCATGGATGCAGCATGTGACGACATCACAGCAGGGTCCTGCAGAGGATGGATTCGCCACTCCAGGAGATACTTTCCTCGCTGCATTGCGAGGGATAACATCTGTTGTGATGTAGATGAAAATATGTGGCCAGACAGACAGGAACGTCTGGATGTGCCAGAATGATTTACTGTACTGTTACATGTGCTGTTTATTGTTCACATTAGTGCACAGCTCTACCAAATGGGTGATTTTATGTTTACATGTATTCTACAGTGCACAAGTGACTGTAGCATATTTTTCTTTTGCACAATTCTGTAGGATTACAAACACTTCTACACAATGGAAATGTGAAACGTACGTATTCAGTGTCTCAGTTACTCCCAAGACTCCCATAACATCTACAGTGACTTTACTGCACATTTCAGATGGCTGTACAGGTAGGCCATAGTGCTGTCGTCAGCATTTTCAGGTGTCACCAATTGTTTTTGCAATGGGAAACACTGAAATTATAAACTGTCATAGTGGAAACATGACAATGCCATTTGACTATCTTGTTCATAAAGATGGTGTCAAGACTTTTCATTTTGATGGCACTGACAGTTTCATTGACATAGATACTTGCTTTTGAGGTATGGATAATCAATTCTGTGCATGTGACGTGCTTTTGCAGGCTATCCACTAGGTTTTGCAGTTTGCACTAATTGTTTTGGGAAATGCACTAACTGCTGTGCAAATGTTAATGGTGTTCTGAGAAACGCACCAAAGCGACTGAGAAAAACTGTAACATAGTCTATAAGACATTAAGGTCTTGCTTCATTCTTTTTGCAAAATAAGATGCTCAGGCATTTAGGGGCATTTCTCTTATAGTATCTCTTTCTATCTCTTTGTGGTAGTAACATTCTACGAGTCTGCATGAGGGGCAACATAGAAGCTTGAGTTGATGTCGATTTAAATCGCAAATTTTGTGTGAACTCTCTGTGTTAGAAGCACATCCACTACATATGACAACAGTTTTTTCTTTTAAACTTTTGAGTTTCACACACACAAATGAGTTCTTGTTCTTACTTTTAAGAACCATTATGTTAAAGAGATTTTACAGAAATGCAATGACTGTTATGTGGTGTTAATACTTGCAAAAGTAACGATAGATAGATAGATAGATAGATAGATAGATAGATAGATAGATAGATAGATAGATAGATAGATAGATAGATAGATAGATAGATAGATAGATAGATAGATAGATAGATAGATAGATAGATAGATAGATAGATTTAAGTCAGTTCCTCAAAAATGGAAATCTTTGACATTGTTCCTTGTTTGATGGTGACATCCTTATCTTTTTTAAACAGAGCTTTGCCCTCTAGCTCTTTCTTTTTCATCATAATGGAACACATAAAGAGCACAGTGGACAGTAGGGAGCAGTAGTCTCAGCCACTCAGCCAAAATGAAGCTTTATTACAGTTAAATACAGGCTGACACTGTCTGCTAATCCTGAGGCGGCCATTATGGAGAAAACTAAGAGGCACATCAGTAATCAGGGCCAAATTCATTGTCTTCTTTCAGGCTGAAAAGCACCTCTAAATAGCACTACAAGAATCACTGTTGATGATCCTCCCCCAATATTTAGTAACACATACAGCCTACCCTTTTTAATTAAAGCTTGACATTGTATAACATTGATAATCTCAGCTGAGCACCTTAAAAAGAGTAAATGATGGTGACTCAATCCAAAAGCATTTTGTTTAGATCTGTTTGGTATTATCTAAAATGCTATATTGGTAATTTGTTCCACATCCATACCTTTGGATGGACTCAAAGTGCTCAGTGTGCAGTTTTAATTGTCCCCACATCGGTGACCTCACTGATTACCTTTCAGCTGAGTGGAAGCAAGCTCCTCAATACAGTTTCTACAAGTCTGATTAAGGTCTTCCCTGAAATATTTGAGGATACATCAATGCCAATAACATATGTGTCACGGTGGGGTGCGCCGATGTGTGTGGAAACAGGACCCAAAAGCAGATGACGATGAGGAGTAGTAAGGTTTAACAGAAAGGTGAGGCTTTATTTAAATGACGGCAGGGTTAAACCAGGAAACCAAAACAAACTGGCAAAACACTAAGAAACAAAACACTAAACTGGCAAAACACTAAGAAACAAAACACTAAAGGTACTAAGACCAAAAACTATAACTATAACTGAGGTGGAAAATAACAGGCAAAGACTAAGACTATAACTGTAACTCTGGTGAGATAAACAGACTAAGACTAACGTGGAATTAACAGACGAAAACTAGAACTATGGCTGAGGTAAACAGACGAACCGACAATGGCATGAAGAAAACAAAAGGCTTAAATACAGACATGAGGCAGATAGCGGCTGAACGGTCCCCTCGGACCCTCCAGCTGACGAGGCGTGAGGCTGGACGGGCTCCTCGGGCCCTCCAGCTGACGAGGCGTGAGGCTGGACGGGCTCCTCCGGCCCTCCAGCTGACGAGGCGTGAGGCTGAACGGGCTCCTCGGGCCCTCCAGCTGACGTGGCGTGAGGCTGAACGGGCTCCTCGGGCCCTCCAGCTGACGTGGCTTGAGGCTGGACGGGCTCCTCGGGCCCTCCAGCAGACGAAACTTGGAGCCGGCTGGGTTCACCCGAACCTAGGGTTGCCAACTCCCTGAAAAATAAATAAGGGACACCTCGTGGCCAGGGCCGGGCAACCCAGTTGTCTTCACCCTTCCCAGTGTGGTAGCTCTTTTTTTGTGTGTGAAATTATTTTTTAACCATTTGACTTGAACTTGATTTAAGCAGATGCATATTCTTTGTGATATGACCATATGGGAAACAAATGATCATTTAGCCATTTATTTTTAGCTCACAATGACAACATTAACACAGTAAAACAGGTCTCTTTCTTAAACAGAAGCCTGTCATGCTTAACTTTTGAGAATATAAGTAAATCTTTCTTTAAAAGAACTCTGTCCTACTTAACTTAAAATTATATAAATTAATAGAAAGCAATAGAACGAAAAATATTCTTGTAACAGTGCACATTTAGTGCATTTAGTACAGTTGGCTTCAGTTGAGGTATTATTTCAGCTTTTCTAAAGCTAATCAGCTGCTCCTGTTTGTAAACCCACTTGTTCCCATGATTACGCATCTTAACTCATCATCATTATTCATCTATGTATTACTTTTATGTATTAGTCATCTATTTGTTGTAATCATCTATCCTTGGAGTTGTTTATTACACAAAATAAATTATATTATCACACTTCTGGCCACATAGCCCTGATATTCACTGCACATGCCCATATTAACCTTAACCAGAGGGTTTAAAAAAAACAAACCAGTGTTTACATACCATATCTGCTTCTGCCGTGGCCTGGCGGACAAAAAATTGGTAAAGGGTTCCCCGAGCTTTCACGCCCCTCATGTTCTTCATGTGCCCACCAATAGAAGCATGCCTATGGAAAAAGTGCGCCAGCACACAGTGCAGTGCGCTTTATAGTGCACTTTTCCAGCCAGGTGTTTTCCTTTTCCCATTCCTCCCTGTACTTTTGCAGCCTTTTTTTTTCTTTCTCTGAGCGAACAAACATTGCTGCTCTAATGCTGGGCTCACACTGTGCGATTTTTGGCCCATTTTGAGCCGATTTTTGAGTCGTGCGACCGATTTGGTGATCAGCCCGATTTTGGCCTTCATCGTGCGTCGTGTAGTATACGTGGGGTAACGAGAAGCGATTAACACCTCACGACCAGCTCCCGATCATCAATCGCTCGTGAGGGTGTCACCGCAGCTGCTCACGCGCAAACACGTAAACGTCGGTGAAAAAGACGGAGCAGCACAGCTGTGCAGCGTGTGATCTGGACACAAGCGATGGAGGCACAACTTGTAGAACTTTGGAAAGCTCATCCGAGCCTTTTCGATGTGGCATCACAAAATTATCACGACCACAACAACCGTGAAAATAGTTGGATTTACACTGTTGCTCAATCACAGCTGCCTGATCAATGTTTTTCATTAGCAATTTAGCAAAGTTGATGTGGTGGTGTGTCTGTGTGAGTGAAAGACAGAGAGAGCGAGCGACAGATTTTCTGTTATAACCTTCATTTTATGGACGCACAGTGTGCCGTCCGAGACTTGCACCGCAGTGTCGGCGTTTGTTTCCCTGTTGGCCATGCTTGTTGTTGTGGTCATCGGTTGTCTTCCGGTATTTTCTCCGTAAGCGACCTTTCCTCAACCAATGAGATGAGCGGTAATCTGACTTGTCATACTCGAATTGTCATAAGTGTGCTGTCAGCTCATTGGTCACAAAGCAGGAGAGGGGCTGGGAATTATGTTTTCAAACAAAGTGTTAATTCCATTAAAAGTTATAGACTACTTTTGATTCTCACTGTATTACGGGACAAAGTGCGTCCCTTATTAGCTCAATACGGGACGTGTACTTTTGTTTCTAAATACGGGACGATTCCGTTTTTTAAGGGACGGTTGGCAACCCTACCCGAACCCCCAGCAGATGAAACTTGAAGCTGGCTGGGTTCTCCTGAACCCCCAGCAGACAAAATATGAAACTGGCTGGGTTCTCCTGAACCTCCAGCAGACGAAGCATGAAACTGGCTGGGTTCTCCTGAACCTCCAGCAGACGAAGCATGAAGCTGGCTGGGTTCTTCCGAACCTCCAGCAGACGAAACATGAAGCCGGACGGGCTCCTCGGGCCCTCCAGCCAACACTGAAAAAGCCTGCACAAGCTGCACCTCCGTCCCCGGCTCCAAAACGGCCTGGATAGCAGTCCCACAACAGCTTAGCTGAGCCTGTTGGCTAGCATTTCCTGTGCAAACAGTCTCTTCACAGCCGGGTTCATGAACCGGAAAAACAGTGTCAGTCTCCATAACCTCCGGAGAAAAAACATGAGGAGCCAAAATATAATCACTCACTTGCGTTCGTGGTGCGGAGCGTTGGTGACGCGCACGCCGCTTTTTCTTGTGAGTGGAAGATATCGGAGCGATGGGTGGAAGTCCCTGGTAACTCCGAGGTCCCCCGAGAGCCAGTCGAGTTCCCCGGAAAGAGAGCTCGTGCTCCGGAATGAGCCATGGCTTCCACCGGAGCTCCTCCTCCAACAGAGCGCAGAATATTGACTGGCGCTCGTCGTGGTCTAAGTCCATGGTGTCCAGTGCTTCCCCGCACTGGACCGTGGCAAGAGCATGGAGAGACTGTGACGAGGGCGTGGAAACTGGTGAGCTGTGAGGTGGGGACGCTGCAGCGAGTCTCAGCGAGCCGACACGAACTGTCTCAGGCTCGCAAGGCAGCGGCAGTGATTCCTGTTCGCAGTCCTGATGTTGTCGAAGTGAAAAAATAGTGCGAACGAAATCCTGCACATCCTCCGACAATTCTGCTGTGTAGACAGGGTAAGCAGACAGGATCTGGCGAAGCCGAACTTTAACTGACTCCGCCTCACTCTCCTGTCTGCATACAGAATAGATGTTCCATTGTCCCTGGAGGATGGTCACACGAGCGCTGAACTCAAAAAAATCCTCGCAGACATCCGCTGGGTCCATACTGGTCGGTTCGTTCTGTCACGGCGGGGTGCGCCGATGTGTGTGGAAACAGGACCCAAAAGCAGATGACGATGAGGAGTAGTAAGGTTTAACAGAAAGGTGAGGCTTTATTTAAATGACGGCAGGGTTAAACCAGGAAACCAAAACAAACCGGCAAAACACTAAGAAACAAAACACTAAACTGGCAAAACACTAAGAAACAAAACACTAAACTGGCAAAACACTAAGAAACAAAACACTAAAGGTACTAAGACCAAAAACTATAACTATAACTGAGGTGGAAAATAACAGGCAAAGACTAAGACTATAACTGTAACTCTGGTGAGATAAACAGACTAAGACTAACGTGGAATTAACAGACGAAAACTAGAACTATGGCTGAGGTAAACAGACGAACCGACAATGGCATGAAGAAAACAAAAGGCTTAAATACAGACATGAGGTGATCAGGGGAAGTGGGGACACATGGGGGAACAGCTGACAGACATAAACCTAATGACAGGACCAGGAGAGGAAAGCTAAATACAATGAACAAAGAACACATGACATTGTCAAAATAAAACAGGAAATACTAAAACTAAACATGACAACACAACTTAACAGACCTAATACGTGATGAATAAATACAAAACCCCAAAACATAGAAAACCCAGGAACAATAACTGCCTAAACTAAAGGCAGATAGGAAATAACACAAACTAAATCACATAACAAAATGAGACAAATACAAACATGAACTCAGAGCGCTGGGTCAGAGACCCAGCCTGTGACAATATGGGTATAAAGGTTAGGTGTACACATACTTTCTCAATGTAATTCAGAAAAAAGCTAAATAAGCAAATGTGAAATCTCTGCAAAAATGGACAGTCTTTATCTGATAAAGCATCAGGTACGCATTTATTGAATCACAAAAATGTCTAAAAATGCCAAGGGGATAAGCACAAAGTTTTATCATTATGGGTCCAAAGCACAAACGCACACTAAGCTTGAAAGCATACTATATCCAAATCAACCCTGATTCACTGCTCTGAGCGTACTTAATGTATTGAATTAAGTTTAGTTTAAATTTGCATCCTAATTTGACCCAGCCACCTCTGACTAAAGCTCACGGCGCTTTTATTGCTCGTCACTTTGTAATCAGACAGTTATTCATGAGGATTCTGAATACCAATAGTCTCCTAAAGCTGCAGAGAGGTGGGAAAATATCAGATATTCTATTATTTAGAGGCTCAGAGTATAAGGGGTTTTTAATAATTCCACTTATTTTTGTGAAACTGCTGCTAAAATAAAAGATTTTAAAAATACAAAATATAATGACAAGATAAGAGGTTAAAAGAATATGAAAAGCATAATGTCAAGATTTGTATTTTCTGAGCAGCACATACTATCACCACCAAGAGTCATTTCTATCAAAAGTTTCGCTGTTGTGTACTTTTATTCAGCTTCAACTTACACTGACCTACATTCCCCAGGATGCCTCGTGGCAAACCCCCGAGAGTGTGCCTGAATGACTGTTTTTATGTAAGTGAAGGATGTACCAGTTCTGCTGGAGTTTTTCCAGGTGAAAAAAAGAACATTTCCACTCAAAATGGAGCTGTCACTCTGCTACACAGTTTACTATTTTGCCATTTATTAGTGTAAGTGTGCAAATATAAATGTTTGTGTGCATTGTCAATCTTGCAATATATCTTCAATAGATGGAAATGTTCACTGATTAATCCACGCTGGAAAGGTAAAGTGTAACTTTGATTTGAGAAATGGATAACATGTTTCCATAAATGTTTCTATAAATGTTCATGGTTTCTTCTGACTTTTATGCTACTGCTAACTGTAAACATAATATGTTTGTTGCCCTGATATAAAAAGATGATTTGTAATTACTTTGAGAATTAGTCAAATGATCAGCTTAATAGAAATTTACCATAAAGCAAAATTAAAATAATTTACAATGACATAATACGCTATATTACACTATTATTAGAAGGCATAGCATGCAGTTTAATTATGCAGATGACACCCAGCTTTATCTGTCTATGAAGCCTGTGAGAATTGGTTCTAGTTCTTTAGATATATTTTTTTTTATCAGAACAAGCTATTAGTGTTTTATTGGTCCAGTTTTTGACAAATTGTGACTTATTTTCAACAATGATTTAAAAAAAAAAAACTGCGTCCATTCATCATTTCCTGGTCAGTGTGTGTGAATAAAATTTCTGAGTGTCTTATTGTAATGCTGACTGCAGAAACTTCACAGTTAAAAGATTCCCTGCAGGAAGATGCGAGCATTTTTATTTTCACACAATTTCCTCGTCATCATTTCCACTTCCTCAGCTTTACGCAAAGCTTTATCTGTTCTAAGCTTTGAGGAAAAATAACATCTGGCGCCATGAAAATAACCATAAGTTGTGGATAACATATCAATAACTCTTGGATTTGTGCTTTTGATTTCTGAGTGCTGTTTCAAGCCTTTTCAATATATTTCTGTTATATGAGGGCAGGCATCCAGTAGCATGATAACTCACTCTGCTTGAATTACAGTCCACATCCTCCTCTGGCATTACTGCCAGACTGGCAAACCCAAAGGACAGTCACTTCTGCTGGCCAGCGATGGCTACACGCTAAGACCCTGTCCATCTCCCTTGGCGTTTTTTGTTATTTTGTCCTCTTTCTCTCTCCATGCCTCACTCTCTGGTTCCTCATGGGTCCCCTAGGCAGCGGCAGGTGCACTTGGGGGGCTATGGAAGGTCTTTGCCAGGGGCTTGAATGAAGCCTTTATAGGCTGGCTTTCAATGTCTCTCCTGTTCCCCAGTTCTATCTTAGGAAAACCACTATCATCTCTGTTATGATTTACAGCCTTCCGATTGTGGCTTTTCCTGCCAGAGAAGAGGGGCTTATAAAGACCTCCTGGGGGGTGTGATGCTCCATTTCAATCAGGCTCGTGAATCAGCCCCCCACATCCACACACCATCACCACAGAGACAGAAACTGCATGTAACTTCAAGGCAGCCAGGCTACAGTGACAGCGAACAAGACAGACAGAGAAGTCTGACACCACAGCTTTCAGTGGAATTACTGCAGAATTAAGCTGGTGAACTGAGAGGAAGGAAAAATGAGTCAGCACAGCCTGTCTTTGTCACTAGTCTAGCCTAACACTGTGGCCGCTATAAACCCAGAGAGAGAGAGAGAGAGTTAGCTCTCTAAAAATCTGCAGGATTTTTATCAAAACAAACATGTTATACAACTATGAGCGATTGCTATGCAACAGCAATCCAACCTATTTTCAGCTCGCGGAAGCTCTTACATTTGCTCTTCTAAACATTCAATGCCGTTATTGGCAAGCAGTCATCTGGTACACAGGGTGCAATGCATTCAACATATTCAAGACTTCTGAAAGTACACAAACGAATTAATACAACAGTTCATTGATCCTCTTTCCTGCAAAAAGGATAGGAAAAAGATGTGCACGTCGGGTGCTCCATTGGCCTGAACCATAGTTTCTTCTGGTTCTGCCGTGCCTAGTTAGGGTTAGATGGGATTTGGAGTCTTTTCATATCAAAGAAAGAGCTCAACTGTGTTACTTTCACAGCTTAATTAGAAAACTTCCTTCACGGTTTCCCTTGTGTCTGTATGTATTGACTTCAACACAGCTGGCCTCATTTGTGTAATTGCCGCTTACTGAATCTTTTGTCCTCAGGGTTATGATGACACAAATTGATTATTGACTACTAGCAAGTCATCGCACTTGGCTGTAACAGAACACCATTAAAGTTCCCCAAAACAATGGCGCAAATGAAATGGAAAGCATATTAGCAATATCCTTGTGATGAGCTCCAGTGATGCTGCTGCTGCTGTATAATTTGTTCTAAGGCCTGGTTCCACTTTATGGTCACATAGGTCAGTGAGGTGTAGTGATGCATGTCAGCGTTTTGCCCTTTTGACTTCCAGGTCAGCTACATCATTAAGAATCTACAGTAAATCACTTGTACAAAGTTATTGTTCAAGGAAAATGAAAACCAGCTGGTTTGTTGGTGTTTCTTTTGGTTTTTATTGCCATTTTCTGTCATGAAAGAATCTTCAGTGTGCCACTATTATTAGTCAGATGGTACAGCTGACAACTCGACTTAACTGTGACGTGATTTTTATAAATACAAACAATGCTTAAAGGCCACTGTCTGAATCTAATGAAAGTTTGGGTGGTAATTAGTCCTTGTCGTGATTTTCATTCATCATTTCTCATACCCTGAAGATCACGAGCATTCAATACTGATTGTTGCACATGTCCCTAACTTCTTAAAATGGTGGAATTTCATAATTTCTAATTGAGAATTAGAAAACTTCTGATTTCTATTGCAAATAAAATGTAGAGTTATGAGAAATCATTATATGCTGTTGGATGGAGCTATAGAAGTAAAAACTATCCAGTATGTCCTTTGAGCTAATTACCGCCCAGGTTCTTGTTATATTCGAACTGTGGCCTTTAAGTTTTAAACCGTGTGTCCTTTAAACATTCATTGTATTCATAAACATCGTAATTATATATTTTTTATTTTGATCACACCCTCATTTGAATCTACTTAAATAGTTTTTGAGGCTAAAAATAACCAGTTAGAGTGAAAAATGTCTCAGTCATACTATGCTTCATTAGTTAAAATTAAAAGTGTAAGGACAATTCAGTATGGTATCATTCAGGCTTGATTAACCAATATCAGGATATTCTATCACTGAACACAATGCAGACAGACAGAAATGTCACTCTACCCTAGTCAGCACTGCTCGAACATTATGTAAGTTTTTCTGCCAAATAGGAAATCTGCCAGCGGCATAAAACACCTAGCTAGACGCCATGAGTGTGATAAAATCAGTAGTAGTAGTACTGACAGCAGTAGTCAACCCGATGTAACATCTGTTATCAGCTAAAACTTACTCCACACACTCTAGCATCAACCTTGTCCTTATTAGAGAATATAGTACGTTTTTATACAGAGAAACATGTGCCTATACTCGATATATACTATGAACCAATGACTGTGCCACTGTAAAATATTTGGTGTCAGCACATTTATGAAGGTCCACCCTAGAAAACAAGCCAATGGTTGTTTGTGTTTGTAGTGTCTTCAGTATCAATGGGCAAAACTCAGCAACCTGTCGTGGTCCCTGGTTTTGGTTCCAGCGTTTTGGGATTCTTGGATTTTTGATTATTATTAAATGAGAGATAATTGATTTCACTGTTGTTGTTGTTAGGTTGATAGGTTGAATTCTTGACTTTGCGATCATTCCAGTATCTTGAGCATTAGTTAGTTACTGTTTAGTGTTTAAGGAGTTTGGATATGTGTCATGATGATTGCCCTTTTGGTGGGTGGTGTACTATTTGGCGTTAGTTTTGAATCCTTAGTGGATTTTCATTCTGCTTTAGTTTGGATTTTAGGTTTATTACTTGTGTAATAAACGTATTACTTTTATCACTTATTACTGTTATTCTTTCTCTGTCTGTCTGTTCCTCCCTTTTTCTTGTCGTTCTGTGTTTCCCCAAAATTTGTTATGATAAAAAGTTACCCCCATGTACCTTTTTCTGGGTTTTACTTCCTGTCTGTTGATTATCTTGATTATGTTCAACTGTGCCTCATTCCCTGACTGTCTCATCCCCAGTTCCCAGTTAGCTTCATAGTTGGATACATTTTAGTTGCTTTCTCCTGACTTCTATTATCAGCTTAGGATGAAAGCTCATTTTTTGTTTACTCCATGTTCTTGCCCACCCTTGAACCAAACTTTAACAAGTTGCAGACTGAACAGACTGAAACTCCAGTTTTCTGGTCCAAAGTCAAAAGTCCCTCCACCATCCAACCCACCAGCGGAGATTTTTTCACTCTTATTTAAAGTTTAAAAACTCCCAAATCTTTTCAGTAAATACATTTTTATTGGCCGCTGTTCTGCTGTAGTGTGTGGCTACTGACAGACATAAGTAATCAAAGCAGGACAGATTGCTTGTCACGTGTTAATACCCTCCAAGCACAGAGCAATGCAGGGTTAATCATACGAGGTGCTTCCAAAGTGTCTTCCTCATTGACTTAGAAATAAATGCTTCCCTTCACCTGTCATTGTATATTAATAAAGGTCCTTTAACAATATGCAGGGACCATTCTCCATTTCTTCCTCATTGCCAATGCTGTTTTAAAGTAAGAAGCCCTTAGAAGGGCAATTTGTTAATTATTAATTAACCCATGCACTTATGCACTGCAGTGATGATGAACAGAGGCTTTTAGGAACCCCTGCTACCCTCATCCAATCCGCAGCTTGCTATAAATTTAAGACCTTGATGGAGAAACAATGCGAGCAAAAGCCAAATTGCAAAGTTGCCCTTTGCACCAGCAGGGGGTATGAAAATATATTGAGTTGATCTTTGTGAGAACAAAGTCCCCAACCCACCCACGGTGATTCACAATTATCTTTTATCAAACAACGCAGTGACATTGGCCTCTATCAAATCAGTTACCCATCAGCCATCACTCCAATCTGGGGGGTTTTAGTATTGGCACCAGCATTCAATCACCTGTGCCTCTGTGGATTTCCCAAATGTACTGATCTTGCCAAAGACTCCATTGCCTTATTAAAGTGAAGTCACAGAGGCAGTGCTGTCGTGCAGTAGGTTTCAGCAGCCCAAGGGAAGAGAATGAGGAGCTAGTGACAAGCAAATTCATTACACCACTCTTGTTGATAGTGTTGTAAAATAGAGTGTGAGATGCTGCACAAAGGTCATCCACTCGCACATTTTTGTCGTTGGGAAAAGATCTGAATGACTGAGTAAGCTAGTGGCAATGTCTTGACCCTTAACTTGCATCCAACGGGCTTATTGATTTTTCCCTGAGATTCTTGGTGTATTCAAACCAGGAGGGGCAGGTTATGCAAACACTTCCATGCTAATGTGTGATCCCTTGACTTGCAATATTCATTGTTTTCTTTTCACTTACTGTTGTATTAATGTGTCACAAAGCTGTGCCTCATCTTTTTTCTTTTTTTTACTGACAGCTGTGGCATGGTGTTAATATCTTAGCCTGCAGCAGAAAGCCAAAGCGAAACCGGAGAACTTGCAGCAGGTTAGTAACAAATCCAGATTTCAAATCTCAGTGACATTTACAATAAAACAAGTCACAAAAACATCCCCAAGAAGAGTGTGCATGCAGTTTAATGGGACTGTTGTAATGCAAATAACGATGGGAGTAACTTCCTCTTCCTCCTTGTTGTCAGGCTTCATTAAAAGATCCTAGATCCTTTTTAAATGTATAACATTTTCCAACAATTTCACCTTAGATCCTGCTAAATTAAAGTATACAACAACACATTTAGCCAATAAATATGCTTATATGATTAAAACTGTTAGGATAAGATCTTATAAGATGCTTAAGATCTTAAGCATCTTATAAGAGAAGAAAACAGCAGAAAGACAAAGGAAAATGAGAAATTTTCTCCAAATGCTGAATGACAGTGAGCTAATGGAAAAACTACAGATTATATGGTGCAGGGATAATGCTTGTGTTTGAATTCATTAGAGATGTGCTCACAACTTCTACCTAACACAATAATACTATAGCAGCAGAAATGAAGGTGATCACAACATTAAGATATCTGGCAACTCTAAAAACGAAAACGGAGCAGCTGTGATGACTTGGGTCTGTTGCTACCTTCTATCGTCAAAATGAACAAATAAACAATTACAGCACTTTCGCAGTCTCATATTTCGAGCTGTGCCAGGTGTCCCCCATGAATTTAAAATAGATTAAGTGCGAAAATTACCACCAAATGGTAAATAAATGTAAGCAAACAAATGGAATGATTACCATGCAAATAGGCTGCTGCACAAGTAGGTCTGTTTTTTCATGCAGTAATCACTTTTAAAGAATGCCTTACACGTTATTCAATAAATGCTTATTGCTTAAATTATTATTGATAATTACACCACATCTTCTTGCATGAAGTGTCGTTGGGCCTGTTAACATCAGTATAGGGAGCATCACAGTCATTCTTATTGCAATATTTTCTAGATAAGCTGGAAGGTGCAGCATTTATTTTGTAGTGTGGTATCTGCTGGTGCGAGTTTGCATGGTCACAATAAACTTGAAGTTACACCGAGGTCTGCCAGACCCTTTCCTGCTTCCACTGGGTTAAAGGTGACGAAGCTTGAACTATTTTAAAAACTGTAAATTTATTTTGAAAGAAAAAAATCTGTCAGGAGATGAACATGCTTGAATTGCAGAGGAAAACATGAGGTGGAATGATGAGCGACATCTTACATTACTGACATACACAACTGGGTTTCTGATATTCATGTTGCCAGTTTTACAATAACCTCGTGGCTGTGGATTTGTCCAAAACCCCAGGGTAGAACATTTCACCAAATGCAGTGCTAAATTTATGGCGTACTTTGACACATTACCTAATATGGCATATAGTTTATATGGGGTTTGTGCAATGGCATTGTTTGCACTGTGTAGTTCATAACCCACTTTAAGGCTGCGAAGACTTTAATTAAAGCCATAGATATTATATACCTGCATTACCTACAGAGAAAAATGAATCATAAAGGATCATAATAATTTATGGTGCTATGTTATTCAATAATGAATAAGGTGGATAAATCTTATTGTAAAACCCCAACTGGTGTAAATATTTTGATGCACGATCTGTTAAGACTTTGTAAACTGTGCAAGGCAAAGCGCCATCTTGTTTTTCTACAGCTGATTCAATCATCTGCAGTGGATTAAACTGCTCCTGCTCTGACCTGAACCTTTCATTATAAAACAAATAAATTTTGACATTTTGAACACACAGCAGAATGTATACACAACCAAGAGACTCATTACTCTTTTGAATATACTAATTAATCCCTGAGCGATTCAAAAGACTGGTTGCGGTCCACTCCTTGCGCTTAAAGTGCAAGCGGCGCAAAACGCAGTAATTGCCTGGCGGCTGCAATGCAATAAACACTTAATTGCTCTCTGTTTGCGATGTAACATAGAACATCACGTATGACATTCTGCTCAATGGTGCCATTTTGCTGGGAGCCTAAACCGCAGCGAGGTGAGAAAAGAAACAAGGCGGCAGTTACGGTGTGAACTCTTCAGGTGGACTCGGAGCATAATTAATCAACCTTTACAGTACTGAGGTCACGGAGAGGTTATAGTCATCACGGAAGTATCGAAGGAAGCTTAAAAGAGAAAAACGACCAAGTGGCTATCTGTCACATGGCCCTGACCCCCCCATCCCCCCTCTCTTAAAACCACATAATTATACAATCCTGTAAAAAAACTCATTTGTGAAATAAATTGGCTCCAGACCATAGGTTAAATTATGTCACCTTTTAACTGATAATAAACTTTATTCACAAAGATTAAGGTAACGAACAGTGTCTCCACATTATTTACATGGCGCTGTGAATGAAGCATCTGTGTTTAACAAATGCAAAAATCGGGGGGGGTCTTGTTGATAATTTCAAACATCAATGCGTGCCAGCTCGTTGCCGCTGAATATCGAATGGTAAATGCTCAAGGCGGATGATGCATAAAAAGAGATGACATATTTGTTGATGCATGTTGTTTTCATGCTGGGTGAATGTACAGAAAGACTTTGTCATAGTTTACTATAAGAATTATGATTCATGCTTTCGGTGAGTAGGCCGGAGAGTGAGCCATACAAGCAGCCATATGGACAGCAAATAAATTTAAACTAAATCAAATACCAGACACTATATCAATGTGTCAAAGTAGATATAATATCCCGCCCTTCCTCACTAAATAGTAGATACATTCTGTGTTGTGAATTTAGTCTGAAAATGATCCAAGTAGCTTCTAAGTGCTACCAAAACTGAACCAGACCTGGGCAGTACTGTGTCATTATTAGTGTTGTTCACCGATCAATGGCCGTGAGTACCATTCACAGAGAGTGTTGGCCATTGATCAGTGGTTGTTGATCAATGGTCATGAGAATTTGCATAATTAAGATTAAGGAACTGACCCCCCAGCCCATTGTTCCTTCAGTGGGCTGGTTTCAGTCATTATGCAAATGTACTGTTTATAAGATTGGCGAAACCTGCA
Organism: Astatotilapia calliptera; assembly: GCF_964374335.1. Lineage (NCBI taxonomy): Eukaryota > Metazoa > Chordata > Actinopteri > Cichliformes > Cichlidae > Astatotilapia > Astatotilapia calliptera. The sequence continues at coordinate 28,011,864 of NC_137441.1, forward strand.
GTCAGCTGAGACTGAAGAAGTCACTTGGATGAGTGACGAAACGTTTCTCCCACAAAACGCTATGTCCAGATGAACAGAATCAACTTTTTGGAGATTTACAGTGGGGCAAAAAAGTATTTAGTCAGCCACCGATTGTGCAAGTTCCCCCACCTAAAATGATGACAGAGGTCAGTAATTTGCACCAGAGGTACACTTCAACTGTGAGAGACAGAATGTGAAAAAAAAAATCCATGAATCCACATGGTAGGATTTGTAAAGAATTTATTCGTAAATCAGGGTGGAAAATAAGTATTTGGTCAATAACAAAAATACAACTCAATACTTTGTAACATAACCTTTGTTGGCAATAACAGAGGTCAAACGTTTACTATAGGTCTTTACCAGGTTTGCGCACACAGTAGCTGGTATTTTGGCCCATTCCTCCATGCAGATCTTCTCGAGAGCAGTGATGTTTTGGGGCTGTCGCCGAGCAACACGGACTTTCAACTCCCGCCACAGATTTTCTATGGGGTTGAGGTCTGGAGACTGGCTAGGCCACTCCAGGACTTTCAAATGCTTCTTACGGAGCCACTCCTTTGTTGCCCGGGCGGTGTGTTTTGGATCATTGTCATGTTGGAAGACCCAGCCTCGTTTCATCTTCAAAGTTCTCACTGATGGAAGGAGGTTTTGGCTCAAAATCTCACGATACATGGCCCCATTCATTCTGTCCTTAACACGGATCAGTCGTCCTGTCCCCTTGGCAGAAAAACAGCCCCATAGCATGATGTTTCCACTTTCCTGGATGATTGAGAATGCATCAAGACAAACACAAACATCCTCACTTTTTAGTAAGTTTAAATTACTCCTGGTAAGTGTCCCAATAACAACAAGATAAATTTGAAGCCTATTGGTCAAACAATGAAAAAAGTCTAGTCTATCAGACTACTCTGCACATTTAATAATGGCATCAAAAGGGTCGCACATGACATTAAAATATGATGGTATTAGGTTGGTACAAAGTATCTCAGTGGGATGAATTCAGAGTGAGAACTGGTGGTCACCTAGGTTGGCTATGGTGCCTAACCATGCAGACATTAGTGAGCCCTGTAGTTTTTGATCAGTGACTATGGCTATTTCCCATGTTGTTACTGCACACTGGCTTTGCCATTAAACATAACTGTGAAGTCAGTCTGACTCAGCCATATGTCGACACCCTCTAAGGCGAAGATTTTACATTTTTCTGATCATTTACACCATAGAAGTTGATGTTTGTAGACGTCTTAGCAAACACTTTCCTATTTACTCTTCCAGCAGACACAGCAAGAATACCACATACAGCATTTGTTGTAATGTTTCTGTCTACCTGCTGTGATCCACGTTGTATTTTATTTGCCACTGTGTACCTCCAGTATGTTAGTGCAACTAACATACTGGAACCCTATATTTTCTTGCTTCAGCACTCCTTACAATCTGTGTTAGGTACTTAATGTTTCTTCATGTGTGACGGTGTTTCCTTTCTGAATGAACAATGAGCTGGTCAGGTTTGGAGTTGAAGAGTAGTACTTTTCTTGTGGAGAAAGAACATGTTTGTTTTTTAAATTTAGAATTCTGTAAATCTTTGATTATAATTGCAGAGGAGATTGAAAAGAATTAAAGCTTTTTATGACAATAGTGGCAGGAGCATTGTCTGACGATTACAACCAGATTGCAAATAGACAGTAGCACCAGTATTGTCCTACATGGGGGAAGTATTGTACTCAAAACTACAAACACTGCTCTGGTAGTCAGATTTTGATTTCCAGAATGATTACAATGTTTTCTTTTTGGATTGAACAGCCATTTAGAATCTCTTTATTTGGCAGAAATGCGTCCTTAATAAGTTAGCTTAGCTAGACCTGAATTCTCCATCACTCCCACCTCCCGCTTGCTTGTAGTTTATATTTCTCCTATCCAATCAATGTCTTAATTTGGTCAAGCATGATACTAAATTAGCATGAATGACACCGAGGTAGAGTACTTAATGGCCCTGAAATAACCGCTGAGCTGTTTGCAAGTCTCGCTAATATTAATGGCAGGCTAGCTCCAATTATGAGCATGTTTACAAAATGTCTAGCTTAGACAGGAGACAGTAAAGACACTGATAAAGACAGCACTAGGTCTCTAATCACTGTGTCAGATCTCCTTTTGCAGCACTTCACACACTAAAGTTTAGCTTGAACTCTTCTTATAACAAAAATAAACAGTACGTTACACTGACAACTTTACCTTGTGGAAGTTGTTAGGGTTCTGAAGCTGTCTTTATGTTACAGATTCTTCCTTCTGTTGGTAACACATAGAAGAAAAATGGTGCTGCTGTTGTCCACAGGGAGAAGCCAAATGAGGATTTAGAGAGAAGTCAGGAATATCGACAGTCTGAGCCGTGACTGATCAGTGCCTCTAACTGTCGAACTAATGCGCAAAACCTTCCATTTTCTTGTGAATGAAAAATCTTTTACCTGTTTCGTTCTTTTCAAACCCTTCTTCCTTTTGCATGTTATGTTTCTTATCCCCCCCCCCAATATGTGATGGTGAAAAATGTTCTCTTCCTCTTCATGCTGCAATGGATTATAGGCAGACGTGAGTGCCATGACAGCTTTGTGACTCTCTGTAAAGAAAGAAAGAAAAAAAAAGGCTGATTCGTATTTGGTAAATCTCCTTGTCTCGTTGCCCTTTCACTGCTAATTTTAGATGACTCCTTGGAAGTCAAGTTGTAACTAGCACATGTGAATTTCTGACATCACCATGGTCCTTCTGCTTAAAATTGTTATGTCAAACTGACCCAAATTTGTAGATGACAGTCATCACTGTGAGACTGTACAGCAGTTTTCAGTGGGAATTTGACAATTGACAGTATCCCAGGCCATCAGGTGAGAAGTGTGACCATCATTTTTTTATTTTATTTTGTTTGTTCATAGGACAGACCACCATGAATTAGTGTGTCTGAAAAGATACAAGCTTCAATTCAGTCAAATATTTGTTAACCCTTGTGTGGTGTTCGTATTTGTGTTACTCAGCCAGTGTTCATGGGTCTGGTGGACCCGCTAGAGTTTTGGCTTTCCAAATTAACACTATCAAACAATTTTATGTTAAATTACTCAACAGATGTTTACTTCATCCCAATTACAAGACATATGAACAGCAAACATGGTTAATTTTTTCCCTTTAGATCACATTTATGAATTAATGTGCTTCTCGTTTTTCTTTTATATAAAATGTTATAAATAAATCAGTTATAATCAAGTGGAGTGAGTGGAAAGACACAACACATTTACACGTGAAAAAATAATTAATTGTTTAATTTTTCTTTTGAAAAAAACTGAACACGGGTCTCACAGACCCGAACACCATACAAGGGTTAAATACACAACAATACAACACAAAATAGCATTTAAAGAGCATTTAAAGAACTAATGGAAAAGGTGTAGGCTTTAATCTTTTTTAAATCATATTCCTATTTCCACCATTATTGTCTCATTGTCTCCTCTCTAACGTCGTTCGTTAAAAATGACTTCTATTCTTGCTGGATGTTATCAGTCTAATTTCTTGGAGCTCTCCCACAGATGCTGGACAGTGTAGATGTTTTAAGTAATTTCAGTGAGTTTCTCATCTCAGGCGCTCCTCGTTCTCCACCTGCTTTCTTCTTTTTCTTATGTCCTGTTATTTCAGTGTGAAACCTCTTTTATTTTATTTGTTTTTACCTAAGCCATAATGAGTGTCTCAGGGGAAACAATATTTCACACCTGCCGTTATTTCAGCCCAGGCCTCACATTTTCAAAAAAATGTCCAAATGAAAGTTTTCCAGCTTGCTCCTTGGACACTATTATTTCAATTTTCTTCAGTCTAGTTTTCTCCTGCTTTTTGCTTTAGTGATACAGGCTTCGTCCTCAGACATCATCACCTCTTACTCCACTTCACATTCATGGATGTTTATATTTATCTAATATAGGTAAAGGGGGCGTGGCAGTTGAGAAATTTTGTGTTCACAATTATTAATTGTCCAGTGTAAGGATATTTTTCAATTTTATTCAGTTTTATTTATACAGCGCCAAATCACAACAGCAGTCACCTCAAGGCCCTTTATATTGTAAGGTAGACCCCTCAATAATACATACAGAGAAAACTGTCATGGTAACGTTGTGGTGATATTAAGTTTAATAGCAGGCAGGGATGTTACACCACACCACCATGTCACATAAAGGCAGTATTGTCAGACTCTGCTCTTTTAATACTGCATAGTCAACATTCTATGCAGTAATTAAATATACTTAAAATCTTAGAAGGACACACACACACACACACACACACACACACACACACACACACACACACACACACACACAGTATTTTAATCTCAGTTTTCTCACACGATGCTTCTAAAATATCTACAATAGTGGTTTTGTGAATATTTAAGAAAGCAAGAAATGATTCATGGTCAACAGACTGTCTCCTCTCTGGAGTCCTTGGAGAGTGACAACAGGGACCTCCACCAGGAACAGAGAGGTACGTGGCCAACTACACTGCCACAAAAGAGAGCATACAAGCTATAAATCACCAACTGCAACTCCAGCTTCACGAGCTTCAGCAAACAGCTTCAGAGGTCTGAACGTTTGGAGAAAAAGTGCGATTTGTAACAAGGAACAACACATACCTCATTTCATTTAGTGTGCAAAATTTTAGAGTATTGCATAATGAGCTATGAATGTCACACTCTGTGGCAATAAATTCAGGACACTAAAAAAGACTTAAAGACAATGCAACGGTGGACAACTCTAGAAAGTATTTTGGAATCTTAAAAGAAGAACTTAGAGGGAATTTACGGAAATCGATCTTCCTCTATGGAGGGAGAAAATTGAGGCAACAGTAAAGAATGTAACAACAGGAAATCTAGGGACTTAAATCAATCAAATCACTTTTATTGTCACATCACATGTGCAGGTACATTGGTACAGCACATGTGAGTGAAATTCTTGTGTGCGAGCTTCACAAGCAACAGAGTTGTGCAAATACAATAATGTAAACAAGCAAAATACAAGAATGGCTACATCTGAAACTAATAAATATATGTACAATATATAATAGTATATGCATTTCTGGATGTGTATACTAAATATTTTTCTACGTGTGTGTGTGTGTGTGTGTGTGTGTGTGTGTGTGTGTACACATATTTTACAAATTAAATAGAGTAAACAATAAATAAAATATATAAAATAAAATATACAGAGTGAGACATGTGCAAAACAGTGGCATTACTGTACAGTATGGAGTGCATAATGTTAAAGTTCCAGTAGTGAAGCTGAGGTGTCTATGAAGTGTTCAGCCAATCCAAGTCTCTATAACAGAATGGGAAGACATAAAGGTCTGGATGCCCTTGGCCCACATGGATGTCTTGAAAAAACAAAAATTATGAGGCCCATTCTCATCTCTGTAAATTTATTGCTCCAGATCAGAAGAAGTTTAAAGGTCAGATACTTTGAACTGGAGGTATAAGACCTGATTAAAATACATACAAATACATACAAAAATTCTAATTGAAGAAGACTAGAGATACAACTACAAAAGAAAAACTGAAGGAAAAGGTTGCTTTCTCGAAGAAAAAAAAAGAGTAACCCGAGAAATTCATATTTTCACAGAGGATTATGAAAATTTGAATGCTTATAAGGCAACGAAGGCAGAAAAAAGGCACTGATCAACGAAAACAACACCCTGCAGCAAGAGAATACGCTGCTAAAGACAAAGCTCTCAAAGGAGCAAGAAGAAGAATAATGAGCTAAAAGCCTTCTCAAGATCAACCTGAGCTCTGGCAGACACAGTCGAGAGGCTCGGCAGCAAACTTCAAGGTGAAAAAAGTTTTTGGCCCCACGTATGACTTGCTGAAAGTTGAGAGAGATGACATAAACCGACACAGTGACATCCTTCACAATGAAGTCGAAAACTTCAAGATGATGCTTGAGATTGAACGCTCTTGAGGGGAAGCGTGCGGGAATGAAGGTGGAGAACAGAGAACATGAACAACGCCCAATATGCAACAAGATGCCCTAAAACAGGAGATCCAAGAGTTAGCGAAAAGAAGCCAGCTCTGGTCTATATCTGGACAACTCAGTTCAGTTTCAGATAAGAAGCTGGTATTTCAGTTTTCTTCTCTTTGAACTCGGACTTTCCCGTCATGTTGCATTTGGTTTATTGCTGCTCCTCTTTTAATTAATAAGACAACCTGACTGACTTATACCCTTATTTATTTACTTTTTGCTGTTAGTCCTTCTAGAAGCAAGTGTTGCCTCTGGGCAGTTATTTTCCAGCTTCTCTCTAAATAAATAAAAGGACATCTAAAACTTTGATTTCATCAGCTACATAAAAACTGCATGTACATGAGAAATCTCTGTTACAACCCATTAATCTCCTGCACGGCAGGCCGACTATTCACCTGGGCACAACCTTAACCCCTTTTCCACCCATCTGTTGAGTGAACAGTAGCCCTCGGATGTCACAATATGCAGAAGCAGACTGTATGTATTGTGAATAGTGGGCCCAAATGCAGACACAAAGGAACGTGGACCCAAACTTGAATGAACAAAAAGCGAGCCGTTTAATGTGGCTGATGGAGAAATACAAAGCAATGCACAAGGCAAACAAAGACGAAAATAAACAATAACTTGAACTGGGAAAACTAAAAATAAACATAAAAAACCCTAACATGAAACTTGGCGTGGAAAGATACCTGGACTTAAATACACAGAAAAGTAATGAGGAAAGTGGAAACGCCTGGAGAAACAGCTGATTAGAGTGAACATAATTGCTGTGTCCCAAAACCTTGGCCGCATCCTTCGGAGGACCCGGCCTTCGCAGGCTACGTGGGTTAGGTCTTCAGGAGGCCGGGTAGGCCGGAAGTGAGCGGATATGAAATTGGACGGTCTAGCCTTCTCGATCTGTTCCCACCCTTACTTCCACATGTTTCCGTTTTCTAGGGCCACAGTGTGAAAACGTTATGAAAATGGACCCAGATATGTTGCTCGTTTACGAGCTCAGTGCAAAAAACTCTAAATGGCCAAAGCCTAAGAACACAACCGCTATAAACATTTAACTTTTGTACCACCAGATTTTCATATAATTACATTTAAAAGTGTATTCATCTCCTGGTTTATCTCCTGCTTCGACTGCCATTGTTACAAGAAAAATACTGCAATGAATTCTGGGCCAGCTAGCCATCGAGCGGGTGGGTGACAGATGTCTCCAAAAACGTTGGAGCACTTTTGCAAATATGAGATGTCTTGAGAAACCAAGCAGCTATTTGAAGTTTACAGAGCTACATTCTCGCCTGAAAATATCTTAAAAGTTTTTTTTTGTGACCCAGAAAGAGTAATAATAAGAGTAATATTAAAACTAAACATTGTTGGAAACTGGAATTGGCTGGGCCGCGCTATGAATTCTGGGATATGGTGGGCCACGAAGGATACACACGACCCATCCTTCAAATCTAGGGGAAAGGAAGACGCATTTGTCGGCTGCATTCGGAGGAGTCTACGAATAGGGACAGCCTTCGTTGTGTCGCTGTGACGTAATTGGTCTACAAATGTGGCCTAGGTTTTGGGACACAGCTAATGACGCCACAGGGGAAGTGAAACTAAACACAATAAAAATGGGACACCAGACCTCTTCAAAATAAAACAGGAAACAATGAGAGACTTAGACATGGCACACAAACTTGACAAGATGAAGCACGCAGACAAGAAACACACGACATATAAGATAAGATTTATAAATCAGGAGTTATAGAAGAAGTAAAACTAGAATGAAACTCAACTAAATCCTAACTAATAATGGCAACACAAGAACTTGAGATATTTACAACAATATAAGGAAAAAAATACGAAACAAACTCAAAACTGCTGGGTCACAGACCCAGCCCCTGACATCGGAAACCAGATCTGTAACTATATTATCATAAAAATTCAAATGAATAAAAATGTACACAAATGTAAACATAAATTCATCACTATTTCAGTACAAAGTCTTGATCAATGACCTACAACACGGCTGTGAATTCCACATTGTGGAGATGCATCATTAACATTGTTCTCCGTCATCTATTTCTCCTGCGGCTGCTGGAAGGAACGAGCAAGTTCTGGGATTGGGGGTAAAAAGCCGATCAGTCGCTCACATACATTTTCCTCTAGCTTTTCACAAAAGAAATATTACTATTATGTTGTCTGATGTTTTACTGGAGCTCCTCCACTCGAGCTAAACCCGGCCCATAAATAGTATTTTGGTGAAGAGGTGAATGAATCCATCTTTTGAGGATTTCCTCCTCTGCACTCGAGAACACTTAGCTGCAGTCATGCAGGGTAAGCAGACAGTGAGTGTTTCTGTTAAAGTTTGGAAATGACGCTTTAGCTCATCGGGTTGAGCAGCTGACTCATATCTCAATAACAGCTAAAAAGCCCCCCACCCCCCAAAAAAACAACAAAAAAAAAGGTTTGAAATTTTTTTTTTTTTTACTAAAACCTGATTTAAATCCCTTTAAACGTGTCACGTGTTAAACACATACTCATGCTCAATCCTTTGATGCCTGCACTGCATTTTTCACTCTTACATGACTGCACGACCTTTCTCTGCGAAGTGATAGTTTTAAAGACAGTAGGGGACCGTATTTTATTTTCCGCCGCATTCCCGTGATTTAAAAACCTGCTGATAGCCGAAACAGGATATGGGCTAGAAATTTTACAAGAGAAATGACTTTTCTTGTACTCGTCTTGCAGCTGGTATTCCATGTGGAGACTGTGTCAAAGCAGAAACGTCTTCTCCCCTCCTGCCTGTAAAGGCACCAAATATAGTGTCTCATTTGTTATCCCCCTGCTGCATGAATGTGCACTAAGAATTGTCATTTTCACACAAACCCCGCCCCCCCATCTACGCGTGCCACGAGTCTTGCAAAACAAGATCACGACCCAAGAGCAAATCAAGTAAAAAGGGGTACTGCATCTTTAATTAAAATCTTTTAAATGAAGATATTTCCTCAGCTCCATTCCTACCAGGTTTACATCTGTTTCCTCTGCCAAGACAGGCTGACATTTTGTGTTCCTGTAATGACGATGCAACGAGCTTCCGAAGGGGTTTTTATAAAGTGCAGATCTCAGAGGTGGTGTGACAGCTCTGCTGAGAGTGGTAGATGACATGTCCTTATTGAAAATGATTTTTGTTAGAGAATGATGGAAACATCTGCAGAGGGACTAAAAGAATAAAGCTTGACCTTCTCTCTGTGACTGCTGAGGGAGGAACTGAAGACAGCGGATAATGATATATTAACCTTGTACAAGAAAACGTGTCAGCTTTTGTCCATGAGGAAAGTGAGACGCATTTGTTTGTTTCCCTCTGGGGTGGTTTAAGAAATGACAGAGAATTTTTAGGCACTCCACTACAAGGCAGAATGATGCTGCCTTTTAGTGCTGTACTTCACAAAACAAAGCGTCTTTTCTTCTTGTGTCAAGTGGGCCCGACCTTGGATCAGTGAATTAGCTCCTGCTAATGGAAGACTTTGCACTCGCACAATGCAGTGTTTTACACGACTCAGCCTTTATGCAAACTTTCTGCTTAGTCGATGAGCTACTTTGCATCGTTGGGCTTGTTTGCTGTAGTGTCAACCGCGCGGAAGATGAAGCTGATAAAAGAAAAATAAGAAAATGTTCTGAGTGCGAGCAGGCGGTAGGATCTCACTGGACTTCTTTCACACTTGCTGAACTCAGTCGGTAGAATTCATTAAGCAGTGATCATTGCAGATTCTTACTCTTCATTAGGTGCAAAACATGACCTAGTGGATGAATGTGTGTGTGTGTGTGTGTGTATATGTGTGTGTGTGAATTGACTTTTGACTTGGGTGTCATAAAATGTGGTGCTTCAGCACGCTCACGGGGACGGCTGCTTGACAGGAGGTAAATTCTAGAGGTTTAAGGGTGATGAGAAGCGCAGAGTGAAGAAAGGATCATCTATCTCTTTGGTCATGTTTGCTGAGCTGGTAGTTTCCACTTTAATAATTCAACCCCCATGTGCACAGGATTGGACCTCTGTGACAAGGATCAGCTCCATCCATGCCACGAGAACCAGGGAAGGCGGGTGGGGGACAGAGTTGACAATAAGAGGAATCATGAGGTGGTAAAAAGAAAACATAGAATCACTTAAAGGAAGTGAAGTGGCCACTTGTCCTGTAAACTCCTTTAAAAAAAAATGCTGGGAACGTTGGGAATGTTGAACATGCAGCAGAGGCAAAAGAACTCTGGTAACGTTCAGTGAGGGGATATGAGAGCACTAAATTACACAGCCAGTGCTAGTAGATACAAATATGGTATCAATTTTAAAATCCTACGTCCAGTAAATGCACCTATGCTATCTATCTGAAGCATCTATGTCCCGTCATTCTCGAGTTATTGGATTTATAAACTTAGTTGTCTGTGTCGTCCGCCCCCAGGCAGGGTGACCACAATACCCCATCAGCCTTTTACCACAGAGCCGTAAAAATGCCTATACCTATTGAGAAAGCACAAGACAATATTAAACGCTATCCAGCATAAAAGTGTAATTAGCATAACAACATTAAAAGTCCAAAGTCCTAATAGCTGCACAGTCTGCAGTGTTTATTAATTCATCTGAAGTTTGTCCTTGCATACTTTGCAAGAGGAAAGGCCATTAAAATGAAAAGGGGTTTTCCCTTGGGAGCATGAATCTACACAGCAAATCTTTTAGTAATCTGCATAATATGTCTTCACATATGAACAATGTGAATGTTTGCAGTTTTGTGAATGTGAACGGGGTCACTCCTACGCCCTTTTCTCTGGGCCCTATTCCCAAACATAATAGTGATTATTATAATGGTTTTATGTTGTCTGTTTTTGGTCTAATTTAGTTACTATTCTGTCCAGTTTTCTTCTGGGGTTTCCAGCTGTTAATCATTTAGTGAAGGCAGGTTTATATGGTTATGTTCTGAGCACTTTTATATGGTTATGTTCTGAGCACAGATGGATAGGGGCACAGGAGCAGTTAGGGCCAAAGAGGAAAGAGCCACTGAAACCCCTTGAATATATTGACATGGTGAAATAAAAGAGGTGGCACTTTGCTGTGTTATTTTCCTTTTGTTTGGCTTCCCTTGGGTTGTTCTTCTGTTTCATTAGGATTTTGCTAATGAATGCACCTGCTCCTGCCTGAAAACCTGCTGCTTAAGCATCCATTTTTAAACTTTCTGATGGCAAACAGTAACGTGACATATAAAAAAAGCAGACAACATATTAAAAAACATCCGGTTAAGGTCAGGCAGGTGTAGAGGAAAACACATATCATTGATTTTCTTTCATCTTCAGATAGTTCCTGGGGTTTCTTTCCTGCTGAACTGGGAATCTTGCTCCACAAACCTGCCGACCAGAAGGTGCAACATCTACTTGGAGAATGGGGAAATATTTAACCTTTGTCTTGGTGTAGTCGAGTCAGTGTAGACATCCAACTTCAGAGTTGTAAACCACCCCCAGACCTCAATATTACCACCATTATCTTTCACCGTGGGTTTGATACGCTGAAATATCAACCCTTCTCTTACTGGCAGAAACATCCAACCTGGATTTATAAGTGGTTAGATTTTCTCCCCAACTGCTCTGCTGTGAAATGACAGCATGCCGTAAAACACGTCAAACATTTGGCTTTGCTCCCCCTGTTGAGAGGCTGCTACTTATCCTCTGAGATGTCACTTCCAGACTGTCATTTGACAGGATTCTGCAGATTGCATTCTTTATTTAAAGCAAGCAAAAATACATCCTTTAGGTGTTTTGTTGTAGGGCCTAAATCGCTTGTTTGCTTAGTCTATTGTGTTTAAACTCATACATATATATAAATATATTGTGGCGTGTTGGGGGAACAGCTAGTTCTCTCCCATCATGCCTTGGGACATGTGCTGCTATTTAGATGTTCTTGTTTTATTGTTTATGGTTACACTACTTTTAACTGTTATCTTGAATGTTGTGTTTGTACTGCGGTTCAAAGTCACTTACAGTTATTGTTTTATAGAATGAATGCAACCATAAGTGAGTTCTGTTATGCTGTTAATGACCCTCAAAGCACAGTGTAGCATCAGCAAGTGTTGTAATAAAGAGCTCCCCCTACCAGCTTGGGGTTGAATAACAAGCTCAATCTCTCTCTGTGAGCTTCTTTGTAAAGATTACTCTGCATGCCACATTGGTGTCAGAAGTGGGATTCCAAGAGCATGGCCACTATTCTGAAAGAGGAAGAGGACCTGAGGAAGATTGAGGAGCTTATCACTCGCCTGGAAGCGGTGAATGGAGCACGATCGAAGAAGCGGGGAGAGCCCCGGGCAGCAGCAAGCCAGCCAGGGGAAGATCTGTGGGGCTTACCAGATGGAGCCTCACACCCCCGCCCACTGGGGAGCTGTCGGAGCCGCCAAGGCATGCTGCAGGCTCCAAGACCACGAGCAACCAGCCAGCCTCCACTCATGGTGATGCCTGGGAGCAGCACACCCTCACTGATGGCAGCCGAGGGGGACAACGCCAACTGTCTCCAGGACCAAGTGCAGCCGCCGCTGCCATCAGGGGCTCCTGTTCGGGGGAGCATGAAGCTGCCACGCTATAATGGGGAGGCACCTCCAGAGACCTACCTTATCCAGGTACAGATGGCTGCTCAGCTAAACGGATGGTCAACAGAGGAAACAGCTGTCCAAGTCGCCCTCGCCTTGGAAGGCAGGGCCCTGCAGATCCTCACAGATCTTCAGCCAGAAGAGCGTTTAAGTTGGCCTGCTGTTGCCAGAGCAATGCAGAGCAGGTTTGGTCTCCGCACACATGCAGATGATGCCCAAGATAAACTTGCTAGCCACCCACGGAGACAAGAGGAGAGTCTGGGTGCCTATGCTGCCGACCTACATCTTTATGCATGTAGAGGGTACCCTGCTTTTGATGCTGCAGCACAAGAAGAGCTTGCCCTCCAGGCTTTTGTCCGGGGTCTCCAGCCAAAACGACTACAAGAGCACATCCGTCTGCATGCACCAGAAACCCTGGCGGCAGCTCTAACTGAGGCCGAAAGAGTGGAGCATGTGCTCAGCCCAGGTGCACGCAGCCCTGGCATAAGTCACCAAGTGCGCCAAACGGACTACGAAAGGAGCGACCAGGAGGAGGAGGCCTGCCAAACCACCAACACACCACCCTGGCGACCTCGGCGAGGGAATAGACGAGCAGGAGGCCAATCCAGGGGTAACTGCCATCGGTGCGGAGAACCAGGCCACATCGCACGCTACTGTCCAGCACCAAGCCCACAAAGCCTGGCACCCCAGCTCCCTTTAAACTAAGGCAGGGTGGCACAACGGAGGAACTGCCCCCTGCCACCACTCTGTCCTCCGAATCACACTTGCGGGTTGGCCGGCTCGGCCAGACACGGGGACTGTATCTGGACTGTGACCTTGCCGGCACCACCTGTAGAGCCCTGATAGACACTGGATCCACGCTTTCCTTGGTACAGGCTGGAGTCTTCCCTGGTACTGATGGCCCAATACCGCAGGGTTGGCAGCCTACTCAGCTCCACATCACCACAGTCACGGGGGAGCGTGCCAAAGTTAAGGGGGAAAGATCCCTCCCGGTGACTGTTGCTAACTGCACCGTGGACCACCAGTTCTGGCTAACCAGCATCCAGGACCAATGCATCATTGGCCTGGACCTGCTAGCCAAATGGGAGGCCACAGTGGACGTGTCCCGAGCAATCCTTTACCTGGGCACGGAGGCTGTGAAGCTCCACACCACAGAGGAAGTTCCGCTGCCTGCCTCCACTTTTTCAGCCAGCGTCAGGAAGCCCGAGGACCCGTTGCCGCTGGCGGGGGAAGGGGCCTCCCCTTCACCAGCGGTACCGCAACTGTCTGCAGAGACCAAGCAAGCTGTCGAGGACCTATACCAGAGGAGCTGCGAGGGTCTCCAGGCTGATCAGCGACGGCAGCTGCGAGAGATACTTGACTTGTTTGCCGACATCTTTGCAGCCAAGGATGAGGACTGCATGCAAACCAGCCTGGTACAACATGACATTGACACTGGGGATGCACGGCCCATCCGCCTCCGCCCTCGTCGCCTTCCCCTTGCCAAGCGTGCCGCAGCAGAGCAGAAGATCAGGGAAATGGCAGAGGCGGGCATCATCGAACCCTCAAACAGCCCCTGGGCAGCCCCGGCTGTACTGGTTCGGAAAAAGGATGGTACCTGGCGGTTTTGTGTCGACTATCGTCTACTCAACAGCATCACACGCAAGGACTCCTACCCATTGCCCCGGATTGACGATGCCCTCGACGACATTGCTGGGTCCTGCTGGTTCAGTTCCCTCGATTTGCGCAGTGGCTACTGGCAGGTGGAGCTGATGCCAGAGGCCCGCCCAAAGACTGCTTTCTCCATTGGCCAGGGACTGTGGCAGTTTAAGGTGATGCCCTTCGGCCTCTGCAATGCCCCAGCCACATTCGAGCGCCTAATGGAGAGGGTTCTGGCTGACATCCCCCGCGACCGCTGTGTGGTCTACCTGGATGACCTCCTCGTTCACGCGACAGACTTCGAGAAAGCCTTGGCTAACCTGACTGCTGTTTTCCATGCTATCCGCCAGGCTGGCCTTCGCCTCCACCCCAAAAAGTGCCACCTCTTCCGAAAGGAGACGACCTTCTTGGGTCACGTTGTGAGCGGAGCAGGGGTTTCCACTGACCCTGCGAAGGTGGCCGCTGTGAAAGACTGGCCCATTCCGGGCAACACTGCTGAGTTGCGGAGCTTCCTTGGCCTGGCATCATACTACCGACGTTTCGTCAAGGACTTTGCTACCATTGCAAGCCCCCTGCACTGGCTCACACAGAAGGGCCGGGAGTTCCATTGGAGTGAGGACAGTGCCGTGGCATTTGATCGGCTCCGATCTGCACTGGTTGAGGCACCGGTGCTAGCCTACACAGACCTGCAGCTCCCTTTTGTTGTGGACACTGATGCCAGCAACACAGGGGTGGGGGCTGTACTGTCGCAGGAAGGCCCTGAGGGGGAGCGGGTCATCTCCTACTACAGCCATTCTCTCAGCAGACCGGAGAGGAACTATTGTGTCACCCGTCGAGAGCTGCTGGCCATCATCCTGGGTCTCCGCCATTTCAGACCCTACCTCTACGGGAAGAAGTTCCTCCTGCGCACAGACCATGCGTTCCTCACTTGGCTGCTCAGCTTTAAAGAACCGGAGGGACAGCTAGCCCGGTGGTTGGAGATGTTGCAGGATTACCACTTTGAGGTTCGTCACCGGGCGGGACGTCTCCACACCAATGCAGATGCCCTTTCCCGACGCCCTTGTGAGGAAAAACAGTGCAGGTACTGCCAACGCTTGGAGGACCGGGAGGGCATGACTTCAGTGATCGCGTCACCACAGGGCGGCCCTGAGAATGACTCTGTTCCTGGTGGGCATTGTAGCAGTCTTCAGGTCCAGTCCGCCGCAGGGGATACTGAGGGTCTGGAGGCCATGGATCCCCAACAGCTGCAACACGACCAGAACCAAGACACTGCCCTTTCCCGGGTTCAGTGTTGGATTGGAGCCGGTCAGAGACCATCATGGCCAGAGGTATCTGCACTGGACCTCGAGACCAAGGCTCTCTACTCCCAATGGGCCAACCTCACAAACCGAAATGGCCTCCTCTATCGCCACTGGCAGGCTCCCGGGGGTCACCGTGAGGTCTTCCAGCTCGTGGTACCTCAACAGTTGCGGTCCAGGGTGCTCCAGCTGGTCCATGGTGCAGCGGGGGCAGGACACTTTGGAGTTACCAAGACTCTGCGGCGACTTCGGTCTCGGTTCTACTGGCCCAGGTGACGCCAGGACGTAGAGCTCCATGTCCATCGGTGCGATGCCTGCACGGCTCAGAAAGGGCCTTCCCAACGCTCTCATGCCCCCTTGCAGCAGTATCAGGTGGGGGCTCCCATGGAGCGGGTTGGTGTGGACATCCTGGGACCCTTCCCCACCACTGACCAGGGGAACCGCTACGTCCTGGTTGCCATGGACTACTTCACTAAGTGGCCTGAGTGCTGTTACCACTGCTGAGCGTCTGGTCAACGAGATGTTCTGCCGGTTCGGGGTACCAGAGGAACTGCACAGCGACCAGGGCCAGAATTTTGAGGCTGCGGTGTTCAAGGAGGTCTGTCAGCGGCTGGGTATCAGGAAGACCCGGATGACGCCACTGCACCCCCAAAGCGATGGGTTGGTGGAACGCTTCAATCACACCCTGGCCACCCAGCTTGCTATCCTGACCTCCCGCCAGCAGCGTGACTGGGATCAACACCTTCCCCTGGTCCTAATGGCTTACCGTTCTGCAGTCCAGGAATCTACTAAGTGCACTCCAGCGGCCTTGATGTTCGGTCATGAGCTTCGTACCCCAGTGGACTTGGTGTTTGGATCCCCTCCCGAGCAGGAAGTGTGCGGGGACCCCGGGTTGGACTACCTCCACAACCTCCTCGCCTGGCTCCGAGAGGTGCATCAGTTGACCAGGCAGGCTCTCCAAGATGCGGGCTCCCGGCAGAAGCGAGCTTATGATACCCGCTGCAAGGGGGAAGGACTTTCTCCCGGTCAGCATGTGTGGGTCTACAGCCCGGAGAGGAAAAAAGGGCTTTCTCCCAAACTGATGAGCCAGTGGGTTGGACCCTGCACTGTTCTTGAGAGGCTGTCCGACGTGGTCTACAGGGTGCGGCTGGTCAAACGGAACAGGGTGGTCGTACTCCATCGTGATCGCCTGGCACCCTATCAGCCCTTGAGTCCATCCAGGGAGGCGTCAGGGTCCCAGCTTCAACTGCAGGCCCCCAACCTGGCCTCAGAGGCAGCTGGGGGACCCACGGAACGTCCTCAACGAAGCCGTCGCCTTCCCCAACACCTCAGAGACTTTGCTATGGACATGCCGGTTGCTGGGGACAGCTAACCACTCAGGTGGGGGCTGTGTGGCGTGTTGGGGGAACAGCTAGTTCTCTCCCATCATGCCTTGGGACATGTGCTGCTATTTAGATGTTCTTGTTTTATTGTTTATGGTTACACTACTTTTAACTGTTATCTTGAATGTTGTGTTTGTACTGCGGTTCAAAGTCACTTACAGTTATCGTTTTATAGAATGAATGCAACCATAAGTGAGTTCTGTTATGCTGTTAATGACCCTCAAAGCACAGTGTAGCATCAGCAAGTGTTGTAATAAAGAGCTCCCCCTACCAGCTTGGGGTTGAATAACAAGCTCAATCTCTCTCTGTGAGCTTCTTT
The DNA here is from genome assembly GCF_964374335.1 of Astatotilapia calliptera. Lineage (NCBI taxonomy): Eukaryota > Metazoa > Chordata > Actinopteri > Cichliformes > Cichlidae > Astatotilapia > Astatotilapia calliptera. The sequence goes on from NC_137441.1 coordinate 28,029,141, forward strand.
GTAAAGATTCCTCTGCATGCCACAATATCATGTATATCTTAATAATATCAGTGATGAACACTTATTTACAGCTATGCATGACAACACATTTACAGTGACCCAAAAGTATCACTGCACTAAAAATTGTTTGGTATTTCCAAATAATGTACACATTACCTTGTCGAGCTCTTTGCTGACATCACTGGTTTAGTCCAATCATCTTTCTGCCCGCCTTCTTCAGGCTAATCAACCTCTGCTCCCCTTACTCTGAATCCCATTGCTCATCTGTCACTCTGCCTTGCAAACGCCTTGGTGCAACCCACCTCCTCCTCTTCTCCGCCTCTCCCATGTTACTCAGCCTCCATCCAAGCCTCCATCTTCATCTTCACCACCAGTGTGTAGACTACATCCGGACACCGCTGGGATTCCCTTCTGCTGAGGTCTCTGATCAGTTCTCAAAGTCTAATCGCCAAATAGCTTAATTGAATTCTGTATATCAATAAATCATGTTCAGTTCCTTTTAATGATCTCTCCTCATTGAATCATAATTTGTAAAGATTTGAATGTTTTAAAAATAATTCCCTAAAGTTAAATAGACCTTGATAATTCTCGTACAATTGGCAGTTTATATAGTAGGTTTCACCCAGATTGGGAGATTAGGAGGAGTTATGGAATAAACATACATAGCTATGCAACAGTCATTACAGTAAGATTCTCTATTGCTTTTCTTTTTTTTTGTAGTGAACAAAGCGACCTTCAGATAGTGTGGTCACTTTTAATCTGTCTGATTGTGACAGATACAAATAATGTAGCTTTCACAAGGCTCTTTAGAGCTTCATACTGCCCCCTTCTAGAAATCTTCAGTCTAGCCATAATTTGCAAATGTAATCCTCTCTACTTCTGCTACTTTAGCTATAATGTTGCCACTGTTGCAGTCTTACTCTAAGTTTGTTCTGTACGTTACCTGAATTTTCACTAAAATTGGAAATATTTGACCTTTTGGACAAAAGCCTTAACATGTCAATGTCAAAAAAAATGTGTTCATACAGGATTGCTGTTTCTTTCTAAAAAATTTACACAAAAGTATGAGAAAGTTTCGATCCCACTGTACCTGTGATAAGAAATATTAGCCAGTATAATAGTCTGCTGGACTTCTTATCACAGTTTCAATATCTGATTTTCTTTTTCTTTTTTTTTTGATGAGCTCACATAAAACAGAAACCCACATATAAAAATGGGAAAGAAATGAAAATGAAAAAAAAAATAAATTACTGTATTCAAAACAATAAAACCCGCACACGATAAAAAGTAGGGAAACCAGATATTACTGATATACATCTGTTTTCTTTGGGTGGTACTGGTAACGCTGATAACTCCGAAATATCCTGTTCAAATAAGCCTGATTCACATGGCTTAGAGCAGGACGGGAGCTGTGAAACACACTCTATGGATTTAGATACTTATGGTGGCAGAACTGTTTTTGTTTCTGGGGCTTTGATTTTTCACATTGCTCCATGCTGTTACATTATTTTGTAAAAATCGTGACAGGACTGATAGGACAGAAAGAGGGCAACTGAACCTTAGAATAAATAAACCTACCAAAAAAAAGAAAGAAATAATTTTTAGAATGAGTGGCATTCATTTTTAATGCACGGCCAGGCAAATTTTAGAAGTGGAACAAATCTCTCTCTAAAAAACACACACACACTTTCCATGCCCGTGACATCAACTGTAATCAAACCGCAAACATGCATCATTCAGCGTACTGCTCAGGAACAGATATAAATCTGTAGTGTTGACATCTTCACTCTAGCATTTCAGCGTACTGAAGAAAAAAAATGATGACATAGGAATCAAAACAAATTGATGTGCTCCTAATCTGCATATTGATTGGGAACTTCATCAGGCATCTCTAATGAGCACACAAAAAACAGACTTTGAAGACGAGATTAGTAATTATGATGAAGTTGCCATTCAGAATGATATGCAGCTCTTCAAATCAAGATCCCCATACATTTAAACATAATCAATTATGATGTTTCTCCTTCAGATCTACAAGAGAGACCGCTCGCTGCAGATGTTTATGAGGTGGATGTTTTGAAGCTAATTTTAACTTTAGCAAGTCATGTTTCTAACTAGACTAGTTAGAGGACAGAGATCCTGTATGTAAGTAAAGGATATTATTTACTGATGTGCAGGAGATTGACTAAGCTAACCAAAGCATGTAGGCAACAGTTGAAACAGGAATCCAGATGCTTGGCGATAGAAAAAACGATCATCTCAAATCAGAAGGTTTTTCTCTCAACTGTCTCGGATTTGCACAAAGATTTTTATGGTCCAACATATTTAATGATTGCTGTGCCTCACAGACAGACTGACCTGTCCAGGGTGTACCCTGCCTCTCGCCCTAAGACAGCTGGGATAAGCTTCAGCGCCCCGCGTGATCCTGAAAAGGATAGGTGGATGGATGGATATCAAATAGTTTTCAAGATGTTTTGTTTGAAAAATGGCCTGTACACCCACTTTCAGGCTTTATTTTGTCTTGCACGTTGAATCTGAGGCAGTCTTTGAACACAAATATCAAAAACTAAAAAAGATAAAAGCCTCAAATTTTCAGGTTTTTCTTACCATCAACATGAATCAGGTTCTGTAATTTGAGACAGAGACATCCAGAAATATCTGAATGTTGATTAGTTAAAATACAAAGTAAACATCCAGCACTCCTGCTATATTTGCCCCCACAAAATTTCTACTGAAAACTTCTATTACAAAAAAACTAAACATTGCAAAAGATCACTGGTGGTAAATATCATATTGTTAAATTTCACTGCAAAATAAAGCATGAGTAGTATTTGATATATACAAAACTTAAATTTCACAGCAATCTTTCTACAAGTCCAAACTTTGGACCATAGAATTTTTATGCAAATAAGACGTGTTTAGTAGAGTTAGGGGCGGCTGATGGACACTTCAGATCAAACTTTCTACAAAAGGACGAGATGAAGGTGGAAAAGAAGATGACTGCATGGTTGAAAATCAAAATGTCAATAGGAATGAAGTTTCAAGAACCAGAGTGGTAAGGTCTTCAGACTAGAACCTTAGTCAACTTAAATTTAAAGTCAGCATGAAGCTACCACCTTCTTATCGCTATGGTGAATAGTTTTGATCTGTTTGTGATCCAAAAACGTCACCCTTGCCAGAGGCAAGAATATGAGTTTCACGTCAATCTGTTGAACTTATCCTCCAGGGTCCAACGATGTGTGTACAGTATTTCATGGTCATTAATGACATGCTTGTTAGGCTTTTTCACTTCAGAGAGAAGCAGTGTTCTGAGCCCACATACATTGCCATCTCTAGAGCTGGTTAAAAACAGTGCCAAAATATCCCCATTGCATCATAAAGTCAGCAAAGAGAATAAAGTAAAAAACAAAACAAACTCTGACTACCCATTTTGACAAATCCCTCGTCTCTGGGGTATTCTGCCTGACAGATTGTGCTATTTTTTTTGAGAATTACAGGATTTCATCAATGCAGTGTTTGTTTAGTGTGGCCTCAGTTCCCCCGTGAGTTGTAATCCCATACCTATGAAAGCATTCTTCTCTTCCTTGGGCATATGTGTCCCCTGGTGTCCCCAAGTCAACCACGACTGCAGCAACGCAATTAAGTGCTGCTCTGGAGTCCCATCCCACTTGACTCTTAGGCAGCATTTTCACTTAGCACGCTGTCTCCCTCTCCAACCAAAAAAGTTTCAGAGTTAAAGCATTCTGCTTACACTTGACAATCAAGCCTCTTACAGCACCGAGGGGGGCCACCAGTGCCATGACATCCTGATAATAACCTGTGTTGTCCAGCCTCACAACATGAATGACCACCACATATTTAAATGCTCAGCTTCAGTCTGTTTCCTGAAATTGCCACTGACTGCATTTAACAACATGCAATGACAGCGTATAGCGTAAAGAACAAAATACAAATAAAAATCCATAACAAATGAAAAAGTCGTGGTAATTGGACAATGACTGTTTTCTGCAGTTACAACCAGTAATATGAAGAGATGGATCTTTGTCACCAGCTACATTTTGTAAGTGCTGCTGAGCTGTGTTTATCCTCGTGGATAATGATGACATCATAGTCTAGCATATATGCAGCTCTCCAATTTTTGTCACTTTTTCAGTGAAGTGTTTGATTACTTGAAGTCTGAACAAGATGAGGAGCTGCACTTGATACAATGAATGCATACAGCTCTTGGTTTCTTCCTTCTTTTGTTGTTTAAGAAATTGAAGACTACTCTGTCCTTGCTTTTTAAGTATGACTATAAAGACAGGTGACAATTGAATGGAAATTCCAATAGAATAAGGTGTTGGGTCACTTTGTGCTGTGAAAACAGCTTCAATGTGCTGCTCCTCTTCTTCTTCGTCTTCATCTTCGTCTTCGTCTTCTTCTCCTCCTCCTCCTCACCCTAGCAACCTCCTCTGTTACACCAGCCCTGTGAATGTAATCCTTCATTACATCCATGAATCTTCACTGTGGTCTTCCTCTTTTCCTCATTCCTGGAAGCTCAAACTCCCAGCAAAAATCTCAGCATCCTAAGCTCCTAAAGTCTGTTGAATACTACTGAAAAAGCCATACTGCAGCCATACCACACATCATTCACATAATGTTTATGCTTGTCAAACCATTCAGTGACGCCTCATGCACTATGGATGTTACTTTGGTAGCACATATACTAAAATTGGAACGATACAGAGAAGATTAGCATGGCCCCTGCGCAAGGATGACACGCAAATTCGTGAAGGGTTCACACCGATCAGAATGTGCTGGGTATCCGGAACAGCTTTGTATTACTGTGATCTTTCCATGTCAGAGGGTGTGTTTACCCACACCACGCCAGCAAAGCACCCTTAAAAACGAGGCACCTACTTTTACCACTATAGGGGTGAAGGTTTCAGCCCTGCATGTCTTCAGGCCTATTAGATAACAGAATTAGATTGGAATTGGTTTCAGAGTCTTTTTGAGTTAGAAGCCCTTTTTAAAACCATTTTGTGAAGAAATAAAATTAAATAAACATCCATTATCAGTTCATAGGCTTTTTGTATCTTTTTAATCTTTATCTGCTGTGTACTGAGCCGTTTCCTTTAAAGCTGTTTATCGTCCATCATTTGATGCTTTCATCCGTTTCTTGCTCATTAGCAGTACATCCTTGTTTATGTTATACAAGACGTGTTTTATGTTTGTCTCAGTGCAAAAATCGGCAGCTACATTAAAGCCCTTTGGCTCAGCTCTTTAGCTGATCTGTACTGGTGGCGTGTTAACCTCAGACTGCCAAACAAACACTTCAGATGTGTGCGGATATTGAAAGGAGCAGAGACACTGCAACTTCTGCAATTTGTTCAGACATGCACAAAGAATTTTTTATGCTTATTATATGCCTGTGGATGGAATGCTAATTTCACAGACAGAGGTAGAAGAGGCAAAGGTGACCACAGCTAAACACTGCTATAATTAAACATATCAGGGGTGGCTGAATGGCACTTAGTGTAAAAAGCTGGGAGTGATGACAGTGTATTGTATGCATTTTACTGTATCCTAACAAATGCGTTCATATTTAACTTAAAATGTGATTTTTATCTGCGTTCTTGAGGACTATGAATATTAGATTAAGAGTAAAATGTAAGAGAAACGTGATATATTTCTGTCCAAAGTCTGCAAAATCTATCTGCCTGCAACTTTAAAATATGATGCTTGCTGTTTAATCCATGCAAAGATTTTACCGAGATCACATTTGAGAGTTGGTTAGGGCCCAGCCAGTGAGAGAATGGTAAATGGACTGGTACTTTTCTACACTAATGGAGCACTCAAAGCACCTTTTTATTACAAACCTCATTCACCTGATCACACACACACACATACACACACATTCATACAAGTGTTTTTTTCTATACTTCAGAACACTATCTAACATTCGTGCTTACACTCATGGGGGACGCATGGGGAGCAACTCTGGGTTCAGTATGTTGCCCATGGATGCATTCGTATGCAGACTGGAGTGCTGTGCGATTTGGGTATTGATCTGATACCAAGTAAATGCAAGGCCAGTATTTCAGGTAGTAATACTTTTAACTTTTAAAGCTTTTTAAAGCAGATAATTTAGAGGAAACCAGTATGTCATGACTTATGGGATAAATCATCATCAAAGTGCAGATTCTGAACACATTTAAATGACCACTAAATCAATGTGATTATTACTTTCCTCAGTAATTAGATAAAACAACAGCTTTCAGCTTTGCATGTAGCGTTTGCAGGTCTCCAAACTTTTTTTGAAACCTGAAATGTAAATGCACCTGCCTCTAAAGCACTTTGGGTCAGCCTCTGTTGTTTTCTGTAAGCTATAAATAAATAAACGGTGATTATTATTTATTTCCCTGAGATCTTTGAGAGAAGAAATACACTTGTCACATATTATTAAATCTTGTAGATGCCTGAACTGTAAAGAAATAACTGCAAACTGCCCATAATTCATTCAAGACATCATCATGCTTGGAAAAATGTGGATGCTATGAAAGAAAACAGCTGTACAAGACCATGCCCTCCAGCTAAATAAAGAGAATCTCTCCATTTTCAGTCTTTTAGTCTTGAATACGGGCGATCGTGGCTGAAGAGTTGGCAGTTCGTCTTGTAATCGGAAGGTTGCCGGTTGGAGCCCTGGTTCCGACAGTCTCGGTTGTTGTGTCCTTGGGCAAGACACTTCCCCCGTTGCCTACTGGTGGTGGTCAGAGGGCCCGGTGGCGCCAGTGTCCGGCAGCCTTGCCTCTGTCAGTGCGCCCCAGGGCAGCTGTGGTTACAATGTAGCTTGCCATCACCAGTGTGTGAATGGGTGGATGACTGAATGTAGTGTAAAGCGCTTTGGGACTAGTAAAGCGCTATACAAATACAGGCTCATTTACCATTCAATATTATTATCATCATCATCACACTAACACTAAGCTAGAGATACCCATGCATAACTAGATGTGTTTAATTTTTGTCTCAGTTTATCGGTACTCCTGATTTGAGAAGAAACTTGAAGAAATACAAGTTTGACAGGAAGGGAGAAGAAATGCACTTAAAGGTTACCTGCTAGAACAACTGTCCATCCAATTCAGGAGAATGGACGGTTTTATTCAGAGATAATCCTTTTACCATGGCAACAACTGTGCTCTGTAGCCTAAGGCCAGCTCACTGATTTGGCTTCCCAGTGCCAATATAGTGGGCAGCCAGTCATTGCTTGGGCAGAAATAACTGTCACTGCATCACCACTCAATAGCTCCCTCAGCCCACACTCATTTCCTGCTTTTCACATTTGTAAAATGTTTTACCGGCACTTGGCAACTGTCAATGGCATTTAAATTCCATGATAGCTGCCCACTCAAAATAAATGAAGACATATCAGAATAATCTACTGCCGTGACACGCTGTGATTCATCTACCAGATTAGCATCTATTTTTAATGGGTGCCGTTTTAAAATCAATTTTTATTTTAGACAAACTGCCATGGTAATATTGTACGATCCCTGGCTTTGTGGTTTTGGCCAGCATTACTTAGTCTTGAGGGACAATTGGATTATGAATCATAGCTCATCCAGTTTTGTCAAAAAGCGAAGCCAGGGAATCTCAGGACTGAGTCGAGGTCACTCATTTTAAAAACCACAGCCCAGGTAGCTTTCTCTCCTTGCCAAGGGTTCTTTAATCGGTCAATGCGGGCCAAGTGCAGCAAGTCACTGAAACCTGTGTTGACATTTACCACTAGATCTCAGGGACGCACAGAAGATATTACAGTAACAGAAAAAGAACATCGCCTCTCATGGGGAATAAGATTGTCATGGGCTGGGTCTGTGACCCAGTGTTTGAGTTCTTATATGTATCTTTTGTATTCATTTGTGCCCTAGTTTAGCTCACCTAGTTAATTTCTAGATTGCTGTTTAGTCTTGTTCCTTAGTTGTTTATGTCATCTCCCCCTCTACTAAGTCTCCCTGGTTCATGCGTCATGTCTGCGTGGTTATGTTTAGTTCATGTCATGTCTAATCTCCATGTTTCCTGTTTTACTTTGAAAGTCTGTATTCAATGTCAGTGTATTTAGTTTCACCTCTCCTGTCCTGTCGTTAGGTTCATGTGTGTCAGCTGTGCTCCCATGTGTGGCCACTTCCCCTGATCATCCCTCATGTGTATTTAGTCTCTGTGTTTCATGTAGTCTGTGTTGCGTTGTCTGTGTTCCCACCCTCCATGTTGTCACAGCCAGTCTTAGTATTCATAGTTTTTCCTAGTTTTACTTTCCCAGTTTAGTCATAGTTTAGTTTGTCACTGCGTTTCTGCCTTATCTGCACTCCTTGTCACCAGCCACAATAAAGGCTCGCTTTCAGTTAAGTTTACTCCAGTCTACTCTCGTGTGTTTGCACCTGGGTCCACCACACACACCACCGCACGGTCTGCCTCCTCAGATCGTGACAAAGATACTTTTATAATATTTAATACTTTTATATTTACATGCCAGGGGGGAGACCTTTCACCTGAATGTAATGTGAGATTTCCTGCTTCTGTGCTGTGAAGCTATGCTTAAGTGTTTTATTAAAAATGCATCTGCTGTGTGTGTGTAATCCTAACATGTTCATGCCAAATTTCTTAACCAGCCCAACGGGACAGATCTGGACATCCAGCTGTCAAATTTTAATCACTTCTTAGAAAAATGGTGACAGTAAAGTGGATACTAAAGTAGTACTATTTACCAAACATGCATCTGTGTCACTCTTTCAGTCATTACCACTTGAAGTCTTAGTGCCAAATCTGTTGTTATGATTTCTGCAGAATTTCGTCACGGCGATGTAATCCACAACACAATATCTGTTTTCTTTATTACCTGATATTTCCCTTCCATGTCCAGCTCAGTTAAATCATTTCCTCGTGCACCTGGATAAAGGGATAGATTTAAAACTTAATCTCTTTGGTTACTGCTACATCCCTTCTAATAATGAGACGGAGATAAAACAGTCCATGAAATAAAGTGCGCTTTTTCATCCCAGTGGCTCTGCGTGCATTGGCTTAATAACAGCAGTGAATAGGGCTGCTGGGCTGTACCAAAAGCTGCAGAGGAGAGCAGCAAAGAAAAGGGGATCTTTTACAGCTCCCACTGTTATTAATAGAACCTTATTAATTACTCACTGTGGTATCAAATATAGCACAGACAACAGGCCTTGTCTCAGCTGGAGAGCGGCAGAGCCATGCAGAGCAACTGAGCATGAAGCTGGCCTTAGAACAGCTGCTCGGGCCTTAAACACCTGAGTCCACAATGAACCAGGCAGACACGGCTCATCTTGTCCTCCATCAGCTGTTGACTAGCACAGTGTTTACCTTCTCCTTGGATGGAAACAAGTCAGTGGGACCCATCGACGTGAATATGCAAAAAGACGTTTCTATCAATCTAATTCTGATTTAGTGGATTTAGTGTTTGCCGGAGTTTCCACTGGTTTTTAAACTCTTCTTCCCTTGTCAGTGGTTTTGATTGTATTAAATGTCTGTCAATAAATCCTGCTGGGAGCATTTTATAAAACTTCCAAGACTTGTTGAATATATTTGCTTGTGTTAATCAGATGTTTTGCAAGATTAATTGTATGATGGAAAAAAACGTTTTTCTTCATTACAAGGCTTTAATAGCAGCAATGGCAGTGTTGCATTTATTTAAACATTTATATAATAAATTTGTTTTCCTATTTAAGAAAAAAAAACATCTTCACAGCAAAATAATAATACTATTTGCGACAATAAATTACTTATAGAAGTCAAGTAAGTGATGGTACAGACAGCTAAATGTGCACAATTTGAACTTTTTATATTGAGTTTTGTGCACAAGTCAAACTGAAATTGCTCAAAGTACTTCCTTTTTTTTGAGTGCTCCCACCAGGAGCACTCAGGCACTTGTCTTAGAGTTCATTATTCTTGTATGACCTATAGATGTGGCCATCAAAATGCTGTCAGTAGTGATGGTCACCAAAATGTAGCAGCCATTATGGCAGATTACATAAATACACATCTTCCCTCACAGGTACAGCAAAATGCTTTTACGCCGTGACAGAACTGTATGTACATGTTCCCTTTATTGCTGGACTAATGTGCCAGCCTGCATTAGAGCTACTTAACTTCCTGCATGTAGTGAAAATGCATTAGGCAGAGGATGCTGTGTACTGTGTGGATTCAGCATCTGTATCTTGGTTGTTTCCAATGAGTGGACTGTTCTGTTATACCCAGTGACAAGTACCACAGTTCACATCACAGGCAGGTTTCCAGCTGTATGATTTACAGTGGTTAACACGGTCGTTATGCTGTTGAGGAACACAATAACATTGCCAAAGCTGAGAAAGGCATTGTGTCGTACTTGACCTATGACCTGGACAACGTTGGAATTTGGTCTGTATTACTATGTTTATGCCATAGTGCTGTATTCTGTTAGCAAAAGAAAACAGACCCTACATTCATAACAAAGGAACAAAGATATTAAGCATAAATTACCTCAACATCAGGTGATTATCTTTCAAATAGAGTACTCTTTGTATAGAGAGAAAATTTACAGTGCAATTGTTTGTTTTTCAGTAAAAAAGACTCCTGGAGAAATGTGAAAATAACAGAGTATCAAGCACTCACAGAGAACCCTTTCCTGCTCATTGAAATTGCCTGTGCACGGCTGCCCTGCCAGTTGCCCAAGACTCCATTTCTGTAACCTTTTGTGGAACACAATACGGGATCAATGAAATTGCAACAGCCGTGGCAATGGCTTTAATGCTCTCATGTATTGATCGTAGGTTGTCTGTGACTGCAGTCAATAACCTGTAGATGTAACTAGGGACCAGGGTGGGAAAATCAGCCCAGTCCCATAAGAGCTCAGCAATGTGCTCTTCACATAGACTTGCCATTAGCAGATGATTGCATGGCTTGTGAAATGCTCAATAACAAATCTAGAGGAGGCTGTAATGATAAAAGTTTACTTTGTTGCATGGAAGTCTCACAGTCTCGAATGCCACAGTGCCTGTAAAAGGGGCATTACTTAATCCATGAAGTTTATTGACCTGTTCCGATTATTGACCCCTTTTAGCAACTAAAAAGATTTATAACCTTCCAGTCCAGCATACTACGTCATATTCTCACATCAATATGGCGCATATTTAAAGGAAGTGTCTGAATAGTTAAAACTCACTTTTGGCTTTTTGTTTCAGATGTTGATACTTTTTTGATGCATTTGATGGCACTTATTTACAAAGTCATGCTCTTTTTGTCCCTCTTTGGGGTTCCTCTAGGTCAGCCATTCCCAAAGTCAACCATGCTGCAGCCCACTTAAAAACCAAAGAAATCCCATGGGTCCCACCCAATTTTATTTAAAAAAACTTGAACAACACAGACTGTTGGTTATACAATGGGAAGGCCAGTGTGTGACCAATCTGCCAATTGAACACAAGCTTCTAAGAGCAGTAAACTGAAGTCGGGGTAATGAGTAATATCAAATCACTGCCTCCTATTACCAGTTTTGATGTAGTTGTCATAAAAATAAGTATGTAGCTCTACAGACTTGTAATTACAAACTCAATTTCTCTTATTACTACAGCTCACCTGTGCTACCTTTGCATCCAACCAGGGGTCCCTGGCCAACACTTTGGGAATCACTCCCACTGACCAAAGGCATGTTTGTTGCATTTACTGATGATTATTGGTGAAGCTGCTTCTCTGTTTCTACTCAGTGTAGCTGCGATAGGCTGCAGACCACCCCATGACCCAAGTTAGGAGACTGATCAAACATTTTTAGTCACTCACTTCAAGACAACATTCTACATTTGGACACCACGGCGCCAGCTGCTAGGCCCAAGGCTGGAGCCCACCAAAACAACTCCCTGATAACGACTGTGTGATGACTATTCTTCCCATCCCGTGAAGGACACCTGGATCGGCTGGAGGACTGTTTACTTAGCCTGATACGGCGAAGGACACTGTCTCAGCTGAACTATGGACACGCACACACATACACTTACACTGATAAGCACGCACTCATCCCCCTCCCTTCCAAACGCCTTCGATGCTTGTTCCTGTGGGGGAAGGCAGCGGGTCTGCGTGCCGCGCTGAAATGATAGCATGGTGCAGGACGACTGCTGTGTTCCTTCGCATCACCCCCCACCCCCTATCCATCCCCTGTGGCTTGTCATGTGCTCTGATGTTGTGATGTGGACATTAATGTGCTCTCTGTGCAGAGGAGTTTTTTTGTTTCCTGTTCTCATGCTGTCCTCCCATAGGCTGCCCAGCGTGTGAAGAGGTCTCTTTTTTTCCTCTTGTACTTTTCCCAATGTTGTGTAATTTTTTCAGTGTTATTCTCTCAACGCTGCCGGTCTCCGACTGTATTCCCATGTGATGTCTTGTTGTTGTGTGTGTAAGTCGGGGGGGGTCCTATTCCTCTGTGGGGCAACCTGCATATGGCCAATAAAGCATTCATTCATTCATTCATTCATTAACTAAGTTTATGAATGTTTTAATTGTGTTGACAATCTGGCAACGATAGATGAAAATGTACATTCTCCGATTCCCCCTGTGAAATCAGTTGCTAAGGCCCCAGTTACACAGCCCTAGAAACTGGTTAGTGAACTGCCAACCAGGGTTTTAATAGTTTTGCAATTTTCATTAGTTTTTATTTTTATTTAGTTTTGACTTCAGATTTTCAATTTTATATCAGTTTTAATTAGTTTTTACCAATTGTTTGCTAGTTTAGTTTAGTTAACGAAAATGTTTTTTCACTTCTAGTTTTCGTTATTTCGTTAGTTTTTGTTAACGATAATAACCTTGCTGCCAACTGCCACTTGCAAGTATAAAAAAAAAACAAAAAAACACTAAACTAAGAAACTCTGTGTAATTGTTGTGGCCACTTGCGGGTTGAATGAACAATGCTGTAGTCTCTGGAAACACTTGCACTCTGCTCGACCGATTTCACCCAGCAACAGCCAGAAATCACTCACTAACCAATTTCCCGGGGGTTGCCAACCGGTCTTTAGGCTTGTGTGACTGAAGCATAAGTAAATGTTATTTAAAATTTAAACACTTATATTTACTTATAAATCTTAAATGCATTTCAATTCCTTGCAAAACCTGAAAACTCCATTTAAACATTAAACTGACAATTAAGGTGGGTTAATTTTTAAATATGGTTAAAGTGAACAGCTTACAGTTGCAGTAATTTCCTAACTGTGATGTATATGGCTTGACCACCTGCTCCAGCAAACACTGTTAGGGGGTTGGAAGCTTTTAGGAGGTTATTATGTAGGGGCTTCTGCAAAAAAAAAAAAAAAAAAGCATGATAATAAGATTGAGACCCGCTGATGAATTGCACTGCAGCCTTTGATTAAGTAGTCATACAATATTAAAGAAAAACTGTACATGCAAAATGTATGTTGGGTGCTGAGTTTTCAAGGTGCTGCCAAAAGACTGCAAGTCTGGGACTGTGCATTGCTATCATGGGATGGAACTGTAAAAGTACAAGAGATGGTGGTGTTTAGAAGTCATTTTTGTCTGTGGTGACTGTCATGGTCCTGGGTCGTTGACCCAGCGTTTTGTGTTTTGTGATTATTTCCCTCTGTTCTAGTTATTCTGTGTCCTCCCCCCTTGTGTCCGGTTCGGGTTCTAGATTTCCTGTTTTGTTCTGAAAGTCTGTGTCTGTTGTCATTGTGTTCAGCTTGTGTCCTCCAGTCATCATGTGTATTCAGATCAGCTGTTCTTCCCTCCTGTGTGCGATTACCCGATTACCTTGTGTGTGTGTGTGTGTATATATAGTGGGTGTCGGTCTGTGTTCGTTGTCGGCTCGTCTGTGTTTCTTGGTATCCTGGTCCTTGGTCTGCGTCTCTCTGCGCCGCTCTCCGTTTTGTAAGATTTCAGGTTTGCTCTTTAGTTTCTCCCAGTTTAGGTTTGTCATTACTCATGCTTCGTTGCCTGTTTTTTGCCACTGCCACCTTTGAAAATAAACGTCACTCGTATCATCAGTTTGCTGCATTTTGGGTCCTCCTTTTCCTCCACACCAAACGGCTCCCTCCGCCAGCCGTGACAGTGACTTTGGTTCAGACTGAAATATCTCAAGTGCCACAGTCTTGGTAGATCATCAGCAGAGAATGACTTCTACAGTTTAGTGATCACCTTTTTCTACTATTATTACTGATGAAAAAAAAAGTGATGTATCTATTGTTGTTTTGGTACATGAGAAAACCGCATCATTTAAAAGGATTTGACGTGAGAAGCACTGCAGAAATAGCCTCTATTTACATAACTTCAGCTATCTGCTTTGGAAACCTGTGAGTCACAGGGTGTTAACCATGCTAAGCTCAGTTGAGTCAGGCCTTTACAGAATGTCTATGATTGTCAGCACTCTGACATTAATAACCCAATAGCCCATGGATCATTTCAGAGCCGCTCTGAGGCCATTTTCGATCCCTAAAGACTTCGTGTGAAGCTCTTAAATCTGTTAGTGGCAAGCCAATCAGTAAGAGATCATCATTCTGCAGCTGCCACTCTCAAAGTGACCTGACAGTAAAACAAAAATGCCACCTATACATGGATAGTAGAAAACGTCTTTAGTGTGACAGCCACAGCTACAAACTGGATCCCTTTAAGCTAATTAGATTTCAATTTAACCAGATATACAATCTCAGAGTTGTTTATCACTACAGTGGCGACATGTTCCCTCTAATTATTATGTAGTATTGTTTGTGTGAGTCTGTGTTCAATAGCAGCTACATTTTTTTCCCAGGCAATTATCTCTCCAGTGTCTATTTATCTCACTGTTTCTCCAAGTTGAGAATTATAAATATATATGATTAAAATAACCAGGTCTTTTGTTTCTTCGTGTAGAATTAATTATGATTTAATGACAGTTTTTAATGCTGCTGAATGACTGGCAACCAATAGATCACAGTTTTATATCTCCAAGTTTATCACCAAGTGTGTGGCAATAAGAATGTATTTATGAGGGATGCTGCTAACAACCCAATATTTTGCTGATGGCGGAAAAAATGTTTCTGTATGGACCTCTTGACACTGCAACAAATAAATCTGATTCCAAGCAAATTAACCCAAAGTTGTTATAGAGTAAAATTAACTAACACCATTTCTTTTCATAAAGGAGACAAATCATCAAGTATGAAGGACTAGATCAGAGCAGTGCAGCAGAACACTCAAGTCCATGTTATAGATTTTATTCACCATGTTGAAACCACCATGGAATCTGCCTGCACTGCCATACTGAAAATTTAAAACTCAATAATGTGTAAAATACTGGCCAGTGACACGGCCATTGCCACACTATATATGAACTCTGAGTAAGTGTAGTGAGAGTAGTGTGGAATCAGAAAATATTCAGGGTCCTTCAGTGTTTTTATATTTTGTATTGATCAGATTTTAAATGGTTGAAATTGCACAACTGATACTCAGCCAACCACAATGACTTTCATCTTTTTTCCCCCCCAACCATTTTCTTACACTTCTACCAATTCTAGGCAGCTGGAGCATTTTCCAGCTGTAACAACAAAAGGCAGGATCACAGGCCAGTGGTGACATTGCTGCCACATAACAAAATCTATTTATGTATCCTTCCCATATGGTGCTTTTGTGGCAGCAACAAAATGAGTGAGGTTGCAAAAACCAAGAGGTGCACCGAACTGCAACTTGGATGACAGATGTGATGTCATCATGAAGTCAAGAATAATGGTCCCATAGCACAGAAAGACCTCATACCTGTGGCCAATTCAGAATGACCAGTAAACCTAATATCGATGTCTTTGGACTGAGTGCCGATGGATTCAAACCCTTGACCTAGCTGCTTTAAGGTAACAGTGCTAACTACTGCACCACTCTGTGGCCAGTGGTGTCCTATTTTTATATCTTTACAATGTTGCCATGTTAGGTTTTATGATGACAACACTTGTGCACAACAATTTGACAGTCACTGAGCAGTGTCTAATTCCACTTATTGGACTTATTAATGGCATTTTATGCAATTAACAGAGCCTATTTGTCATGATCCTGGTTTGTTGATCCAGTGCTTTGAGTTTATTGTTATTATTTTCCAGTTTCTGCTGTTTTGTATTTGTTCTTAGGGTTTGAGTTGTGTGTTTAGTGTTCTATTCTCCCTACCTGTGTCCTTCCTCTGTGTTTTGTTCGTGTCCCCGAGTTGGTATTGTGAAACAGTCTGTGAGTTTCCTGTTTTACTTTGTAGGTTTGTGTCTCGTTATGCCCATTAGTTCCAGCTGTGTCCCCTCCTGTGTGCCATTTCCTAATTACCTGGTGTGTGTATTTATACTGCATGTCTGCCTGTGCTCCTCGTTGTGTTGTCTGTGTTTCTCTATGAATCTTCTGTGTACCCAGCATTATTCCGTGTTTCACCGCGTCGCTCTGCTCCTCGCCCCGTGTCCTCCGTTTGTGTTAGTTTTCCCAGTTTAGGCTATGTTTTGGTTCTGCCCACATCTTGGTTATTGCTCGCTGTAAATAAATCTCACTTGCACCTCCACCACTGGATCCTCCTTCTCACCTCCACACGACTGCCGCCCCAGCCGTGACACTATTTGTTTTCAGAACAAAATTTTAATAATGATTAAAGAATTTGGTGGGAGTCCACCTCTGGCAGACTTATAGTTTTACTCAGTGCTAAAATTTGAGATGTCTTTATTCTTTTTAATTTCTTCCAGCCAGAATTCCGGTTAAAGTGTGGTAGAGAGTAGACGTGGAGGAAACCCCGGGGATGAAGTTGGGTTACTGGCTCTGTATTAGAATCCTCAGTTAGTCTAATTGTCAGTACTATTCATTTGCAGGGGTAAGATAAATCACTAGGCGAAATTATTTCTTTTTTCAGTTATACCAAGTGTAATCCAATCATTTGTCCCTTCCAATTTGTGACTGGAGAGCTGTAATGAAAAAGTGAAAGCTCTGGGATTAATGGACAATTTCAAGCTCCCGCTACATACGCCACTTCAACTAGACGAGCTTGATGTAGTGCTGGTGTTCTTGGATGTTTTGTACTAGCATTATTTAGCATGTCGTGTTGGTAGCAGTGGAGTGGAGTTGCCTAATTGGCTTACTTTCAGCTATAACGTTTAATGCTATAATGTATGCTGTCATGGGTAGATCGTGTAACAGTGTGGAGCAAGATGTTTATTCATGGTGGGGGTTTTTTTTGTTTGTTTTTTTTTGCACAGCATGTCACAATAAATCTATGTGCTGCATCCATCAAAATAAATAGAGCCTATGTAAAATCCAGTCTGGTGGTTAGAGGCATGATCAGAACAGCCACTGAGTAATCTCAGATCTGGTTGATTAACTCTGTCACTTAGAGAAAATCATGACACATTCAGTAGTATAATTGTATGCATCAATACTTCGCCAAGGCCTAATAAAGCATAGAGAAAGAAAGCGAGTAGGACTGAGCCTTGTAAATATGCATTTTCCTGATCTGAATCAGCCTATGCTGACGTTGCTAGGCCTTGACATTTGTGAAGGGAGAGCTGTCTGAATGTAGCTCTGAGTGTAACATGTACTGTAAGCATCATTTGGAAATAAATACCAAGATGAAAACACCATGAAAGCTGTTTATTTTTTCAGCATCCTGTAGGTCTTTCTTATCCCTACTCAAACATGCACAATGTTCTTTTCATGCTAGAGGACATAAGTTTATGAGCAAGGACCTACCTACAGAGACGTGCAAAGTAATTTATTAGTTAGATGATTACAGATCCGGCTCTTCGATTTTACTTGCCTCTATCTGTCTATTTACCTTTTCCCACACTCTGGGGCATAGCGTGTGGGGAATAGCAGAAAAAGCAGGATCTATTTTTCTTCATCAGATAACACTATTTCAATTTGGGAAGCTTTGCTGCCATTTTAGCTATCTGAACTGCTTCATTGGCTGCCAGAGAAGTTTGCAAATTGTTGCTGATTAGACTGTTTTCACTGACAGAACAAAAACTGCCAAGTAAATCCTCTTGATAGTAAAGATTAATTACTATTGAGAACATTGCTACACCTTGAGATGTGTTCTGGGGGGTTTTCGGTGAGAAACGATATCTCTTATTAGATTAGTTCTTATTCAGTTTTGAGAATATGTTTGCCAATTTCATTAGACAGTTAAAATGACTGTATACAGTACCTACATCTGTTTTTCTTTTTGTTTTGCCTCTGATGTTCTTCTATGGTAATGAAGGACATCAGTATGTGTGTGTCTTTGTCTAAGTTAAGGGTTTTAGGTTTAGAAAGCAGTTGTTTTTGTGTCACACACAGCCTCCCCTGTGTTTTGTGACCCTAGACACTGAAAAAAATATTGAGCACTTTATATGCACAGAAATTGTTAAGTTCGTTTGTCCTTGAAAGTAGAATTCATCTCACCAGTATGATTGCTGGGTACCGTACTCAAGCATGCTTATGCAAACCCTTCCTTGGAACCTTTCCAGTGGGCTCGGGGAAGGTTTAGCTGGACTCGGGCGCAGCACACATGCTGTATGATCACTATCCACCCCCGTAACACAGAACTCCACTTAGAGTAATTAACAAATGTGTGACAGGAGAGTGTATCACCGCTTACCTAATTAAGACACAAAATACATAAAACTGTGAACCTCGTGCTCCGCAAGAGCACAATTTAAGAGCATGTGTGGGTGTGAAGCGTGAGCACGAGAGAGGAGTAGACATATGAAGATAAACTGAAGTGTACTCTGGCCCAGATCATTAAGGGCAGTGTGAGTGAAGACCAGCGAAAAGCGGGGACAATCGTGCAGACATGGTGCAAGATAACCAAGCTTAGTGTGAGCACGCTCAAGATAAACTACTGCATCTGCGAGGTATCTTGAAAATCTGCACAGGTGTACCTGCAGGTCATATTTTAAAGGCAAATGGTCATCAAACTGAATATTGATTTGATTTAGATTTTTTATTTAGCGGCACATCATCAGATGACATTTAGTGCCCAGGACCTTTGAACAGCATTGCTCAACACAGGAGTCAGAGCGTCTGCTGGTGGTGGAAGCGACCCCTGCCATGCGATAAATTGACTGTGGAAATGTTTTGCACAACCAAGATAACCTCACCATTAGATACTCGCTGTGTTGGCCTTTTACTTTGATGTTTGTAAAAGAAAAATGTTTTAGCAAGATAGGACAAAGGGATTTTTATTTCACGTTAGTATCAATTGATTTGCTCTATAAGCTTAAAAAGTCTGTGCAAAAGTCTTGAGCCATCCCTTCTTTGTATTTTGCTTCAAAGGAGAATTTTTTTGAAAGAGGGATGCATATGTTTACATGTTGTACGCATGTGAAGAACAAAAACAGACCTACAGCAGATGAAAAGGGTTTTAAAGCAGTGTCCTTAAGAAACTGAAACAAAATCCTGACAGGATTTGGGAGATTCATCAGCATGTACAGGTACAACCATAAGTGTCTAAGGCCATCTGTAAAATACATTGGAGGCTTTGTCATGGTTTGGGAATGCATTTCAGCCAGCTGTGTTGGAGATTTTGTTTAATTGAACCTATTGCCCATTTTCTTAGCAAAGGATAAAGAAATGAGGGATGGCTCAAGACTTTTGCACACTACTGTGTCATTCTTTTTAAGTTTAATTCTCGTTGTTTGATTGTTTACATCGGTTTGTTTTTGTCTTTAGTCAACAGGTGACATCTTTGTTTTATACCACTATCATGGATGCAGGTATTATTCTTCTATAACGAGGTTACTTTATAACCAGGGGTGCACATAAGTGGCCCGCTGTCAAAATAAAAGACACGCACCAGATAAGAAGTTGCAATGCACGTTTGCGTACATATAAAAGGCACTGTTTTTGTCCACTAGAGTGGGATTTTCACGGCATATTCTGCACCACATCTCTGTGCGTTCATCATTTGTTTGAAGCCAGCTCACCTCCTGCAACCACTTTCCCGAGAATACGCGCTTTTTTGCGGTTCGGACTCCTTCTGACATTTCTTTGGAGGTGGAGGAACACCAAAGTAATTGCTTAAAGGAGCTTCTTCGACATCTTTAAGAGTTCTAAACAAATGTCTGTCCTCCTCTAGAAATCTTATGTATGCAAACGTGCGTTGCAACTTCTTATCTGGTGCGCGTCTTTTATTTTGACAGCACATGCGCACCTGCGGACCACTTATGTGCAGCCCTGTTTATAACTTTTTTTTCATTTTAGGTGATATTCAAAAAAAAAAGGTCAGCAGTGTGGATAAAATTGAAACCTGCAGCAATAAATAGTTACACTTAGTTTTCAAGGCTAAGAGCCTGGTGTTCAACCACTATAGCATAGCAAAAAGGAAAGAGATGTTACGATGTCCAAGAGATGATTGGTAATTTAAAAGTGTTTAATTTGTGCAAAAGGACATCAGAAGTAATGGTAATGAAACATTTGTTCATTTGCCCCAACAACTAAACAGTTGGGTGCCTACACTGCAAAATACACCAGTAACAGACCCCCCAAAATAAATTAGATATCAATAAATGAATATCAATAAAATAAAGGATTTTTTTAGTGTGTTTTGTGGGGTTTTTTTTTGCTAATATTGAACTGTTACAGTGAGCCAGAGGTTGTGAAAAATGACCCATACATTTAAGAGATAATCTAAATCTTCACTTTTAGTTGTTATCTATAATATCATTATGGCTGTCTAGATTGCTTTAACTCCACTGTATCATTCTCTGTTTTAAGTCGTGTTGTTAACACTCATCACGTGGCTGAATTTGATCTAATGCCTGCAAAATGAAACATTTGATCAAGCGAGGGTGTGAAAGCAACACAGTCCAT
This sequence comes from Astatotilapia calliptera, assembly GCF_964374335.1. Taxonomy (NCBI): domain Eukaryota; kingdom Metazoa; phylum Chordata; class Actinopteri; order Cichliformes; family Cichlidae; genus Astatotilapia; species Astatotilapia calliptera. The sequence goes on from NC_137441.1 coordinate 28,049,946, forward strand.
CTGAGGAACATATGTCAAAATCGGCTGAAATGTAATTAGAGCTGCGGCATTACGTTTGGATCGCTGACACACTCTGCCCCCCCCTGTTGAATTATTCATAAATGTTATAATTCTCAACCATATGGACCCCATTCTTACCGCCAGTTTTGGCAATGTGGATTATGGCACTTTCACATTGTGGCGGGGCTGAGATACTGCACTGATAAATTAAGTGGCTGTGTCATTTGCAGGAGTATAAATGGAATGAACCCCAGAATAGAGAGGTCTTTCATCTTTTCTGGTAAGACTGTCCTGATTACATCTAAATGTAGAGCAACATTTAGAGGACTATCAATCAAGAGGAACCATGAAAAAAGGGGGTGGGGACTGAAGGAATTATGCTCCAAAATGGCTTCCCTCGCTTTAATTTCCTGTGACAGTGTGCATTAGCTCTCATCACCGCCTTACTGCCATTAGACTAGCAAATGATTATGGTTACTGCCTCCACCAGCAGTAGAGAGGGAGCTAATGTAGCGTTTTCATGGTGTTTTCAACTCACATCCCACCTCCGCGATGCCGCCTTTGCATCTCTGACTCTTTTAAGTGTCTTTTTAGACTTTTTCCACTCTATCAGATTCTATTCATTTTCACTCTTCAGAGCCCCATCTGCCTCTCGGGCCCTCAGGGCGAGCCTTTAAAAAGCTGTATGTCTTTTTTGTGTTCTCCCCCTGCTAAGTACAGTAACTGGGGTCAGTCAAGCTTCAAACTAACTCAGTGTTTGAGGATGCTTGCACAAAGGAGGCGACTGCTTGTAAGTGTTTTGACGTGTTTGCTTCAGCTCTGGTCCTTTGCAGTCTTTGAGGGAAGACGGATTCACTGGGAGCGCGGGATGAGGAGACGGTGGGCTTGAGACACAGGGAGAGATGGTGTGCGTGTGTGATTATGGCAGGTATCTCTAAAACTGCAGAAGTAAATTTCATCAAACATTGTTTCTCATCATTAATGAGGTTCATCCCAGCTTAGATCCCCCATCGGACACCTAATTAGGATCTGCAGCTGGTTAGTACTGTCAATTACTTTCACATACACTTACTGACATTCACATAACACTGCTGGATTGCAATCGCTATGCATTGGTGAGCAAATCCACTGCAGATAAGATATATTTATCATTCAATTTACAGTGCATCTCCATCTCCCAGTGTAACTAATGATCAGGATGACAGATTGCAGTAAATCCATGTCTATCACTAGTTCCTTAGGCCCTCTTTATGTATGCTGTCTGTTAACCCTTTCATCTATCTTCTCCACATCACTACTGATGGTTTTGATAGGATAAAACAGAAAACAGTTGATCCTGGCAAAATCAAGTGAACATCAAGTGGGGATCTTTTTTGGCTTGTTTAAATCATAGGATGACAAGGCCTCCCACCAACTGCTTCATGGCCATCATGAAAAGCGACTGCAGGCTGCAGTGCCCTCTACAGAAAGATTTCTCAGAAGGCAGTCTTACTTTATTAAGTTCAGGGTTCTACAGTACATGTACAATATTGTATTGATCTGGTTTGAGAAAGGACTTTCTCAAAGGAGTGCAACTTGAAGAAATGTTAAACCACCTAAATTACTTTGAACTAAGTAATAATCAGTGATTTAAAGGCAAGAATGCCCAGACAAAGATTTTCTGTCTGAAGACAGTCGAGTATAGAGATTTAACATTTCTATACAAATTTATTGGATATAAAAAGTACAGTCCAATATTACATGTTTCTCTGTGGTTTATAGATACAAAAAAAAACACTTGTTATCCAAAATCTGTGAAAAAAAAAATAGCTCTGATTGTCAATTCTCAATAAATGAGCTCTACCTCCTACGCTCTCTGCTCTATAAGATTAAAAAAAAATCAAATTCTGACAAAATTTATTCTGAACAGTGGCGTAATATGGCACAGGAGTCAAAGGCTAAATGTCATAACGTCTGTCATGGAGCATGTCCCAGTCATAATGACACTGTTCGCCTTGAACTGAGGACCGCAGGCCATGTCAAGCGTCAGTATAATATCCTCATTACAATAACACAGGCAGTAGCTCTGATCCATCAACAGACACAAAGCACCGAGAAGACAGGTGCACTATGTACTACCACTAGCAGAGCTTGGAACGTGTCTGTTTTATACTCTAAATATAGTGTGATTCTCAAATCTAGAAAATACGTCAGCTAGTTAAGTGACCAGATGCTCTGGAAGCACGTGCATTAGCACATCAGCCTGAATCTCAAACTACAGAAGAAAAAGAAAAAACTTTATTCACTAAAAGTTCATATTCATAGTGATGCTGCAGGTACGATAGGTTTTGGAGAGCTTAACTCCAGTTTGGTGGCTCCTGCTTTCACAAAGGCTTGCATTTGTGAAACGGCTCACCAAAGCACCCATCGATTCCACCCACACAAGGATTAAAATGTGTTAGGCGTAGCATTATGTTTCTCAAAATTAAGATCACATTTCACCCGAATCCCCAAGCATCCCGCCTCAAAAACTACTTTGCAGTATGTCCTTGCTTTTCCAATAAAATCCTTGAACTAGGCGGCGTAAAAACACTGCTGTAAACTTCAAGACTTTATTTAAACCTGCCTTGTAGCAACTAGTGACAAGTGTACTACAGATATGTTATTGTACAGCAGGGAAAATACTTTGTTTTTTCAACTGCAATTTGATTTTCTGATACCAAAGCATACTCATATCTGAATTACTTTTTTGCATGCAAAATAAAATAGTCCGATAACACAATCTAACAGCTTTTGCGGTAGATAGTGGCAGCTTAATAAATGTAACCACTAAACTATTGGTAGAAACAGTGTAACACACTACTTACATATTTCTTGCTTTCATTTTTTAATTCACTAGCTGGGCCCACGTCCTCATTTTAGGTTTGACAGCGTTTTAGTAGGGAAAAGTGAATGCTTTGACATGAATTGAGTTACGGGTTGGGGAAGGCCTCGAAGGGGACTGGAGATGGCTCCCGGGCCTGGTAGATCCCCATGCACTAAATAGAAATGCAGAAGTTAAAGAATTGAGAACAAGGAGGGAGGGTGGGGCACGTAAACGAGAATGAACAGCTTGCAGAACTGAGGGAACCTATGTAGATGACAACCGGAAGGAGAGTGTTTGGAGGCGTGGTCCTGCTCCCGAAATTCCGATACATAATCTCCAATAAGCTCTGACACAGTCAACTGTTATGAGTGACAGAGTTACTGCTTTAAGTCAGTTCAATCATAAAGTCTACCATATTTCTTAGAAAGTTATGTCAGTCTTCTCGGTGCTCTCACAATTTTTCCGTCAGTCTAATTTTGCAATGACCCACAATTTGGCAAAAAAATTGTATTTAAAAACGGCTTTAAGTTTTTGTTTTGATGCTGCCACATATCACTCAACCTCTCTCCATCTCATGTGTTCTTCCAGCATAGATAGAGTATCAATGTTATTTATAAAATCATTATATTTTTTTATTTTATTTTTTCCGAAATTAAATGTGATGTCCTCTTGGAAAGCACATTTACAGAACGCTGATGATGGATGACATGATATGACGAACTGGAAAAATAGGAAAATAAAAGGAATTTAAGAAAACCTTTGTCATTAGTCAGTTTCACCCAGTAATAGTCTGCCTAATGACTTGGGAGCTGCAAGTAGCCACACTCATGCACCAGCAGTTATCTGCAACTTAACAAAATTATACTTATGAACTGTGTGCAGCTTTTGCAGACAAATAATGAATAAAATGACTGTTTTGGTCTGTAATAGTTGGCACAAACCGAGCTGTTTTCTGTTTTACAATTAAAATTTAGTGTCTATTTCAACATTCACATTTATGTAGCACCCAGTCACACGGGCCTGGTTGGGGTATAGACATTGTCATTGATTACTGGGCTGATGTGACTAGTGCTTAAGTGGTGTGAGATTTGTTCTGTGTGGCAAATGTACAGGCATTTAAGTCATATAAGTAGTAATAGATGCTTGTGTTGACGATTCTTGTGGTAAAACTTGTATTAATATAGTAAGGCCTACAACTTTATTTCAACTTTAACACTAACACGTTCACACACAGTTGGAACATCTCTTATTTAGACTATAAGAGAGAAACAGAGGGAATTAAACAAAATACTAGCTCTATTTGCAGATGGGTGGCTTTACCTTTACACCTAAAGAGAATATAGTGAACCTAAGATCAGTTTTAGTGGTGCAGCATGGGGAAAATTATCACTTAGGAACAAATTGTGATAATTTCTATTGTGAGCTCCAACAGTGCCTTGAGGTGACTGTTGTTGTCATTTGGAGCTGTATAAATAAAACTGAATTGAACTGAAGTTGAGTTTGAGCTATGCTTTCTGCTCTGAGGTTTACTTTTCTTGTTGGATTCAAATAACTGAATTTGACAAGTTATAGTCAGACTGATATCACATGAGCTATCACAGATGATTTATAGGTGTATTTCAGTAAGTGAATCTAATCAGCACCATTGGGTTAAATTTAAATAGATGTCTGCAACCCTTGTTATAGCCTAACATTGACCATGAACACTGCAGATTGCCCATTTCATCTTGTCGTGTGAAGTGCACACCAGTGATGGATACACCAATTGGACTGTCTCTGTTATTGTTCCCTCCAGTAAGGCTGAAATTTGTTTGAAGCACGGAAGGTGCACAGCGATGTGAAACAATAACTCAGATATGTTAAACCTTAAAAATGAGTCTCGGCAGGGATACAAAGTGTAGATATTTTTGTTCAAATGTAGGGAAGATTCATCAGACAGATAAATATTCAAGTAAAGTACAGATATCTGTAGATTGTACTCAAGTGAAGTAATGAATGATTTGTACTCTATTACTTCTCACTCCTGGTGTAGATTTTCTTTTTCCTTTTTCCTTTTCTTTTCTGTTTTGTTTTTTTTTTCCAGAAAAGACAGACTATCCAAGACGTGATTTTGAGGAGTAAATGCACTGAATGGTCATTTAGGAAAAATAGGTAATAATAGCATTAAATCAGGGTTTTATAAAACAAATTTTTAACAGGGAATTTTAACTTTATATTCTCCATCAGTGTAGTTAAAGGTAATAGTCTATCAACCTTCTTCCACTTATCCAATTCAGGGCCCTGGGAGGTCTGAAGCCAATCCCAGCTGCCATAATGCTGTAATACTCTATGTAAATTTTTAACATTGATTAATGTTTTATTTTGTTGGCTTGTTTATTTTAAAAAAAATACAGCAATGTTAAAAGCCAGAGTAATGTGTAATATTCAGTCCAACAGTCCGTTTCATTTTAGCTCAACACCATCAATGGTGTCAGATCCATTTTACTCAGGCAAAGGCAGACATAACATTATAACAATGTGCAATGAACTCATTAAGGTAGTTTTAGTATGATGATTTGTTGCAGATGGTTTTATGTTTTTTTTCCACAGATGTCACTCACGGTTACAGCATGTTTGAATTCATCTACATGGACGAATGAGGACTCGGCTCATCTCATGGTCTTTACTTGGTGCTAAACCTCAAAGAACACAAACCCTAGTCCATGAACATGTAAACAATATCCATGATCTTACATTAAATCACAACTGATATTGTTGATTTCCTAATGTATCAAACAGATCAGATGCTGAGAAGAATCTACAAAAGACGGACTTTAGGTTCAGTTTGGTTATTAGATTTTTGCTATGATATGAGCAAAAATGTGACTGTAGAGGGCTTATTGGAGCATTTACAGGCTATGGGTGGGAAAGTCCAGTGAACTCAAGTCCATTTCAGTATTGAGTAAATGAGTCATGCATGGGTCTCACATTCCTACATTCTTTCAAAATACATCAAGATGTCTCTTATTTATTATAAATGTGGCAGTGGATTCCTGAGCTATTCAGGCATCGTCAGGCTGACAGGTAGGGAACATCATTATGACTGGCTTCAAAGGGAAAGGGGAAAAACAACATGTCTCAGCTTTGAAATACAAATCCACGGGCAGTCGAAGTGAAATGCCCCTAACACCAATGAACAGAGACATTTTAATCATCGCATCTCTGTGTTGTCTCTCATGTCATGTATAGAAGACAACATTAGTAAAGATGGCCAACAGCTGCTACTCAGGGGTAGAAACTGGGAGCGTGTGCCCTCGAGCTTGTTGGTAGCAGAGGAATAACATACTGTGACAATAAGAGACATGAAGAGCAATGAATATGACTTCAAAGCAAGAGGCAGACTTTCTGTAATGTAACCCACAATGACAGAAAAGAAGCTAGTACCTGAACAGGAAGGAAAACATTGCTCTATGTGGTTCTTTATTTTCTGTTCAGTCTGCCTCTGCTAAAAATAACATGAACTTTAGAGCATATGTTTTAATGGTTATATTAGGAAGACTAGGAAATATATGCATGCTATATGTAAAGTTAAAAAAAATAATATGTTACAAAATGTAAAATTATAGTAAGAGCTCTGCTTTCATGACAGTAAATGCAAACTTTATTGTGAGTCTATGGCGTGCACAGGAATGGAGAGAAATGAAGGATGCAGATTAACATGATTAAAAATGTTGTCATTTAAGGAACTCGATATTGGGCGATAAAAGTAGTACAAGTACAAGTCTGCAAACCAAACACGGAGACAAAGTAAAAAATCCAAACAAAGGCTCTTTGACAACATCAGAAAGGTAAAACTCATATTCTACCAGAATAGCATTATAAATGATATATTTGTTGAGCGCCAAATCACCACAACTTTATGTTGTAAGGTAAAGACCCCATGATAATACAAAAATAAAAAAATTCAAAAACCTAAATTTCAGTTACTAGGATAACTTAAACAGGACCCCAAACCTGATTAAGAATTCAAAATCAAAAACAACCCAAAGCCCTTGGACATGTGACGTTATGTTCAGAAAATGTACAAAATAAATAAATACATAAATAAAAAAATATTCAAAACTTCATGAAACACCTAAAAAGGTCTGTTAAAGCCGCATTTGCTTGGCTGGATTAGTTACCAAGATATAAATATAAGATAAAAGAATAATGTTTTCAGTCACACACTGTATATTAAAGATGGCCATAGCCATCATGATGTATTATTAAGTTTTGTTGGTTAGCTATGACAAATTTTTCGTTCTTCTATCATCAAAGATAGTGTTTAGTGATTAGTGAGGTGCGATGGTAATTCACTGTAATATTAAATAAGGCTCTATGTATGTGGAAAAAAAATGTTTAAAAAAGTCACTTACAGAAAACAGCCAATTATAATGTGTCGTTTATTGAATGCTGAACTATTCAAAATTGCTTGTTTAAGCATTTTGGTTTAAGTTGCCATTTAAGTAACTGCAGCGTTGAGATTTCTTATTCTTTCACTTTCTCATGGTTTTGGTTTCAGCCCTGCATATTTCAAACAAATCACTAAGGACTAATACGCATTTAGTGTTTGAGATTTCTTTAAGTTGCTTGAAAGAAGTCCAGACGCTTTTCTTTGCAAGCTCCTTTGACTACGATGACCTGGATGACTGAGAACCTTCACAGACATGTTTGAGATTCTTTAAAATCTGTAAAATCACGTTTGTGACTTGGGGAAACTTAAAACACAACACTTGTATAATGTATGCCTACAGTATAGAGGATGTCAGTATGAAATCACAGACATGATTTCAACAGATACATTTAGATTTTGGCTTGAAATGTAGATATATTTGAGCATTGGTGCGATGTTGTGAATCCATACTGTTAAATATTTCCACATTAAAATGCTGAGAATAAACCAGAACACGAATTAAAACGGGAAATTCAGACATTAAAATAGATGTTTGAGCTATGTAAGTGACCTCCGCTAGTTGGTAAGTATTATATAGGCATTTGTGGTAATGACAATAGACGAAAAGAAGAAAGAACCACTAAATAGCATTTCTAGTTAAGACATCTCACTTTTTTGAGTGAGAAAAAAAATTTATTTACCCTAAGAAAAATATCTGTGGTACAGCAAATTTTAGTAGGCTTAGCTTATTCAAGATATATTTGTCTGTGTAAGTCACAGCACCCAAAATATTATTGTAAATGGTCTGTATTTGTACAGCGCTTTACTTGGTCCTAAGGACCCCAAAGCGCTTTACACTATACACAATCATCCACCCATTCACACACACATTCACACACTGGTGATGGCATTTTATTTAAATTTAAATAAAATAAAAAACTATTTATTTAGTTTATTATATTCTTGTTTCTGAACTAAACCCCAACTGTTCTCCAGTAACTTTGGCAATACATCTCTTCCTCTGATCACCTCTGCTCTGAATGTGTCTTAATGTGGAGTCTCATCTGTAAGTAGGATTAAATCTTGAGGTTCTGTAAAGCCATTTAATAAGAACCGATGGATTCCAGTCTCTCTTTATCTCATGATTCTGTTGCTCTGACAAGTAATACAGTATCGTGTAAATTTCTGAGCAGTCTTTTGTTTCTGAGCATGCCAGTGTATTTGTTAATATTATGTATTACTTCCCAAATAATAGAAAAGCAGCCGAGTGTATTGTTCCAAATTCTCCACTATAAATGTTGAGGAGCTTATTTTGGAGTTATCCATAAGATCTGTTTTTAGTCTTTGACAATATTTATTTTAAAAAAACAAAAAGCAAACAAAAGAATTATGACTTTAGCACTAAGGTTTGTAAAGTAATATCAGCTGTATGTTAGGTAATTTATCATATAAGTAAAAGCTTTAAAATATATATTTAAATATATAATATAATTTAGCAATATATTTAAAAATGTGTCTTAGCATCATCGTGCTCTTGTCCTGTTAGCAGCAGAAGATTCTGGTTTAATCACCCTCACTGTCCAGCAGCGGCAGGGTATTTGACTTTGTCCCCTCCGCTACCTGTCAACAGTTTATTTTCTGCTTAGGCTGAATGGCAGCTACTTTACCTTCTGCCACATGCTTGTCAGCAAGCAGAGACTTGCAATGTCAATATCTCTTAGTCCCAAGCAGATACACATCTAAAGGTCTGCACTGTGAGCTGGAGGTGGAGGTTAATCAATTTTATTTGACCTTAATTTATACAGAGTAAATAATGAAGTGGCCTGTCTGTATAAAACATTCAAAGAAAAATCGTTCAGCAGTCAGGAGGGCTGGGTTCAGGTCGAGCAGGATGGGAATTTTCTTTGACTTCTAGTATTGGTTCCCAAAGTGGACAAGAACGTCCTCGGGTCTCCGACAACACTGCAGAGGGCAACATTACATTTTGTTTCTTCACAACACAGCCAAACAAAATCGCTCAAACTGGTTGAGAAGTAATCTAATACCACACTGTGGCAGCTGACTGGCCCGTTTCCTTTGATAACTGATCACAGTTAGTAGTAAATGTAAAAATATATTCATGTTTTGCTAATGGAATACTTTTAAGTAGCGGGAGCCAGATGTTCACTCAGATTTAGCGGCAACTTGATGCAGCTGTGATGCAGCTGCTAAACGAGTTAGGATAAAACGCAGTGTGAAAAGAGAGTTTCAGTTCATAAGAATCTAGAGCCCTTTCCATGGGATTGCAGGCCTCATCAATCTGTTGAAGTGTCACTTTTATATTTTATGCTCCTCACAACTTCATTCAGCTTTGATGGAATGAGCCACAGTACTCATTGCATATAATGTAATATGTGAGCAACAGTTCACCTGTCCTAAGGGAAGTGCATAATGTAATTTGCTGTTAGGCTCTGATTGATCCTTTCTCCACGTCTGGGATAATTTATCATAAGTAATTAATGAGGTTACTGCTGTATACTCAACTCTCTCCCTTCTTGTACATGAATTGAGCTGCTGTCTCATGCTGCAGGTATGTAATAAAGTTAAAAGGACTCTAGAAATACCTGGAGGAGAAAACTAATTTCAGTTTGTTGCCTGACTTTTTTCATTAGTTGTTAATCTTGGTAGAGACTCTTCTTCAGAGTTGTAAATTCTTTGCTGTAAAATGTGTTTTATAGACACTATTTCTAATACCTGTGAAGTTGTAAAATGAAGTGAATAGATTGTAAAACAAAGTTTTGCCCTCTCAGTTCATGGACTTGTGTTTGTCCTGAAAAAGTCTGATGTTCAGACTTTGTCCTGTGTGCATGAAGTTGAATGTATTTGATTTTTCCTTAAAGAAGGAGCTTCTGCAGGACTAGTTTGAAGAGATATAACAAATATTTATTGTTGAACTAAAACTGTTCCAAATTAGGTGGGATCAATATAATAATGTCATGTGATAAAGTTGTATGTTGAGGTGCTGACTGACCTTTCTTAGAGTGGTGCTGGTGGCTGGTCGGACCTAAAAATGGTAGAATGAGAAGGGAAGGAAGTGAGACAGCGCTGAGAGGAATAGGTGAAATCCCCACCTCATTTGGTGTTTGGGTATGTTTGACTTCTATGGCTCTGGTCCTGAGCTTTAATTTAACATTTTGACTCACCCGAAATGGCCAGGCCTCTCTGTAGAATTGGATTTCTCTGTTATATGGACACAGAGATTGAAGATATATATATCTATAAGTCAACTTGTTTGCGATACATATATTGAACTGTGGTTTCCATGGATAAGGTAGCAGATTGAAGCCTTAGACCATTTCCAGGAAATCCTTTTGTTTTGGTTTTATTTGAATAAAAAACATAATTTTCTTCACAGAGCTGTTTAAGATTCATGTCAGGATCATATTATTCACCAATGACAGTGTGCAGGCCATAGCACAGCTGTTTTTTTGCAAGACGACTACCTTTAAAGCAAAACTTTACTGGACTTACTGAACAATAATTGAAAACTTTGCTTGGGCGGATACTGATACATGTAAGGGTCTGTCTGTACTGTATCTGCAGTAACCATGGAGACAACCCTCCATTAAATACACAGGTAATGTGATCTGATACAGGAGGACATAATTTATTTTAGAACTGCTTCACTGAGCATTTTAACCTTAGCAAACGCTGTACAGTCTCTGCTTATTGTAAAGAAAATATATAAATAACAAAGATGAAGATATAATAAAGATGAAGTTTCTTCATCTAAAATCTGTGAAAACTGAAAGTGCCTGGCTCCAGCAAAAATTCAGGAGAGCCATTCTTCACTGAGGACACCGTTGGTCCTCCACCAGAGTGTGTGGTGTAACTATGTGAAGAGAACAGATAGTGGATTTTGGAAAGTGGAGCAGAGCCAGCTTGAGGGAAAAATTAAGTAACTTTTTATATTTGAACAATTTATCACAGATGTAACAACTTCTATGCCTTGTCTAGCTTTATAATCCTGGATAAAATAACTTTTAAATTAAGTTTTAAAACACATTTAAATGAATGTCCAACTTCAGGACACCCACACACCCTTTGCTGGCCTTTAGCCGCTTGCCAGCATTATTGCTGGATGGCAGCACCAGATAAGCCCTCAATTTGTATTCCCCAAGCTACAAGCCTTGGCTTCTGTTACAAGCTTGAACTTAACTTCAGAATTTACTTGGAAGAGATAGAGGAGAGCCAAGCTGCACAAAGACATCTGTAATGTAGATGAAAGAGCTCAAACGTCCAGATTCCTGATGGGGTTGCTAGTGATGTAGAGCGCCAAAGAGGTCACAGCCTGGAGACAACAATAGTGCCTGTCCATGCTTTGAATCCATCTCCTTTCACTCTGTCTTCCTGAGCAACATTTTCTCAACATGTCTCATCAGCGATGTGGCACCAGGATGTCAGAGTGATAAAAAGGTCTGGTTATAAGCCAGAAGAAGCTGGCTGTCTCTGTCACTCGTAAGCAGATCACTCCCTGTAGCCACTGAGGCTTGTGCTTCCTAGACAACAGGCAGTGTTTTTCCATCTAGTTAGAAAAAAGGGATTTGTTCAGGAAGATATATGATAATAATTCGTATGAACCGTCTGTGGTACAAACATTAGCCTTTAATTAAAGAAAAGCATACTTTCCGGTCAGTGTTGGCCACCTCTGGACATGAAGCTGTGTGTTGGATTTGGATTGTATAATTGTTGCATATTTATTGTAGTTGTGATTATTAGATGCTGGCATAATGTAACCCCATCTCTGTAATGCTGTTAATACCATGTTGTGGTGTGTGGTTGGATTAAAATCACATTAACTATATTTTAGACTGCTTTCATAAAAGGAGAGGGAACAATTAGTCATTGAAAAGATGCCCTTGTGATATTCCAGCATGGCTTAAAGATGCTTAAAGATCACTTTCATGACTGTGGATAAATGGGTCAGACAGAGAGGTGATTGTATGGTGGTGTTCCCATCTGAAACCACCCTCAGTCTTATTTCATTACATTTATTCCTTACTGTGCCTCTACTCAAGAGGGCAAATTGCAACAACAACAACAACAACAACAACAACAACAGTAAAAATACAATTTCCATTTTTCAAAAGAGATATGTTTGTTGTATTGCATAAGACTGATGTTTTTATTGTGAAAGGAGGAAGTGGTGTAGAAAAAAAAGGTCTCTGTTAGAAGAATAAAAGAACAAAAATATATTTATAACATCTTCCAAATAAAGGAAAATTAGATGGTTTTGCTCTTATTAGCTCATAGTTCATCTGGGCCCAAGAATGTGTTTGATGTTGTGAACAATACTAAGTAACAGTTTTAAGATTTCTCATGGATTTTCTAGATTTTTTAAGTGAGCCTGTGTAAGCTAGCAAAAAGTTACTGTCAGTTACTTTTTGCTAGCAGTTACTGTCCCTCCATTTACAAAGGCAGAGGCGTCACGGTGTGATTATTTTATGTGTAGTTGTTTTTTCCTGTGTAATAATATTCAACATTGCTATCAATACATTTTTCAAAAAATGCCTCTCTGTGCAAAATGGATTCAAAACATAAACAACTGTGGGATACTGTTTGTCCGTGATTTGAACCGGGGGAACAAATCGAGGCAGAATCAGCCAGATATTATTTGTATCCCACTGTAACTTTACTGTATAAAGAGCTAACATCTCCAAAATGTCAGGAGTAGTTAGTCATTACAAGAAGTGTTTGTGAACTAAAAATCAAGAATGTGGGCTAATGTTTGTCCGTGATTTGGAGAGCCCAGGGTGTGCTCCCGACAGAGGGAAAACCAATTCTGCAGGGGAGACCTACCTTGGCACTTGTGCAGGTGAAACCAAAGGGAAGATATGCTTCACCATATTTTCTTGTCTTTGGCTTAGAATGAAGTTGGTTTGGAAACATATTCAGCGATGCTTCATCTCCTGCTTTGCGTTTGTGTGGGCACCCCGTGCTAGCATTGTCCAAGCGTTTTTGTTTTTTTTCCCTTTTCATATCGCGCCCCCCCGCAATGGCTCTCCCCCCCCCCCCCCCAGGGGGCAGGCCCCACACTTTGGGAAGCTCTGCCCTATTACATGACCAGTTGAGTAAATTTCCCAATAACCCTTAATCAAAGGTTGTCTTTAATTGATTAGTTAATTAAAATAGCATTGAAAAGTGAATGTTGTTGGTAATGTAAACTCCTATTAATATTCAGAGAAACTATTTCATTAGTAAAAGGCAACTTAGTTGAATTAACATATCATCAGGATGGCACAAGTCTTATGGTGTAATCAGAGTGTGTTTACTGAGCCACAGACTATCAATAAATCTTTTGTGTTCTATAATTTCACCCTGTATGGTTATATATAAATTGTTTATGTTATAGTGTAATATAAAATATAAAACATCTACATTTATATTATGATTATAACATTTACACTTAGCAAATACAAACATGTTTTCAGAGTTCTTCTTGGTTTTCAACTGCAAGAAATATTACTATGAAACGTAAGAATGTGTGGTTTTGTAAGTTGTAGCCAGGATTCATGTTACACATAAATTACCACAGGTGTTTCCAGTGACTGTAATAGTTACATACATTCAAACTTGATATTACTCACCTATCACACTTGATACAAAATAATTATTTGATTTGATAGTTTGGTATTTAAGTGTAATAACATACTATTACCACTTTATTACCAAACTGTGCTGCAATCTTCTTAGTGAAATAACAATAATGCCTTTATGACCATCTCTTGATTAAAAAAAACAATCCTTTACTTTACAATTTAAAGTAATAATGTATCATCTTTGCAGTAAGGAATTATACAAAATCTCCTGATCATTTCTGAAGAAGTTCCATACACATTCATATACTTGAAATTGTGTGTACACTTTTAAACCCTTTTTTTTTTTTACAACACAGTGAAAACCCTTTGAGTCTTTTTTCATGAAGAATGAAGAGCCAACATTTGAGCCTGTTTGCCTTTTTGACCTAAGCATAAATAGAGCAGACAGTGTGAAAAAAAACAAAAACAGGACTGGAGCAGAACAGTAATATCACAGTAACTCCCACCTCCCCCAAGACCGCTCAGCTCCTCAAGGCTGCCCTTAACAGAGCCACATGGTCTCCTTTTTAATAGCCCACCATATTTTTTTCGGTCAGCTGGGAATGACACAGATATACAAGGCCAACTTAACACGGGTTAACCAGTGAGTATTTTCACTGGGGATAATCGTTCTGACCCTAGACAATTCCTCTCACCTCCAAATTAAAGAAACTGCAGCAGTTAACTTCTTTTTTCCACAACAAAACCTTTGGGGGGGGGGGGTTGAGCCCATAGCCCATGGGTGGTAAATAGATAGCATAGTGACAGCCAAGGGGTTTTTTTTGTTTTTTTTTTCAAGTAGCAGCCTCTGTACTTAAAGGTTTGATTATAGTTTCCATCATCAGGCTACACAATCTATGATCACCTAATTTGTGAAGGTAGCTACAAAAAGAGTATGGTATTCAGTTCTGATGTTTATGTGTCAAGGGAAGGGAGAAAGGCTTTAGTAAAAATGATAAATAACCCCTTCTGTTCTCTTAGAAGCACCAACTGCAAACCAACTTAAAAGTTTAAATTAAAAGATTTGCAATACATGAAATGAGCTCCTAAATGACGCAAAGGCTGTTTTTGTTCTATGTCATTCGGGCCCATGAACTGAGAGGAAAGTGTTCTCTATTTCCCAATGAAATAATTTGCTTGTCGTCACTTTTTTTTACACCACATAGTTCAAACATATCAGTGTGTGGTGCCGAGATGTTTTAGAAGTGGAAAGCCCCCCTTTAACAAAAAAAAAAAAAAAAAGGATGCAAAGTTATCATCCGGCTCACTAATTGGCTGTCATGAGGACTCCCAGAAAATCCATTCATTCATGAGTAGCAGGGGATACTGCAGGCTTGCACAGTTTAAAGTATTTGCAATGCATCGATAACTAATATATTACCTCCAGAAAAGCCAGGGAGGTCATCCTCGT
The DNA here is from genome assembly GCF_964374335.1 of Astatotilapia calliptera. Lineage (NCBI taxonomy): Eukaryota > Metazoa > Chordata > Actinopteri > Cichliformes > Cichlidae > Astatotilapia > Astatotilapia calliptera. Next base: position 28,065,230 of record NC_137441.1, read on the forward strand.
TAAATAGTTCCAACAATTCAAGGTAGTGTGTTTTGTATGCCATGTAAAATAAACACACGCACGCACGCGCACACGCGCACACACACACTGGGCGATAATCTATGACTCATTCATCGTGTCAGATGCTAAATATAGTGCCACATTATCTGCAGTCAAATTTCGTTGTCATAAAGTAAAGTCCTCATGTCTGTGAAGGTTCTCAGTCATTTCTCAGTCATTTGCAAACCATCATGCAAACCTTTCCTCGTTGGCCCACCTGTGGATGGAGTGTCTCGTTCTCAGGCCTTCTGCTCTTTGCCAGATCGTTGTGTTTATTATGGTGGTAATTAGGCCTCCCATGTCCTGATTCTTGTGTTTTTCGTACTATAGCCCTGCTTGTTTGCTTTCCATCCCTACCCAAATCTGTGCGATTTACATGTGTTCTCATATTCCCACTGCCTTGAGGAATTTAAAGGATACTTCTTCTGTTCCTTACCTGAACCCTACAGCTACTTCCTACATCAACAAGAAAAAGTCTTACCAAAAATACACCCGACTGCCCATTTTTCACTTCATCGGGATCCTTGCCTGCCTACTAATAGCACCTTTAAATCTCCTACAAAGAAGGACTTGGACTGATTACAATTGTTACAAGATATTAACAAACCACCTTGGTTGCTTCCAACTTCCACCTCCTGTCTGGCAGAATCTCTAGCCTTGCTCCAGTAGTGAAAACTTTTGTGCCACTAATGTGTTTTATAAGTACTCATTCCTTGTTTACGTTAATTTCTGTAAAACTGCTGTTAGTTACTGGAATCTGCTCTTTGAATACAACTCATGGTTAAACATGACAGAATGATTTGGCCAACATCTGGACTCAGCAGAGTCAGTTGGTGTACAACCAGCTGTTTCCCAATCAAGAAGTGCTGCTTGGTCATCATGTACAAGTTCTCTGTTCTCTTGTTGAACAGTTACAAGTCACACATTGACGACTAAAATAAATGAACAGTGCGATCCAAGTCATCAATCCAAGTTGCCTTAAACTTCTGCTACTGAATCATGAGTTCAGCCCCCTGAACCTGGCGTAGCTGCTTTGCCAGTATCTTTGATGCATGGTAAAAAACTTCTCCACAACTGAGTCTTTTGGAGGTGAGCTGAGTTGGTGTAGAAGTTTCCTTTTATATTAATCACTATTTTTTAGTGGTTCACTTCATGTTTAAAGTAATGACTACTCCAAAATCTCCCATGTTGTAGGGTTGCTTAAGCATCGGGCACGTCAGAGGGAAAAACACTATTTAATCCCGTTTATTTCTAGTTACTAATGCTAGAGAGTTGTCCACATATGAAAAGTTTGTGGAAGAACTGACGAGAGTATTTGACACCCCTTTGCAAAGATAAAAAGTAGATGACTGTTTGTCAAGGCAATAAATCTGAGTCCAAAATCTCAATTGAGTTTTGTGTCTTTGCAGTTGAGAGGCTTCAAAAGTGATAAGATGGACTTCCTATGATTCTTTAACTAACTAACTTAAAAATGAACTAGCGTCTTTTGAAGAGTTAGTGGCCCTAGCTGTTAGAATAAGCAACCTGCTCAAAGAACAAGTCTGTGAGAAAAACTTGGTCATTATAAATATAACCTAAGAAATAAGAAGCCTTAATTAAGAAGACCACATTTTCGGGAATTAGTGATTCCTATGTGGATCTTTCCAAGGCACTGGAGAGGCTCACTGTGGGAAAAGCTCCAGTTCCCCCATGAGCCTGAAGTGGGTAAGCAGAAGAAAAGGGATGGATGGATGAAGGTAGAGTAATGCCCCTAATTGATAAATTAATCTGTTTTTGAGGGCATGGAGTTACTTATGTCATTATAAGAAAACAACGAAAATAATACCATCTCAGTCACTGTCTTTTTCTTCTCATCCATGTTATGTGTTCATGGTGCAGATATAAATAAAGCTGGTTGCAGTACTTCAGCATCTTGCTAGCACCACAGAAGAAAAGCAAGAATAAATGACATAAAGTTTTATTAGCAGATAATATTCAAATGCAATTTTTCAAGTGCCTCAAAATATCACCAAACACTCAAACTGTTTCTCATGAGTTTCTCACAAAATGTGTCTGCTAGCCAAACTCAATGCTGTATTTCCCTGGGAGAAAGAAGAAAGTATGATATGTAACACTAATAGATATGGGGAAAGATGTAAGAAAGACAGGTCAGTACAGGGGGATGAAAGATTATTTTCAAAAGTAAGGACAGTGTGAATGTGAAATCTGATAAACTGAACATTTAAAGTTGCAGCATGTAAAGCTGTAATCTCTAGATATCAGTAGATTGCAGTCTTGTGAAGTCTGACATTTTATTGTGAAAGTTGCAAGTGGTATTGAAGAAGGGAAGGGGGGGGGAGTGAAAAGGTATCTTCCAAATGAAGGAATAGTTTTTGCTCTCATTGGCACATAGCTCATCTGGGCCCAAGAATTTGCTTGATGCTGTGAACAGAACTGAGAGACAGCTTCTCAGCTTCTCATGTTTTTTCTATTAGTGATGTGTCGGTCACGAACGAAATGGCTCTTAGAGCCGGATCTTTGACGTGAACGACACGAGCCGGTTCCTTATCGCGAGCCGTGTTTTTTTTTTTTGTTTTTTTTTTCCTTCTCTCACCCTCTCTCTAGCACTTTTTTTCCGCTTCACTCCGGATGCGAGCCTTGTGCTTTGCGCTGGGCAGAAATGTGTTTTGGAGTTTGGACGTGCTTTTTGGAGTTTGCATGTGTTTTGTCTCTAGGGGCCACCACATATATTTATATATAAACACATAAATAAAACCACTTTTTTTTTTACATTAGTAATTCCTTTTGTGCATAATTTTATATTATTGTTAATAATAAATTAATTAAAGTAACAAAACAACCTGAAGAGTCGGTTCAGTAAAAAGAGCGGGAATTCCCATCACTATTTTCTATATTTTGAGTAGAGATTGTGTAAGCTAGCAATAATGCTAGCACAGCACATTTTTCAAGCCTAACATGTGGTTAGCATTCTGTAGTTGAGTTAATCCTGTGAACTAGAAGAAAGACACTATTCTTAGTGTGTTTTTCACAAAATTAAGCATATTTCAGTTAAAGCTGCATTTCCTATGTAACTGTATCCTGATCATTTTGCTGTAAGGCCAATTGTTCATTAACAATGTTTGCCCATTACATGATCAGCTGAGTACATTTCCCAATAACCCTTAATCAAAGGTTGTCTTTAACTGATTAGTTAGTTAAAATAGCATTGAAAAGTGAATGTTATTGTTAATGTAAACTCTTATTAATATTCAGAGAAACTATTTCATTAGTAAAAGGAAACTTAGCTGAATTAACATATCATCAGCATGGCACAAGTCTTATGGTGTAATCAGAGTGGATTTACTGAACCAAAGACTCTTGTATTTGCACATCAATAAATCTTTTGTGTTCTATAATTTGAATTTAGATCATCATCTTTTTTTTTTTAAAAAAAACATCAATCCTATACATTACACTTTAAATAAATAATTTATCATCTTTTCAGTAAGGAATTATACAAAATATCCTGATCGCTTCTAAAGATGTTCCATACACATTCATATACTTGAAATTGTGCATAAACCACCACAGTGAAAACCCTTTAAATCTTTTTTCATCGATAATAACGAGCCAACATTTGAGCCTGTTAACCTTTTTGACCTAAGCATAAATAGAGCAGAAAGTGGGGAAAAAGAGGACTGAAGTGAAACCGTAATATCACAGTAACTCCCGCCTCCCCCAGGCTGAGCCACATGGTCTCTGCTTAATAGCCCCCCCATATTTTTTTTTTTGACAGCTGGGAGTGACACAGAGATACAAGGCCAACTTAACCCACTTTAACCATACAATATATAATATAATGATAATTGTTCTGACCCTAGACAATTCCTCTCATCAAATTATAGAAACTGCAGCACTGAGCTTGGTCATTTTTCCTTATTAACCTACAGATATCAAAAACATTAATTTTACATTGTATCCCACAATGAAAGCGAGAGGCTACTTTGTATAGCAACAATCCTGAACCTTTCTCTTGGTAAGCTCACCTGTTTTTGTCACTTTTAGCTGTTGTTAGACACTTTTAGCTTCTGTGAGCGATTGCTAGTGAAACTGTCTTTGGATATATGGATCTAATGTTGTGTTGATTTAGACACTTAAGAAAAAAGTCTTGTATGATGTGAAAATGTAATCAAAATCAGGGATAGTATAATTTTTAAGACGATCAAACCCAACATTAGCTGACATAATGTTAGCTCATAACAAGCTTCAGTTATTTAGCCACCTCATTGTCAGATGTCTAAAGATGTGAGGGTCACACATCTAATCTGCTGACAATGATTAATTGTGACAATGTTTTGAGAAAACACGCATGTTTGCGCATGTTTTCTTGTGTTAGAGATGATTTTCAATTAGATTCCTTTGCTTAATTTTGGAATGGGAGAGGGATAATGTACAAACTTTCATTGCTTTCAGTTCATTGCTGTTCTAACAATGAATTTGAAATGAAATGAGTGAAATTAGACTGAAGAACATCCAAGGCAATCTCACCTAATTTCTAATGAACCTGCCAGGAATTTTACCAGAACATAACCTAAATTCTAAGAGGCTGTAAGAAGACTTAACTTTCGGAATTCGGTTATTCTTGGTAAAGGTTTTCAAGGCAAACAGAGAGAGCTGCAAAAGAGAGATCTCAGATAGAGATAAGTGAGGAAAAGCTACTGCGTGGGTTTAAAAAAAAAAAGCATATTCATTGAAAAGATTTAGGATTATAGTAATACTTTTGACTAAAGCAGCTAATTAAACTACAAGATCATCAGTCCTGTTTGATCTGAAAGCTTTTCACATAATTATCACTACTGTTACAAATGCAGTCATTGCTTCCATTTCTAAGGGATTTGTATTACTTGTTATAATATTTGTAGATATGATTGCTAATATTGATTTGAAAGTTTCTGATTGCTACCCGTTGACCCACTGTTATTTAAAGGCTGCCACACAAGAACTATTAAGCTATGCATGTAATCTAATTTTCACTCATTTGAAGAAAATGAGCTTGCCCTTTGAGCCTTCATAATTCTCAATAAAAAGAAGAACAAAGGTGCATAGAAAACAAAAAGAATGGCAAAACAAAAACACACTGTGGTTTCGATGTTGATTAGCAATAGAATTTTTTTTCCAGATTTGCACAAGGTTGAAATCACAAGTAATCACAAATAATGAAAATAGATAAAGGTTCACAGGTTGTACTAGAATGAGACTGTTGTATTAAAAAGCAGCACGAGTCCTGGAAAAGAAAAGCACATCATTTGTCAGTTCTAACGTTTACTTATTCAGACAGTAAAAAAAAATAAAAATCTAGCCTTTACCAGATTTTAAATAGTAAATCCAACTTGATATGAACAACATCTGATGGAAACAGAAACAGTATGTGGAAAACTTAGTGCACCTCATGATTTAATAGCTTGGTTTTCTGTAGAACTTCCTTTGGCATCAATAACTAGAATTAACAACTTTCTTTATGACATTAGTCTCGCACATCATTGGGGAATTTTGGCTGACTCTTCTTTACAATATTGCTTGATTTCATTGGGTTTGTAACTGTTTCTGTTACGATCCAACCACAGCATTTTGATGGGATGAGGTGTGGACTATTACTGGGTCATTGTCCCAACTTGATTTTTCTTTTCAGGCTTTCTGTTGTAGATTTGCTGCTGTGCTTGAGATCATTGCACTGTAGCACGATCCACTTTTGGACAAGCTTAAACTGTTGCATAGATGGCCTTTCATTTGACACTAGTACCCTTTGATATACAGGGGCAGTCAACTCAATGACTGCAAGCTGCCCGGGTCCTGTGGCTGCAAAACCAGCCCAAATCATCACCCCTCCTTCATAGTTGATACAGTGTGTGGTGTTTTTTTTATATGCTGTATTTGCTTTTCACCAAACATGGCACTGTGTATTATTCCAGATATTGCCACTTTGGTTTCATCTGTCCAAAGCACAGAGGCAATTTTACAGAGGCCAAGGCATGCTGCCATGTTCTGTTTAGAGAGAATAGGCTTTCTCATGGCGATGTTTCCAAACAAGCTATACTTGTTCAGTCTTTTTCTAATTACACTGGCATGATCTTTAATGTGCAAGCTGAGGCCTGCGCAACAACAATTACTTCTCAAAGATCACTGCTGATGGGTTTTCTACATTGCATTAAGGTGTTAGCATTACCTGGCTGCTAATTAACCTTTTAATTTCTGTGGAAGCAGTAAGGGCGTACTTACTTTTCGCGCCCTGCTTCTGCATTTCAACTTATTTCTTGTTAAATAAATAATATCATGATATGTTGATGATTGTTGTGAGGTACATTCAACAAATGTGAAGTGCACATTGTATATGTCTTGCATATACACTGTGTGTCTCTTCACTTGAGTCACTGTTATTAACTCTTTCGACAGAGTTAATAACATTGGGGAACCTGTGTATCCAAGCGCTACATGCTTTTAAAAAGTTAAGATTCTTCTGCCCCAATGACTGAATTGTCCATCTCCTTGCATATGATTCAGTCAAACTAGCTGTCCTCCCAGCACATTCCCCGTGCTCCCAATGCTAACTGTGGCTCATTAAACCCCTCCCCACAAATGCCCCCTACAAACAACAAACACACACATTTTGGAAAGAAATTGAGGTTGGTGTGTCAGTGCGCCTGTGGTGAAGAGCCTTGTACCAAGGGAGTAATTGAGATAGCCTGTGAAAAGGAGAGTGAAGCTTAGACAGCCATCCACACAAGTTCCTGGCTGCCGTCCAATTATACCCAGCAGCCTCCACTACCTCCTGAACTCCAATTATAGCAGGCAAAGCTCGGCTGGTCAGAGAACCTGTCACCCCTCCCTCTCTCCCTCCCACAACTACCAGCAAGAAATAGCAAAGTCAAAGAGAATATGTGGTGTCCTCTGATGCCTGTGTGTGCTTGTGTGTGCGTGCGTGCGTGCGTGCGAGTGTGTGTGTGTGTGTGAGAGAGAGAGAGAGAGAGAGAGAGAGAGAGAGAGAGAGAGAGAAAATGTAGTCCCTGATGAATCTTATGCCAATCTATTCAGATGCTCCAACTGTCCAGAATAGTTAAGTTGGGACAGGATTAAGTAAGCATGTTTACTTTATTTTCAATAGGTTGCAATGAAATCTAGAGCCATGAAAGTACTGGAGAATGGATGCACTATTCTTGAATGTTTATATGTTACACTTCAACTCATTAGAGCAAGGGTGCTGTGGAAGCTGATACTGCACCCATTCACAATCATCACCACCAACACCCACACCCACACTCTGTGTGCATAAAATAACTAAATGTGAATGTCAGCTTTAAAGTAACTGCGAATGGTCTCCTTTGTGTTGCAAGCAATGTAAATGTCCACAATGTATAGTCACTCATTTAATTTATAATCTGAAATTTAAATTAAGACCACATATATCCGCACTCAAAAGTTTCTGACACAATCGTTGAACAAAAATTCAGAATTTTAAATTCACTAGCTGGGCCCGTGTTCTCATTTTATGTTTGACAGCGTTTTAGTAGGTAAGGGTGAATGCTTGGGCATGAATTTAGCTGCGATTTGGGGAAGGCCTCGAGGGGACTGGCAACGGTTCCCAGGTCTGGCAAGTCCTTATGTACTAAACAGAAGTGAAGAAGTTAAAGAATCGAAAAGGGGAGGAAGGGGGCATGTAAACGAGAATCACAGCTTACAGAACTGGGAGAACCTATATAGATGAGAGCCGGAAGGAGAGTGTTTGGAGGCGTGGTCCTGCTCCTGAAATTCCGATACATAATCTCCAAGAGAATCATAAAAGTTCCTTTGAGACCTACAACATATGAGATAGCCCCAGATTGTACAGCAAAACCCAAAAATATATTGCACAGGTTAACTGTAGCAATAACAACCCACGTCACGATTTTCTCACATAAATCAAGGCTCAAATGCAAATTGCTATATGCAGAGCCTTGGGAATTTTGGAGGATGTTAAATCATGTCATTAGCATTTACTACTTTCTAAAAGTTGCTTTATTGCTTAGTTGTTCTTCTTTGCTGACAAGGTTTATTGTTCTATTACCTCCCTCACTTCCTTCCTTCCCTGATTTCTGTTTTCCTGTATTGAACAAGAACTCTTTGTCATGGCCTGAGGAGTCTTTGGAGATTGCCATCTTTATCAAAGGTATCTGATCGTTTGCTGTACACTGTAGTGTTATTGTGTGGTTGTGTGCCTTCTTGTTCTAACTTTCCATTGTGGGTTTCATTTGTCCTTTGGGACTCATAACCAATCCCAACATTTTGATGGATGCATTCATTTCCCAGTTTCCGCTCACCCCTAAAGCAATACTTGCTCTCTCTTTGTACCATACCCTGCCGTCGACACAAACTGCACCGTTTGTGCATTAGTCAGATATTATTCAAAACAGGTTGTAGTAATGATTCCAATCTGGAATGAACTAGCTTGGCCTGAATTTGGCCATGTGAGAGTTTCATGAGGCTGTGACTCTGATCATTACTTTTAAGTATATGGTTTTTAAAGTAGCAGTCAAAATCCCTACTGAACTGAGACCATTTAATGTTATTGTCTATCTAAGCACCACTTTGGGGTACTTTTGAACTCCTTATTTCTATGTGTGTGGCACCAAATGAAAATGTTTATGACTTCCTGTATGATTCTACAAATGTGAACAGCACTTACAGTTTTGCAGTTCAAATATGAACGGGCTAACAATGTGTTGAGCACTTTAGGCAGCTCCATTGCCTTGTGCATTTAGCGCCGTGCCTGTATTGCCCCATTTAGTCTAAAGTACCAAGGACTTTGGATAACTTTTAACTTCCATCATCTTTCGACCACACTGAGTAGCTCAGATTGTCCTAAAGGCCTATGTAGGTGTGAAATCCAACTCATAGCAGCATATAAATACCAAGATAGTTTTGTCATTATGTGGCATAAACAGCAAAAGCCAGGTCATGTGGGGCAACACTTCAGTTGTATTCCAGAAAATGTAACATTTGTGATCATTTGTGAAAGACTTACTTTTGTATGTTTTTATTAAATCTCATTTTCGTCTCATTATTGATAAATTAGCACTTGATGATGGAACTCAAGGGTTTTTTTGAAACTGGATTGATCACAATAGCTATGTAAAGTCATTTATTTAGTAATGCCACACTCTTAAACTACAGCAACAGATGGAACAAATCATTCATTGTGTGTCCTTTCTTCTTAACCTGTGGCAATCTGCCTGTGAAAGTCAAACGCCTTTTATCCTGGTCCAGCTTTTCAACATGTGCTTAACATCAAATTCACAAATGATTTCTTTATAATTACTTTTAAAGCCTAACCCAGCTTAGCTCCAGCATATATGAGTGAACTACTGATGCTCTCAAGTAATCAGAATAAAGCAGTCTTTCTACTGGTCAGGTCAGATTGTGTTAATAAAGATTTTTATTAAAAGAGATTAACAGTTTTAATTGATTGATCAATCCAGATATTTTGATCTTTGCTGTTATTCTTTTGATAGCCACGTTTTTTGACATGTAGTATACTGCACTACACATATGTAACAATGTAGAACTGATTTAACCTGGTTTCATGTATAAATAATAGTCTGCTGAGCTTTTCTCTTATGTTGACATAATAATAATGTGCTTTGAGCAGAAATAAACACAGTAATAGCTTCAGAAACAAGCTGTAAAAGATGTTCCCGATTTCCATTAAAAACAGAATGACCGGTACAGCTGCTGAGGCTGACAGATGTCTTAGCCTTTATTATATTGCTGTATTTACAGCAGTGCTCAGCAGTGGGGGTACACTGCTGAATCAACATCTGTTTACTGTCAAAATATTTGCTGGGAAGCTTTTGTGGGTACTTGGAGGTGAGGTGAAGTTATGAAGTTATATCTACAAATCAGGTTATAGTGCAGCGTTTTCAGGAAATGTCACCACAGTGCCTGTTGTTTCTGGTCTTTGCAGACCCAGCTTCCCTGCTAGACATCCCAGCAGGAGCCTAAGTGCCTAGTTTGCCAACTGGCATATTCCTGCTCACAGCCTGGACTGCAGCCTAATTATGCATCTTAGGTTCTTTGTTTTTGTCAGAGTGACTGAGTAAATTTCTCTCTCGCTTCCCATTTTCATTTGCTTTTTGCTGATCGAGACTGACTGGCCAACTGGCGAGATTCCGGATTCATTGGTCTGATGGCATATGCATATAGATGATTTTCTCTTTCCACCCACAAAGTGACCTTTCCAACATGTATACAGGAAATGCAGTACCTCTCTTTCCTGCATGCAAGTTATCCAAGTTGCAGCTTGAAATCTGCATAATAGTAGGACTTGTTCCTTATTTATCTGTACATATAGCACAGAAATGCCGAGATGATCCACCTCATGTCCAACTTTCTTAGAAACTTGTCTAAACTTTACAAAACTCCTGTCTAAACTTTACCAAAGACATCTCGCTGTTGGGCCATTTCTCACAATTCCACTTGTATGGCTCTAATATCAGTATAACATTACTAAGGAGAGTCTGTAGTGTCATCCAGGGTGTTTGTTTTCTGTAAAGTCAGGACTTGCTTACTGTGACCTTTTACCATGCCCTTATGCTATCCATCTTCTCCCATTAATGTGTCGGAGTTCTAGTGTCAACATAGGTCATTCTTCTCCAATAAATGGGGACAGTTTATGTGTCTGAATTAGCACTATCTGATACTGTCTGCAAGTTAGATCACCAAGTTTGGAGTGAAACTATTTAGACTGTTTGGCTATTGGTGCAATTCTTTACATATATATGGATAAATGACTTTGCTGATAGAATTGCCTTATAGAAATTATGTATAACTAAATAGTTTTACCACTTACACAAAAGCATTGTGTTGATAAACACAGCTTTCGCTGGAGTTTTCAAAGCAAGTGAACTGATGAATTCACATTCTGTGTGCTAAAAGATCCCCTTTCTCTTGAAAGAAAACATCCTTTTAATTATTTGGTGGCGCAATAAAAATTCTAGAGGGCAGACTGACTCGTTTGGGGTCAATCCATAAATGAATATGTAAATACATTTGCAACAGAAAATAAAAAAATGTTCATGATCATATATTTTTTAATGGTCTACCAGTTAAAGTAAAAGAAAAAGAGTTAAAACAGTGAAACATCAAGTTTTAATAAGACATATTAAGCTTTCCTTTGCAAAAATCTAACTTTGTTATGAGAAAAAAAATAGACACAAATGTAACTAAAGATTACAACTGTTATTAAAGCAAAGACCAAAAAAAATAACAAATTCAGCTCTTTAAAACGGGGGTCATCATTAACACATATTTTAAATGAAAGATTTTGCTTTCAGTGAGATTATTCATTTTTAGTAAATCAATAAATGAATTTCCCGAATAATCCCACATTGCTGAAATGACATAATATAATGGTCTACTGCATTCACTCACTGGTTCCACACAGCGTTCTTCCAGTAGTCTTGATGGTCCTATATAGCAGCGGTCCCCAACATTTTTTGCACCACGGACCGGTTTGTGCCCGACAATATTTTCACGGACCGCCCTTTAAGGTGTCACGGATAAATACAACAAAATAAAACTAGTACCAGTACCGAAAAAAAGAAGATTTATTCATAACACACGTGAAAAGACCCAGGAAAACCGAGTTAACGAAAAAAACGATAACAAAATAACGCTGAAAACCGATAAAAACCCTGAAAACCATACATTTCACAACCGAGTCTCAACTCTCGCGGCCCGGTACCAAATGACTCACGGGTCCGTGGCCCGGAACACACCTCGCTATTACAGAAAGGAGCTAGGTAGAGTTCAGCAGCCACAACACTATAAACTGCATCTTTAATTGCAACAAAAATATAATTCACTATAAACACAATGGCTTAAAATACCCAAAGGAAAAGGATTTGTTTTTTCAGCCAGTTATGGTAGAGTGGGCTCATATCAGATCAGACTATGTGGTGATCAATTGGCAGCTCACCCCCCTCCTCTCTTCCACTGGGTGTCCAAGACATACAACTGCAGCTGATCATTGACCTTTTGCCTAAGGGGCTCTGGTACCAAATGCACTTATCGATCTTCTGCTCAGACATCGCTATGGACAATCCATGACCAGCATGTCCATGTGCAATGACAAAATCAACAACAACTCTGGCTCAGTTGAAGTGGGCAGTTCCTCCCAATCAACAACTATTTTATTCCCCACATGAGCCTTAAAGTCTCTGAGAAGAATTATGGAATTCTCATTCGGCATCATTTCAAACATTCCACCATAAAGAAGGTTTGGTATTTTCTGCAGTAACTCTATGCATAAGCACAGATAGTGGTCACAGCTGTCACAGCCTTAGCTTCTTCGAGTTACACAAAGGTGACCCTTTCACTCTGGGGAAAACTTCAAAATGACCCTGATGAAGGCCACAAGCCATAACACGTTGGTCACCTAATAAAGTTGTTCCCTAATACTTTAAGTGTCGCTGGAGTCTTTGCATCATTAAAACTTCAAAAGCACAGTTACTCAGCCAGGGCTTTGTGTCAAGCATATCTAGTAGCTCTCATGATGGGATGCACTACAAAGGGAATCCAGCACCTCTGCAGGATATGGTTCCAGAACCTTTGCTAATCAGTGAGATGAGTCCAACTGTGTCTAGCTGGTACCACTAAACCTTCCACACAAGCTCTGCTTCAGAAAGGCGCTATTCCATCTTCCAAAAACCAGTTTGAGATGCACGAGGTTGGCAGCACCCACGCTTTTTGGCACAGCACTCAGCTGAAATACCTGTCACTAAGGAAGGTGGGCCCACAGAGCAATGGAACCATGTTATTAACTCAGGGTGTTCCCAGTCAAGCAGCTGGCTCAAGGCCAAAGCTATCGAGGAGGGGGTCCAGGTTATCTGCTTCCCTGTGAGTTACTATAGCTTCTATTTGTCTGAGCCATTTAGATTTTTTTTTGAATCACTCTTCATCTGGCTCCTCTCTTGGAACCAGTTTGACTCGGGGACATTTAATGGACGGTAATTCTTATGAGGGTATCGTTTTCTAGTCAAAATAAGGTTGTAATAGGCATTAGGGATTTTCTGCTTGAGACATACTTAAGTTTACCACTATGCTCTCTGATCTGTCACTGCTGGGCAAGTCAGAGTGCACTCTTTAAGTACATGTGTTTGAACTGGTACTGATCCAGGTGACTAGCACAATCCTACCACAAGGCAGACAGCTGATCTGAGTGTTTCAGTGGCAATTTAGATTGAGGGTCCTGGAAATAAAGCTGTGAGGCTTGACAACTAATCGAATGGTTGAGCCTACTTTACTTGATCTTTTGAATCAATATCAGACTTTACCTGCTTTAACAAACAGGCCTGTAGTCTCTGATGTTACTTTTTTGTACTATTTGTTTTATATTTCATGACATATTTCTTTATTTTATATTTTTCTGTTGTACATCATACTGAATCATAGATCATATGACTGAATAGAAATATGGAGTATACTGAAGGTATGTTATTCTTCAATTTGGCATTTCACATTTTCAAAATACGTAACTTAAATACTGTATTGTTTAGTGATTGAATTAACCAATAAAATATAATTTACATTAAACATTAAACCTACAAGTATTGCTTTTTGAATTGAAGCAAAAGTTCACTTTTTTTAAACACAGTACCTGCTTTACTAATTAAACAAATGCAAAAAAAATACAGCTTGGACAATAAATAATTTCTAGCAATATAAAGAGTGACTTTTTTTTCTTGATAATGTGGATTCCTTAGAGATAGCCGTCACACAGAACTAGAGACCTCTGGTTTTATTTGAATTCCTCGCATCATTGTCAAATGATTGCTGGACGTTGTCGGCAGTCTGTGTGAAACTGCTGGCAAATTACAGCAGTTGTTTAGCACTTAAATGGAGGACGGTGACTTGTCTGCAAAAACTTTCTAACTAGTTGTCGAGTGATAGAGAAAATTGTAACAATGGCAACACAAAACAGAAACAGAGACAGTTTGTGTTCAAAGTAAAAGTTGTGCATTTTAAAACAGGTTCGCTGCAACAGTGAGACAGCTTTCACTTTGCAGGTGAACTTTCACTGTCGATGCTCTACTTTGGACTTTTTCAGGTTTTACTGCCACAGCTAAGAATAAGCACATATGTGCAAATGGGGCACATCAAACCTTTATCTAGTGAAGAATAAACTTGAAGAATTTAAAATCTATTCAAGTTCTAGAAATTCAGATTTTTTTCCATGTGTGTCTTGTAAAATAAAAAAAATAAAAAAGACTGAAAAATAAATTGAGTTTTCCTTTAACGCAGATTTAAACAGCAAAGTTTTATTTTGGTCATCAGTCCTTTTCTTGTTTCTTAGCCAGTGATGCAGCTAAGATTATATCATAGGATCTGTCATATACATGCCGAAACAGAAGAAGAACTGGCTGGTGTAACCCTAGCATGCCAGATGGCTGAACAATACTTAAAGCAAAGATAAGGTTGAGTGAAAATCTACTTTGTAATCTGAGTTTACGGTGACATTGTGATTTAGGGCAATGCATCAGATTGTGAGGCAGCACTTCTTCACCATTAGCTGAAGGTAAAGGTCAGGATCTAACAGCAAGGCAATTTATTTTTGCAAATACCAAGTCATAATAGGCTTTTTTTTTCCCCTCTCACTGCTGTGCTTAATATAACTGTGTGAGAAGCCTGTGTCATGATCAAATTTAAAGAGTACCTCAAGTACACTTTTAAACAGTTTAACAGGTAATGAAAAATATATCCTAGTAGGTATTTGTGGCCCATCTTGCGGTAAAACCGATACCTTTTGCATATATTCTGAAAATATACAGATGTGAAGTCAATATCAAATCCAGTGGATGGGAAACTAAAAAGATTGGCTTTTGGGGTCGGGGCCTCTACAAGTTTTACTCAGTTCTCTTTGTTTCCTTTCAAGGATGACATTGCAGAAAGTGCAATTTGTGGCACTTAACTTCATTAAAATCTGAGCAGGAAGATGTCCCAGCCCAGTCAGCTGGATGATTTACAGGTCTGTAAAAGTTGTTATTCCTCTAATAGACACTCTGTTCTTTGAACAAAAAAATAAATAAAGAAAAAAAAATCAAAATCAAAAAGAATATTAACATTGGTTTACCATCTTTTTAAAATACATTTTTAAAATGATCTGTAGGATCAAACATAGGTCAAAAAGATTTAAAACCAAATAATCAAAATGTGGGAGACTTTCAGCTTTAATTTAAAGTGTTTAACAAAACTATTCCAGACTTGCAGTAATCTTTACAGATATTCCCCCATTCTCACACGTTTTAAAGTAATCGGACAATTGATTGACAAGGAGTTTCAATGCCAAGAGAGGCCAGTTCCAAATATTGAACAAAGGTGCATTTGTTAGCTGTTTACTGGAAGTCAATAAGAGATCCAACAAGATGATGAGGCAAGTGAAGAAGCCCATCATTAGACTTAAACCCTAAAAAACCCCAAAAACAAACAAACACTTTTTAACTGCCATGGTCTCCCAGTCCTCCTGTGCTTCCTAGCCATTTTCAAACGGTCTCTCTTTTTCTCTTGTTGTTCTTTCTCTCCCACTCCTCTGTCTTTGTGAGTGTGTGAGTATGTTTTGTGATTTAACCTCCCCCTTGTGTTTTTCGGGGGCAGGACTTTTCCTGGGTTCTGTCCTTCACCTCTGCATACTTGGAGGTAATAACCTCACCTGCAAACTCTTCTTATCAGCTGTCACCACTTAAGGTTATGGAACCCTGCCAGTCATTGCTGGATCATTGAGCTAACAAGTGTTAAGCTACGTTCACACAGCAGGTCTTAATGCTCAATTCCGATTTTTTGATCAAATCCGATTTTTTTGTCTGCTTGTTCACACTACAAATAAAATGCGACAGCAAACGTGCTCTAGTGTGAACGCTCAAAGCGGCTCGCATGCGCAAAAGAAGACGTCACACACAACGCGCTCTGTTTAGACCCAGAGCAAACAGTATTGTTTGACTGATGGCCCTTAATATAAAGACTTCGGATTTTACGTTTCCCAAGTTTTGCTTTAAGTTATTTTGTTATTTACATAATAATGTAAATAACCTAATAATGATCCTTATTGCTGTTTTAGAGCGGAGCGGTGCTTCAAAGGATAGTTGCAGATTTCTGTCAGAATCTGCAGATTATACAGTACAAATAACATGTTCACGTTGTCTTCCCAACAGTTTCACTGACATCTACACTGGATGGCCAGGAAGCGTTCACGATGTCTTCTCCGACGCTGATAATTAGCGTCTGTCTTGTGTCAGTGACGTAAAAGACGGATTTAATGCGACATGACCATTCAAACAGCAGTCGCTTTCTAAAACATCGGATATGTATCGGATTCAGTACCACATACAAAAGTGACCCAGATCGGATTTGAAAATATCGGATTTGTACCGTTCACACTGTCATACCATGATCGGATATGGGTCGCATAGGGTCAAAAAAATCGGATTTGATGCGCTTTCGCCTGCAGTGTGAACGTAGCCTTAGTAAAGTGGCTGCCTTGCTTGAAAGTTTTCTCTGCTTTCCCCCTGTGAGTTTCTTACCTCGTTGTTTCCTCTGTGCAGAAACTCTAGAGATTGGAGTAAGAGAGAAATTGTCTGAGAGAGAAATTCTATGATGCAAGGAAGTGTGAAACTGCCTGTTTATTTGGACCCTGGACTTTAACCAGAAACCTTTTCCCCAAGCTCTTGTGAATCTTCTTGTTGTAAATAAACTTGTTAAAGTTTTCCCCAAAGTCTCCCATTTCAGTCCTCCCTGAACTGTGGTCATGACATTAACAGAGCAACAACAAGAACTTCAGTAGATCCTTAGTAAATTATTTCATCTATAAAAGGGGTGGAAAACATACCACATCAACGGTCATGGTGGAGGCACACATGTTTTGCTGTCAGTGAATTCTTACTACAAATGTTATTTCAACTTAAAATCTATTTCTAATGAATTCACATACTATGAACATCTGTTTTTTAGAATGTAAGGTGAGAAGAACTGAGGGAATTTTTGAAAACCTGACTCTGTTTGCTGTTGCCTACATTGTAGATCGATAACTTGGTGTTACTCTAAAAAATGAATATAAAGAGGGGAACTTAATATCAGTTACATGGAGAAGGGAATAAATTAGGAACAAGTTACAATGATTCCTATTCTGAGCTTCGGTAGCTTGAATATACAGATCAGATCAGCGGGGCTGTGCTGTCTGCTGTTAATAGATTTACAAAACTAAATTCAACAAAACATAACCCAATATTACGTGTGCTATCATAACTCATTTCCAACTGAGTGAATGTAATCAGCATCATCGGCTTAAATGTAAACAGATGTCTGCTGTGTTTGATAAAGCTTAACACTGACCATGTGTCAGGCTCAGGAGGGACTCGGAGTCAGACCGTCACTAAAGTTCACGTTTTATTTACACACACAGACACCAGGTGCGAATATATACAGGTGAGGGGGCACAGGAAGAGGGTCTCCGGGAAGCACAGGCACGGGAAGAAGAGGGCTATGTACAAAATCCACTGAAGCTCAGGTAGCTCGGACTCCGGCTTTAGCTCACCAACGGCGGTCCTCAGGCTGGCGAGAATCCTGGCACAGAGAGGAAAGGCAGGTAAGTAGTGGCACGACAGAAACTCAGAAAAAGGCTCAGATAGGTGATGACACTGACGAGTGTTACACAATAATCCAGCGAGGAAGCACTCTCAGCAGCCGCCTTAAGAAGTGAGTTAGATGATTGCTTGCAGGTGTCCGAGCCAGGGGCTGGAGCCGTCATGACTCCGCCCCGGTAGAGCGCAGTGCAGGGGAGAGAGAGAGATGCAGCACAACAAAAACACTTGTAGCCATACAGAGTCAGCCGAGAAGGCACAGGGTCATGACAGTACCCCCCCCTCAACGGGAGCCCCTCGGCGACCCACCCGGCTTACCCGGATGCCGCCGGTGAAACTCGCGGAGCAGACCAGGAGCCAGAACCGCCGACCGGGGCACCCAGGAACGTTCCTCTGGCCCGTAGCCCTCCCAGTCCACCAGGTACTGGACGCCCCGCCCCCGCCGCCGAGAGTCCATAATGCGGGTGATGTTAAACACTTCCTGCCCATCCACGAGCCGGGCGGGCGGAGGGGGTCCGGAAGGAGGGCACAACGGGCTGGAGAGCACGGGCTTGACCTGGGAGACATGGAAAACATTATGGATACGCATATTGCGAGGCAGCTTCAGACGGACGGATACCGGATTGACCAGGGCCTCAATCTCGAACGGACCGATGAAAGCCGGGGAAAGTTTCTTCGACTCTGCACGAAGGGGAACAAAGCGTGAGGAGAGCCATACCTGTTGCCCAACTGTATAGGCAGGCGCAGGGATCCGGTGGTGGTCAGCGATCTCTTTATTGCGCTCCGCCGTCCGCAGCAGAGCGGCTCGGGTGGACCGCCAGGCCCGGCGGCACCTGCGGAAATGATGTTGTACCGATGGGACGGCATGCTCACCCTCCACGGCCGGGAACAGGGGTGGTTGGTAGCCCAATGAGGCTTCGAACGGCGACAGTCCAGTGGCTGAAGAGGTCAGGCAGTTGTGGGCGTACTCAATCCAGGGGAGCTGCTCGCTCCAAGTGGCCTGGTTGAGAGAGACGACACAGCGGAGTGCCGCTTCGAGCTCTTGGTTGGTACGCTCGGCCTGTCCATTGCTCTGAGGGTGGAAGCCTGAAGAGAGACTGACCGCGGCGCCGATCTGCATGCAGAACTCCTTCCAAACCCGAGAGGTAAATTGGGGTCCCCGGTCGGAAACGATGTCCATCGGAATGCCATGAAGCCGGAAGACGTGGGTGGTGAGCAGCTGGGCGGTCTCCAGGGCTGTAGGGAGCTTGGGGAGGGCGATGAAATGAGCCGACTTAGAAAAACGGTCAACAATAGTGAGGATGGTGGTGTTACCGGATGACGGTGGGAGCCCCGTAACGAAGTCCAGCGCTATGTGAGACCATGGCCGTCCTGGCGTGGGGAGTGGTTGAATAAGCCCAGCGGGTGGTCGGTTGGGACGTTTGTTCCGGGCACACGTGGTGCACGCCATAACGTACTTCCTGGCGTCCTTGTCCAAGGTGGGCCACCAGAAAAACCGCTGGAGGAAGGTGATGGTGCGGCGGGCTCCTGGATGACAGGTGAACCGGGCAGTGTGGCCCCAGTGGAGTACCTGAGGTCGGACAGCAGCAGGGACAAACAACCGACCAGGGGGGCCCGTCCCCGGGTCGGGGTCAGTATCCTGGGCCTCGCGCACGAGAGCTTCGATCTCCCATGTGACAGCTCCAATAACACAGGTAGCTGGAAGAATCGGTTCTGGATCGGAGTCTCCTTCCGTACTGGAAAACTGACGGGAGAGTGCATCGGGCTTCACGTTGCGCGACCCTGGTCTGTAAGTGATGGTGAAATTGAATCTTGTGAAGAAGAGGGCCCACCTGGCTTGTCGTGAATTTAGGCGTTTGGCGGACCGGATGTACTCAAGGTTCTTATGGTTGGTCCACACGATGAACGGGTGTTCCGCGCCCTCAAGCCAGTGCCTCCACTCCTCCAGGGCCAGTTTGACCGCTAGCAGCTAGCACCGATGCCGTAGTTCTGTTCTGCGGGTGAGAGACGACGAGAAAAGAATGCACAGGGATGGAGCGTACCTTCAAATCGTTGAGACAGAACTGCTCCCACTCCAGAGTCCGAAGCATCCACCTCCACCACGAACGGTTGCCTGAGGTTGGGCTGACGGAGGATGGGGGCGGTAGTGAACTTCTCCTTTAGTAGGGAAAAGGCCTCCTGAGCAGAGAGGTCCCACTGAAAAGGAACTTTGGGAGAGGTAAGCGCAGTGAGAGGTGAGGCGATCTTACTGTAGTCCTTTATGAAGGGTCGGTGGCAGACCGTCACTTAAGTTCGTGATTTATTTACACACACAGACACCAGGTGCGAATATATACAGGTGAGGGGGCACAGGAAGAGGGTCTCCGGGAAGCACAGGCACGGGAAGAAGAGGGCTATGTACAAAATCCACTGAAGCTCAGGTAGCTCGGACTCCGGCTTTAGCTCACCAACGGCGGTCCTCAGGCTGGCGAGAATCCTGGCACAGAGAGGAAAGGCAGGTAAGTAGTGGCACGACAGAAACTCAGAAAAAGGCTCAGATAGGTGATGACACTGACGAGTGTTACACAATAATCCAGCGAGGAAGCACTCTCAGCAGCCGCCTTAAGAAGTGGGTGAGATGATTGCTTGCAGGTGTCCGAGCCAGGGGCTGGAGCCATCACGACAGCACAACAAAAACACTTGTAGCCATACAGAGTCAGCCGAGAAGGCACAGGGTCATGACACCATGAACATCATAGCCACTCTGCACCAGTCCAACATAGTTCATCACTGAGAGCTTCAGTGATAGTTTTAAACTTCCACTCTATCAAATCTCACTGATGAGTCCTTATCTTTAAAAATAATCTCTTTTCTTAACTTGTTCTGCCTTTTTTTTTCATATCTTAAGGGAGGAAACAACACTGGTGATGTCAGTGAGTTCTAGTTTTTGACCAATTACTTTTGAGCATCTGAAAATGGTTGACTATTTATGAAAATAGTTGAAATTCCTTGATAGTTAATACAATACTTTTGTTAAACCCCATGAATTAAACCTTAAAGTCTGCTCTTTAATGGCATATTGATTGTCTGGTTTAAAACCACTGTGGTGATGCACATGGGATGCCAAAAAGTGGCATCCCATTCCATGGGAAATAGTTCCAGCACTTTTTCACAGGACTCCAGTCTTGCTTTAACTCTAGAATAAAAGCAAAATTACATTTGGCACTGTGGGGAAATATGGACTACTGTAGGTCAGTATTTGTAAGGCAGTTTTATCCACATAAAGTTAAACAGACCCCCCGTATATAAGCTTCCACAAAAGGAATCTAAATTAGGAAGGGGAGACAATATCCAACCAGCGGGAAGAAAAGTTTCTAAAATAGTTCAGTAAAGCCTCAAAAGTTGGATAAAAGATTGATAAAATTGCAAGGGGATGAGACATGTACTGGAGCCAAGCTGTGATCATCTGTATCAAGAATCCCTTTAGTAAACCTACAGTATTTAACCCAAAAGAAAAAAGAAAAGCA
Organism: Astatotilapia calliptera; assembly: GCF_964374335.1. Taxonomy (NCBI): domain Eukaryota; kingdom Metazoa; phylum Chordata; class Actinopteri; order Cichliformes; family Cichlidae; genus Astatotilapia; species Astatotilapia calliptera. Next base: position 28,086,414 of record NC_137441.1, read on the forward strand.
TCAGCCGCTCTGACAGCTCACGGTATTAGGAGAAGCAATCACTGTGTAGTTATAAAACTCTTTCATTTTTACAAGACAAATGACACAGAGGAACCTGTTACCTTCTTAGTGAGAACAAGTGAAAGAACTCTTCATAGCTAAAAAAGTCTCTTGGCAGAATACAAACTGGCAGGAAATAAAGCTGGAGGGAAAATGACAATACAGTAGTCAATGAAATATCTTCAGATAATACACTAATTTATTTTCTTATTTAGTCATCAACAAACTAACATTTTGTCACAGTCTCGTCATCACATGCTTAATAGCAATGCACACCAGTTCTGCTGCCAACGGCATTCCAAGCATATGTAAACTTCTCATTCCTCAACATTAGCCTGCTTCCGCTTTGATCACAAACTCTGACAGGTCTGTGGCAGACAGCCGCCATCTTTTTATAAACAAATGAGTCATGCGGCTTGGTCTCTCATCACCAGAGCCTTGCCTTAAGGCTGAATTAAGGCAATAAAAACTTCAGGGTGGGGTTGTGAATGAGGGTCGGGGAGCTGTTGTTTGTATTTGTTTCACAATGACAAATTATATCATGTGACAATAATTCACAAAAGCACTGCTACAAAATGTTGGCAGAAAACAAAAATATCTCAGGATATTATTTAGGATACTGAAGTGGGGATGTTATACAAATAGGAAACTTATCACAATGCTTCTACAATCAGTTTGTGTAATGCGTTTTCTTGGGTAGCATAATCATCCCGGAGTGCCTGAGTTACATTACAATAAAAAAAAAACATGGCTCCCTGCATATAGATGGCATTAAGGGCTTTAGAGACAAGTACCCAGCTCCTCTGTCCCCTAAACAGGTGGCTCCTTACAGTATTAACTGTCAAACGTTGGATGGTTGGCTTTTAGTTTTAAATAGTTTTCTCCACAAAAAGTCCAGAATCCTTGTCTAAAAGGGCCGTTGCACCACAGGTCATCAGAGATCAATCAACAATCAATTAAAACAATCACACAAATAGAACATTTACATTAGTTAGCAAGAGCGCTATTTCTTGACATGATTTCAAACTGACTCCTCCATAGTGACTAGCTGGCAGTAAGAGATGAGCAAAAGTTTGGTAGTGCAAACTAGGGCTGCCCTATGGATCTGTCAAGCCAGCCCTCTAAAACATAAATATGTCGTAGCCCGCTTAAACTATAACTTTTTTTTTTTAAAGATACTGCTGCAACCTCAAAGACTTGACTATTCAGAGCGCATAGCAAAATATGTCCACTCATCCAATGAAATATTTTGTCTTTTGAGATTTGCTGTCTTGAGTCACATGTGAAGATGACAGCACTGCCAGGCATATTCCCTTCTTGCTTCTTTTTTTCCATCCTTCTTCCCTTTGTCTTTTTCGGTTCTTGCGTTTCTTCATTACCCAATCCCATTGCCTCTGTCTTCTCTCCTCCTTGCCACTGACCCTCAAAGACAGAGTGCCCTGTTTTGTCTGTCTACCATTGTCCACCAGCACAAGAATACCAATGACCGTCAGCTTAAAGCAATCAATTCCTTCGAGGTAGATCCACTGTTTGCCTGACATCAGCCTCCCTGATTATTGTCTCAGAAAGCCAGCCGATCGATAGCAGCCACCACCTCACCTCCACCACAAAAAGCTGGCATCACACTTAAAGCTCCATTTTCTAAAATGCTCCAACAGTCATCAACAGCAGTTTGAAACCAGAGTTTCATAAAATCCTGAAATCTTCCTTCAGAACTATGTCAATCGGTTATGTTGTGAATAGAGTTGTTAGAAGAGGGATTCTCTGTACTCCATTGAATAAAATAACTTAACAGTCGCAAAAGACCTCAGTGCGGCCCAAAAAAAAAAAAAAATTTCTAACTTTCTTGGCAGATGAGCAATATTGGCAGTGCTACAACAGGGATGCAGTGAGCAAATGGGGGCATTAAGATTCTGCCAATGTTCTGCAAATCTTCACTGATGTGCTGGGTTACTGAGGGTGACGTTAAACCACTGAGCAGTAATAGTCTTCAATGGAACTACAATAAAATAATATGATTTTAAAACTTAAAGAAATATTTTTTCCTTCGTTCTGCCAAGAGGTAATATGACTGATTATTTTTCTTCATGCTTCTCCTATGCTTCAAAACATATACTCTACTACCAATGTTCTACAGTGCGTACCTTTTTATGGTTTGCTCATGTGCTTGTTTTTTCTGGCGTGACATGTAATCTCTTAACTTGCATTTATGACTATAACAATTTTCAGAAGTACATAACCCATGATTTCCATGATAGAGTCATTCCTGTTTCTAATGCAGTGCTGCCTGCGGACCTGACTATTTCAGTCCTGCAGTATTGGATCGCAGCCTTTACAGGGATTTCTGTGGATAATCTGAATGTTTGAATTCCCAATGCAGTTTGAAATTTAGAAATATTACGATTACTACTATTATTAAATTGTTGAAATGTTTGCCTGCGCAGTCTTTCACAGGATTACAAACTCATACCCATGTTTACATCTTTTCTTCTAAAACTCATCATCCTCAGCACCACTTCAGCTCAGCGGGTGAACAATGACCACAGGCCGAAGAGCAGCGGCCAGGGTTCGAGTCTGACCTGTGCCCCTCTGCTGCATGTCATCTCTCTCTCTCTCTTCCCACTTTCTGGTGTACCTTCACTATGCAATAAATGTTAGTCTGCAACCATAACATAAGGATTTTTCAAAAACACATAATTACGAAATACTCTGTGTTTCTTACAAAAGTTGACCTTCATTTCACACAAAGTGTAAATTTATTTATGTGGTTATGTGTGATGTCCATAGGCAAACTTGTGTTTGCCTGTTTGTTTATGTGTGCAGGAGCGTGAAGGGGAGCAGCATGGCCTACAAGGCTCATTGTGTATCAACTGGTGACATGTGACTAGGTGAAAGAGCATTCACCAAATCCATGTTTTAACAGAAGCATGGAGCTGCCCTGAGAACACAGAGCACGAAAAACCCTGCAGACCAGCCTTGTCTAAACATTTCTCACTTTGTAACCATCCAAGCTAAATACCCTCCACTGAGCATTGCTGAATAATTGTGTTTGCCCTGCGTGAAGCCTGCCAGGAGAGCAAAACATTTATAATGAGTCCAGCAGAGCAACATCACACCTCTGAGCTGCAGCAAACCCTAGTCATGTCGTTTGTAACAGCAGAACAGCTAAGACTTGTTCAACTTTATAGAAGTGTCAGTGCCCGAGGAGACAGTCCATGTTGATGTACTGTTTGAGAGGCCAATGTATGTTTGGCCTCTCAAACAGACAACCAACTTACACGTAAGTTGGTTGTCTGTTTAAATTTTATACACAAAGACTCTGTCAGAGGATTTAGTTTTGGCGCTTGCTGGCTTACAGACAGACAGGACAGAAGCATATGTTCAATTAGACAACAACTACACTGAGTGTTTTTTGGAAAATATTTAGTGTTCTAAACTATTAAGTGACAATGATGTATTGCACGCAAACAATGTGATAACAGGATTATACAGTATTACAAAGTACTTTTCATCACAGCTAAACATTTCTGCAAACACTGCTGCTGTGTTTTAGAAACATTTCAGCATGCATTATGAAAACCTGTTTTTGTTGTGTTAAGCACAGTGAGGATTTCATTAATGACCTTTCAACCAACTGGATAGTTGACCTGAATGAATGAATATCTTATATTAACACTGCATGAAATTACCGTGTGCAGCGGGACAGAGTCACACATAGTGTTAAATCCACCAAAAATTATTACCTGGCTCGCTTGTCCTTGATTAGCTTCCTCTATAGCTCATTTTTGCCAATCAAGCAGCTGTTTTAACCAGCTGCGAGAAAAGCCAAGCAGCAATCTTCTGAGCTGAAAAATGAAGGCAATACTGAAAGTGCCAAAAACTGAGCTCCATTGAATGACCACCTGAGGCTGGCTCCAAACGTCTATCTTGATAAAATCACATAAAAAAAAAAAAAGCCTTTCAGCATTTCAGCGAAAAATATTTTTACAGCCCTATACGAAAAAAAAAAATCCTCAGGTCTATATATGAAGTTCTAGGAATCTAGCCAAAACATCCAATAAAGGAAACTGGTTAAAATTGAGATGATTTCCCTTGTAAGGTAGTTTTCTTGTCCATCTCCGGACTATATTAAACTTGGCTGGTTTTTTTCACCAAATGTGAAAATCAGTTAAAAATAATAATAATTATATTACCCACAATTTTTTATGGCTCATCTTCAAACTTCACAACAGTTTACTATGCATTTAGGGACATGAGTACCTAGGTTGGTGAAGCAACTGACCTTGATCTTCATTATTAGCACCCAAGGTCAAAGTTCAACTTGAAAATAAATTTCAAGAAACCATATTGAGTAGTATAATATAAAGGGCACAGAGAGAGTTGTACAACACACCTACGATGTCACGATGATGCCATCACAAACTTTTGTCCTGTCTTCCTCTGTTCACCCCTAACTGGTTGTGGCAGATGGTCGCTCATCCCTCAGCCTGGTTCTGCCAGAGGTTTCTTCCTGTTAAAAGTGAGTTTTTCTTTTACACTGTTGCCAAGTTCTTGCTCATCTGATTACCAGGGTTGTTTCTGTATTATTGTAGGGTCTTTACATTTCAATATGAAACACCTTCAGGTGACTGTTGTTATGCTATATAAATAAAACTGAACCTAGCAAAAGACAACAAAGCCTAGTCGGGGAAAAAGGGGGGGAAACAGGGTATAAGAGAGACTTTGATGAAGCGTGAAGTAAGAATGAGTGAAATGAGCACTGAAAGACAGGAAAAAACCTGCAGTCTGGTAACCAACCATACCTGACATTCATTAGAATAACCATGGTTATTTATACATCTCAGTTTCAACTAACTGCTTTAATTGTCTGGAAGGTTTCTAAAGATGAACCACCTTCAGTACAAGAAGGATATCTATGTCCTAAGACCTAAGATGTGAGATGCATATCTGTACTGAAGTATATTGTATGTTGCATTATTTCTTTTAAAACATGGACCCCTAACCAATGTTCCCTCTAATTTTTTCATGTGTCTGAGCGAACACACAAACTCCCTGAGCGGTCCCTTCGACCACTGTGAGCAACAGCAGATGTGTGCACTGTGGTCACGCCAGCATCGAATCCATCCGAGTTACATGGTTTATTAAAATTGTCATGGTCCTGGGTCCCCTGACCCAGCGTTTTTAGTTCCTTGTGATGTTTGTAATATTGTACTTGTGTGAGTTATTCTATGGTTTCTAGTTTCGATCCCTTGCCCTTCATGTTTCTCTGTGTCCCCTCTGTTCTGTGTAGTCTGTCTCTGCATGTTTGAGTTCCCCTCTGTGTCTCTCGGTTCTTAGAGTCCTCTGCCTTATGGTTTATGTCTCTGTGTTTCTTAGTTGCTGTCTCCACTGTGTCAAGTTTGCGTCTCTGTATGATACTTCCTGTTTTACTTTGATGGTCTGTGTCTTATGTGAATGTGTCCTGCTTTGCTTGTCTCGTCAGTCCTAATTTCTCCCAGCTGTGCCCTCCTTCTGTGTCTCATTCCCCTCGTTACTTCCCAGTGTATTTAAACTAGGGCTGGGTATCGTCACTGATTTCTAGAATCGATTAAATTCCGATTCACAAGGTCCCGAATCGATTCGATCCACGATTCGATTTAATTCGATTTAATTCGATTCGATTCGATTTAAATCTGGGAAATTTTGACAGTCAGAAATATTATAATTCAGATCAGTACATTTACATATTTTTGTATCAATAAAAAGGAAGCTGACACTCGCAAGACTTTATCAAAGGTGTGAGCGTCACAGCAGATACCTTTGTGTCAAAGTAGCTGAAGATAAAACACAGAAAAACATGAAGGTGATTTTCCTGGCCTGGGATTTTATAAAAATATTCTGCAGTACATCAAAAACGAAAGAAAACCATTAATCAACATATGAACATTACCTCTGAAGTTACAGTGGTTTTATTAGAGACACGGTTAAGCGTTTTGCATTTTGAATAATTTTAAAAAGTTTAAATTTATTCAGTATTGAACAGCAGAAATGAGGTTTTCTTTTCGGAAGAATGTAAAAGGGAAAAAAACAGCGGCTGACAGCGCTGTAAACAACAGTAGACTTGTGTAACAAGCAAGTGAATAATGAAGAAAGGGAAACTGTTCTTGAAGTACAGAGAGAGAGAGAGAGAGAGAGAGAGGGAGAGAGAGAGAGAGGGAGAGAGAGAGAGCTGTGCATCGCGGTGGAAGCAAAACAGTAAAAGTCAGAGTGAATTCATGACGATGTTTATGTGAAGCGTTTGGATCTTCTTCTGCTGCTGGTTCGGTCAATATTGTTTGGAGAGAGATCAAACTAACAGCTTTAGAATCGGCTCATAAAGGGCGTGAACACAAAGCACGGACCTGCCGACAGATCAGAATCAGCGAGCTGTCGGCTTTCAGCCCCGACCGTGAGAAAGGCGACATCTCACTGATTCTGATCCGCGGGTCGCGCTGTGTGTTTAAGTCTATGTGCAGAATCCGTGTACCTGCTCTCATTTACTGTCTTAACTGTTTGGTGGTTCTTGAAATTTTGTGAGATGTCACCAGAGATTCTGGCATTTCGGGCAAAATAAATTTATATTAAAAAAATCGATTCAGGATTTTAATGAATCGATTTTACGTTATCCAAGCCAGAATCGATTTTAATCGATGAATCGATTATAAAAACCCACCCCTAATTTAAACCCTGTGTTTCTCTGAGTCAGTGTTGCGTCGTCCCTCATGCTGTGTGGATCTCTCTGTGTCTCTCTGTGAGTGCTTAGTTTGTTGTTCCCAGTTTCGTTTGTCTGTTTTTTCCCTACCAGCAAATAAAGCTGTGTTTTGAGTTCACCTCCCCGAGTCTGTGAGTCCTGCATTTTGGGTCCAACTCCTGCCTGCCGCACAGCGATTCATGACAAAAATAATCAAATTACAGCATTTACATTAATGTTAGACTACTTTTAATTAACTGCTTTAGCCCACTTACAATGAAAATTGAAAAAAAAAGTCTTGTTCATGACCTGTGTAGTATTTTAACACTATTGGAAGTAAAAATAACTTTAACTCCAATTTTGAAAACAAAACTTCTTTTTTCTTTTTATAAAGCTCTGACTTGTATTATGAGTCTGTGGTCTGGGAGAGAGTCCTGTAACTCTGTCTGCAAAAAACAGTATATAATGACCAATGTTGGACAATTAATTACATAGTTACTTCTTCAAAAAAGTAACTGAGTTATGCAAACAACAAAGTTTTTCGCAGCTGTTTACCTAAAAATGCTGCCAAGGCGGGGTTTTTGTTTTGTTTTTTTTAAACAAACATTTCAAACTATTTACAGAACAATCAGTTGTTCTGCACAAATTATTTGCGCCAAAATAATTTCTGTCCACTATGATAAAGGAGAACAACAGGAGATGTATCACTCCTGTAACACCTGTAACATTCAGCAGTCGCCTCATGGTTCTGACACACACAACAAAACTATTGACTACACTACACACTAACTACATAAGATTTGTGCTACACATCGCAAATCTCTCACATCTCAAAACACCGCCATCACTCCTAAAACTTCCCCCTTCCTAAACAACTAAATGCCATGTTGCCATATCATTTTTGGATTAGTCAGCATGGTACATTTTTCCACCAATAGGAAAGGCTGGGTTTTTTTGGTTTTGTTTTTGCTCACAGGCGGAGAGTGTTTTCGAGCGTTTTCCTTACAAAACGCCGTTGTTAACGTTTCTTCCCGCAGTAAATATGATCAATGATAGTATTCAGGAAGAAAACCAAACATTGCAAATATTTTTATCATAACTCTGGTTTTACGTGGCCCTATCAACACAATTTAAAAATTGGTATTAAGTCCACACTTTTTCCGTCAGTTGTTCCGTCTGTCCTGCTCACATCTCCAATGGTTGTACAAGTTGTCATTAACGTGGCTTCACTCCACATCAGCCACGCCGCTGTGCTAGCTAAAACACCGGTGTCGGCACATAAGGGCTGTGTCCCAATTCAGGGTCTGCACGCTTGAAGTACGCATTTTAAGTGCGATTACGTCACCGCCACGTGACGACGGCTGTCCCAATTTGAAGTGTACTTCAAATGCATACTCCAAATGCACCGTTGATTTCCCCAAATATCAAGCGTGGTCCGGTGCACGCTTCGTGGTCCCATATACCCCACAATTCATAGTGCGGCGGCGGGTGTGGATAATTTTGCCGCAAAATACTGCAGAAGGGAGCGGCCGAACAGTGAACTGTCAAAAGTAAGTACTGAATATGATGTCACTTATCTATGTGCGAATGTTTAATAACGAAGACCATTAAAAATTTGCTGTTGGCCACATGTCGGCAAAGTTATGTGACATTAGTGATGTTTGTACTTTCAGTGTTAACTTGGTTTTAAAGCCTCTATATATATATATATATATATATATATATATATATATATATAGCCTCAGATACTCAACTAATCAAAGTGATGTCATGACAAAAATGAATGACCAACAAAACATTTTTTCTCCTTCATTTATGTCACACAATGCTGTATGAGACGTTTCTCGCGGTTAGTATCATGGTTGCTAGGCAACCTGAACAGCGCGACGCAGGCTAGACCGTCCCATTTCACAAGCCTCTCACTTCCACACTTCTCGTACTTATAGTACCGGTATGCACCGTACGTAGTACGCGTAGTGCGCGTACTTCAAGCGTGCATACCCTGAATTGGGACACAGCCAAGGACACTGTCGTAGCCTGTCAACGATTAGCTGCGTATATACGAATGTGAATCGCATTATTGGCTGGACTATGGGACAAGGTGGCATTGTTCTAATCCCATACGGGAGCAGCCAGTCACTTACTGACTAACACTGCAAAACAGAATTGTTAAAGTATTAATTTTAATTTCAATTTGGGTTAGATATTTTTTTGTGCGCAACGCAGATTTTCTGTGCGCAGACCTGTGCCAGCAATGCGCAATTGCGCACGCGTGCAGTTTAGAGGGAACATTACCCCCAATCCTGACTTCATCTACTGGATCTTGCTGATGATATAGCATGTTAAGTACATGTTCCAGAAAGGATCTAATAAAAGATATATGACCATTAGAGATAGAGATAATGCTAGCTGCAGTCCTTTGGCACCTGCATGAGAGGTGGTGTGATACATCTGTTACAGTGATCCTAAGAGGGCAGAACAAGTTGTGCAGATGCTTTTATCTATGTTTGGACTGCTGTAGTCTTTCCATTAATGTGATGTTATTCAAGTCAGCCTAAAACAGCATTGAAAAAGTTATCGAAATGTTTCTAGATCTGGTACTCCATCCAAGACTGCAGTGTGCCAGTTTTCTTTGAAGAGCCGAATATTCCTGTCTTTTCAGATATGTGGAAAGGCACGGTTCTCCGTGCATTGTGGCATATATTATTGCAGAAGACAGCAGAAGACTTGGAATTGTTCGGAGATAACAAGATGTCATCTCCTGTAGTGGCTGACATGCTTTTATGCCACGTGGGGACAAAGGGATGCCATTAAGCTTGTTATCTGACAAAACAAAGCCCTGTGTGAAATTAGGTTGCATAGAAATAGTAAAGGCACTTGGATAAGAAATCAGTGGTCCTCCGATGGTATTTTCCTCTCAAACTCATATTATTAGCTTTAAATTAGGTTTAATGCTTTCAGTGCAAGACATAAAGAACCCTGTTTCTCCCTACGCAAAAGGAGTGGAGCTCAGAGCAGACAGGATATTTACTGCTTTCATTTTGTTTCGAGACAGCAGCTTATTGCTTATTGTGTTCCATTATTACTGCCTCCAACTGGGGCTAATTTATTTAGATTAAACAGCACTGTTGTTTCTCTAATGCCTTTTGAAAAGACTGGGAAAAAATATCACATTGTCTGTGGTTGGTTGATGAACAAAATATTACCGAGAGATAGTTTTATGAAGCAGCAGAAACCAAGCATTACCAAGTTGATTCCAAAACTGAAGAAAAGGGTCTGTAACAATTATATCTGCGAGGTATTTAGCAGAATAATTTGGCGTCATCAACAAGCACAGTTTTTCATCATTACAAAACAACATGCATCACTAATAATCTTAATGGTACTTATCCATTCACCAATATAGGATATTTTTTAAGGGGTTGCTACATGACACAGCTTGGATGGTGTCTAAGTAGAACCCAAGGCCTGGCACACATAATACATCTTTCAAAATCTTTACAAGGATTATCACATATGTAGAAACATCATTTGAATTTAATATAAAACATCTTTAAAAGGTCCATATGATTTGTTATTTTGAGATATTTCCCAAGCTTTCTCCAGTATTGATTAGCCTCACATTCCTCTGTGTCTTGTCTCTGTCTTAGTTGCCACTTCCTGTTTTACTTTGTTAATGTATCTCTCTTGTGCTGTGTATCAAGTTTGGTTTCCTGTCTTGTCTTTTTCCCTGATTGTTTTCATCTGTGCCTCATTTTTCCCAGCTGTGTTCACAAACCGTCATTACCCAGTTTTTTATTTAAATAGCCTGCCTTATTTTTTTCCTTTTGCCTTGTGGACTTCATCAACAACCTCTGTTAAAAGTGTGTTTTGTGTTAAAATTTGCCTACCTTTGGAGTCTGTGTTTGGATCCTTAAACTGCATTCCCATTTTTTTGTTTTAGCACAAATCCCGAGTCATTACTAGCTGTCAGAGCCCAAAAGAAATATTTTTTGAGATGCTTTGTTTTTTTTTCCTTTTTTCCAGTTTTGTTTTTCTTCCTGCTTTCATGCTCCTATCGCTGGTTTATTGTCTTTGATTAGTGTTATGTAAATCTGAAATAAAATAAAAAAACAATCTACAGAAATAAGCTGTCTTGGTGAGATTTTAGTTTCGCGTTGCAAAAGGGTCAAAAAACAATACAGAGTACAGCAGTAGTCTGCGTAGTATTTGACAGAGAATAATAACCACATTATCATTCAAAGGAGCAAGTTATCTACTGGCCATGGTCATAGAAAAGTCTAAATGTTCAACTTATTCAGACAGGGTTAGCTTAAAATGAAGGATTATACAAAGGCAAATCATAAAACTGTGAAGCCTTTCCATCTACCCATAAGAACAGAGTAACAAAATACTTCCATCACATTGGCAAATGTGTCATATGTGAAGTATAGACTTCATAATCTAGCTTCACCCTTCACCATTTAGAGATTATTTGTACTGCCTTAGCTAAGTTTTTTTCAGACAGAAACAGTAGTTTTTTTTTCATCTAGTTCCTTTTGCTTCTTCTTGATTTTTTTGTGCCCTTAGCCTTTTTCTCATCTAATGTACCTTCCATCTGTAATTTTTGCAGATAATTTTTTTAATCATTTTTTTATTGTATTGTATTGTTTTTCCTTCATTCTGCTCATCTGTATCGGTTGCTTTAAACAAATGTATATCGAGCTCTAGCTAGCATTTTGGGGTTTGAGTTCATTCAGTTGGTCATGTCAAAGATTTCTGGATTTGAACCAAGTCCAAAATAGGGACACAACTTAGGCTATGTTCACACAGCAGGTCTTGATGCTCAATTCCGATTTTTTGATCAAATCCGATTTTTTTGTCTGCTTGTTCACACTACAAATAAAATGCGACAGCAAACGCGCTCCAGTGTGAACGCTCAAAGCGGCTCGCATGTGCAAAAGAAGACGCCACACACAACGTGCTCTGTTTAGACCCAGAGCAAACAGTATTGTTTGACTGATGGCCCTTAATATAAAGACTTCGGACTTTACGTTTCCCAATTTTTGCTTAAAGTTATTTTGTTATTTACATAATAATGTAAATAACCTAATAATGATTCTTATTGCTGTTTTAGAGAGGAGCGGTGCTTCAAAGGATAGTTGCAGATTTCTGTCAAAATCTGCAGATTATACAGTACAAATAACATGTTCACGTTGTCTTCCCAATAGTTTCACTAACATCTACACTGGATGGCCTGGAAGCGTTCACGATGTCTTCGCAGGCGCTTCTCCGGCGCTGATAATTAGCGTCTGTCTTGTGTCAGTGGCGTAAAAGACGGATTTAATGCGACATGACCGTTTGTTGTGCCTGAAAATGAATAAATAAATTAAATGAAATGAAATGAAACAGCAGTCGCTTTCTAAAACATCGGATATGTATCGGATTCAGTACCACATACGAAAGTGACTCGGATCGGATTTGAAAATATCGGATTTGTGCCGTTCACACTGTCATACCATGATCGGATATGGGTTGCATAGGGTCAAAAAAATCGGATTTGATGTGCTTTCACCTGCAGTGTGAACGTAGCCTTTGTCAACCTGGCTTGGAAAAGAAAAAATACACTATGTATGACATCATTAAGCAATTCTAAGGAAAGAAAATGTAAACAGATGATGAAAATCAAAGTGCTGTATTTTTACAGCTGCACACAGCTGAGTTAGAAAAACATCATGCAGGTGAGAGAACCACTGTAGAACCAGCTATGTAGAACCAAAATTTCGACATAGCTAGACTTCTACCCAGTGCAACATTGGCTTATATCATAGGACTTAGATAAAACAATCACCTGTTTGTTACTGACCAAAAAAGGTTGAGTCATTATCATGTCATCTGAATCATGCATAGCAATGCTGCCAATGTGGTTATATGTCCAGCACTGGTGTCACCCTTTAACAGTGTCTTACATTAAACATGTGGAGATGACAGTGCATGCTTAGCATCCTGAAAGATTCCTTATGAAAAAATTCCTTATGATCTTGAAAGTGTGTGCTTGCCTTTAGGAATGCAAACTGACTCCACAAGGCCTCATAAAGCTCCTCTAAAAGTCAGAGGATAGATTTTCATTCTTTGAACCCAGATTGATATCTCCTTCCTCACGCTGAAACTCCTGACCAAGAATCTCGAGGTTAAAACATAAACAGTGTGAGTAGAAATTCAACACAACACACACCTCAACCTGACTCTTTCACCTCAGAGGGCCTCAGCTTTCCTCACTCAGTTTTGAATTTTGCGTGCTGTGTGGCTGCATTACTTACCGGGAGGAATGAATCAATCTGCATTTTGGGGTAACTCTTCTGTCGAAAATAAGCCATCTATTTGCTGTTTGCATTGTCAGCTTCATTGTATTATTTGAAGTACTTCACTGTGGGTGAAGTGCACTGAATTTTACTCTGTCGGAATAAATAAAAACTATGTGTTTCAGATACAACTGGATAAACAACAAACAGAGACTTTTTCTAGGACTTCTTTCCTATCTGTTTTTCTTTCCTTGAGTCTGTAACTGTCTGTGTCTAAACATAAAAAACAGCACTTGAAAATAATCCCTTAGACCCAGGAGCAGCACACACAGCACAGAAGGGGGTTTTTGATTTTATGCCATGAATAGGTAATGGCAGGGATGCATTTCACAAGTTCTCCCACTAAAATCCTATCAGTTGTTTCTTCATGAAATGACCCATATAAGAATGCCTGAAATGATATGAGTGTTTCAACTTTACAAAAGCAAAACAAAGTCTGTACTAGTAGTTTGCTCCGTCATGCATAAAGGTTGTGAAAGAGATCATGGTCTGGCTTAAAAAAGAACACCCTTTTAAGAAGTCAAAATAACATTTTAGACTTGTTCATATGGACACTAGAGGCCAATTAACGTAGTAACAACTTGCACAAATTCCTTATGGGTTCATTTTCTAGGAGAGGACTCCTAGAAAAACTCCAAGCAGAACTCATTCTGCCAGTGTCAGGCTTGGTCACTTTACACAGAATACTTGAAAGGAGGCGGTATTAATCTTTTCAGCATCTTAAACATGGGGGAAACTCTGCTACATGCGCAGAACAGGGCTTTAATCTAGATCTCCTCACTGCAGATGATCATTCTGTGGTGATGACGACTGTGGCTTCGAAACGTTACACATCACTGGATAACACAATTAAGGGCATTTACTAACCATCAGAGGAACTGTCTTAATCTAGAAGCCCCTAAAATAATATAACTACAAACTTTCTGGGTATATTATGTACCCAGAAAGAATGTACTCACAACACACACCACGCACATTAATCTTCTACTGTAGCAGTTAATGTTAGCATATTTCCATCCATCCATCCATCCATTCGCTTCCGCTTATCCTTTTTCAGGGTCGCGGGGGGCACTGGAGCCTATCCCAGCTGTCATAGGGCAAAAGGCAGGGTACACCCTGGACAGGTCGCCAGTCTGTCGCAGGGCCAACACACAGAGACAGACAACCGTTCGCACTCACATTCACACCTAGTGGCAATTTGGATTATTCAATTAACCTATCCCCACAAGCTGCATGTCTTTGGACGGTGGGAGGAAGCTGGAGTACCCAGAGGGAACCCACGCAAACACGGGGAGAACATGCAAACTCCACACAGAAAGACCCCAGCCTGAACTCAGGACCTTCTTGGCAACAGTGCTAACCACCGTGCCACCGTGCTAGCATATTTAAAATACGTACATTGACACTTAAACTCTAGCCTAAGACCTACTAAACCCTAACAGACTTAAGTGACATCACATGATAACCAACTGGACCAGCTACCTGCAATGAATATTGTCAGAATCCTGCTTTGCAAAGAGTGAGGCTGTTTTTGTCAAAAAAGCATCATAAAGTAAAAACTAAATGGTTAATTACTAAGTAAACTCTGTGCTCAATATAATATTTACTTGCCTTCTCCTTATTTGATGTCAGCATATTTCTTCCTTTAACACTGAGCTCCCTTCAACAGTTGTTTCTTTTGCTGTTTTTTTTCTTCTTTTTTGGAGAAATGTGAGGTTACAGAAAGTGTGAAAAAGGAGGGCTCAGAATGATTGTGAGGAAACCCCGATGCTCCTTTGTCCATGAATATGTAGCTTACTCACCGTGATCACTTCTCTTGCCTTTTGTCCTCTTACCCTCCTCACCCCAGCCAGTCACAGCAGATGGCTGCCCCTCCTTGAGCCTGGTTATGAAGGATGTTTTTTACTGCTGAAAGGGAGTTTTTCCTTCCCACTGTTGCCAAGTGCTTGCTCAAAGAGGTTGTTTGATTGTTGGGTATCTTTCTAATATTATGGGGTCTTTACCTTACAACATAAAGTGCTTTAAGGCGACTGCTGGTGCTATATAAATAAAATGTAATTTAATTTAATTGCTTCATTTGACTTTGTGTTTCTCTATGTCACATTAGCAGCTGTAGCTGATTTTCTGTGTTTCTGTCACTGAATGGGATTTGTCATGAAAAATATTTGATCAAAAACAACAACAAGACATTTTACTAAGTAAGCATTATTAATATTATGTTTCTATTTAGCTGAAATGCCTTGCTTTGGTTTTATTATTTCTGTTTGTTGACTGATCACAATATTGCAGTTGTTATTGAATTACTTTCCTTTTGGTTGGGAAATAAAAATAAAAAAAAGAGTTTTTGAAAATTAAAATCTTTTGTACTATTTTTAACCTGAGCATAAGCTATTTAAATAAGCTCATAACGACACTGTTCAGTGCAATAATCTAACTAATATAACTAAACAAAAAAACCTAATAAGATTTAACGTTGGTCATCTTCTTTTTACACTATAAGGCAATTTCAGTTCCCTTATAAGATTTTGTGCAAAGGCATGCACAGTGAAAGGAGTCCATCAAGGCAACAATATGTTGGTATTGTATGTCCACTTTCTTGCTTTAGGTGTTTCCAGGGGCAAAATTACTGCCCATGCAACCTTGCAAAAGTCAGAACCAAAAAACATCTTAAGCTACAGTTTGTTTTCACTTTTTAATTCACTTTTATTGCTGTGAAAAATTTCACAAACTGAATCTTCTACCAATGGCTTGAGCTGTGTGTGGCCGCAATGAGGGTGTTGTTGCTTACTTCCCGTTTTGCCGTCTCTGAGGACCACCACATACTGTCCCTAATTAAGGCATCTGAGCATGCTAGGTCAATGTTTCCAAAAGGACAGGCAACACAAGATAGGCTTCTCCAGAGTGTTTTTTTTTTTCTTTAACACCCTGTTTCACATTCATGCAGCTCTGAATATTTGCACCTAAACGCTTCCTGGTAAGAAGTCTTACTTGTAATTGGCAGTTGGTGAGGTAAGTGCCTCACAAACACATCTGTGATAGCTATTAGGCTAAAGTGTGTCTACAGTATACAGCAGGGCTGATGGCTAATAACTGTGACCTTAGAGTTGCAGCAGTGATTCCTACAGGCTTCCTATCATGCATGATGTATAGCACGCTATCTATATATTTAATAACTTACTGATATTTCCTCATCATAGTTATACCACATCCCAACAAATTTTGTTTGTAAACATTGTTTATAAATTAAAAAAATAAACCAGCATATACCACCACTGTGACATCACTGGATCTCACTTGTAGTACATATACAAAGAAACAATATCACAATATAAATGAAAAAAGCGTAGGAGAGAAAAGAGGTGAAGCAATATCATACCAGTGCCAGGCCTCAGGCACTTAATACTGGTGGGTGAATTTGGTTGCCAGGGCAACAGAGCATCTAGCATTGCACAAGTGCTTAAATACATTTTTTATGAGACTGTATAAAATGGGGAAAGAAGAGGTGAATGGAGAGCAGTGGTGACACGGGGATCTTGTATAACGGCAAGCACACCATGACAAGTGGAGCAGCAGGTGGGCACGCAGGTCTCCATATCTCTAAACTTTGGACAGTCTCCATGGCACTGTGTTACTCTTATCAATTATATCAGGATCATGACATAATCCAGGAAAAATAAATATCCCAAAGGCAATGTAAGCAGGCGGTAATCACAGAAAATTCCCCATGTAAATAGCACGTGGAAAAAAAATGAGCTTTTATGTTGTGTTTGTCTGATATACTCATTGGTATGCGTGCTGAAAGTGTAAAAGGGAATGGCTCCTGTGTTGACTTATGGAATTCAGCACAACTATTTTATTCTGAATCTCAAATTATTTACCTGCTTCAAAAGCACAGTGGCTGAAACTGAAATCTTGCATTTGGTCAGCCATCAGTATGTGTGTATCACTGTTGAAGATAATGCCTGGTAATAAAGGTTGTGCAGCATGTCAAAGAGGAAACACGGGCAACAATTTGACATCAAAGAGAGCAGCTCCAGCAGTTTGCAGCAGGTTGGGAGAACTAGGATGAAGGATCACAGCAGCACAGACAAAACAAAGAGAAAGCTGCAGGCCTCTCGCACTTCTAATCTATCAAATTTCCAATTTGACTTGCTCTTTTACCGAGTCCCCCTCCCCCCCCCAAAAAAAAAAAAACCCAAAAAAACCAGATGTCGGGTTCAAGGCCCTGTGGCGAGATATTTTTGGTTCATATGGTCATCATGCAGAAATACCAGATATGATCCCAAAAATGGCATCGCTTGGCAAGAGCTTTGTTGGACTGCCTTCCCCTTTCCCTCTTAAATCCATCTCAGATCACCTCCAGTATCAGAAGCACTCAGCTAGCAAGTTGCAATAGGGGTGTGAAGATGTTTCCCAGTGGCAAAGATAAAGCTACTAATCCTTTTGCTCACAAAAGATACCAAATAGCTACTTGATGCTGGAGGATAAATATTGTATACCGTATCTAGAGTAAGTGATCTACTTCAGGCTGGCTGAGGCCATATGGTGTTCCACAGGGCCCATACTTCACTTTCACAATTCAGGAAGAGGTGCCCAGGGCTAGGATAAGTAGCTAGAAGGCTCTCAAGTGTTTTTGTGCTCTGTGGATGGATTGTAATCACTTTGAGCAGCTTGTCCTAATATCTGCACCAAACCAGCTGCTGTCCTATGTTTTCAGATCCCACCTATGTATTGCGACCCTCTGTCCTGCTTCTTTTCCTCCTGTTCTGATTTATGGTCCCAGAGGCAATGAGAATGACATGGTCTATGCATTACACAATGATTTTTCTTCCCTTTCTGTACCTCTTGTATGTTGCTCTCCTTCTTCAGTCTTTACATCTCTTCCCATTGGGATTCACACTGGTCACTGTGTTTAATATATTTGGAATTATTAGGCTAACCGCAGAATCATATATTATCCTTCTGCAATGCAATTATTACTGATATCTTGTTTTACCATTGCACAGTCGTGCTCAAATAAACATTTTAGGTCACTTTCTCACATGTGGTTCAGTTCACTTTTTCTTGGCAGTTTTATATTTACACACACACACACACACACACACACACACATTTGTAGCTAACATTAATGAAAACACAGCCAAAGCTTGCATAATTTAATGTTTAAAACTGATCAAAAAAGCAATTCACATGTTGCAGATTCAGCTATAAAAGTCTCAAAGGTATCATTTTTTTGTTCTTTTTCAGTTGTTTTAGGCCAATATGGAGTTCTGAAATACTGTATTAGATTACTGTAATAGATTTTGGCATGTGCAGTGTGATGCCTGAAGGGAGACAGAATCTCAGACAACAAATACATCAGACCTAGGAGAGGTAAGTGTCAGACAAGCTTTTGAAAAAGTTTAGATCCACTGATTTATTGCTCAGTCTCTGGCCTTGCACTAGTTTCAAAACAACATTTATCTTAAAGCAGGCTCAGGCATACAGTACGTCAAAATCTGCCACAAAGACATCATAGTGATAAACACACATTTTCAAGCCACTCTAGAGATGATTAACTGCAGCAAAGATAACAGCTGAAGATTCATTGAGAAATTTAAGACTTGGGCAAAAAAAGGGCACTAATCTTGGCAGACTATGAAGCCAAGAACTACTGTAACCATGAAGAGAGAATGCTGTAGCACATTACCCTAGTTTCAGACTAGTTTTGTAGTTTTTGGTGTAAATAAGGTGGCGTAAAGAGAAAACTGCCTTTGAGGAACTGCAGGAAAGGAGACTACACTGAATCGTATCAGATTGTCCAGTCAAGGTTTGCTTACTTTGTCAAAAGATTGAGCCAGCTATTTATTGATAATTTGTTTTCACTTAAGTAATGTGGTTTTACTGGCCACAGATAATGCTTTTAAGTTTTAAAAAATAAGAATTTAAAAATTGCAAATATTATGAGATGTGTAAGCATACATTGCCAGATTAGGAGAAAGGATTAGAAGAAAGAAAGGATAAGGCTGATGTTGAGGCTCTGAGACAGCTCACCCACATCCTTTAACCAAGACCACCAGCCCAAAATGCAGGGAGTAGTTGTCTGCTGGAGTAGGATGGTGTGTGCAGGTGCAGCTGTTTGCGAAGCATATGTGGTGCACTATATTACTGATGTTTATTCTGAGAAGCAGGTGTAAGTTATGTAGAACGAATTGCATATACAGTTTGACAGCTAGTGTCTGACTGCTTTATATTGGGGTGGCTGTAGCTCAGGTGGCAGAGCAGATCAGCCACTAACTAGAAGGTCGGTGGTTCGATCCCAGGCTGTTCCAGTCTGCATGCCAAATATCCTTGGGCAAGATACTAACATGTTGCTCTCCGATACATCCATCGGAGTGTGTATGAATGTTAGATGCTTAGAGTGCTAGAAGTGCTTTTATGAATGGGTGTGATTTGGTGAATGAATTAGTTGTATAAAGTGCTTTGAGTGCTCAGAAAGACTAGATGTGATGGACCGAGCAGTGAAGGAAACTTAGGCACAGGTTAAAGTCCAAAAAATAATTTTTTATTTAACCCAAAAAACATAATTGGTTAACTCATGCAAAAAGAATCAAAATCTTGGGCCCATAAAAGAGGTCAAACTAACAAAACTCTACTCAAAGTTGACAACACAACCAATAACTCAAACAACCTGACCTAACTTAACGAGACAAAGGGGAAACTTAAATAGTGGCTGATCAGCCCACAAAAACAGGAGAAGGGGTAAAACACACAAAACCTAACTAAACCAAACATAATGAACTCCAATTCCCCCCCATGGTCCTGAGTTATGGCGTGAACCAATTTGTAGCCTTCCTTTAAAGCTCGCTCCGCTCCTTTTCCACCTCTTGGCTCCTTAATCAAGGGACTGGAACAGCTGCAACTAAGGTAACTCAGAAAACAAAAGATTAATCATACATAACAGTGTAAACTAAAATGTGCGCACTTATTTTAGAATGCAGTGTTATGTGGATATGTGAATTAACTAAACCAAAATCAGTTATTTATTGTCCTGTAAATAAATTCCTATATTTAAAGAAAGAAATGTGAATGCAAGGTTACTTATAAGCCTCTACACTAACATGGTGATATTACCACTGTGTGGCTGTAAGTGCAGCCATCACACTAGAAAAGCGCTATATAAGAACCAGTCCATTTACCATTTATTCAAATCAGATTTCCAAACTAAGTATATACTTACTCCCTCCATGGGAATTAATAGGCTAAGTAGCAGCCAGGTACTTAAATAAAGTTGATTAACTGATTGCAAGCGCAATCACCTCTATAAAAGCACAGGTTTTGGACATTTTGGAAGAATCAGTCGGTTTGCCACAATTTTCCCAGGTGTGGACATTCCAGCAACTTCATTCCCAGGTCTGACTACATTATGCAATCATTAGAGAAACTGCAAACAACCCAGCCCCATCACAGACTCTACAGGGCTAACGTAGGATGAAAATGTTCAAGTCCATAACGGTACATTTATAACGCAAATTCAAAGAACGTCAAGAAGCTGTCTAAAATATAAATAAAAACAGAACGCTGTCACTCTACAGTCTTATAAACCCACATTGTATTCTCAGTAGAATATAAAGAACATATTAAATGTTTAAACTGGGAAAATTTATCATTTAAAGAAAAACATTAACTCAGTTTGACTCAACCAACAAATCATTAAAACTTGAGATGGGACTCAAACCTTTCAAAAGTTCAACCTCATCAGTCCAATGACTAATTTTCACCATGTAATAACTGCTTTCTGGCCAAAAACAGTTGCCTAATTTATACACTTAAGTTAAACTTAACTACATAAATTATTTTTTGTCATTTAAAAATAAAAATTGAAATGCAATTGGAAATAAATGGACAAATCCCATATGATGTTAGATCCATATTACATTATAAATCTAGTTACCGTATAACATTTTAGTTTAGTGTCTTTTAAGTACAAAGTAATGCAATTAAAAAGATTAAATGACCTGTGGTGCTTAGCTTTGCGTCCTCATGCTCATGCCCACATACCTGTCTAATCTCCGCTGCACTATCCAGTAAAGAAAAATATGCTCCAAAATTATTACATGAAAACCCCTGTTGAAAAACTATTGAATAGTGACTACTGAACACCTTTTACATGAGCCAAAAACTCAAATTCCTGCAGTTAAAAATATGCTTTGCCCCCTGCACTTTTGTGACCCACCCTCAAACCAAATTCTCAAATCCTACCTCATTCCACCAGTATGTGCCAAGCCAGTTGGGCACCAGCAGTGAAGGGTATGTGTCATTGTATCCATATCATATACCCCTCCCCACTCCCTACCCCCCACCAGTCCTGTGGATCTGTGTAGCATTGGTGATGAAAAATGACAAAACTGTCCAATTAGTAACCCATCTGTCTTCATGACATCATAGTCAGTTCTCTTGGTGGGTTTTCAGATCCACTGTGAATACAAAATAGCTTAATAATACTTCTGCTCAAAGAAAACAAAAGTAGAATGCTGTACAACTTGATATTATTTCTAAAAAACAAAAACTTTGCAGTGTGCAGATTTCTCTATAAACACAGTGTAGTGATAGGTCATTCACATTTCTAAGGCCCAGTTTTTGCAATATAACCACAGACATGTCAGTCACTGCTCTGTCAAGTAAAGTGCCGATTTTTTTCCTCCATCTCCTCCAAAAGGAAGATGGGATGACAACTTTGGCTGCACGTGGCTATTCCCAAGCACTGGTCGCTAAGATACATCTACTGTTCTCTCTCCAGCCACTTGTTTTGCTTTCACTCAAGATGAAAGAAAAAAACCCTCTTTAATACATTCCCAGATGTCACAAGTACATTTCAGCTGAAAATGTCTGTCTACCTTGCAGGCAACTGCTTGGCTGAAATTCAAAGAGCAATGCATGATTAGAATAATAATCACCCCGCACTGGATATTTGTGACACCCTCTAGCCTCAGTGATGTATAAGCTATCAAATCAGAGAGATGACAGATGTTATGTAAATTAACACATCCGACCCCCAAAAAAGTCAAAGTCCACCATACAGATATGATTTGTTGTCAGATGGGACAGCAGGATTGTCTTTTTAATGAACTACCACAAAGGAAACCCTGCTGTCATTTGACAAAATAGTGTCCACTCTGAATCCCTCTGTGACACTGACTTAATTGAGAATTGTGTGAGATAAATCAAAGGATAAGTTTTATACCATACCTAGACCTGGAGTTTTGAGTGTTAACAGTAATGCTGCATAAAGACAGATTACCGTATAAAAACTAAACTATTGTCTCTTTTAATACTGCAGGGTCAGAGAAAGAAATGTCAGCCAGACTTCTATCAAAATACCTCGTAATAGCACCCTAAAATCATGTGGAAAAAAAACCTTAAAGGTGCACGAGGCAAGATTTTTGTAGAAAAAGAAATACAACCTCATCTTTCAGAATTTTATGGAGACCAACAGACACGCTCAGCCTCACTTGTTAAGAGCTCACATCTGCTGAGGGAATTAAAACTTGTTCAAAAGCATCTGATAAGTACTTCATTCAGAAAAGGGAGGACTCACTGCCCCTTACAACAGGGTCTCCATTAGCTTAAAGGGTAAAAAAAACGATAATCATACATAATAATTCTACACACATACAGATGTAAGCGAGTATCTGCAAGTATATACAAATACACATACACATAAATATTCATGTAAACGCACATATATGCATATTTACACATGTATACAAATACAGAGTAAATTTGGGTATAATAGGCATTATACATGAAGAAATATTTTAAAGTTAAATGGAGTTTCAGAACCATGCCAGTACAATGGCTACAGTATGGTAATGCTGCCAATAAACAATATAGTAGTAATATTAACAACAATGCTAGCAGTGGGTGTGATATACATGTATCTCATTTATTAACAATATATGAGGATATCACATTTGTGTACTGATAATCAGGCAACTTCACCAGATAATTTATTGATGACTGAGTGAGTAGACATTTTTTCACATTTTTACAATAGGGCAATAAGAGTAAGTACTGTACGCCTAGTTATTCAGAAAATAAAAAGGTAAATAAATGTATAAATAATAAATAATAAGCACCAATTTCTTTTTCTTGTCAGGAAACCTCATGATGGCATTGTTGTCTCGCAGTTACTGTGAATAAATACAGACATAGTAATGAGGAAGTTTGATTACATTAGCTTCCCAGCACATTAACATAATGGCACAGTCTCATTAGTGCAGAGCAGTGTTTTATTTGATAGATAGGTTTTGAGTTGGGCTAGATAGACGGAGGGTTTGGATGAAGACAGCTCAACAAATGAAGATGTACCTGACGCTTCCTGATGATGAGGAATCATTTTTGTACCATTCATTTGTCAGATTACTTCAAAGCAGAATGAGAGCATAAGAATGATGAAGTTAGGCGATATGAGCCCTGAATGGCACAGGAGAGACTGACTGATGAGCGACTCTTGAGATACCTCAACTGCCTTCAACCTATTTTGATAAATGAGCAACTGCTTTCCAACTAGAAATGCTAAAGCCAGAAGCTAGAAGTGACATGCTTTCTTTCTTCGATTAAACTGCGTAAATACGACACTCTAAATTTCGTTAAAAGAAAACTACCTGTCCTGAGGTGCTGACTTCTGGTATCTGCTACATGTTTCCAGTGACTTTCAGCAGGCGTGTCACTGTGTGCGAACCCAAGCGTTTCAGACTTGTCGAGTCGTGGTCAGTTAATGTGTTTTAACCTTTTCAATTACATCAGCTTGTACTAAACAAAGACTTTGACGGTGTAAGCCGATTTTCTTCTTCGCTTCAATCCTAATTGAGTCTCATCGAGCTGCCGATTGGATCTTGATAGGTCCCGTCGTCAGCTGATTGCATGCCAGCTGTAATTTCTTTTTTAATCTAATTAAATCAATTGGGAATGTTAAAGAGATTTATTGCTACTAAGTCTCTTTAGCAATTCCACCAAGTATGGGTATTTATTCATCATAATCTGGACCTTTAAGTAAATTAATATGGTACAATAACATGGCGTTTAATTACCAAAAATGGCTTACATGTAATTATTTCTGCTTTATTGTGAATCTACAAAGATTGTTGTTTTTTTCCCAGGCCTTAAATTAAATCCCATGTACTTTCTTTCTTTTTTATTAATATTGCAGAACAAATGGTTGCTCAGAGCTCAAAAGTGGATCGAGTATAATAGATTTCTAAACAGTCGTAAAATTGTATTATCTATTGTTTGTGCTGTGCCGACTAGCCCTAAAATGGAGTTTAAATTGGCAGGCTAACTCACAGAGGTTGACGATGCCCTGAAACGCAAAAACAATCACTTCATTTGTCACACTTAAATTCCTGTGGAGTGATATTTCCAGATCCCAAGACATACAGTCTGTACATCAGAAACTCATTACACGCTTATTACCAGGCAATTAAGCAGCATTGTGCATGCGAGCCAGTTCCAGAGATATCTGACACTACTTGTTATGCTGAATAATAAGCTAAAAAACGGCAATGTTGTCCCTAAATATACAGGTAGCCGTGTTTATAATATTGTGCCCCACACTTTAATATGTTCTGTGAATTGTCGAGCTCAGTGGGCTGCCGCTAGACTGCAATATTAGCTTTCTGAGTTACACCAAAATTAAACTTTGATTTAAAGTGAGATAGCCAGACACTGGCTGCTATCTTCTTATGAATATGTTGCCATTTGTTTTAGTTCACTTTCTATTGGAAGCTCTCAAAATGAAAGTGTTCTAAATGCAATCCTTTCACACATTCATAACATGGATTCTGTATATTATTACCAATGTAAAAGTAATATTCATTTATATTCAAACAAATACAAATATTTTTATTGGGATCCCAGGTGCAACAATATGCTTAAAAAGAGAAACAAAGAAAACTACATTTCTTAGCTTATGTTTAGCCCTAGTATGTGGTCAGTACTGGTGGCTCTTAAAACCTCTGGTGTACAAAGTAGTAGTTTCTGAACACTGGCCTCTGTACTGAGTGCCTGTCTGAGACTTTGTTGTAATGAGCCCAGGGAGGTTTAAAACAGCATATTCAGTCTCTCTATGGTATTTTCTGCCCAGCCTGTTCATCCACTAATCCCTCTTTTGCAGATTCCCATGGTAAGGTAAACTGAGGGAACAGTGCAGTGGTTGCAGTTTACCCGTGAATGTTGGTGACCACTTTGGATATAATTTATTGTACTTCATCTCATGAAACAGGTGACTTCACAATTTTTAGATGTATTATATGGGGAAAAAATGGCAAACCAGTTGTGACAACCATGACTTTCTTCTTTGTCAAGTATCACTTTTTTTGATTTACTAACCAGATGGCTTGTCTGCATTTGCTTTGTGTTATTGTACTTTTTGTTTAATATTATTTAGTTACCATTGCTTTTTTGGGCCTCAGCATATTATAGAGCACATAACTCTAGCCAATTTACAAGCAAAAGATGACTACAACACTTCTATTTCAAGTGTTCTACTTCAAAGTACAACAGACTGCAAGTATACAAATATGTCTTAATACAACAAGCAAATGTTTTATTGCAATAATTATATTTGTTTGGATATGCACATAGAAACTGGGAGAGTCAACCTCACCCCAAAATTTCTCTGTTAGTCCTTTAGTTCAGTAAATATTTAACGTTTTTATAATATTGTTCTAGTGTCACGACACCGTCATTCTGACAGAATTAAATTACACTATATATAATTAAATACCCCTCAAAAGGTACTGGGTGGATTTGGTTTTAATTTAGTTCAGGCATTCATTTCCTTCTAGAAATTAGTTATAATAATTTTGGGAGTCTCTTAATGTTTTATCTAATGTCATCATCAGGTTAAATAACTCACTCTGACTACTAATTTGGTAAGCACATAGCAGTATTAGAGCAATTCTCAAAGCACATTACCTCATTTCCTAAATCAACTGTTGATTTAGGAAATGCTGCCCATATTTTTAACAATGCGGTGTAACTTTGATGATTTATGAATGAATCGTGTGTTTTATGAGTATACTTAACTAATTCAGGCCTTTGCCTTTGATGCAAGAGCATTGGGACAGTGACTACATTACATAACTTCCACTCAATGTATTCAAACGTTTACAGAGTTGCAGTGTATGTGGAGGTTTCTTCACACTTCAGAAAATCTGTGCCCCCTGTGAAGCCGGAACTTTAGGCACACACGTTTCTGATCTCCTCCTTGACAAATCACTTTGATGGTGACTCGCTTGTCTGTTTGCATTCTGAGCAACTGTCCTGAATTTTGTACAAGTCAATTTTGCTGGCTTGTATGCATGTGGTACTTTCAAATTGTCTCATTTCCTCCCTCGGACTGTCAGGGGAGAGAATGCAAAATGTCATGGTTTTAAAAAATTATACCTCAGGAAGTGGCATGATGACTTTGTACCTGTCAGTCAGGCTTACACTGATCTATATTCAAATGTTCATTGGTACTCTTCTTTGTGCTTTGCTTCATTTTTGTCATATGGTTACCATAGAAACAACACAAGTAGTGATGGCTCTGTTGGTACCTGTGAGAAAAGTTTAGTTTTCTTAATCCTATCCTTGCAACGGATGCAGTATTATTAGAGCCCACTACTCATAACACATATGGGAGTCAGTTCAGTAAAAACAAATCACACTACTTGTAACTTCAAGGCACACAAACACACAAAAAATGTGCAAATGTGTCCTATTTGTCACGTTTACAAAGCTACACATGACGTGTATGCACATGCAGGGGTTTATTTCCACTTCCATGTTTAGTCATTTCATCTGTTGCATATAATGCTGCTAATTTGCAGGTTTTTGACAGTGAACGGAACACCAATAAGGAAGCAAAATTTCAAGGCGAAAAACTCACTGGAGAAGTGGAAAAATGAAAATAGGTGCTATTTGGTTGTTTCAGGTCTGGAAACGTTACAAAATAGAGGCTATCAACTCTCTCTGATACAGTATTTGTGAATGGTAAATAGCGCATTTTGTGTGTGAAAAACACAATCTAAAATGTTGAGAAGAAATACAAGTGAGTGTGTTTTTATGAAAAATTCTGTATATTTGTCAATTCTAAAAAACTTCATGTGGGAAAAGGCCTTTTTTTTACCCATACATCCAACCCCCAGTGCTTTCAAACATGAAATAAAGCATTGCCTTGCATGGCAAAATAAATAATTGTAAATAATCATGTAAAATATTAGAGAAATGTATAATTCAGGCAAAAATCATTTGCCAGAATAGCACATAATAGATTCAATACCTCCACTGATTAGCTTGATTACAGTACAAGAACAAATTGGAATGATGTTCCAATTTTTTGTAATTTGTTCAATGTTTAATGAAGTTTGACATTAACCCAAACACACCATTAGCTTTGTGCTGACCTCTTTATAATTCAAACTAATTATTTGTGACCTTTAACTTTACAATTTCGGTTGTTTCTGTCATCAAAATAAACAACGCACACCTCTAAACAGCATCCCGTGCAAATTTATGCTGCTTTACTTATTCCAGTGTGCATCAAGAGATGCTTTTAGGATAACTAAAGTAGAGTAGTTTGTTGTGCTGACTGCCAAATGTATTCTGAATGAATTATTAAGCTGTTTTTTGTTTTTTCTGCACAGAAAAACAATCACAAAATACAAGTTTAAGAAAATCTTCCAAGAAATGATTGCACATTACTTGAAGGTTAACACTAGCACATTAATTTAAGACATCACGATAATTACCAGGAATGCATATTTTTCTTTTCATATTTTTCTGACAGCTTTTACACACTTGGACTGGCAAATAGAGGCAAAATCTGCTGCACCATTTTCATAGCACAGAGACTGCATGTTTTCAGTAATACCAGCAGCAGATGGTGCAAGGACTGAATTCAAGCTAGCCAGTAGCAGACTCGAGCTTTGAAGTGTTCTTCAAAACAAACATATGAGCAATAGAGGATGGTGGCACAATGTAATTCTGGCAGACATATGTGAGGTTTTGGGGAAATGTGTGTATGACTCAGTTTTTTAGAAACAGTGTTGATTTGGCAGGAAAAGGGTGACCTGCACTCTTAGGTCTCCAATTTATATGCTTAATGTTATTAAAAATCTTAAGCAATGAGGCTTTGCCGTGGGTGAGAACCTTTCACATTAAGCTCGCATACTTACTTAATTGTAAATGTATGTAAAATAAGGCCTTGGTTGTCTCTTTTTTCCCTCCTATACATTTTACTGTTCACATGATTCTTACAAATGCTGTATGGCAAACTTGCTGAGACCTTATTCCAGCTGTTGGCCTCTCTGGTCATCAGGCCTTTTAACTTTCACATGCTAATATTTTAAATTTACAGGAAACCACAGTTTTAAAGGGCCTAAACTTTGGAAGAGGCTTCTTCAGCTCATCAGATCAGTTAATATGTAGTTTGTATTAAGCGACTGCTCAATCTTTCACACTTTATTTTTGGCTCTAGTTCACACATTTACACCCAGTTAGTGGTGTTAACGTGGGTCTCCTCCCAAGAGGCAAAGACACAAAAAAACACCCACCCATTATTATATTTGTTTGCATGCTTAGCAACTTTTGCTAGGCATTTACTTTAAATGCCGCCTGGTGTGCTGTGACATTATTTTGAAGAATCAACTATAAAAACGTTTTTTTAAATCCTGGGATTAAAAAATTATACCTAACCAATGTAACGTCCAGTGAAGGGAATAACGGAGTTACAAGTAACGGCGTTACTAACAGAGTTACTTTTTTTTTTAGAAACGAGTAATCTAACTAATTACTATTCCTATTGTCTGTCCGCAGACGATCACTTTTTGGCGCAACACCTGGAGCTAAGGGGGCAAAACACATGCATTCTGCTGACCATTCATTCTGGGAGAGGGCGGGTCAAGTTTCCTCCCTCCAATCAGATCCCAGTTGAAAACTTTTCAAAATGAATGTCACGGACCCGGTTCCGGGGACTCGGGGTTCGTGAACAGTGTGGACCTTTATTGTTATTAGTGTATTGGATGTATGTTTGCTGCACTGTGCTCTTGTGTTCCATGCTGGTGTGTGTACGTGTGTGTGTGGCTGGAGGATGAAGGACAGCCACCTGCAGGCCTGATGGGTGTGGCCCTGCCAGCTGCTGGTCACGCCTAGCTTCCCACACACCTGCTTCTGATCAGGATCGTCGGGGGAGCTACTTAACAGAGCGATGGAGCTTCCTCCGGCGCAGGATCGTTGAGTTAGACTCCATGTCAGTGTTTATAGTGCTGGTCCGTGTATGCCTGCTGGAGTTGGTGCCATAACGGCTGTGTCTGTGTTTTTCCTCAGGAGAGTGGAACACAGGACTGCAAGACACACGGGGTGTGTGAAGGCACAGGGGCAGAGAGCACGGGATACCAGAACTTGGGAGAAGACACGTCACGGGAGTCGAGGGAGCACTTTTGGAGATTTAATGTGTGGTGTACATTTACCTCACTGTAAATAAACCCACTGTTCATTCCACTAAGTCCAGCGTTTGGGTCCTTTCTCCAACATCCCCCACGGTCTGCCCCCCAGACCGTGACAATGAAGTTACATAATACATTACGAAAGTGTAGAGCTGCCACCCAGGCAAAAGAAAAATAGAGCTTTATCACATTATAACGTGTAAAGTTTATTGTTCTAACAAATATAAATAACAAATAAATATTATATTGTACAAACGTGATAATTATATTGTAGGAACGTGATAATTATGTATATTGTAATAATGTCATATTATATTGTTCAAACGTGAAAGGTATATTATACTAACATGATAATATATTGCTAGAACAATAAACTTTTCACGTTATAACGTGATAAAGCTCTATTTTTCTTTTGCCTGGGTGGCAGCTCTACGCTTCCATAATACATAGTTTAACCAAATAATGTCAGTTTTAATTCATGTGTTTTAGATAAAGATGAAAAATATTGTTAGGTGACGGCTGTGTGCGGACAGGGATAGGACCCAAGATGCAGACTCCAGAGAGAAACTTAAACCAAAACAGCTTTAATGCTGAACTCAAACATAACATAACTGGAAAAAGGTCAAAAATAAACTAACACCGGCGGATTGACAAAAACACACAGCAAACTAAACGGTAGATCGCGACACGGACACAGAGAAAC
This sequence comes from Astatotilapia calliptera, assembly GCF_964374335.1. Classification (NCBI taxonomy): domain Eukaryota; kingdom Metazoa; phylum Chordata; class Actinopteri; order Cichliformes; family Cichlidae; genus Astatotilapia; species Astatotilapia calliptera. Next base: position 28,116,675 of record NC_137441.1, read on the forward strand.
ACAGGGCTTAAATACACAGAAGGAGCAATCAGGGAATGAATAACAGGAGGGAAACACAGCTGGGGCAAATCAGAACTGACGAGACAAAAGGAAGCGTAAACTGAACACACTGAGATAAGACCGAGACCTTCAAAGTAAAACAGGAAACACATAACACAGACTCACATGCAGGCACTACAGAGGGAACAGAGACGTGGGACCAGGGCAGACACAAACACTGACTGAACATGGGGATATAGGAACTAAGGATACACAGAGACGCGAGCTAGACAAGGGGATACAGGTGATAGGGGAGACAGAGCAACTAAAGAAGACAGAGACATAAACCATAAGACAGAACTAAAGGAAACCAAAGACTAAAAAGTATAAATAATATAATAATAGTTTAATTATTTATATAGCACATTTAATTACAACAGGAGCGTTGACCAAAGTGCTGTACAAGAATACAACATACATAATAAAACAACTTAGAGTATTAATAAATAAACTCAAATACCCTGGGTCAACGACCCAGGCATCCTAACAAATATGGGTTTCTACTGGGTTTATCTATGCAGCATATTACCTATTACTGTTTTGAATCCTGAGCTCTAATATGCTATATCTTGGCTACTTCCACACGTACACGTCCTCTCACACGCTCCTGCACACCAAATCTGGAACTACTGTCCATCATGTGTCGTCCTTTTTATCTACCTCGGGAATTTACATCGGTCATTGTAAGTGCCGTTTATATTCCACCACAAGCGGACACGGTCACCGCCTTATGCGAGCTGCATGAGGCACTCACACAGCACCAGACACAACACCGGGACGCTGCGCTTATTGTGACGGGGGACTTTAATAGCGCCAACCTCAAACGCGCAGCGCCGAACTTTTATCAACACATCACCTGCCTCACCAGAGGTGAAAGGACACTGGACCACTGCTACACTACGGTCAAGGACGGCTACAAGGCACAATCCCGCCCTCCTTTTGGCAAATCTGATCACGCCGCCATCTTCCTCATCCCAAAACGCAAACAAAGGCTGAAACAGGAAGTTCCGGTTCAGAGGAAGGTCGCGCGCTGGACGGATCAATCGGTGGCCGCGTTACAGGACGCACTCGATGACGCAGACTGGGGCATGTTCAGAAACAGCTCCGACGATGACGTCAACGTGTTTACGGAAGCGGTTGTGGGATTCATCGGGAAACTAGCGGATGATACCGTGGAGACAAAGACTATCACAACGTTTCCCAACCAGAAGCCGTGGGTGGATAAAACCATCCGCGACGCTCTGAGATCCCGCACCGCTGCCTACAACACGGGACTCACGACGGGGGACATGGACCCGTACAAAGCCGCGTCATATAACGTGCGGAGGGCGGTGAAAGAGGCGAAGCAGCGCTACAGGAGGAAACTAGAGTCACAACTCCAACAGAGTGACTCTAGGAGCCTGTGGCGGGGACTAAGGACAATAACGGACTATAAAGCACCAACAACCGGTATGACGAACGCGGCCGTGACTCTGGCAGACGAGCTGAACACTTTCTATGCTCGCTTCGAGGCTGCAGCTAAGGACTCCAACGATGCTAGTGTTAGCGGCGCTAACGGCTGCAGACAGGAAGATACTGCCAGCACCGGAAACGTGCTCGTCATCTCCGAGCATGAAGTAAGGAGAGCCTTCAAGAGAGTGAACACCAGGAAAGCAGCAGGACCAGACGGCATCCCAGGTCGTATCCTAAGAGACTGCGCATACCAGCTAGCTCCTGTGTTCACTGAGATATTCAACATCTCTTTATCTCAGTCGGTGATCCCCACATGCTTCAAAGAGTCCATCATTGTTCCTGTCCCGAAGAAACCCCACCCTGCTTCTCTCAATGACTATCGCCCTGTAGCCCTCACCTCAGTAGTGATGAAGTGCTTTGAACGCCTGGTCAGAGACTTCATCATTTCTTCACTACCAGACACACTGGACCCACTACAGTTCGCTTACCGTCCAAATCGTTCCACAGACGATGCCATCTCTCATCTCCTCCACACATCACTCACTCACTTGGACACTAGAAGGGGGAATTATGTTAAAATGCTCTTCATAGACTACAGCTCTGCATTTAACACCATAATTCCCTCCACACTCACCACCAAGCTGGAGCATCTGGGACTCAGCTCATCTATGTGTCTGTGGATCTCCAACTTCCTAACTGGCAGACCACAGGCAGTAAGGATGGGCGGACATGTCTCAGCCTCCACCACTCTCAGCACTGGAGCCCCCCAGGGGTGTGTTCTGAGCCCCCTGCTGTACTCTTTGTACACATATGACTGTGTGGCCACTACCAGCTCCACCACCATCATCAAGTTTGCTGACGACACCGTCGTGGTGGGCCTGATCTCTGATAACAACGAGACGGCCTACCTGAAGGAGATTAGGAATCTGGAGAACTGGTGCCAGAGGAACAACCTCCTTCTAAACGTCAGTAAGACAAAGGAGCTGATAGTGGACTTCAGCACTAAGCAGGAGAGGAACTACCAGACCCCTGTCATCAACGAGTGCCCAGTGGAGAGAGTGGACAGCTTCAAATACCTCGGAGTTCACATCACGCAGGACCTGTCATGGTCCTGTCACATCAACACCGTGGTGAAAAAGGCCCGTCAGCGTCTCTACCACCTCAGACGCTTGAGAGACTTCCAACTGCCCTCCAAGGTGCTCAGGAACTTTTACTCCTGCACCATAGAGAGCATCCTGACGGGAAACATCTTAACCTGGTTCGGGAACAGCACCATGCAGGACAGACGAGCTCTACAGAGGGTTGTGCGGTCAGCTGAGCGCACCATCCGCTCCGAGCTCCCTGACCTGCACTCAATCTACAGCAGGCGGTGCTGGACCAAGGCCAGGAAGATCGTGAAGGACCTCAGCCATCCCAACAACAGACTGTTCTCTCTGTTGAGGTCAGGAAAGCGATTCCGCTCCCTGAAGACCAACACAGAGAGACTGAGGAGGAGCTTCTTCCCGCAGGCGATACGGTCTCTCAATCATACCACCACACAGTACTGACCCACACATACAGTTCTTACACACACTGGACATTCTGGACATTGGTTTCACTTCATTACTTAAATCACGCTGCTGTTATTGTGTATAAATTTATTTATATTTCTTCATACATTCTTATATAGTTCTATATTGTGTATTTTGTTGTACAGTTATTTTATTTTCAACTTTAATTTATATATTTTATCTTATTCTTCCCAGTTAAATTTACCCTTCATTCTAATTTGTGTTGTACAGTTATTTCATTTTTAACCTTAATTTATATTTTATTCCTTCCTAGTTAAATTTACCCTTTTTAATTTTTCATATTTATTTCCTATCTTATTCATAGCCTTTTCCTTTTTTGTTTTCTTTAGGTCACGAGCAGTTGTCCAAGCATTTCACTACATATCGTACTGTGTATGACTGTGTACGTGACAAATAAAATTTGAATTTGAATTTGAATTTACACGGGTATTTTTGAAAACTGAGATTTTCCGTTTTCGTTTTAAAAAATAATCCCGTCCACACGTAAAAGCAGAAATGAAGGAAAACGCTGCTAGGAACATGCCAAAGCAAAAGGTGGCGATATATTCCTAACCATGTAGAAATGTTGGCCAATCAGAAGTCTAGAAGCCTCGGTGGGAAATAGTAAACAAAGCTGGGGCATAGAAGCAGAACCCAGTCGTATGTGTGGAGGGACACTAACTATGTGTGTATATGTAAGCATTTAAACACTGCACAGAGTACAATTAACAGTAACAGTATTGTAGAAATTCATTTCACCGAAACAATAACGTGGCGCACAGTGTGACGTCAAAAAAGGCGCACACCTTCGGCGCTGTTTTCTGCGTTTTCTCAGTTTTTCTCGTCCACACGTAAATGCAAAAACGGAGTTTTCGAAAATATCCACCCTGGCCGGAGTTTTTAGAAATCTCCGTTTTCAGTGACCGAAAACGCCGTTTACGTGTGGACAGAAGGTGCAAACGCATAGAAAAATCTGCGTTTTCAAAAATACCCGGGTACGTGTGGACGTAGCTCTTGTCAAGTGCAGAAAGCAAAGGTGTTAATGGAGAATCAGCCTCAACATCTATGAAACACTTTATCTTGGGCTTATGTTATAATCACAACTGTGATTGTATGAGAGAAGAGTTTTAAGTTTAAAATGGGTCACCGGTTAGGTCTCAAACAGCTGACTTACAAATAATGCTTGGACAGAGAAAGTGAAAGTCAAATGAAGACACATGAATGTCGTACAAATTAAAAAGCCTCTTATAAACTAACGTGCTTGTTTAGTTTGAGTCTGCTTGTTTCATGATACTGTATGCATGAAAGACAGAAATAGAATTTTTGATTTTTTTATTAAAGCATATTAAATTGAGAAAAACACCTCAATTTATGCAAATAAACATTTTTTTTGTTTACACAATTAGAAGAAATTGCAGTATTTTTTAGATCTCCGTAGACTTAGGATGATTAAAATTATTCACCTCATGGACATAATGGTTAAATTAGATTAAAAAGCTTAGAAAACTTTTATCACATAATAACACTCTTGGAAATACACGAATAATAAAGTTTAGTCCTTTTTAAGTCATGACCATAAGTGTTTACACAGCAATCAAAAACGACAGCGTGGAGCATCACAGATGCAGAAAGATGAAGAAATATTGATGGATTTATGATGATGAAGAACATAATCTTTATTTCACAGGAAAGGTGATTGAAGGAGAGATAGAAGGGGAATGGAGGTAGGGTGGTGGTAAGGCAGTGAGGCTGGAGGAGATGAAGTAAAAGGTAGAGAGTTAATGGATGAAAGCTTGAGAGAAGGAGAGGGGGAAAGAGAAGAAGGAGGAGTGGAGGGATGGGGAAGAGAAGGAACATTCAAAGGAGGGAAGGATTAAAGGTGGAGGGGTGAGAGTAGGGAAGATGAAGCGAGGGGGAGGCATTACTCAACCTAACCTGACACGAGCCATCATTCTCTTCAACCTTTGTGTCACTGGGACATTTTTTCTTTTGGAACCAGCTCAAGACACCACTCTTTTTCTTGGCTTTCTTCTCCTGTTCTTGCTCCTTCTCGAACTGTTTTATCTTCTTTTCAGCTGCTTCTTTGCTGCTTTTACTTTTACTTTGAAAAAAAAAAACATTTTCGTCGCTTCTTTTTCTTGCCTTGTCAGCTGTTTGAGTGCTTTGTTACACTTTTGTGTTTGTTGTGTACCATTTCTGTTTTTATTCCTATCGCTTCTATCATCTCCTTTCGCTGTGGTTTCTGGACTTCCAACGATTCCATATTTGCAATTTCAGCTTCCATCTTTGCAAAAAAGACGATGCTCAATTTCATTTTTTGCGTCCTTTTTTTACTTTTTCCTTCTCTTTCAGTGTTTTCCAGATTTTGAATAATTACGTTTTTGTATTCCCTTCTTTTCCTGTGGTACCCATTTTTCTCCTCTTTTGCATTTTTCTGTGATGCTGAAAAATATAATGTAGTGTGACTCCCAAGTTCCTGTGCTAAATTCAGTAATCCAAATATGAGCCGTATGAGTTATTATAATAAATTCTGAACTAGAGATATAATTATGTTATTACTTCATTACAAAGCTTCTTCAGTTATCTGCATGCCAAGCAAATAGGAGGAAAGAAAAATGCAAATTGTATCTGTTGCTTCCAGTGCAGTTGTGCTACAATCAGTTGTTTTGATGTGTAGGGAGGAGGTGGAGGGATCTTTAACATTTGAGGAGTTTTTATATTTTTATTGCACAAAAGGAGAAGTGTGTGAGGTTAAAGCTAATACTGTTAAGATAACAATGGCTCTTTGCATACACATGCTAACATAAAGCTAGCGAGTGTTAGGATGCCTGGGTCGTTGACCCAGGGTATTTGAGTTTATTATATTATTTATACTTTTTAGTCTTTGGTTTCTTTGAGTTCTGTCTTATGGTTTATGTCTCTGTCTTCTTTAGTTGCTCTGTCTCCCCTATCACCTGTATCCCCTTGTCTAGCTCGCGTCTCTGTGTATCCTTAGTTCCTATATCCCCGGGCAGACACAGACACTGTTCAGTCAGTGTTTGTGTCTGCCCTGGTCCCACGTCTCTGTTCCCTCTGTAATGCCTGCATGTGAGTCTGTGTTATGTGTTTCCGGTTTTACTTTGAAGGTCTCTGTCTTATCTCAGTGTGTTCAGTTTACGCTTCCTTTTGTCTCGTCAGTTCTGATTTGCCCCAGCTGTGTTTCCCTCCTGTTATTCATTCCCTGATTGCTCCTGTGTATTTAAGCCCTGTGTTTCTCTGTGTCCGTGTCGCGATCTACCGTTTATTTTGCTGTGTGTTTTGCCAGTCCACTGGTGTTAGTTTATTTTGAGTTTTTTCCAGTTATGTTATGTTTGCGTTCAGCATTAAAGCTGTTTTGGATTAAGTTTGTCTCTGGAGTCTGCATCTTGGGTCCTATCCCTGTCCGCACACAGCCATCACCTAACAGTGAGGAACCCAAAGTAATGCTAAAGCTGAGTATATGCCCACTCCGAACCTGCACTTCAGCAGGTAACAAAAGCAGTGATGAGCAGTCAAGCTTGTTGCTTTGTAGCCTCCATTTCTTAAATCACACTGGTGATCACTTTGGAATTTCTTTAGGCTGGTTTTCAACTTTGCTTTGTAGCTTTGTACTCATGCATAAACAGTAAAAGAAAGGGTGTGTGTCTGTCCCCACTGCAACAGTGATTTTCAGTGATGTGTGGGACCGCTGTTTGCCTCCACCATGACACTGCAACAAATCCTCATTTACACACTTTGCAGTGCAAGTAATTCTGATTCTGATATAATTACGAGTAACTTGAAAGTAATGTAATGAGTAGTCCAACAAATCACTTTTGCTGCAAAGTACTTAAATAACGTACTGCATTACTTTTTAGAAAAACAACACTTAATATGTAATACATTACTTTTTTGATTAACAACCCCAACACTGCAGAGGAGGGGCGTGGGAAAAGAGGCACAAATGAAAGTTTTTGAGCACGGTTGAAGAAAATCAGGAAAATAAGAGGGGAGACAGGAAGAAGAACTAGAACTGGTTAGTTACAAAGTGAACAGTACTAATAATACAGGTTATAAAGCTTATAAAATAGAGTCTGGTTACAAAAAAATGTTTTATTTCACTGAGTGGAAGGAATTTATCAGTATCAGAATTTCCAACATGTTTTTTTAATAATTCACAAAGTAAAGGCATTAATGAATGGTAGGCAGTTGAGCAAACTACTGTTAGGTCCTGAAGGGGTAGTCTATCTTTCAAACTTTAATTTAGCTGGTATTTTTTACTGTATGTATCAAAGTCTTTGTCTAATTTCTACCATTATTTCCACATAGGTTGCTATAAAATTATTATTATTTGCTAAGTGGACTATTTACAGAGCAAGTTAAATGATAGGAGATGCTACTTTGTATTATTTGTATTTTCCTTTTGAATTTTGCAGTACCTTTGAAAAAATTACATTTAGAACCAAAAAGAATAGGTGTGAATCTCATAATTTTTATTTTAAATTGTCAAATTCCATGTCCACCTGAACTGACAGGCAGCAGGACCCAGTGTAAGTTTCAGGTCCTACAGTACTAATTTGAATATTCCACAGTAACAACGTCTTAATTGAATTCCCAAGTGTCAGCACGTTTTCAACAAGAAATGCTAACTGACATTCAGTAGTTATTCTGGTGCTACTTAGTATCACAATGGACACAACAGGGCTTTAATTTATTTACCTTGTCATCAGCACCCTCATTGAATGGCAATTACTGTATCCATTATTATGCCCTCTGTCAGTAGTAGAAGAACAATGTTAAAAATTTATTCAGCTGTTAAAAAAAAAAGGTCTGAGGTCAGACTCCAGCACAGAATGGCACCCTGGAGCTGGAAGGAATTCAAGGACACTGGAATATTCAATGAAAAAAGCAAGAGCGAGGACTGATTATTAGGAACGGCCGGTGAACATCGGGAAGGTTAATGAGCAAAGTGAAAGATCGTATGTATTATCATATAACTTCAAGTCTTTTTTTCCAAATGAACAAATGAAACTGCTTTTTTTCCAGCAGAAAACTTAGCTGTAATCACAGTGACATCCCTCTGATGTAAAACAGTCTTTTCTCACATTAAATGTCAGCTCTTTAGATTGCTGTTAGGTCACTGTCCTCCTATACTTTACAAAACTTTTTCAGTGATTGCACACTAGCTTTCAACTAAGTATTCCTCCTAAGTGTTGTGTCCACAGTGCTTCTTTGATACAGTCAAGGATTGTATCTGTACTTGTACTGGTGAAATCAAAGTGGCACATAAACACAGGCAAAAACCTGGTGTGAGCTTTGATAACCAACTACCCTACAAGGTCCACTTGCTATAGTCGGTGCTCCCTCTGGTAGCAGGCTTTATTAAACAGCTAATGGCTGTTAGACATCAGACCCTGTCTCATTATGGAGTGCAGCTACTGGCTGAGGTCCTTGCCAGCTTTGTTTTCTTTGGTGGCACCTATGTTTCCATTCTGAAACACTCGGAGCCCTCTATAAAGAAGCCTGTATAAATGATCAGTAGATTAAATTCCATTGACCACTGCTTGCCTTCCTCATTTACCAGATTATCTCCCTGACTTGGATGGATATATATATATATATATATATATATATATATATATATATATATATACACATACATACATATAGCCCAGAAGAAGTGTATAGTATAGCTTTTATTTTGAAAAGAGCCATTTCTCTGTAATAAACTCTCTTTTCCAAAGATGAGTGATTCCTCAATCAGATATATTTATTTTTTTTATTACTTTGTTGTTTCAGCAACATTAAATTTAAAAACTGTACTTTTGAGTTAAAATATATATTTATAATTTTTAATAAATAACAAGTTAAAAAGGCATGAACATTTTTTTTTTTGTATTGAAAAAATATCGAACCGTGACACCAAAGTATCGAACCGAACCGAACCGTGGAATTTTGTTTATCGTTGCACCCCTAATATATATATATTGTGAGATGTCCCTTTGAAAATAATTTAAATGTTTTTTTCAGATTTTCTACTTTTTACTGGATTTGTGGCAAAATAATTTGATTTTCAGATAGCTAAAATGCAAATGACGTAAGTCAGGCAAATGACATCCTGACACTTTTTACACCCTAGAGGAAAATAATTTTCAGGGTGTATCAGTCCCTTTGAGAGCAGCCTTTAGTGAAAAACAGACGGCACGAAGGAGACTGTCTCAGCCTTATGGCTTTCTGTGGCACGTCATTAGTCTGCCCAATTAGATAATAATGACTCTGCTTTCCATTATAGGCTGGTGTAGTACACGTGGCAGTCAGAGCTTTCGACCACCTTACCCATGCCAAGAAAAGTCAGTTCGGCTGACACAGTAGTTCAGAGATCGCTTGCTCTTCCACATCTCTCTCCTTTTATGTCTTTGTGATTACTCACAAAACTGGTCTTTTTTGCATTCTCAGCTGCTGTCAGGGTCAAGCTGAAACACTACTCTGACAGAGAGGGCGGTACACAGCTCATTTGCAGCTACTGCTTGTATTGTACTATGCAGCATGCATTCACAGCAAAACGATGTGAGAAATGCCTTGCAAAATTTCTAAAATGCCTCAAAACTTGCTCTTGAGCAAATTCTTTCATTTTAAAGGACACACACACAGTATGAAGCACAGTTACGTGAAGAGAAATGAAAAGGAAGGTGAACAATGCTGAGCATCAAAAGAAATAGAATCAGGTGTATTTTCCACAAACCTTTATTCTCAGGGGCTCTTCTGAGGCTTTACGCTTTAAATGAAAAGGACAAGTTCTCAACATCTTTTGGAATAAGGATAACAGCACACATAGTTTCTATTGTGCGAACATGAGTCTATTTACCATTTATCAAACAATGAAAGCGTGGCTACACTGGGTTTATCAACCAGTATCCCCAGTTTCATCTCACTTAAACTGTGAATGCACTGACTGTTAAGAATGCATTGGATGTGATTTTTTTTTGTTGTTGTCTTTTTAAGAATTTTTGAGATTACAGTTTTTAAAGTTTCATCTTAGATAACTAAAATCTGGGCCAACATTTCTTTTAGAATGATCATGAAGACACAGAAATGTAAATGTGGGCTGAAAAAAATGTTGATGATGATTTTGAATCTCTGGGGCTTTCAAGTGGCTGAAAGCTCAGGAACTTCAAATCAAAACTTGTTGTAGAATTTTCCATTAAGTTTCCAACAGCGGCAGTGCTTACGTTATAGTCCCATCCTCAGAAAAGTCAGGAAACGTGCAGTTTAAAGTTTCATGGGTAAACATTAATAACGAGTGTGATATTAATTGATTCACATTCTAGTTACAGGTCATCAGCCAATGAAATCAAGATTGCAGGTGCATTTCCTCTCTTAATCTCTACACACAATTACTTGTAGCAATTATACAATGATCTGCTTTTCCACTGATGTACATAAAGTGGTAAAGCTGTATAATAACTATGTATTGTTAAGAGTTTTCCTTATCTCTAAGTTGTATTTACTTATCTAATTACCAGCAAACATTTTTGTTCTACAGTTTAAAATTGATCATTTTTTATCCACTTTCTAGAACTTTTTTTTCTACTTGCAGTTTCTTTGTTTTAACCAAAATCTTACAGAACAGAGTTGATACATATATATGAAAAAGAGGTAGAAATTCAAAAGCTCTTTACTTTGAATAATGGACATGAATTGGATTTTGAAAATATTAATAGTCTTATTATGTCTTCTCCACAAATCCTAAATCTTGTCTGCAGATTAGCCTGACATGTTCTATAATCATGGGTAGAAATACCTCTGCCAGATTAATATACTTTGCCTTAACACATACCATATGTATTCATATTCTGTGTGGCAGATAAATTACATATTCCATTATCATCCTTCAAAGAAGATGATAGTTACTGTATGAATATGTAAGCAGAGCTGATAGGTTTCTTTTTATCTTTGATGAAACAAGCAGACAATCCATTCAGTGAGCGTCATGTTTAAATCCAACTCATAGTCATTATGATAGCAAGGTATATATACCACTCAGATTACAGGTGGATCAAAGCAGTGTGAATATAACAGATGCTGTTCAAATACTGACATTCTGGAATGGAAGGACAGCTCGCATGTCCACCAGCTAGGGCTCTTTTAAGTGTAATCACAATGAAGCTATAAGATGGATTAAACTGTGTTTTTGACCAGTCAGTGCTGGTGAGAGAAATCTGGCTATAAATGAGTTTTCATTTCATCACTGAATGGACCTGAGTAGCGACACACTTAGCTTGACACTGTTTAACGGTATCAGCATATATAAAATTGTTTGCTGAAGGAGAGACGTCTCATTTGTTTTCTTATTATTTTGTCATTTATGTGATCAGGCTAAACAGACAAGTGATGTGAATAATGCTTGTCATTTCTTTGGAACCCAGTGTTCAGTCGTAACACTTGGCTCCTGGTGTTTTTGTGGATGGTAACCATTGTCACAGACCAAGCAAAGTCCCATGACAATGGCCTTCCCCAGGGACAGCAGTCTCACCCAGGAAGACAATGAGCACTGCCTCAATACAAAAAAACGTTTCCAAAACAGACAAAATAAAACAACAACAAACCAAAAAAATAAAATTTAAAAAATGGGTGCTGGGGAGTTTGACAAAACTCAACTTCAACAGGAGCCAGTGAAAAAACATGGCTAGATTCCAGTAAAAGAAGAGCTTCTAGTCTGTGCCCAATCAAATAAGGGATGATGAGCAGCCCCACTCACTTTAATATGTTTTAATTGTCTATTTTTAGATTTCAGTGTCATTCTGTAAGTACTTGCCTTTACAGAATGACATTGATCGATACCAATACTGTAGTGTTGTGCTTTAAAATTCAGTTCAAAACACCATCAAAAATACTGGTGACCTAAAAGAGCAAAAGTTGAACTTTAACCTCCTCCAAAAAATTGTTTTTGTTCTTTCTGCACTATTTCAGTCTTGTTTTATTTTATATTTTCCTTCTGTCATGTCTTCACTCCCTGCCCGTGTAACACTATGCTCGGTGAAAGTAACAAGACAAATCACATGAGACATGTCGAAAAACGAGCAATTATGCTCATTTTACTCATTGTAGATTTGTTTAATCTGTTTATTTATGACTAGGGATGGGTATCGTTTAGGTTTTATCTAATACCGGTGCCAAACCGGTACTTTTGAAACGGTGCCGGTGCTTAAACGGTGCTCAAACCGGTGCTTAAAGAATGGAGAACACAAAATTGGTCCAAAAACCTCTCATGTTAAGCTGTTTTTTTGTAAAAAGATAACAATGTTAGCCTTTTCTGCAGCTATAGGGCATATATGGTATCACTCTTGGCTGGAAGCAGTGCTTAATCAATGGAAAAAACACAACTTTGTCCAAAAACCGCTCATGTTTAACTGTTTCCCACTTTTTCTTTGGTAATTTTAGCCTTTTTGGCCAGGGTGAAGGGAGTATCTGCCATCAAACAAGAGGACAGCTGCATGTAGCTATGATGATGTTTGCTAGTTCACCTTACATGCATTAATTTAATAACGTGGTTAGCCTACTCAACGTAAATTACACACTATTACCCTGCTACACTGGCAGGGCTAGGGGCCAGGACTCTCCTCTTCGGGTTTTTGGGGGATGTTACTAACTCCGGGTCCGATAACAGGCACCACACCCACAATAGATGTGCACGGTGTGAGGTCTTGCAGCAAGCTATCAAATACGGCGCATTTCTCTGCTTTTAAAAAAAAACGCTATACGTCGCCAGGTGTTTCATCGGATTTGAGGTGTTACCTCCTTTGCACAGTATCAGCTTAAAGCACTTGTTGCTGCTGAGCTTGCATATTTTGCTGTGAAGTACAGCCAGACTTTTGACCGCTTCGACTTGGGCATTTTTAATCTGTAGCTTTGCTCTAAAAGAACGTAAGTACCTGGACCCGCCTACTATCCTCGGAAACGTAAAATGATTGGCTAGAATCTAAAGTGTATCACAGCTCAGGAAAAAAAGCACCGAAATAAAGCACCGTAATGTGCGCTGCGTTTCGGTCTGGTTACTACCGTTTATGTCAGAACCGGTGCCATACCGGTACCCATCCCTATTTATGACGTTGTTCTCATATCAAAAAAACAGCTTAAGCTCTCATTTTGCCTTTGACTTTTGCATTTTTTCCTTAGTTTAGTTTAGTTTTTGTTGTTTTGTGTCTTTTCTTTTATCATATTTGTGTGACCAATATTTCAGCTTTTAAATGCAACCTATAATATACATGATAGAACACAGTCACACCCCCAGATTTCCAACAGTTAATCTCAGTTATCCCTAAAATATCCAACCCTTTAAATTGTATATATGTCAGCATATAGATCTGCACCTTCTTGCCCTACTAACAAATAACACATTGCTGCACATCATTTACATGTTACAGTGTCACGCTCATTGCTGAGAAGCTCAAAAGTTCAAATTAGCTTGTTGAAAAAATGAAGTCAGCATATAGCTGCCCTGGATGTAATTACTGTGTGCATTCCACATCAATCACAACTGTAAATATTCATTAACAAGACATAATTACCATTTCAAAGCCAACAAAAATGGCTACAATAACGTGGAGGCAAGAGAGGCCTTTAGTCTAAATCAAAACAATTTAAGAACTTGATTTCCTGAAATGACTGCCAATTCAGCTGATGAAATGAATGTTCAGCTTCAGTAGCCCAGGAGTGTAAAAATTGAGACTTGTCCATTTAGAGAGAAAAAAATCTACACTGCAAATGTAAGTTCGCCTACCTGGCAAACAAGGGCTCCTCATGCAATCAAACAATCAATCATAACAAGACACTAGAGGGGCAGTAATCATTACATACGCAATTCAAACATTTCAAAAGCACTAAATCATAGCAAATCACCCCAACTGAAAGAAAGTCATCCCATCCACTGGCAAAATATTTTGGTCAGTGTTTTTCTATTTAAATGCAAATTAGGAATCAGGATTCTCACAGGCAAAGAGCCTCTGGCCAAAGCAATTACTGTAATTAAATATTTCATATATAAAAGAAGGAGAACTGTTTGTGCTCCTACACAGGTTGTTGGTCAGGGTTTGCAGCAACAAATACCTTAAGATGTAGAGAGCACAGTGTGACATATGACACACCAGTCAGCCACCACAGGATCAATAAAATGATATGGTTGTTAAATTTGAGGTCCTGGCATTCATCCACATCCATCTTTATAATCTGGTCAAATAAAAAATTGCAGAATTCAGGACACCAAAAGAGATTTCAGGGATTTATTTTCAAAGTTACTTTTCAGAAGCCGGAGGATGAGGTGGTGTGTGGGTGGTGAGACACAGGCCAGTGAAAAGAAAGCATCTAGGTACCGAATACTCAGCAGGGTAGACGAGTGGCAGGCACATGGGGAATCTAAACCACACAGGAGAATGAGAGGTAAAGACAATGAATTCTTGCTTACACAGCCTTTAGCTATAGTGCTGTATACTGCTGGGAGACCCCCCATGATGCACTAAGATGCACTCTCTCTCTCTCTCTTTGTGGTCATTAGCTTTGTTCTTCCTTTTCACTTTTGCCAAGTGCTTCCTCATTGAGGACCAATGACTTTGCTCTAACATCGGAGCATATTCACCAGACAGCAACATACCTTGGGTTGTTTGTTTTTGTGAAGTGGAATCATACAACTACAGGGAGTGCAGAATTATTAGGCAAATGAGTATTTTGTCCACATCATCCTCTTCATGCATGTTGTCTTACTCCAAGCTGTATAGGCTCGAAAGCCTACTACCACTTAAGCATATTAGGTGATGTGCATCTCTGTAATGAGAAGGGGTGTGGTCTAATGACATCAACACCCTATATTAGGTGTGCATAATTATTAGGCAACTTCCTTTCCTTTGGCAAAATGGGTCAAAAGAAGGACTTGACAGGCTCAGAAAAGTCAAAAATAGTGAGATATCTTGCAGAGGGATGCAGCAGTCTCAAAATTGCAAAGCTTCTGAAGCGTGATCATCGAACAGTCAAGCGTTTCATTCAAAATAGTCAACAGGGTCACAAGAAGCGTGTGGAAAAACAAAGGCGCAAAATAACTGCCCATGAACTGAGAAAAGTCAAGCGTGCAGCTGCCAAGATGGCACTTGCCACCAGTTTGGCCATATTTCAGAGCTGCAACATCACTGGAGTGCCCAAAAGCACAAGGTGTGCAATACTCAGAGACATGGCCAAGGTAAGAAAGGCTGAAAGACAACCACCACTGAACAAGACACACAAGCTGAAACGTCAAGACTGGGCCAACAAATATCTCAAGACTGACTTTTCTAAGGTTTTATGGACTGATGAAATGAGAGTGAGTCTTGATGGGCCAGATGGATGGGCCCGTGGCTGGATTGGTAAAGGGCAGAGAGCTCCAGTCCCACTCAGACGCCAGCAAGGTGGAGGTGGAGTACTGGTTTGGGCTGGTATCATCAAAGATGAGCTTGTGAGGCCTTTTCGGGTTGAGGATGGAGTCAAGCTCAACTCCCAGTCCTACTGCCAGTTTCTGGAAGACACCTTCTTCAAGCAGTGGTACCGGAAGAAGTCTGCATCCTTCAAGAAAAACATGATTTTCATGCAGGACAGAATCCATGGATGGCAGGCTTTTGAGTGTCCTTGCAAAGAAAGGTGGCTATATTGGTCGCTGATTTGTTTTTGTTTTGTTTTTGAATGTCAGAAATGTACACTGTAAACCCCAACAGTCTACCTGACTTATAAAGTTTGTGGATATAACAATTAAAATTCCTCACAAAGTTGAAACAACTTAAAACTTTTCTGTTCGGTTAACGATTCAAACAGTTATAATTGTACATGGCTTAGAAGTTAAGAGTAAATACTGCTTTCTTAATTATGATTTTTGAGTAAATGTTTTTTTCCGAGCTCCGCATGTGGACGTCATGACGTCATGACGTCTTCTCTCTAACCTGAACGACGTTGACAGAAAATTCTGTTCAATATGGCTGCCCTTCTCGAGCGACTGGAGAACACATTTGGAGAAACTTGTAAGTAAAACGGAACCTTCGTTATGTTTATTTTTTCCGTAAAAAAGCAAGTATATTAATATGTTGCAGCCAATAACTTGTTTTCGAATGCGCTGTTGTGTTAAAAAGCACAGACCCAGGTGGTGAATAGTTGTTCGCGGTTGTTCGCGCTCTTTTTCAAACATAGATTATGTCGTCAGTTTTACAGTTTTAACCGATTAAA
This sequence comes from Astatotilapia calliptera, assembly GCF_964374335.1. Taxonomy (NCBI): domain Eukaryota; kingdom Metazoa; phylum Chordata; class Actinopteri; order Cichliformes; family Cichlidae; genus Astatotilapia; species Astatotilapia calliptera. The sequence goes on from NC_137441.1 coordinate 28,132,949, forward strand.
ACACAGTTTTACGAAGAATCACACATAAAGAAAGGGTCTTAGTGATATTTTAACGACCCCTTGCCAACGCAAGAAAGTTGGCGTTTTTACAACAGCAGCCTCATTGTTCGGCAGGTTTTTTTTTTTCTTCTCATTAGCATCATTCAAAAGTGACTTAGCTAGCAGTGGCAACTTCTATCTAAAACAATTGAAATATAGCAAGGTGTTGTATATTTAGTGTGCTGATAAGGTTTTCAATATTTTTATTTTTTCTTCCAAGAATTAGAATTAGAATTAAAATTCAACTTTATTGTCATTGCACATGCACAGGTACAGGGCAACGAAATGCAGTTTGCATCCATCCAGAAGTGCTTTAGTGATATAGATATATTACAATATATATTAGCAATAATATAGATATGTGAGTATATTACAGAAATGGGTCTATTGTGGTATGTTATAATGTACACGGTATGAAGTATGTTGTGAATATTCTATAACTATAAGTATGTACAGGCTGTAGTGAGTACAAGCTATGTACAGGATATGAACAGGATATAAATATGAAAAACTATACAGAATATGAAATGAAATAAATAACTTTACAGAATCTGGGATATACAGCTATACAGAAATGGGAACTATGCAAGTTGTAAACAGTTGTAGGATTAAAGATTATCGAATGTACAGAATGATTATTTACACAGAGCTATACAGTAGTGCAGTTAAGATAAGTGAGGGTGTAGATAGTTTCTACAGAGGCTATATAAAGTGCTAGTGGTTGTGAGTGGTGGTTCAGTCCATGTTATTATTGTGTTTGAGGGTACAGTTGTCCATTGTGGGTGTGTGTATGTTCAGTCCATGAGTTTAACGTGGGTCAGATGTCAGGAGGCAGAGTTCAGGAGTCTGACAGCTGTGGGGAAGAAGCTGTTCCGGTACCTGGTGGTCTTAGTCCGGAGGCTCCTGTGGCGCCTCCCAGAGGGCAGGAGGGTGAAGAGTCCATGTGATGGGTGACTGGGGTCTTTGATGATTTTCCCAGCCCTTTTCAGACACCGCTTCCTGTAGATGTCTTTTATGGCAGGAAGTGGTGCTCCGGCGATGCGCTGGGCAGTTTTCACGACCCTCTGCAACGCCTTCCGGTCCGAGGCAGAGCAGTTCCCGTACCAGACTGTTATACAGTTGGTCAGGATGCTCTCGATGGTGCAGCGATAGAAGTTCACCAGGATGTCTGAGGACAGGTGGTTCTTCCTCAGAGTCCTCAAGAAGAAGAGGCGCTGGTGAGCCTTCTTGACCAGCTTGGAGCAGTTGGTCGTCCAGGTGAGATCCTCGGTGATGTTTACTCCCAGGAACTTGAAGCTGCTCACACGCTCCACAGCCGTCCCCTTAATGTGGATGGGTGGATGTGGGTCAGCATTCCTCCTGTAGTCCACGATGAGCTCCTTGGTCTTCTCGGTGTTAAGCAGCCTCCTCCCTGTAGGCGGCCTCATCGTTGTCACTGATGAGGCCAATCACCGTGGTGTCATCTGCAAACTTAATGATGGTGTTGGAACCATCAGCAGGTCTGCAGTCGTGGGTGAAGAGGGAGTAGAGGAAAGGGCTCATCACACAGCCTTGTGGTACACCGGTGTTCATTGTGATGGTAGATGAGCAGCGGTTATCCAGCCGGACATGTTGGGGGCGGTTGGTCAGGAAGTCCAGTAACCATTTGCAGATGAGGGAACTGATACCCAGGTCTGTCAGTTTCCTGATGAGTTGTGAGGGGTGGATTGTATTGAATGCTGAACTGAAGTCTATAAACAGCATTCTGGCGTAGGTGTTGTTGTTGTCCAGGTGTGAGAGGACAGAGTGCAGTGCGATGGAGACTGCATCCTCTGTGCTCCTGTTCTGGCGGTATGCGAATTGGTGGGGGTCCAGGGTGGGGGGGAGACAGGATTTGAAGTGTGCTAGGACCAGTCGCTCTAAGCACTTAGTGATGATGGGGGTGAGTGCTACTGGGCGGTAATCATTGAGGCAAGATGGGTTGGAGTTTTTGGGTATCGGGACGATGGAGGTGGATTTGAAGCAGGCCGGTACCACAGCGTGGGCCAAGGACAGATTGAATATGTCTGTGAGCACTCCTGCAAGCTCCCCAGAACACGCTCTGAGAACACGCCCGGGGATGCCATCAGGGCCTGCAGCCTTGTGGACATTGATCCTGCTCAGCACCGCTCCTACATCGGTGGGGGAGAGAGTCATAGGTTGGTGGTCTGGCGTCATGTCTGCTTTGGTTGTGGTTGTGGGGTTCCCTCGCTCAAAACGAGCATAAAAGTTGTTGAGCTCGTTGAGGAAGGAGACATCAGAGGACGCGGGGGAGGGTTTGGTGGTCCTGTAGTCTGTGATGGTCTGGAGTCCTTGCCACATGCGTCGGGGGTTGGAGTTGGAGAAGTGTTCTTCTACCTTCTTTTTGTAATGGTGTTTGGCTTTTTTGATGCCCTTCTTTAGATTAGCCCTGGCTGTACTGTAGGCGTGTGCATCTCCTGACCTAAAGGCAGTGTTGCGGGCCTTCAGGAGGAGACGAACATCCCGGTTCATCCAAGGCTTCTGGTTGGGGTACATGGTGATCCGTTTCTGGGTGGTGACACTGTCTGTGGTTTTGGAGATGTAATCCAGTACAGATGAGGCGTACTGGTCCAGGTCTGAAGGCCAAGGCTGAAGGCCAAAGACAAAAAGACAGAAGAAGAAAAAATTCAGACTGCAATTAATTTCAGGTGGAGACAGTAAACACAGGTGAGTTGAAAGATCTATTGAAGAAACCATTCATTAAGTCCCTTAAGGTGAAGATTTCATATATTGATAATGATAAAATTAACACAAATTAAAAGTTTCACTGATAAACACACAATTTTTCCTTGCTTTGAACCCCATGTTCTATATAGATCACAGCTCTGATCTGGAGAACACTATTTTAAAATACTGTGTAGGGTTTTTGTCAAATGATTAAGAAACATACTCTCTGTCACAAGAGACAGAAAGGTTGTATCTTAAAAGAAAAGTCTCCAAAATTTAGTAGAGTCTGATGTCATGCAGTTTCATAAACATGTATTCTCCCCAAAGAATGACACCTGAAAACTTTGCGTTAAATGAACTTTTCTTTTCCCTTTTTAGGAGGCGCCTGATATCAACGTGAAACGCACTGCAGTACTTCGTGCCCTTCCTGTATACCTGCGGGAGGAGGACCCAGAATTCTTTTAGACATGTAATGTAAGTGTATTTTTGCATTACTTAAATTCTGCCAGTAAGATAAAATGCTATGGATTTTTTTAAATACAATTTAATACCCTAGCAGCTACCAAATTGTACAAACAAAATACCCTCTCTGTAGAAAACCCACACACACACAGGTCAGGAGCAGGGCACAGGCGTATCACAGCACTATTGCTATGCTGCAGGTGGCCCAAAAACCAGGCTGAAGTCAAGATTTAGTTTCTTTTTGAGATAAAGTCATGAAATAAAAAATTACTTTTTTTTTTAGAAAAATAATAAAAATACAAATTATGTAATGCAAGAAGCTAACACGTTAATGTACATTTTTCAAAAAAAGTAGAGTACCCTAACTCGTTACAAAGTAACCCACTACACTGCTGAATGTTTTGCTAGATTACAGGTCATGCTTGTCCCATTCTCTCAAACCAACCTTACTTATTTAATTGGGGCGATCGTGGCTCAAGAGTTGGGAGTTCGCCTTGTAATCAGAAGGTTGCCGGTTCGAGCCCTGGCTCCGACAGTCTCGGTCGTTGTGTCCTTGGGCAAGACACTTCACCCGTTGCCTACTGGTGGTGGTCAGAGGGCCCGGTGGCGCCAGTGTCTGGCAGCCTCGCCTCTGTCAGTGCGCCCCAGGGTGGCTGTGGCTACAATGTAGCTGCCATCACCAGTGTGTGAATGGGTGTGAATGTCTGGATGACTGAATGTGTAAAGCGCTATACAAATACAGGCCATTTACCATTGATACTGTGTCTATTCCAGGCGGACGCATTGGATGAGTCGACCCTCATTGACACTCCAGTTGCCCTTCTCACAGTGGTTACCGACGGCGCTTCCCAGTCCAGTCCATTTTACTTCCTCAAGCATGGCTGTTTTGGTGAAAGGCGACTAGGTGATGCGTGATATTCCCAGATTTGCAAATGCATTTGCTTTATTGTTTGGCTTGATCTATGCTCTGCATTTAGACTACCCCAGGAAGCTGGTTCACACATTTGCCTTAGTCCAAAATATCTTCATGGGGCTTGATGACGGCAAACCCCTGAAACCCCTGCCTACATGCTCTTAAGGAATATAAGGCAATGTTTGTTAGGACACGCACTCTGTTACTGAGCACTTTGTTTGAAGCACTTTAAGCACTTTAAGTTTACTACAGGCTTTGGGTGGATTTAACTCCATCAGTTTACCTAATTTTCCTATACTTGACTGCCTTATCTGGTTATTTGGAAGCTGATCGTCTTTGTACCCATTTTAAAAAATTGTTTTTCATTTCTATTTAAAAAAAAGTGATTAGTATTTGACTTTTTGTTTTGCATTTTTGTGTATTTTGAGAAAGATGCAATTAGGACTGATGTCGTCCTTTGTGAGTTTATAAAAAGATAAATGTTCTACACAGAATTTATAATGCTCACTTTATGGTGCCGATGTCCATGTTAGTTGTTTTATAAAAACATTTGTGATGTTTTTAAATTTTCATGAAAAAATGTTAAATAAACAAAATGTAAAGTAACTGAATTTCCGTACTTTTTTTTTTTTTAGTAGTCTACACTCACAACATAAATATCTTTTAATTAATAATCAGATAATTTGAGTTTAGGTTGTAATATAATTGCATTGCGTTGCATCAAAATAATAAACTACACGAAACACAAAAATATTGAAATTAAAGTATACAGTCTTTGAGTAAAGCTCAATTAATAAAATATAAAATATAATTTAAAATTTTTAGGTTAACAATAAATACAAATTTTGAGTACCCCATACTTAGAAGATATGAGTTTTTGTACTTAAATCTTTTGAGGTAATCCGTTTCCACAAAAGTTTTAAGTTCAGTCAACTTGTTCGGGTTTACAGTGTATATTTGTGAATGTGGAGATGTTATATTGGTTTCACTGGTAAAAATAAATAATTGAAATGGGTATATATTTGTTTTTGTTAAGTTGCCTAATAATTATGCACAGTAATAGTCACCTGCACACACAGATATCCCCCTAAAATAGCTAAAACTAAAAACAAACTAAAAACTACTTCCAAAAACATTCAGCTTTGATATTAATGAGTTTTTTGGGTTCATTGAGAACATGGTTGTTGTTCAATAATAAAATTATTCCTCAAAAATACAACTTGCCTAATAATTCTGCACTCCCTGTAACATTCAACTGAACTGAATGGGAATTGTATTGTTACTGTTATGACTTGTGCAGGTAGCTGGTTGGGAGAGCTGGTCTTAGCAGTGATGATGGAGGGGTTCCAGGAATCTAGCTTTAAGTAGCCTGAAGGAGTTCATAAACACAGGTAAAAAAAAAAAAAAAACAACAACAACACAGAAATGCACACAGCGTAAGACTGAGAAGTGAAGAGCAGAGAGAGAAAAAGATTTTTTGTTTGCACTCTATCATCCAAACAAAAATGTACATGAAATGTGTGAAAAAATTTTAAAAAAGCAACATTTTTCTTTTTATGCCACTTGGCTATACACTGCATAAAGTGGCTCTGATTTTTGGATTGGTCCATTCCATATGTGTTAAACATTTATGAGTCTTCTATGAAATAATACAAACATTGTAAAATAAATAACACAAGCAGCAGTACTTTATGTTACACCAGGGTCCAGTGTGGAATAACCACAAATACTTTACACAGAGAATCAACAACAAAAACCACTGGGACTTAGAATTTAGTCTGTATTAAAAGTAGCAATGGTTTTCCTCCAAAGATAGAGAAGAACATGCTGTGTAACTGCATAAATGAGATGAGTTAGAGAAGTGATAAATACTTGATAAGGTCAACTGTATTTGATTAAATAAAATTAAAGATTTAGAACTGTTAATCATGTTAATTTTGTCACACTTTTTATTTACCAACATAATTTCAGTCTTTAAATAAGAATTTTCAGTCACATATTTATATTGTTTTTCCCTGGGCTGCTCCAACAAAACACAGGTCCGCTGTGTTAAATCCAAGCCACCAGTGACAGACATAAGAAACTGTAAATGTAAACTTTTGCAGACTTAAGAAACTTACCACTGTTTGTTAGAAAATGTATTCTAGTGTCTCGTTTTTATTTGTCTAATGTGAAGCACGGATTCATCTCTTTTTAAACTGACATATACCAAATGAGCAAAACATTTTATTTTGTGTTTAGAAAGGAAGAACACAAGGAACATAAGTGAGAAGGGATGACTGATCTGGCACAAACTGACTAGAATTCCTTACCTGTTTTCTGATGAGACATTAGCATTCCGATTTTGTTTCAAGAGGGAGGAGAGTACGGTGAAGCCTGCAGAGCATGAAGTTCTTTTGCCTCGCCAGCTCCCCCACATTTTTGAAAACTTTCCTCTCCTGGATCCTCCGGAGATGTAATTACTGTGCAGTCAACTTGTAAGACCCATAGTCCCGGGGAATGTATCTCCCTTATCGACTATTCTTGGCTGTTATTTTTAACATCTCACATCAAAAATTCACAGTTTTGCAGGTTTCCTTTGCTAAAGTGTATCATGTGCTCTCACAAACAGGAGAAAAAGACAATGAAAGGTTTTGGAGGCATTTGATGATTTTCTCTTAGACAGGCCTGGGCTGTGACACCCAAAGGGTTACATGATGCCTTGGAATATAATGTAGAATATTGAACAAAGGCAGAAATATTGACCAGTAAGCAATCAAATGCAATGCACAAGGTTTCAGCTTTCATTTTTCAGACAATGAGTGCAGTGTTGACACAGTCTCTTTAATGACACTATAGTCAATACAGAAATGACTTCCTGGATAATTTGTGCCTTTGCATGGCTCATTGATTCAGTATTGAGTTTCATAATTCTGTAAGCCATATGGCAGTGGAAACTGACTCTTTAGCAGAGTAAATATAAAGGAAACCATGGTCTAGTCTCACTACTGTTATTCTGACTATTAAAACTATGCTTCATTCTGCTTCAAAACTAAGAGCAAAAATGTAACTATTGCTAAAGAGTGCAATAAATGTGCAGATTTGTGTGCATTTTTGTATGTTGTCAGTCAGTGGGTTTCACATGCATTGCAAGAGAGCATTCAAGGCAAACCATTTTTCCCTGTTATGATATGCAATCCCTTTTTATAAATTAAAGAAACACTCCTTGTGCATATTGAAGTTTAAACCGGCTTTATGGGAAATTTGTAGAGACATGGCAAACCTTCAAATCTTCCATCACTGAGGCCTTACCTCCAGTGGGCACTCTGACGAAACAAACATCTATAATATCAAATCTTTTTTCTCCCTATGGAGGCTACAGCATACTTGAGGAATTCTGGGCATTGCATTATGCTGATAAGAATGTGAACTGTGCCACCTAACAGCTCCAGTACATGTTTTATTAATAAAGTATGCAAAATGGAACCATCCAAAACTGCAAAAATCAGGTCCTGCAAAAGCAGGCACTCATTTAGCGTCACTTTATGTGACAAAGATATAAGGAACACTCTGTTTTTGTGGGGTTCAATTGAAATGTAGCATTCAGAAATGCAGAATTTAGACAAAAGATGCTCTTTTAATCCCGGACGTCATCAGAATATATCGAGGTTGATTTCATTTTGAATGCAGAAGGAAAGATTTCTGAAGATGTGTCCCTGAGACAAGTACAAGTACACACACACAGACACACACTGCATTGCACTTGGCTTTCTGTATGTTCCTTGATCTTGCAGCTTACATAATATAATTAAGCATGTTAAGCTGGCTTCATTGACGCAAGCACTGAACGCAGCAGTGTCATGGAGGGGAAAATCCCATCAGAGTCCCCCTCCTTCACAGCCCCTCAACCAACACACTCCCCCATTTGCGTCCTCGGCATATGTGGATTGATAAGAGACCCAAAAAAAAAGTATTTCCCGCATCGCTGTGCCAGGGACTGCTAGGAGCAATTGGTTTGTTCCACAGCTCTCCGCTCTTGTTGGCCTGCCAGCCTCACATCCTACCGCCTGCTACAAAAGGAAAAAAAAAGCTGCGAGGAGGTTGCCTCCCAGATATCATTCACAGGCAAAACGGGACAGTAGTTAAAACAAAGTAAATACACAGACTATGGGATCCATTCCATTTGATTATCGTGCCATTTGAATTATTTAACACAAATGTGGAATTACTGGTGTTTGTGGGTGGAGGCGGACTATCAGGGATAAATGGAGGGAGATGAGGAAAAAATATAACTGTGCAAATCAAACCCTGAGTGTTGAATTTAAAAAATGAAATGCATTATTCATGACTAATCACTTCTGGCAGTGATTGCGTGAACGCAAATTGCAAGAAGTAAGGAACTGACAAACTCACAACAAACAGAAGCCAGTTAAGATGTAAATACATCTATTAAACCACCAACATACATGAGGTAAAGAGGGCATAATCACAGGTATACCGGCTTGACTTGTGCTTTGCTGACACTCAGAAATGGTCTGTCAGATCTGCACAATGAGCATGCTTTCATAACCTTGATTCAAGTTAAGAAACCGATTTTGGTTTGTGTAAAATATCTTTTTAATTATTATTTTTAATTAAAGCTGTGCAAATTAATAACTTTAAAACAACAACGGCTTGTATGGAAGGTATACTGGGGCAAAATCTTCTTCTCCATCAAAAGAACATGGCAGCATGGCTTAGCTTTGTAAAGTTACATCTGAACTAAACTCGTGTTCTTTGAATAGACATAGATATATATCAGCATAAACACCTGATGTCAGGTGTGATGATTTGGGCTTGTTTTGCAGCCACAGGGCCTGGGCACCTGAGTGGACATGAAGTCCTCTTCACACCAAACATTACTAGAGTCAAATGTGAGGCCATCTGTCTGGCAGCTACTGTAAAGCTTGGCTGATCCTCTGGAGATGTAATTGAACAAAAGGACAATGCTTCCAAGAACACAGCAAATCTACAACAGAATGGCTGAAAGAGAAAAGAATCAAGGTGTTGTAATTGCTAAGTCAAACCTCAGTCCAATTGGGATGCTGCGGTGAGACCTTACAAAAGTATTATGTACATAAAGAAATGCCCCAAAACGTCAATGAACTGAAGCTTCCTCCACAATGATGTGAGAGACTGATACCGAAAAAACATTTACTTCAAGTTACCACTGCTAAAAGTGGTTTGTACGATACAATCATGGGTTGTATTGAGTTTGTCACAGCACTGCACAGAGTCCTCTGCATATGCATGACTACATATTCAGAATCAGTCCTCAACATGATAACTATCCTGTAATATTGGTTTGGGAGGCACTGACGTTTATAAAAGTAATGTAGGGAAAAATGGATGCTGTGTAAATGCAAATCAAATTTGATGCCAGCAACAAGTCTCAACAGAGTTGGGACAGAGGAATGTTTACCTCAGTATAACACTCTCTCTTTTTGAGCCAACAGTCTTTACAGACTCAGGGAATCAGGAAAAAGATAAGACAGTTCTTGAACCATTGGGAGAGGAATGTTGTCTCATTCCTGACTGATATAGAATTCTAGCTGTTCAACAGTCCTGGTTCTTTTCATTTCGTGAGATGTACCAAATGTTTCCAACTGGTGACGGGTCTTAACTGCAGGCAGGTCACTTCAGCACCCAGACTCATCTAGAATAAAGCCATGCTGTTATAACAGAAGCAGTGGAGTGCAGCATTGTCTTGCTGAGACATGCAATGCAAGCCCTTCCCTGATAAACATGTAACCTGAATGGAAACATATGTTGCTCTAAAACCTGTATAAATCTTTTAGCATTCCCAGCTACAGTTACACAAACACTGCATCTGTATACCAGGAGAGATGTATGCTTCTGAACTTTGCACTGATAACAAGCCGAAAGAACCCTCTCATCTTTAGTCTGCTGTGTTTTTCAAAAAGAATTTCAAATTTCAGTTTTTCTGATGGTTTTCAACTTTCCCTCGCTCCTTTTGAAATGAACTTTGGCCCAGAGAAGATAGCAGTGTTTTTAGATCATGTTCACACATAGCTTTTTCTTCGGATGATAGAGCTTTAACCTGCTTTTGTGGATGGCTTTTGTGTTCATGAGCCAATGTAGTGATTTCCATGACAGAATCATGTCTGTTTCTAATTCAGTGCTGCCCGAGGGCCTGACAGTCATTTCGGCTTTGACCTTTGCATACAGATTTCTCCATAATGATATTTCATCAATTGTTTCCTTTTAGTACCACTTACTCTTTCAGACTTTTGTTGCCCAAAACACAACTTTTGGGGATATATTTCTGTGATCAAAGTCAAAATAAGCTAATATTTTTCTAAAATTAGTAAATTTTCTCAGTCCTAAGATTTGATATTTTTTTGTATTCTAATCTGAATAAAAAAACTGGCTTATAATTTGAAAATAATTTAATTCTATTTTATTTATATTGACACAAGGTCCTACCTTTTTCACAATTGGGTTTGTACAAATTAAATTAAAAAAGCAGCACTGTAGTACAGAGATATGTTTTTCCCATTTCAAACATCAACCCTAACATTGCATCACATATGTCCAAACTCCTTGTTACACTCATGGAAAACTCATTCTGAGACCTGGAAGATGAAAGTTTAAAGATTAATCCTCAAGTTGTAGCACAATGGATCCTAAAATTAAATGCTTATACACTTGTCTTATGTCTTGATTGGAGGGGTGCATGAGCCCTGAGGGGGGACACGCAGACCTATTCTGAGCTGTGAAGATGCAGAGCTGTGTGAATGTGTGAATGATGCTGTCACATGTCAGGGAAACTGAAATCAAATGAAGTTAAATGAGGGAAAAGAGCTCTACTATATGATTTTGTCATGAAAAGGTATTACTTTTGAAGTTTTATTAATAATTATCTCCATCAGAATACTGTCTTTGTGGAGGTGCTTTCAGACCTTTTCTCTCATGTACAAAGACTGATACCTTAACAAGCATGTTTTTCATGTAAAGCCCCCACTGGAAATCCATTTTACCCAGTTAAAAAGGTGATTATCTTCAAATGTCAGTTAAACAACAGAGGAGTCCAAATCACCGAACCAATTCATCAAGCAAATTACACTGCAGTAATGGAACCATATCGAATGTGACCCGACTGACAAATACATGAAGCCATGATTTGTTTTTAAAGGTGCAGTGTGTAAAATCTCATCGCTAGATGATAGTAGATTGCAGAATCATGTTTCCTCAGCCCACCCAAGTCAAGTGCACAATCCTAGTTACAGTTTATCCAGTAGGACAAACAACTCTGGCTATTCTTTATTTGTGGTTAGTGTGGTGCCAGTTTGCTGTTTACCTCAACTGTCAATATACTGGATGTCTATTTACACTGGAGGAGGCCATTAAACCTTGTGAAAGGAGTCCAATAAAAGTTGATGTGTCAGTGAAGTTCACTTCTATCCGATGACAGTGATACTGAGATGAGTTGTTGAGAATATCCTGACATTTTTTGTCAGTAAGGGATGCTTCTTTTGCCACCGTTAGCTGCTGTTAGCCAGGATTAGTGAAACTATCTTACAAGTTCAGAGTCAGACCCAAATAAACCCGAGTAAACTCTCATATGGTGTGAGGACACTGTTAAGACACTCAAGCCTAACTTTAGCTGATATATGTCTTGATGCATGCTCAATCATCGAGGTAAAGAAATCCCAAAAAGTTGATTTTATTCATCTGGATGATTGAGTAAAAGGGTATCCCAGGTGGACATTTGTTGTGCTCCAGGGGACCCAGGAGACCTGCATGTGTCAGGAGTATTGGAACCCACAACTTAGACATTCACATTACTCACACTCTCATTACACATACATGTAGGATCTTGGGGGTGGGCACGATACACGGAGTCCAAAGTACCATCAGGGTGTACACCCCACCCCTGGCATCGTTGCCCACCTCTCAATTTTAAATACACGTAGACATTGAGGGCTAGCAGGAGGGACCATGCGCTTACCTGCTGCTCTCTGGCAGGTAGCTCCATGCCCTCCTGGGTTTTAAATGCACCTTAGAACACACATGCATCAACACTACAATGAGCGGGTGGAGGGAGGTTTGGAGTCTTCTCTCACCCCCATTCTCTGCGACCTGGAGCGGGGGGGCTAGGAGGAGGAGTTGGCCGTCCGACTGCGGTCTGGAGTGTGGGGCCTTCCTGCTGCTGCGGAGTCGGGGCGGTCTGCCTCCCCCCACCGCAGGGAAAAGGGTAACACCACCTGGGTCTGGGTGCAGTTCCCCCCTCCAGGGGCAAGGGTACCTAGACCCGGTTTGTAGAGTACGCTTGGGGAGTGTGATCGTGTGTACAGCGTCTCTTTATGTCTGTCTCCACGTTGGTTGAGTGTGGAGTAAGTGCATATGAGAGCATGAGGGTGGGAATGGATGTTTGTATCTGTGTGTGCCTGTATGTCTGTGTCTATATGTCAGGTTGGGTGTCAGGCGCCACCTCTGGGGACATCTCAGGCCCTCCAAGGTTTGGAGGCCTATCTCCCCCTACCACCACTTCCCCTGCCAGTGGCGGACTCCCTCAGACATCGGTGCGTTGGTGGTTCTTTGTGTCCGGGGATGGGCGTCCAGGTACACACCGGCTCACTCCTTGGCGGCCGCTTATCAGGGCCTGGAGCCTGGGGCTCACTCGGGCCACTTCGGAGGTGGGGTGCCCCCGGCCTCTCGGCCTGGGGCTCGGTCACTCAGGCACGGCTGGCTGCCGGCGGAGCTCACGGGCGCTTCACTGCAACTCCCCCTGGCTTCTGCTCCGCGGCTGCTGAGTGAGCCCTCATCTGGGACTCTCCTCAGCTCTTTCTGGGACAGTGGCGCAGCTGCCCCTCTGTTGGTCTTCCTTGGTCTCTTGTGTTCTGGGGGCCTCTGGATGTCTGGAGTTTTGATCTCCGCCATACCTGCTTCATGCCCTGGAGGACGGGGCTGTGGCCCCCCCACACCCTCTAGCAGATTATTACATGAAGGAACCTTTAAAAAAAAAAAAAAAAAAAAAACAAGCGCGTCCATGCTCACAGGTGTACACACGGGTGATCACACCCACAAACTACACCCTTTTTGGCTCCTACCTCAAAGCACACTGTGTTCTGTTGATCTTATGTGCTGCACAATAATGTTTAACATTTAGTATTTACTGTCATATTCCCATATATCATTGTGATGTTGTTTATTCTATTACTCTTGTTCTCTTCTGCTTGTTTTCTTTTTTCTTTCTCAGCAGGTGATCCAGGTGATTGATATATGCATTTTTTTTTCTCTGCCCGTTCTGTTGGTTTTTGTCTTTTGCCCTTCTCCCCGTCCCTCTTCTCAGCTGTTTCTCTTTCCCTCTTTCTTTCTCCCCTTCTTTCCCCCAGTCAAGTCTGTCCCGTATTCAGTAAGTGAAAATAAAATAAACAATAAAAGGTGAATCAAATGGACCATTACGGCAAGGCTGGGATGGTCAATTTGGTAAAGTAAATCCGTTGGGCATCTTTCTTTGCCTTTAGACAACAATTCTGATGGCAAAAGAGCCAAACGGGACAGGCCAAAAAAAAAAGAAAAGAAGTATTGGAACGGCTGAGACACATTATCTCTGTCATGATGTGCAGTGTGGCAGGCAGGAATTGGACCCAAAATGCAGGACACAGAGGAAAAACGTGAACTCAAACACTCTTGGAAGGAATACAAAACAATAACAAACTAAACTGGGAAATCCAAGAGTATAACTCACAAGAGAAAACACCGCATGAGAGGAGAACCGACATTAACGACGTGACAACAAGAACTAACTGACAGGGACTGAAATACACTGGCAGGCACATGAGGAAACGAGGAACAAGTGGGCACACAGCTGGGAATCATGGACATAACGAGACACAGACCTACAAAGTAAAACAGGAAACACACAGACTATTTTGCAACACAAACGCGGGGAACTGAACGGAGCACAGAGGGAAGACACAGGTAGGGATAATAAACACGACGACCAAACCCAAAGAACTAATTCAAAATCAGAATAAGCTAGAAAATGATAATAATAAACTTAAAGCGCTGGGTCACCGACCCAGGACCATGACAATCTCTAATTTTCTCCGTGGCTTTTAAACCCCAAAACACGCTGCACCAAAACTTAGTCCACCCCAAGGATCAGTACCTTGCTCAGGAATACCTCAGGGTAGCTGTTCAGTGGAGTCGAACCCCCGACCCTCCGATCATGGGGCCACCACTCTACCTACTGAGCTATCCCTAATTGTAACAATATCAGAAATAAATAAGCATGTTTATGCATTTTGTGTAGTGTTAGAGATCTGTGATGGTCCTCAAGGTGAGGAGGAAGAGATGAGAAAGAAAGGAGAGAAGAGAGGGGAGTGATGAAGGAGGAAAAGACATAATGAGAAAGTGATGATTAAAATATACATGTACAACTGTTAAACTGTATAATATAGCTTTTAAAAGTATTGTGGCCCTGAGTGGTCAAACAGACTGTAACTTCAGAAAACACAAGCAAATAGAAAACCCTGCAGAAAAAAATCACGAAAAAAATGGAAGGGTCATAAAATTCATGTAATGCAATGACTGCATGTCTGCTATTAGCTGTTAACTGTTAGCTTTTCACTTCTGCAGCTGTTCTGTTACGTTATTGTTCCCAGAAACAGTCCCGTTATTTTTTTTCATACATTTTTTTACAGACAAAAGCCCACAAAAAAAACCTATTTCCTTTGTGTTTTATTCAACTTAATTTGTGTTTTGCGTGCTTTTGCAGCATTTCTTTTTACGCTGGAGTGCTTTTGACCTCCCAAAGCCAGCATATAGAGCTATTTGTGATTTTTAAATTAAAAGTAAGTTATAAGGTGTATTACACATGTGGCCATTCTCTAGCCACATAGATAAAATGCAAGTAGATTGAATTGCAATGCCCATCTTAGCCACTGTATTCAAAGTAGTGGGGCAACATACAAACTGCCGCCCTCTCCTATGTAATTTTTAGTCAATTAATTATATATAAGTATCTAATAGTTTATTGGGAGATGTAATTACACGCCAATCATACCAATGAGTGGAAAAGTATTTTTTTTTCTATTAAATAACTTAAAGTTGTGGGAGTAAAATGACTTACTGTACCTTTCAATAATCCATCCTCTACTCTGTCCTTGTTTTAACATGTCACTTCTATGTGAGCCCGTGGTGCACCAGAAACAAGCATTTTCATAAGGATATTAAATTGCATTAATCATTCAGGAAGCAGAAATATTTTCTTTGATTTATGGCGAGTGGCTTTTAGGTTAAAGATGGTGTGATTGTTCCATCAGCAAACAATTCAATCACTCAATGGCGCTTTCTTGTAGAGGGCACAGGGGATAAGGAGCAAAGATGAGGGGGTGCGTGGAGTAGTGGGGGGTTGAATAATTAACAGAGCTTTAGGCGAGGGATTTGCATACTCATACTTTAGAGGCTGTCCGTGTGAGAGAAACGACCAACTCATTCCTCATTCATGGAAATGATCCGCTTCCTCCCCAGTCATATGGCTCCAGTCTAAAAATACTCCAGAGGTCATTTACCAGGCTTATCACAATCAATATTTCTTCCGTACCTCCCCCCTACACAGCTGCTCCCAGGTGGGATGCTGGTGTGCTCAGAAAACCTATGCAGCACTGAGGGGGTCCAGTTGCTGCGTTAATATGCTGCATGAGGGTCAGATCTAAACTTCCAGGAAACCAGCTGATGATGGGAGATAAAAGTAAGATGTATTGTAAATTTAAGCCTGAGTCTACCGGCATGTGCACTTTTCTATATGAGATGTGCAGGAGTGCTCCAGTCCTGGAGGGATTCATTTGTGTGCAGGTGGTTGTTCTGGTAATTGGCATGTTTGCAATGGAAACCACACAGAGATAATTGTCCTAGCTTATGTTTCCCAACATGATGCTGCACGTTGTGTTCCACTCAGTGGTTGTATGCATTTGCAATGCACTAAGCGTCAGAAGAGAATAATTGTCAGAGATCAGGGTCACTCTGGAAACAGTGGGGAGGCCGGTGTGCTAGTACCAAGTCTAATGTATTCTGTGGCTGGCACATAGTGCACACAAAGCTCTGCTGAAAAATCCAACTGATTGCCCTAGTCTAATGAATAAAAATGTTATGGAGGTAGTGTAGATACAACATTTTACTTTGTTTGTTTACAAGGTCTATCAAAAGAAGAGCACTCATGGGGGAATTAATGTTTTGTATCGCTATGGCTCAGAGGTTTGTTCTGTGGATTATAATAATGGAGCTACATCACAGAAAAGGGTTGTTTGGATTTTTTTTCTAAATGCATTTTGGATTTTCCTGTGCACTCCTGGTTTTCCATATGGTCAGTTGTGTTCAGACCTTTGCTTTCACCCATCATGAATACAAATGTCATTGTCATCTGGGGATTTTAATGACATGTAGAAGAGTTTCGCTGGTATACTTTTGACCCTCTGTGGATTAGAGAAAATCCAAAATAGATCAAAAAATTGTGGACCCAATTCTTGTGTTTTAAATTCATCAAAGATAGTTCAAAGAAAAATCATTAAAAGCCTAAAATTACCATGACATTCATCCCCATGATGAGTGTATATTGTGTAAACGTCTGACCATCGCTGCAGTTCCTGTTCCTCACAACATGGAGGCAGCTCAATCAAAAATTTTTCTCCTTCAACACACTTTCAAGAGGAAATTGATTGTTCCGTCATGTATACCACAATCTAATGGCACCCAACAGACCCTGTAATCAAGTGAGATACGTGACATTCCAGAATAATGCAAGTTCTGTCATATTAATTTCTGAAAAGAAAATATCACCGTAAAAAAAAGATACTGGAATTCTAGCCCTTTCTTCTTCAAGGAAAGGGCTACTTTGAGGAAACATCTGAGAAATTCATTATAAAAAAGCATCAAAGGTAGAAATGTTGAATTGAGGAGGAGATAAAGTGTTTTAATTCAACAGTTTGTCTAAAAATGAAAAACAGCATAAAAAGCATAGATTTCTGTTTAGACTGACAAAGAAATGTCCTCACACAGTATTTTGACTGGGTTGTTGCTCATAAATCTCAACCATCATAAAACTGCATAAATGCACGTAAGCCAGTATTTCAACTCCCATCTTTTGACTTAAATGGAAGCGGACACTCCCTTTGTCTCACCATTTGCATGTGTAATTGATGTTATTGCGCTATTGGTTACTAAAATCTGACAGTGAGACAAGTCGATATGAACAGAAAGAAAATCTGGTGATCAAGGAGCTAGAATAACAAATAGATTAAAAATAACTTAAAACTAAGAAGAAAAGAAATAAATAAAACCTCATTGGTTCACACTGAGAAAGCAGATCATTTCTCACGGTGCTGCAATAACACCCACAATTATCAAATAACAACAACAACAAGAGACTCAATAAGATTTAGTACACACTAAATGATTTTGAATGAAATTTCTAAATGACAAACGGTGCAAATTAACATAGATTAAGAATGTTGGCAAATGAATAAGAAATTCAAGCTCAATTTAAGCTTAATACCAGTTTAATGTAAGGAAAGATGTACACAGGAGTTTATACACTCACTCATCTGACTTATACACCTCGAATTTAGAGTAGTTTTAAAATAGCAAAAGATTAATTTGAAGTATTCTCTAATTTCAAAATAACCAAATTCAAACTGGAAAAAATACAGGATGCGTCACTTGACATATTTTTACCTGTGATTCCCACCCATCTTCTCAGAGACTCACCTTTTACTCTCCTTGCTCATTCTCATATCCATCTGTCAAGTTGGTGACATTTAACCTGTGACCTGCTACTTGTGGGGAAAGGTGTTTGCTGGACTCCTGAAACTATAAATACTGCATTAACAACAATATTGTTTTTTATTAAGTTGTTTTCTGTCTAGCCAAGGTCATGTTGAAAGATGAATTTTTAATAACTTCTGTTATTACAAATGTCAATCTGATTTTTAAGGATGTGTTGTTACTTCTTAAACAGAACCAATGCATTTATTTACATTGCAACTCTCTCCAAGATGCTTTGCTTGCATGTATGACCTGCATTAAAAGAAATTAAATGTAGCCCGTGTGTAATATACTTCATCTAAGTTCTGTGCACACATTGGATTTTATTAAATTACTGTCTGTGCACATTATTATTTATGATCTTTTTTCACATATTTAAAAATCATGCAATTTACTGAAAGAAATGTCCTCATTTTCATATACAGTCATCCATGTTCACTTAGAGCAGTTACCTTATACTCAGATTTCTTTTAAGAGCCAACAAAGTGGCCCGTTGGGTGTCTCCTCCACGCCAGTGTGAGTACAAGTGATCTCATTTAGGCCATTTCCCTAGAGAGGCTACGCAAACTCTAATGGTCGACTTAGCATTAATGGTAAGTGAAATGTCTGCCGTTGTGACAGACAATCCCCCGGAGAGCAGCATTACCTTATGCTGTCTATTTTGCTGCATGCGCACCTCTAAAGCCCACTGCTCTTTCTGATTTATTCTTGGAAGTATATTTACAGGTCACATTACTCTTCTGTTATTGTTGTTAAATTAATTTCACATATGTGTGCATAATTCAAATGATTTTTGAAGGACAGTATTATATTTCTTATTCCCTCCTCAAAGTACATATTTGGTCTGGTATACAATGTCATTCTTACTCAGTGTTAAGTGCAAATAGCTGACATAATGGGCTTGCTAGCACCTGATTATCCAGGAGGATAATAGCAGTCAGTTAACATGCCTGCCCATAGTGGTGAACATAAAAGAACGAAGTTTGCAATAGGTCCCAGCAAAAGATAAATATTTGATGGAGATTTAATAAAAGGCTTAACAAGCTGAATAATTTAGGAGACAAGTCTCAAGTGAACTGCACCCAGAGCTAAACGGGCATATGGTTAATTATTTAACTACCCGTTTTTAGTCCTTCAGAAAAAACTCATGAAGCTAACAAGTTGGATGACCTCCGCACTCTTCTCTGAAGTGGAAGATATTGATTCAGAATTTTTTAAAAGTGACATATTGATTTAATATTTTTATTTTATTTTTTTCTGAAACAGAAAATTAAAAGAACACAGTGTCAAAAGGTTAAATCCCAGTAGGGCATTGCAATATAATAATAACATAAGGACTAAACCACTTTAAGTCGATTTTGAACTTGACACTTGGCTTTAAAAGACATATTGATCCTTGGCATTTGATGTACCTTTTCTGAGAACTGTCAGTGGCCCTTTGAGATTATAACAGCCAAAAGCCTCAAGTGTCTTTACAAGTCAACAGGAGGGGCACATTTCTCTTAACATTTCTGTAATGAAGACGACCCTGATGAAGGTCACAAGCCAAAACGAGCTGGTCCACTAATAAAGTTGTTCCTTCAAGTGTCGCTGGAGTCTTCACACAACCTGTTAACATTTCCTTGTTATCTTTACTCAACAGTGTTTCTGAGAAACAGTCATCAGCACCTAGGGTGACCGTTCCACTAGCACTGGTGACAACACGACCACTTTTCCTCAGCAATCTCCACAAGTGGGCTAGATAAAGCCAGGCAGTTTCTTAAAAATGAAGTGGACCAGGGCTACACATTGGCTGTATCCCAATTCAGGGCCTGCAGCCTTAAAGTACGCAGTCTCAACAATCCTCAAGGGCCGCGTACTTAAAGACCGCTAAGGCCGGAAGTGCGAGGCTTGTGAAATGGGACGGTCTAGCCTCCGTTGCGCTGCCCAGGTTGCCTAGCAACCATGAGACTAACAGCTGGAAACGTTTCATACAGCTTTGTTTGACAGAAATGAAGGAGAAAATCTTTTGTTCATTTGTTTGTTTGTTTCTACATGAGCTTTGATCATTCTCTGTAAGATTAAGGTCAGCTATTGAACGGCGTATATTTTAAAGTAAAGGCTTTAAAACCAAGTTCGTACAAACGTCACTAATGTCACATAATTTTGCCGACATGTGGCCAACAGTAATGTTTTAATGTTCTTCGTTATTAAACATTTGCACATAAATAAGTGACATAATATTCAGTACTTACTTAAAGTTTACTCTTCGGGCGCCCCTCAACCACCATTTTTTTCGGCAAAATTATCCACACCCACCGCCGCGCTATGTTTCTGGGATATATTGGGCCATGAAGTCTACACCGCCACGTCCTTAAAATTCAGGGAAATGAAGGACTCATTTGAGGGCCGCATTTCGAGCAGCCTTCGAATTGGGACAGCCTTCGTCGCGTCGCTGTGACGTATTCGGCCTTAAAATGCGGCCTTTAAGGCTGCAGACCCTGAATTGGGATACAGACATTGTCATGTGCCGTGGGAGTGTCTGGGGGTTTTCCTGTTTGTGTGAGAGAAGTTCCAGGGTCCGTCCTCTGGGGCGGAGTTTCCGGCACCTCACCTGCTCCTCATTCCAGGGCAATCAACGGGAGGGTTTTTAAACCAGCACCGCTTGCCACGCTCCACCAGTTTGTCCTGCTACCATTAATGGTAAGGTGGCCTCCTTGTGTTCAGCTTCATGCTCGTCTGACTCTCTTAGACCCTCCTCTGGACCCCCTGGAACCACTGCTCGCCTCCCCACATGAAACTCTCACAGACATCCCCTCTAGGACTACTCAGTCCCGACCTGCACACCCCACTGTAGTGCCTACTCGCCTCTAGCCATTCTCTCAACTACCTGCCCAGCAACCTTTCTCTCTTCTGTTACAGAGCTCCCCGTTGCGTCGCTCTCCTTGTGTCCAAACATTCTCCGTCTATGACCTTCTAGGTCCCCTGTTAATGTTTTCAGTTTCAAGTCATATTCGAGTTTTGAGTTCATTTTTTTGTAAATAACCTTGTAAATAGTTCAACACATGTATTAAGTCTTCTTTTGGGTCCAAACAACCCTCCAGGTTTTGACATACATAGAGAAGCCCTAAGAAGTCTTCATGCTAATGCATAGCAGACTACAATACAGTAATAAATACAGTGGGGCAAAAAAGTATTTAGTCAGCCACCGATTGTGCAAGTTCCCCCACTTAAAATGATGACAGAGGTCAGTAATTTGCACCAGAGGTACACTTCAACTGTGAGAGACAGAATGTGAAAAAAAAATCCATGAATCCACATGGTAGGATTTGTAAAGAATTTATTCGTAAATTAGGGTGGAAAATAAGTATTTGGTCACCTCAAACAAGGAAAATCTCTGGCTCTCACAGACCTGTAACGTCTTCTGTAAGAAGCTTTTCTGTCCCCCACTCGTTACCTGTATGAATGGCACCTGTTTGAACTCATCATCTGTATAAAAGACACCTGTCCACAGCCTCAAACAGTCAGACTCCAAACTCCGCCATGACCAAGACCAAAGAGCTTTCGAAGGACACCAGGAAAAGTATTGTAGACCTGCACCAGACTGGGAAGAGTGAATCTACAATAGGCAAGCAGCTTGGTGTGAAAAAATCAACTGTGGGAGCAATCATCAGAAAATGGAAGACATACAAGACCACTGATAATCTCCCTCAATCTGGGGCTCCACGCAAGATCTCATCCCGTGGGGTCAAAATGATCATGAGAACGGTGAGCAAAGATCCCAGAACCACACGGGGGGACCTGGTGAATGACCTGCAGAGAGCTGGGACCAAAGTAACAAAGGTCACCATCAGTAACACACTACAACGGCAGGGAATCAAATCCCGCAGTGCCAGACGTGTTCCGCTGCTGAAGCCAGTGCATGTCCAGGCCCGTCTGAAGTTTGCCAGAGAGCACATGGATGATACAGCAGAGGATTGGGAGAATGTCATGTGGTCAGATGAAACCAAAGTAGAACTTTTTGGTATAAACTCAACTCGTCGTGTTTGGAGGAAGAAGAATACTGAGTTGCATCCCAAGAACACCATACCTACTGTGAAGCATGGGGGTGGAAACATCATGCTATGGGGCTGTTTTTCTGCCAAGGGGACAGGACGACTGATCCGTGTTAAGGACAGAATGAATGGGGCCATGTATCGTGAGATTTTGAGCCAAAACCTCCTTCCATCAGTGAGAACTTTGAAGATGAAACGAGGCTGGGTCTTCCAACATGACAATGATCCCAAACACACCGCCCGGGCAACAAAGGAGTGGCTCCGTAAGAAGCATTTGAAAGTCCTGGAGTGGCCTAGCCAGTCTCCAGACCTCAACCCCATAGAAAATCTGTGGCGGGAGTTGAAAGTCCGTGTTGCTTGGCGACAGCCCCAAAACATCACTGCTCTCGAGAAGATCTGCATGGAGGAATGGGCCAAAATACCAGCTACTGTGTGTGCAAACCTGGTAAAGACCTATAGTAAACGTTTGACCTCTGTTATTGCCAACAAAGGTTATGTTACAAAGTATTGAGTTGTATTTTTGTTATTGACCAAATACTTATTTTCCACCCTGATTTACGAATAAATTCTTTACAAATCCTACCATGTGGATTCATGGATTTTTTTTTCACATTCTGTCTCTCACAGTTGAAGTGTACCTCTGGTGCAAATTACTGACCTCTGTCATCATTTTAGGTGGGGGAACTTGCACAATCGGTGGCTGACTAAATACTTTTTTGCCCCACTGTAATTTAGTTAACTCTAGAAAGTAAAAGTGGTTTTCCTTCCCTCAGAAATAAAATGTGTGACATATTTGAGTATGTATATAGAGTGTATTTAAATTATTAAATAAAAAGATTACTGTAATCACAGGTGGTGTCGTCTATGTAGAACACAGGAAATAAAAATAAAATAAAATGTGGAAGGATATCTAACAATATGATTATGATACAGCACGTTCACCTTAAATAAATATGGATGTATTTTGGGTCCTTTCTGGCTGGGTAATTCTAAAAGAAAATGTTTTTGACTATACTTGGTGCGCAAACATTTTATGTGACAATGCCACAAGAGAGAAAAAGAGGAAGCAGAGAGGCAGTTATCACTGGTTGTCACATTTGTCATCTGGAAGTTTCCAGCAAGATTCAGAAATGGCAAAAGTAAACAAATCCATCACTTAAGTAAAAGTGCAGATACTTGTATCAAAAAATACTTAGGTAAAAGTTGAAGTACTGAAAGCTGGATAAAAGCAGACTTCTGTAAGTGAATCTATCAGCACCGTCATTAAGTTCAAATTGATGTCTGCTACCCCTGATATAAACTAGCACTGACCATGAACTCCATAGTTACTCTGTAGCAGTCCAAGACCAGTGCAATATTATAAACCTCACTAGAGTACTTAGAACTAATCGGTTTATCGAGCACTAAACTGCAGCTGCATTTGAAATTACCTGCCATTTTCAAACCTTTTCACATACTTTATACATGCTTGATCCTTTTCTGCAGCGCTAGATAGGTTCTAAAGTACTGAGACCACAACTCAAGGACAAAAACAACTTTTGGATCATTTTAGTAGATAGTACATTAGAATCAAATATATGTTTTTGACTATTTATTCCCATCATGTTCGTTTAGGACTGTTACAACAACTTGACTGTCTTAAATTTGTATTCCCTCCATTTAGGTTCAAATCAGTTTGATGTTTAAAGGTTTGCAGAGAAAGGAGATTATAACTCCCTCTCAAATGTCTTATAAAGAAAGTAATGAACCTGTTTTGGAAAGGTGAGGAGAATCCGGAGATGTTTGTTTTCAAATGTACAGAGTAAAAGCCAAAAGTTGCCAGAAAAACAAATGCTCAAGTCAAGTGAAGATACTTGAAAATTCTGTTTTATGGATAGTTTTAGATACTGGAGGCAGAGTGGTACAGGTGAGGCTAAAGGAGATGGAGTGTTATTCCGTTGCTGTAGTAGTGAATGAGTACAAGTCTGCCAGTTAGTGATGGGAAGTTCGGCTCTTTTCAGAGAGCTCGCTATTGTGACACAGCTCCAAAAGAAGAGCTGGCTCCCAAGTGGCTCTTAATTTTTTTATCATCTGTAGCCTCATATTTTAGCCTTACTTGGCAAAGTATTTTAATATTTTAATCAAACTTTTAATTTTAATTCAACACTAAAACAAAACACTGCAAACAAATCCACAGAACAGAAACAGAACCAAACGCAGTACCCAAACAGTCTGTCCTCAGTGCAGGTTGACATTCTGAAAAATCAAATGCCTCAGGTTGGATGACGCGGTTTCTGCTTCTTCTTTAAATTGCTGCCAGATGCGGCTTCGTTTACGAGTGTCAGTCATATTTATGTGCTTTATGCGACTCACTTGAACTCTCCTCCTGAGAGGTAGTGATGTGTGGAACTTCCAATACCAGTGTTTCATGTTGTAGGATCAATTCCCATATGGAAATATTAATATTTAATTTGATTAAATTTGTTTTTAATCATAAGTAGTCATAAGTAAACTCAGCAATTAGCGCGATAGTCGACAATACCCTGTTAATAGCAACTACAATCGCTTTCTGCCTCTCATTTATATGCGTGCTATGGCTCCACAACAGTGTGAGCCAGAGAGGAACCTGAGACACAAAAACATTAGACCACAAAACACGCAGTCTTGACTTGGGTCACAGATCATAACTGTGTTTACGTTAAGCATAGAAATGATGCTGTGTGTGATGTATGTGGGAAGACAGTTAAATATGGTAAATGGCCTGCATTTGTATAGCGCTTTTCTAGTCCATAGGACCCCAAAGCGCTTTACACTACATTCAGTCATTCACCCATTCACACACACATTCACACACTGGCGATGGCAAGCTACATTGTAGCCACAGCTGCCCTGGGGCGCACTGACAGAGGCGAGGCTGCCGGACACAGGCGCCACCGGGCCCTCTGACCACCACCAGTAGGCAAACACGGGGTTAGTATCTTGTGGCAACACAACAAACCTTGTTTAAAAAAAAAAGTGGGGAGACGGCTCTCACTCGATGAGAGTTTGGTCTTCTGATTCACTACAATAGAATAGAATAGAATAGAATAAGACTTTAATTGTCCCACAAAGGGAAATTTGGTTGTAACAGCAGCAAAAAGACACATACAGTGGGGCAAAAAAGTATTTAGTCAGCCACCGATTGTGCAAGTTCCCCCACCTAAAATGATGACAGAGGTCAGTAATTTGCACCAGAGGTACACTTCAACTGTGAGAGACAGAATGTGAAAAAAAAATCCATGAATCCACATGGTAGGATTTGTAAAGAATTTATTCGTAAATCAGGGTGGAAAATAAGTATTTGGTCACCTGAAACAAGGAAAATCTCTGGCTCTCACAGACCTGTAACGTCTTCTGTAAGAAGCTTTTCTGTCCCCCACTCGTTACCTGTATGAATGGCACCTGTTTGAACTCATCATCTGTATAAAAGACACCTGTCCACAGCCTCAAACAGTCAGACTCCAAACTCCGCCATGGCCAAGACCAAAGAGCTTTCGAAGGACACCAGGAAAAGTATTGTAGACCTGCACCAGACTGGGAAGAGTGAATCTACAATAGGCAAGCAGCTTGGTGTGAAAAAATCAACTGTGGGAGCAATCATCAGAAAATGGAAGACATACAAGACCACTGATAATCTCCCTCGATCTGGGGCTCCACGCAAGATCTCATCCCGTGGGGTCAAAATGATCATGAGAACGGTGAGCAAAGATCCCAGAACCACACGGGGGGACCTGGTGAATGACCTGCAGAGAGCTGGGACCAAAGTAACAAAGGTCACCATCAGTAACACACTACAACGGCAGGGAATCAAATCCCGCAGTGCCAGACGTGTTCCGCTGCTGAAGCCAGTGCATGTCCAGGCCCGTCTGAAGTTTGCCAGAGAGCACATGGATGATACAGCAGAGGATTGGGAGAATGTCATGTGGTCAGATGAAACCAAAGTAGAACTTTTTGGTATAAACTCAACTCGTCGTGTTTGGAGGAAGAAGAATACTGAGTTGCATCCCAAGAACACCATACCTACTGTGAAGCATGGGGGTGGAAACATCATGCTATGGGGCTGTTTTTCTGCCAAGGGGACAGGACGACTGATCCGTGTTAAGGACAGAATGAATGGGGCCATGTATCGTGAGATTTTGAGCCAAAACCTCCTTCCATCAGTGAGAACTTTGAAGATGAAACGAGGCTGGGTCTTCCAACATGACAATGATCCAAAACACACCGCCCGGGCAACAAAGGAGTGGCTCCGTAAGAAGCATTTGAAAGTCCTGGAGTGGCCTAGCCAGTCTCCAGACCTCAACCCCATAGAAAATCTGTGGCGGGAGTTGAAAGTCCGTGTTGCTTGGCGACAGCCCCAAAACATCACTGCTCTCGAGAAGATCTGCATGGAGGAATGGGCCAAAATACCAGCTACTGTGTGTGCAAACCTGGTAAAGACCTATAGTAAACGTTTGACCTCTGTTATTGCCAACAAAGGTTATGTTACAAAGTATTGAGTTGTATTTTTGTTATTGACCAAATACTTATTTTCCACCCTGATTTACAAATAAATTCTTTACAAATCCTACCATGTGGATTCATGGATTTTTTTTTTCACATTCTGTCTCTCACAGTTGAAGTGTACCTCTGGTGCAAATTACTGACCTCTGTCATCATTTTAGGTGGGGGAACTTGCACAATCGGTGGCTGACTAAATACTTTTTTGCCCCATTGTATACAAACAGAACAGGACATAGAACAGAAGCACACAATTTTTTTTGCATATTTACATCATGGACAATAGTTACCAAAACAGTACTGTATAGTTATTAAAATTGAAGTACAGATAAGTGGCAAACCCAGGTTGTAGTGTGCAAACAGAGCAGGATACTGAAAGATGTTTAAATAGTAAGAATATTTAGAATAACTTGAAAAGTACAGATTGTGTATCATACCTGTGCATTAAAAGTAGACATGTGACTTCCAATAAGTTAGTATATATAAACTGAGAAAAGTAATGTGCAAGTTATAAAAGTAGTAGTTGTTCGGTTGATTACGATAGTGCAAATTACAGCGCTGATGTAAACATCTGTGTTTGTTGGGAGCAGTTTTGATTGTGCAGTCTGACAGCTGCAGGGAGGAAGGACCTATGGAAACGGTCCTTCATGCAAAGGATGAATGAGCAAAGGATGCCTTCATGTAAAGGATCGGCTCTTACAAACTCAGGTAGGTAAATAATGTGGCTCGTTAGCTAGTTAGCCAGCTCAGTCATTTTTTAAAA
The DNA here is from genome assembly GCF_964374335.1 of Astatotilapia calliptera. Taxonomy (NCBI): domain Eukaryota; kingdom Metazoa; phylum Chordata; class Actinopteri; order Cichliformes; family Cichlidae; genus Astatotilapia; species Astatotilapia calliptera. Next base: position 28,160,190 of record NC_137441.1, read on the forward strand.
CTTTCCTGTCAGAAGGCAAACCACTTATGACACCTTCACATGTTAAATCATTTTAACACGACTAATTCCAAGGCACACCTGGCTAATCCCCAAGAAGATTTTTATGATTTTATATTCGTAGCTGTGTTCAAATAATGGATAAGTGGATAATTAACATGCTTGTAATTTAATCATCACATCCAAATGTGAAACATCTGGCTAGTTTTTCTTGGCATATGCTTATTCTATCCTTTTTTTTTTATAACCAGGACAGCAGAGAAGGGAAGAGAGCAGAAAACAGAGGACGTATATGATGATAGGTTTGTAGCATAAACCTATTCGCTGGAACGTTAAGGACAATTTACTACATAGCAAAAACAAGACACAAGTAGGCAAAGTTCTTTGTGTTACTCATGCATGAGGGAGGCCTGCCTGGAGCCAAGTGTCGTTCCACTCACTTGACCTCCGTCAGACTCTCAGCCAGGTTCCCCAGAGCACTCCTTTTATTGTGGTTACATGAATATGCATAGGTTCATTAACATATGGCGTTTCATATAGGTATACATGTGGACAAAGAATACCGTGTGTGTGTGTGTGTGTGTGTGTGTGTGTGTGTGTGTGTGTGTGTGTGTGTGTGTGTGTGTGTGTGTGTGTGTGTGTGGTCAAGATGTGACCCCGTGAAGACTCCCCAAAGCTGGTGCCAGGAGTCTAGCGGTCCATCTAAACAAAAGGCTCTTATACTTAACCAGATACAGAGTAGGTGTCCTCCTATAGCCTAAATCAGTAAGAGCAGATATAACCTCTCTTATGTTGTGTGTGCATGCCAGAGTGCTCTGGGAGGCACACAGAGTCTCCACGGACTACAAAGGATCAAACCTCTACCAACATGACATTGATTATAAAACTCTAAGCATATATGAGTAGATATTTCTAAGCATAAATGACAATCAACAATACAAATCTAACATATGACACTAGAAAAAAAGCTCTCCGAGGGGGGAAGAAGCGAGCAGTACCAGAGACAGATAAGGAAGCACTAGAAACATAAAGTTCTTATGACAGCATAATCAAAGTCAAGGCTTCTGTTTTTTTCCACAAGATTTTACTATTTTACTGTGAATTAACTTTAAATCTACCAATAACTCAACACCTTTACAAGCAAATATAGTATACATGTGAGGTATCACACAAACAGCAGCATCTTGGAGGGTGAGAATGAATCACTTGAACATAAACATTACAGTTAACTAAATTACACCTGTGCTAATTATTTGATTTTTTTTAGCAGCACTTCTCTACACTGCACACACTTACAGGACAGGACATGAGAAGAACGTCTTCTTACAGGTCAGCTGTCATACACAGACTTCAGGTTTATACACTGGAACAGTTTGTAATAGTGCAGACCTCCAGATTTATCCTGAGAACATCTGCCTCAACCTACAAGATCCCACACAGTTCCTAGCAATTTTTAACACAAGAGTTCGCCCTTACATCAAAAACATATCGATCCTGCTTCAGCTGTCCCGCATTGATCTGATTTGCCATGCCATTTCTAGAGAGACACACATACATTTTTTAAAAAAGCCTTTACACTGTGCAGCTCTTGGTGTTTTGGCTAATTTTGAAATGGAAGCATCCTTTTTTTATATATTAACAAACTGGTAGATATAGATTTCTGTTATCAATACCCAGTTTCTGGTACTTTGATATCTGCAAATTAGGATCATTTCAGAATACTTTTGATCCTGCTTTTAAATGTCTACAAAAATGTCCAGTATTTTATAACATATAAGCATTATTTAGTCTGCCATGTACTATTGATGTATCTTGTTTTGACCATTTCTTTCTAAAACTAAAATTAAAGAGGTAGGAGGAGGATCCTTCTAATATGACAAAATGAACCCTTTTTCCAGAGCTGCAAGTTCCCATTCTGGCTATAGCCTAAGATATTTATTAAAGCTGAATTAATCATTACTTTCAACAATAATCTCAATTTAAATAATGAAACCATATTGTAGGTCATATTACAATGCATTAGCATCATAAAGCATACTACCTGTTTTCATTGAAGAATGCTGCTGAATTCACAGTGGCAAATCTATCAACTCAGACATCATTTATCATGTCAAGACTCAGGTATTTTTCACAAAAAGAAACCAAAGCAGGCTTAAAAAAACATAAATATGCTGTAATTTGACATATATTTATCAGGATGGCCTTGCACATTGAATCCTTACAATAGAGAACCGTGCCTGAATACTGGATCTTTGTAAGGCATGACTTTCATTTCCTAGTTTGATATTATTTTCACGCTTTCAGCTAGAGAATTCCAAATGACCATATAATCACAAAGTAATCCAAAGCTATTAGAATTCCAAATCACCCTTTCCATTATAAGACCCTCCAGATTATGTCCATAAAATCAATAACGCCATTCCCCTTCAATTAGCCGCAATCACACTGAGTTTATTAGATAAACAGTGCAACAATATCCCTCTATAAAATTAAGCAATCTTTCCTGAAGATCTGCCGTCTGCAATCTACATTTCAATTTGCATTTCACCATCTCTAATACGTTTAACAACATCTCAGTGCTTCTGCACTTGTGTTTTGTAATATCTTTGTAATATCTTCTATCTTTTCATCTTCCCTTCTTGCTCACTGCTAATCCTGAACAAACATTTTGTACCAAGGAAAGGCTCGTATCCGGAAGACGTCAAGACATTTCAGACGAGCGCTGACTGTGGCGTTACACATCTTGTAAAAATGCCTAAATAAACAAAGAGGATTTAGTCTACCTTTACATGTATCTACTCAGACGAACGCTGGTTCATTCTTTTCTTACTTTTTCTGGTTTTGAATTTACGCCGGACCTTTCTCGGTCATCAAAGAGAAAACTTTAAAAAAGTTTGGAGGAGAACGTTTTTAAGGCATACATACGTCATAGGGGGAACACAATCCACTTTGATCATAACATCTGTGCTGTAGTACTTCTGTTCCTTGTTATGTCATGGGAAAAGCCAGAATACTTTCACTGAGAGCTTCTAACCAGGGCAGGGTGTTCTCCTTGTTTATCCACCATGGTTTCCCGCTGGCGTGAAAGGGCTGTCAGTTAATTTTTAATTTCATCCTTTGAAACACATCAGTAAAGTGGGTTTCCTAATTAACCCCGTTGCCTATGCAGATTGAGGCAAGAGGCAGCCTGAAACAACACAAGCCTCTAAAGTGTTGTCTGTTTTACTAAGACTTAGTTCCATCACCTAAAGCCTTGCCATTGCTACTCACTGGCAGCAGCATAAACATCCTCCAGGATAAACAAAAAAAAAAAAAAATCCAATAAAAAAAAGTAAAACAAAACACTGACATCTGTTTATTTCATTGGCCAAAAGAAGAAAAACACCCACGTAACACAAGATAGTAAAGTTTACTTCAGTGAATGATCTCTTTCTTTTATCTATCTTGGTAAGAGTATTCCGTTTTTTCAGTCTCCCTGCTGTGTAT